>NC_091282.1:166026715-166744515 GCF_032444005.1 Ranitomeya imitator
GAAGCTCCTAAACTGGAGGCACCCTGGAGTTGGCTAACCCGACCGCACCACGACGAGGCAAGCATAGGTGTCTCAGTGAGCTTGACACAACCCGGAAACAGCTGACGGTGCTGAAACCAGGCTTGGCACGAGGGAGTACCTGTGACAAAAACACTGCCGAGAACCAGCTGGCGGTGCTGGAACCCGGATGCGTTGCCTTGCCTATTAAAGATTGTCTTCCTAGAGCCCCAACTAGCGGTGTTGGAGCAAAGGGTAAGCAGGGGGAGATGAGTGTAGGCCGAAGCCTGCACTGGAGGCAGCTTTGTGTCTGCGTTGCGTTTGCAGGACACTTTGCCGGCTACACACTGGGGGAACAGCTGGCGTTGCTGAACCCCACTAACACAATGGCGTGTGTTTTTCTCTGTGCAGCTAGCACTTGCGGGCAAAAACTAGCGATGTTAGAGCCCGTGTTGAAGCAGGAGGAGGAGGAGAGGAGCAGAGTGTAGGCCGAAGCTTAGTTGAACCAATTTCAAAGGAAACCTTTAACCCCCCCTCAGGTGTTACAAAGTACAAGAGACACACCTTGTGCAGTATTAATGCTGCACAAGTGAAAGGTTGCTCTATTAATTTGTCTACTTGCACACGCTGAATGAAAGACATACACAATTTACCCCATTCTACAGTCAAACTGTAGTGGATGCGTGACTTGGTTTTTTGATGAGACGCAGCACAGGTGTCCAAAATAACGCCTTGGTGCTTGGAGCAGCTTCCTGAGCGTTGTTATTTGCTGTACAGGAGTCTGCGCTCTTGTGTTATCCCTTGGCAATGCCCTGTTAGCGCTGCCCATCTTATGACATCATTTCATGTTGGCCGGTGCGGTTAACGATGGCCATAAATCCCAGACCCACAGTGTCTTTTCATAAAGCCACACTGCGGTGCTGGGATTCGTGGCCTTGAGCAGTAAATATTTTGGCCGCTCACACACGTCCTTACACCTGCTTCAGACTGGGCGGCCTCTGCTGATCCCTTCTTGCATGCCGCGGCCATGAGGCTGCACAGTCTGAAGAAGGCTGAAGGAGATGAGTTAAGACAGGCGAAGATATGCACTGCTCGTGCCCATCAATCACACCCTCGCAGTCAAAATAATTAAGACAACGAGGAGCATTTTATTCAGGCAGGGCGGACGAACAGGCGCAAGTAGCCAACCAATGATGTCAGAAGACGGGAAGCGCTACCAAGGGGGGTGCTGCGTATCATTAGAAAGGAAAGTCACACCTCAGGGACAGTGGAATGGTCTCAAAGAGACACATTTTGTACGTGTTGAGTTCCACGTGGGCAAGGAGAAAACATCAGCCACCTTGTACAAATGCAGCAGTACTGCTGTACAAGGTGGCTGTTATACATAGAAACACCTGGGGGTGGGGGCCAGGCTCCCTTCAATTTCAGTTCATGTGCCTGCGTGGCGTTTGCAGGTCACGTTGCAAGCTGCACAGCAGGGGAACAGCTGGCGGTGCTGAACCCCACTAACACATTGGCTGGTGTTTTTCTCTGTGCAGCTAGCATTTCCGGGCAAAAACTAGCGGTGTTTGAGCCCAGGGTCAGCAGGAGGAGGAGGAGAGGAGCAAAGTGTAGGCCGAAGCCTGCACTGGTGGCAGCTTTTGGTCGGTTGTGCCAGCGTGGCTTGTGCTGGACACGATGCCGGCTACACAGCGGGGGAACAGCTGGCGTTGCTGAACCCCACTAACACATTGGCTGGTGTTTTTCTCTGTGCAGCTAGCATTTCCGGGCAAAAACTAGCGGTGTTTGAGCCCAGGGTCAGCAGGAGGAGGAGGAGAGGAGCAAAGTGTAGGCCGAAGCCTGCACTGGTGGCAGCTTTTGGTCGGTTGTGCCAGCGTGGCTTGTGCTGGACACGATGCCGGCTACACAGCGGGGGAACAGCTGGCGTTGCTGAACCCCACTAACACATTGGCTGGTGTTTTTCTCTGTGCAGCTAGCATTTCCGGGCAAAAACTAGCGTTGTTAGAGCCCAGGGTCAGCAGGAGGAGGAGGAGAGGAGCAAAGTGTAGGCCGAAGCCTAGTTGAACCAATTTCAAAGGTTACCTTTAACCCCCCCTCAGGTGTTACAAAGAACAAGAGCCACTCCTTCTGCAGCATTAATGCTGCACAAGTAAAAGGTTGCTCTATTAATTTGTCTACTTGCACAAGCTGAATGCAACACGTAGACTATTTAGCCCATTATACTGTTTAACAGTAGTGGAGGCGTGACTTGTCTTTTTAAAGAAAAGCAGCACAGGTGTCGAAAACACCTTTTTGCATGGGCGCAGCTTCCTGAGCGTTGTTAGTTGCTGTACAGGAGTCTGCGCTCTTGTGATCCTTTGGCCATGCGCTGTGAGCGCTTCCTGTCTTATGACCTCATTTCATGTTGGCCGTTGCGGTTAGCGATGGACATGAATCCCAGACCCACAGTGTGTTTTTAAAAAATCACACTGCGGTGCTGGGATTCGTGCCCTGGTGCAGTAAATATGTTTGCCGCTCACACATGTCCTTACACCTGCTTCAGACTGGACGGCCTCATCTGATCCCTTATCGCCTGCCGAGGCCATGAGGACACCCAGTCTGAAGAAGGCGGAAGGAGATGAGTGAACACAGGCAAACATATGCACTGCACATGCCCATCAATCACACCCTCGCTGTCCAAAAAAATAAGACACCGAGGGGCGTTGTTTCGAGCAGGGGAGATGCACAGGCGCAGCCAGCTAACCAATGATGTCAAAAGACGGGCAGCGCTAACAAGGGTGGTGCTGCGTGTCATTACAAAGGAAAGTCACACCTCAGGGACATTGTAATGGTCTCTAATGAGACACATTTTGTACGTGTTGAGTTCCACGTGGGCAAGGAGAAAAAGTCAGCCACCTCGTACAAATGCAGCAGTACTGCTGTACAAGGTGGCTGTTATACATAGAAACACCTGTGGGTGGGGGGCAGGCTCCCTTCAATTTCAGTTCATGTGCCTGCGTGGCGTTTGCAGGTCACGTTGCAAGCTACACAGCAGGGGAACAGCTGGCGTTGCTGAACCCCACTGACACATTGACTGGTGTTTTTCTCTGTGCAGATTGCATGTCCGGGCAAAAACTAGCGGTGTTAGAGCCCAGGGTCAGCAGGAGGAGGAGGAGAGGAGCAAAGTGTAGGCCGAAGCCTGCACTGGTGGCAGCTTTTGGTCGGTTGTGCCAGCGTGGCTTGTGCTGGACACGATGCCGGCTACACAGCGGGGGAACAGCTGGCGGTGCTGAACCCCACTAACACATTGGCTGGTGTTTTTCTCTGTGCAGCTAGCATTTCCGGGCAAAAACTAGCGGTGTTTGAGCCCAGGGTCAGCAGGAGGAGTAGAGGAGCAGAGTGTAGGCCGAAGCCTAGTTGAACCAATTTCCAAGGTTACCTTTAACCCCCCCCCTCAGGTGTTGCAAGGTACAAGAGCCACACCTTGAACAGCATTAATGATGCACAAGTCAAAGGTTGCTCTATTTAATTTTGCTCCTTGCACACGCTGAATTAAACACGTACACTATTTAGCCCATTATACTGTCAAACAGTAGTGGAGGCGTGACTACTAGTCTTTTTAAGGAGACGCAGCACAGGTGTACAAATTTACACCTAGGTGCTGTGCGCAGATTCCTTACCGTTGTTATTTGCAGTACAGGAAACTGCGCTCTTGTGTTATCCCTTGGCAATACCCTGTTAGTGCAGGCCGTCTCATGACCTCATTTCATGTTGGCCGGTGCGGTTAACGATGGCCATAAATCCCAGACCCACAGTGGCTTTTCCTAAAGTCACACTGCGGTGCTGGGATTCGTGGCCTTGTGCAGTAAATATGTTCGCCGCTCACACATGTCCTTACACCTGCTTCAGACTGGGCGGCCTCAGCTGATCCCTTATCGCATGCCGCGGCCATGAGGCCGCACAGTCAGAAGAAGGCGGAAGGAGGGGAGTGAAAACAGGGGAACATATGCACTGCTCGTGCCCATCAATCACACCCTCGCAGTCAAAATATATGAGACAACGGGGGGCGTTGTGTCGGGCAGGGGGGACGCACAGGCACAGCCAGCCAACCAATGATGTCAGGAGACGGGCAGCGCTAACAATGGGGGTGCTGCGTGTCATTAAAAAGGAAAGTCACACCTCAGGGACATTGTAATGGTCTGTAATGAGACACATTTTGTACTTGTTGAGTTCCACGTGTGCAAGGAGAAAAAGTCAGCCACCTTGTACAAATGCAGCAGTACTGCTGTACAAGGTGGCTGTTATACATAGAAACACCTGGGGGGGTGGGGGGCAGGCTCCCTTCAATTTCAGTTCATGTGCCTGCGTGGCGTTTGCAGGTCACGTTGCAAGCTACACAGCAGGGGAACAGCTGGCGTTGCTGAACCCCACTGACACATTGACTGGTGTTTTTCTCTGTGCAGATTGCATGTCCGGGCAAAAACTAGCGGTGTTAGAGCCCAGGGTCAGCAGGAGGAGGAGGAGAGGAGCAAAGTGTAGGCCGAAGCCTGCACTGGTGGCAGCTTTTGTTCTGTTGTGCCAGCGTGGCTTGTGCTGGACACGTTGCCGACTACACAGCAGGGGAACAGCTGGCGGTGCTGAACCCCACTAACACATTGGCTGGTGTTTTTCTCTGTGCAGCTAGCATTTCCGGGCAAAAACTAGCGGTGTTTGAGCCCAGGGTCAGCAGGAGGAGTAGAGGAGCAGAGTGTAGGCCGAAGCCTAGTTGAACCAATTTCAAAGGTTACCTTTAACCCCCCCCTCAGGTGTTGCAAGGTACAAGAGCCACACCTTGAACAGCATTAATGATGCACAAGTCAAAGGTTGCTCTATTTAATTTTGCTCCTTGCACACGCTGAATTAAACACGTACACTATTTAGCCCATTATACTGTCAAACAGTTGTGGAGGCGTGACTTGTCTTTTTAACGAGACGCAGCACAGGTGTCAAAATTTGCACCTAGGTACTGGGCGCAGATTCCTGAGCGTTGTTATTTGCTGTACAGGAGTCTGCGCTCTTGTGTTATCCCTTGGCAATACCCTGTTAGTGCAGGCCGTCTCATGACCTCATTTCATGTTGGCCGGTGCGGTTAACGATGGCCATAAATCCCAGACCCACAGTGGCTTTTCCTAAAGTCACACTGCGGTGCTGGGATTCGTGGCCTTGTGCAGTAAATATGTTCGCCGCTCACACATGTCCTTACACCTGCTTCAGACTGGGCGGCCTCAGCTGATCCCTTATCGCATGCCGCGGCCATGAGGCCGCACAGTCAGAAGAAGGCGGAAGGAGGGGAGTGAAAACAGGGGAACATATGCACTGCTCGTGCCCATCAATCACACCCTCGCAGTCAAAATATATGAGACAACGGGGGGCGTTGTGTCGGGCAGGGGGGACGCACAGGCACAGCCAGCCAACCAATGATGTCAGGAGACGGGCAGCGCTAACAATGGGGGTGCTGCGTGTCATTACAAAGGAAAGTCACACCTCAGGGACATTGTAATGGTCTCTAATGAGACACATTTTGTACGTGTTGAGTTCCACGTGGGCAAGGAGAAAAAGTCAGCCACCTCGTACAAATGCAGCAGTACTGCTGTACAAGGTGGCTGATATACATAGAAACACCTGTGGGTGGGGGGCAGGCTCCCTTCAATTTCAGTTCATGTGCCTGCGTGGCGTTTGCAGGTCATGTTGCAAGCTACACAGCAGGGGAACAGCTGGCGTTGCTGAACCCCACTAACACATTGGCTGGTGTTTTTCTCTGTGCAGCTAGCATGTCCGGGCAGAAACTGGCGTTGTTTGAGCCCAGGGTCAGCAGGAGGAGGAGAGGAGCAAAGTGTAGGCCGAAGCCTGCACTGGTGGCAGCTTTTGGTCGGTTGTGCCAGCGTGGCTTGTGCTGGACACGATGCCGGCTACACAGCGGGGGAACAGCAGGCGGTGCTGAACCCCACTAACACATTGGCTGGTGTTTTTCTCTGTGCAGCTAGCATGTCCGGGCAGAAACTGGCGTTGTTTGAGCCCAGGGTCAGCAGGAGGAGGAGAGGAGCAAAGTGTAGGCCGAAGCCTGCACTGGTGGCAGCTTTTGGTCGGTTGTGCCAGCGTGGCTTGTGCTGGACACGTTGCCGACTACACAGCAGGGGAACAGCTGGCGGTGCTGAACCCCACTAACACATTGGCTGGTGTTTTTCTCTGTGCAGCTAGCATTTCCGGGCAAAAACTAGCGGTGTTTGAGCCCAGGGTCAGCAGGAGGAGTAGAGGAGCAGAGTGTAGGCCGAAGCCTAGTTGAACCAATTTCAAAGGTTACCTTTAACCCCCCCCTCAGGTGTTGCAAGGTACAAGAGCCACACCTTGTGCAGCATTAATGCTGCACAAGTAAAAGGTTGCTCTATTTGTTTTGCTCCTTGCACACGCTGACTAAAACACGTACACTATTTAGCCCATTATACTGTCAAACAGTTGTGGAGGCGTGACTTGTCTTTTTAACGAGACGCAGCACAGGTGTCAAAATTTGCACCTAGGTACTGGGCGCAGATTCCTGAGCGTTGTTATTTGCTGTACAGGAGTCTGCGCTATTGTGATCCCTTGGCCATGCGCTGTGAGCGCTTCCTGTCTTCTGACCTCATTTCATGTCGGCCGTTGCGGTTAGCGATGGACATGAATCCCAGACCCACAGTGTGTTTTCAAACAATCACACTACGTGGCTGGGATTCGTGGCCTTGTGCAGTAAATAGGTTTGCCGCTTACACATGTCCTTACACCGGCTCCAGACTGGGCGGCCTCAGCTGATCCCTTATCGCCTACCACGGCCAGGAGGCCGCACAGTCTGAAGAAGGCGGAAGGAGATGAGTTAAGACAGGCGAACATATGCACTGCTCGTGCCCATAAACCACACCCTCGCTGACAAAATAAATATGACAACGAGGGGCGTTGTTTCTAGCAGGGCGGATGCACAGGCGCAGCCAGCTAACCATGATGACAAAAGACGGGAAACGCTACCAAGGGGGGTGCTGCGTATCATTACAAAGGAAAGTCACACCTCAGGGACAGTGGAATGGTCTCAATGAGACACATTTTGTACGTGTTGAGTTCCACGTGGGCAAGGAGAAAAAGTCAGCCACCTTGTACAAATGCAGCAGTACTGCTGTACTAGGTGGCTGTTATACATAGAAACACCTGGGGGGGTGGGGCCAGGTTCCCTTTTAATTTCAGTTCCTGTGCCTGCATGGCGTTTGCAGGTCACGTTGCCGGCTACACAGCAGGGGAACAGCTGGCGTTGCTGAACCCCACTAACACATTGGCTGGTGTTTTTCTCTGTGCAGCTAGCACTTCCGGGCAAAAACTAGCGGTGTTTGAGCCCAGGGTCAGCAGGAGGAGGAGAGGAGCAGAGTGTAGGCCGAAGCCTGCACTGGTGGCAGCTTTTGTTCTGTTGTGCCAGCGTGGCTTGTGCTGGACACGTTGCCGACTACACAGCAGGGGAACAGCTGGCGGTGCTGAACCCCACTGACACATCACCTAGTGTTTTTTTCTGTGTAGACAACACTTCCAGGTGGCAACTGACAGTGTTGAAACCCAGGGAATCAAAGAGGAGCAGAGTGTAGGCCGAAGCCTGCAGTGGAGCAAGTTGAAAGGGAACCTTTAACCCCCCCCCCCAGGCATTTGTTGCTGAAAGAGCCATCTTGTACAGCAGTAATACTGCACATGGAAAATGGTGGCTCCGAAAATTATGCTCCTTGCAAACGCTGAAGTACACACTCATATAATGTGTCCCCTCACACCGTCAAACCATCCCGGAAGTGGGACTTTCCTTTGTAATGTGACACAGCACAGCCGTCATTCCAACCCCCTTGGTGCCGGGCACCACCTCCTCAACGTTGTTTGGTTCTGTCACGGAGCCCGCACTGTAATGTTATCCCTTGGCCATGCACAGTTAGCGGTGCCCGTCTTCTGACATCATGTAGGTGTCAGGCTGGCAGTGCCTGTGCGTCCAAGCTGCCCGAGATCCAACCTTGCAGTGTCATCTAATGTAGTCCCACTGCGGGCCAGGGATCCATGGGCATGCGCAGTGCATATCATCGCCTCTCACTCACCTCCTTCCTGCTTCTTCAGACTGTGCGGCGTCACGGCCGTGGCATGCTATTAGGGATCAGCTGACGCCGCCTAGTCTGAAGAAGCGTGAAGAAGGGGAGTGAGAGGCTAGTATATGCACTGCGCATGGCCATGGATACCAGGCCCACTGTGGGATCACATTAGACGACACTGCGAGGTGGGATTTCGGGCAGCGTGGACGCACAGGCGCAGCCAGGACGACAACAAATGATGTCAGAGGACGGGCAGCGCAAACTGTGCATGGCCAAGGGATAACATAACAGCGCAGGGTCCATGACGGAATCAAACAACGCTAAGGAGGCAGCGCACGGTGCCAAGGGGGTAGCAATGACGGCTGTGCTGTGTCACATTACAAAGGAAAGTCCCACCTCCGGGACGGTTGGACGGTGTGAGGGGACACATTACATGAGTGTGTAGTTCAGCGTTTGCAAGGAGCATAATTTCAAGAGCGACCTTTCCCTTGTGCAGTATTAGTGCTGCACATGGTGGCTCTTTCAGTAACAAACGCCTAGGGGGGGGGGGGACAGGTCCCCTTACATTTTAGTTGTGCCAGCGTGGCGGTCGCATGACACGTTGCCGGATACACAGCTGGGGATCAGCTGACGTTACTGAACCCCAATAACAGAGGAGCGACTGTTGACTGTGCACACAGCACTTCCAGGCACCAACTGGCGGTGTTAGAGCCCAGGGACAGCAGGAGGAGCAGATTGGAGGTATTGCCGCACACACAGCTGGGGATCAGCTGACGTTACTGAACCCCAATAACAGAGGAGCGACTGTTGACTGTGCACACAGCACTTCCAGGCACCAACTGGCGGTGTTAGAGCCCAGGGACAGCAGGAGGAGCAGATTGGAGGTATTGCCGCACACACAGCTGGGGATCAGCTGACGTTACTGAACCCCAATAACAGAGGAGCGACTGTTGACTGTGCACACAGCACTTCCAGGCACCAACTGGCGGTGTTAGAGCCCAGGGACAGCAGGAGGAGCAGAGGAACAGAGTGTAGGCCGAAGCCTGATTGGAGCAAGTTGAAAGGAAACCTTTAACCCCCCCCCCCAAGACGTTTGTAGCTGAAAGAGCCATGTTGTGCAGCACTAAGGATGCAAAAGGAAAAGGTTGCTCTTTTAATTATGCTCCTTGCAAACACCGAAGTAAACACTAAAAATGTGTCCCTTTATACCGTTAAACCGTTCCGGAGGTGCGAATTTCCTTCGTAATGGGACACAGCACAGCTGTCATTCCTATCCCCTTGATGCCGTGCGCTGCCTCCTCAGCGTTGTTTTAAGCTGCCACGGAGCCTGCGCTGTTCTGTTAGCCCTTGGCCATGCCCAATTAGCGCTGCCTGTCTTCTGACATAATTTGGTGTCAGGCTGTCAGTGCCTGTGCGTCCACGCTGCTCCAGATCCCACCTCGCAGTCTCATCTAACGTAATCCCACTGCGGGCCTTGGAACCATGGGCATGCACAGTGCATAACCTCGACTCTCACTCCCCTCCTTCCCTCTTCTTCAGACTGTGCGGTGTCACGGCCGTGGCATGCTAGGGATCAGCTGACGGCGCACAGTCTAAAGAAGGCGGAGGGAAATGAGCGAGAGCCCGAGGGGAAGATATGCACTGCGCATGCCCATGGATCCCAGGCCCGCAGTGTGACTCAATCAGAAGACACTGCGAGGCGGGATCTCGGGCACCGCGGCCGCACAGGCGCAGCCAGCCTGACACCAAATTATGTCAGAAGACAGGCAGCGCAAATAGGGCATGCCCAAGGGATAACAGAACAGCGCAGGCTCCGTGACAGCTTAAAACAACGCTGAGGAGGCAGCGCATGGCACCAAGGGGGTAGGAATGACGGCTGTGCTGCGTCACATTACGAAGGAAAGTCCCAGCTCCGGGACGGTATAACGGTATCAGTGAACACATTTTATAAGTGTTAAGTTCTGCGTGTGCAAAGAGCTAAAAAAAAAGAGCTACCTTTTCCTTGTGCAGCATTACTGCTGCACAAGATGGCTCTTTCAGTAACAAACGACGGGGGGGGGGGGGGGACAGGTTCCCTTACATTTAGGTTGTTGTGCCAGCGTGGCGGTCGCAGGACACATTGCCGGCTACACAGCTGGGGATCAGCTGACGTTACTGAAACCCAATAACACTGGGTCGTATGTTTTTACTGTGCAGCCTGCACTTCTGAGCCGCAACTGGCGGTGTTGGAGCCCAGGAATAGCAGTTCAGGTGGTAGAAAGATGAACACAGCAGGAGACCTGGATGACACCCAATTACTTAATCAGGCAGAGGAGTGGCAAATTCCTGCGAGATCCAGGCCTGGTTCATTTTCAGGAAAGTAAGCCGGTCAACGTTATCGGAGGATAGTCGCATGCGACGGTCTGTTAGTACACCACCTGCGGCACTAAAGACACGTTCCGATAAGACACTAGCCGCAGGGCAAGCCAGCACCTCCAATGCATACTGGCTTAGCTCTGGCCATGTATCCAGCTTAGAGACCCAAAACTTGAACGGGGAAGAGCCGTCTGGGAGTACAGTAAGAGGGCAAGCCATGTAGTCTGTCACCATCTGACGGAACCGTTGCCTCCTGCTGACTGGAGCCGCCGGTGATGGTGTAGACATTTGGGGCGGGCACACAAAAGTGTGCCAGAGTTGTGCCATACTGGGCTTGCCTTGGGCAGAGGCACTGCTTCTGCTCCCTCTTTGGGCAGAGCCTCCCCCACTGCCTCGACGCACTGAGCTGCTTTGTAAAGCACTAGCAGCACTCCTCTCAGTTGGACAGGAGAAGATGATGGAATTCACCAGTGTGTCGTGGTACTCCCGCAATTTACGCTCCCGGGTCAACGCAGGGATGAGGTTTTGGACGTTGTCCCGGTAGCGAGGATCGAGGAGGGTGAACACCCAATAATCAGGCATGTTGAGAATGTGGTCGATGCGGCGGTCGTTTCTCAGGCACTGCAGCATGAAATCCACCATGTGCTGCAGAGTGCCAACCGGCCCAGAAACGCTGTCCCCTGCTTGAGACATGATCTCTGCCCGCTCGTCATCACCCCACCCTCGCTGTACACACTGACCACTGGACAATTGTGTCGCTCCCTCCTCTGGACGGAGCTCTTCCTCCTCCATTGACTCCTCCTCATCCTCCTCACAAATTGGCCCCTGCGTACCCCTTTGTGAGGAACCACGTGGCGCTGACTCTCCAGAAGCTGATGGAAAAGGTGACTCCTCATCCTCCACCTCTTCCACCACATCATCCCTTAACCCTTGCAAAGTTTGCTGAAGCAGGCAGATAAGGGGGACAGTCATGCTGACTAGTGCATCATCTGCACTTGCCATCCGCGTGGAATAATCAAAAGGACGCAAAACCTGGCAGACGTCCTTCATAGTGGCCCACTCTGTGGTTGTGAAGTCTGATCGGCGCTGACTGCGACTTCTTTGCGCCTGATGCAGCTGGTACTCCATAACTGCTTGCTGCTGCTCACACAACCGCTCCAACATATGTAACGTGGAATTCCACCGGGTAGGTAGGTCACATATGATGCGGTGTTCCGGAAGGCGGAATCGGCGCTGCAGAGCAGCAATGCGGGATCTGGCCAAGCTGGAACGCCGCAAGTGAGCACACTCTAGGCGGACCTTGTGCAGCAGGGCATCAAGATCCGGATAGTCCCTCAGAAAACTCTGCACAACCAAATTGAGCACATGTGCCAGACATGGGATGTGAGTGAGGTTGCCAAGGGCCAAAGCTGCCACCAGATTTCGGCCATTGTCACACACTACCATGCCTGGCTGGAGATTCGCTGGCAGTAACCACACATCGCTCTCCTGCTTGATGGCATTCCAGAGCTCCTGCGCTGTGTGGCTTCGATGCCCCAATGAAACTAGTTTCAAGACGGCCTGCTGACGTTTGGCCACGGCTGTGCTCATGTCGGTCATAGGTAAACGTTCACGGGTCCATGTGGAGGTGGACTGTGACGGATCCTGCAGAGAGGAATCAGAGGAACTGGTGTAAGAGGAGGAGTCGATGCGTACAGACTGGATTCCTGCAATCCTTGGAGTGGGCAGGACACGTCCTGCGCCACTCGCACGATCTGTACCTGGCTCAACAACATTAACCCAATGGGCAGTGAGGGAAACATATCGCCCCTGTCCATGCTGACTGGTCCACGCATCGGTGGTGAGGTGGACCTTGCTACTGACGGCGTTCAGTAGCGCATGTTTTATGTTTGCCTCAACATGCCTGTGCAGGGCAGGGACAGCCTGCCTGCTGAAGTAAAAGCGGCTGGGCACCTTGTACTGTGGGACTGCCAATGCCATCAAGTCACGGAAGCTGTCAGTCTCCACCAGCCTGAACGAGAGCATTTCCAGGGACAACAGTTTGGCAATGCCTGCATTCAGAGCCTGTGCTCGGGGGTGGTTGGCCGAGAATGCCCGCCTTTTCTCCCATGCCTGTACTACCGATGGCTGTAGAGTAGACTGGGAGTGTGAGGATGACTGGGAAGGTGGTGCTGTGGGTGGAATTACACAAGGTCTCTGGGAGGAAGCCAAACCAGCTGTGCGTGAGCTGGAGGAAGAGGCAACACGAGCTGAAGAGGTGGTAGCTGCCGCTGTTGGTTGGCCTACATCTTCAGTGTGTTTCTGTAACTCCACCGCGTGCCTGGTCCGCACATGTTTCCACATATTTGTGGTATTGAGGTTGCTGACATTTTTCCCTCTTTTTACTTTATGATGACACAGCTTGCATTTGACAAAACAAATGTCATCTGCAACTGTGTCAAAAAAGGACCAGGCACTGCAAGTCTTGGGAGCGCCCTTTTTGGCTTTGGAAAGAGACAGGCTCCTAACGGGTGCCAAAGTGGAGGCTACAGGCTCCGCAGTCTTCCCCCTCCCTCTCCCTCTTTGGCCCGTAAGAGGAAGCTCTTCCTCTGAGCTGCTCCCACCACCTTCCTGTTCCTCACGCCACGATGGGTCAAGGACCTCATCATCTCCACTACCCTCTGCCACCAACTGCTCCTCCTGGGTAGTCTCAGCAGCACAGTACGCACGAGAAAGCGGCACCTGAGTTTCATCATCAGATGCGTACTGCGCTGTGGTCACCGGAGGCACTGGCCCACCTGCCTCTTCAGAGTCAGAGAGAAAAAGGTGTTGGGCATCACTGCACACTGCCTCTTCTTCCATTTCTCCAATGCTGCTTGGCTGGCCCCCTGTTTCCAAGCCAAGAGATTCAGAGAACAGAAGTAGAGACGGCTCCTGTCCTGGGCTCTCTGACTGCCTGGCCAATTTGGCAGGTGGTGAAGAGACAGATGGCTGCTCTCCAGTGCTCTGTGCCTGAGAGGATGTGGCACTAACTGAAGTCGATGCCGAGGCGTTAGCTGCCATCCACCCGACAACGGCTTCAATTTGGTCTTCACGCAGCAGCGGTGCACGGCGCTCTCCGACAAAGCTGCGCATGAAGGACTGTTCCCTGCTGAAACTGAGTGACGACGAGTCACCGGCGCCCGCAGCAGGCACAGAATCACCACGTCCTCTCCCTGCTCCTCTCCCTGCTCCGCGCCCACGCCCACGTGCCTTACTCCCTGCCCTCTTCATCTTGGTTGACAGATAAAGATAAGCAGAAAAGTACTAAGGCCTTAGTGTGCTTATTCCTGTAATGCTCCTCCTAACAGGTGTAAGAAACACTAATGTTGTAAATTGTGGACTAAACTTTATTATTTTTCAAATGTGGCCTACACAAGTGTAAGTTGTGTTTGGTGAACTTAACCTTTTTTTTGGTGCAGATCGGGCTACAGAGCTAGTTTAAATCACACGGAGACCGTGCAGACAGCCGTAAACGGCGCTGCAAGGCCAAGAAACCCTCCTCTAGGTTATCCTATATAGTGTTTTTCCACTATTTAGCTGGATACAAGTGGAAAGACACTAATAGGAATTTTTTTTTTCAAATTTTAAACTGGCTGCACTATTTGAAAAAAAGGAAATTGTTTTTCAAGGTATGAGGCAGTAACGCACCCTGAGCTGAATCCAACCGGCTATGGCTGCACACAGACTACAGGGCGAGCTGGGCTCACACGGAGACCGTGCAGACAGCCGTAAACGGCGCTGCAAGGCCAAAAAACCCTCCTCTAGGTTATCCTATATAGTGTTTTTCCACTATTTAGCTGGATACGAGTGGAAAGACACTAATAGGAATTTTTTTTTTCAAATTTTAAACAGGCTGCACTATTTGAAAAAAAGGAAAATTTTTCTCAAGGTATGAGCCAGTAACGAACCCTGAGCTGAATCCAACCGGCTATGGCTGCACACAGACTACAGGGCGAGCTGGGCTCACACGGAGACCGTGCAGACAGCCGTAAACGGCGCTGCAAGGCCAAAAAACCCTCCTCTAGGTTATCCTATATAGTGTTTTTCCACTATTTAGCTGGATACGAGTGGAAAGACACTAATAGGAATTTTTTTTTTCAAATTTTAAACAGGCTGCACTATTTGAAAAAAAGGAAAATTTTTCTCAAGGTATGAGCCAGTAACGAACCCTGAGCTGAATCCAACCGGCTATGGCTGCACACAGACTACAGGGCGAGCTGGGCTCACACGGAGACCGTGCAGACAGCCGTAAACGGCGCTGCAAGGCCAAAAAACCCTCCTCTAGGTTATCCTATATAGTGTTTTTCCACTATTTAGCTGGATACGAGTGGAAAGACACTAATAGGAATTTTTTTTTTCAAATTTTAAACAGGCTGCACTATTTGAAAAAAAGGAAAATTTTTCTCAAGGTATGAGCCAGTAACGAACCCTGAGCTGAATCCAACCGGCTATGGCTGCACACAGACTACAGGGCGAGCTGGGCTCACACGGAGACCGTGCAGACAGCCGTAAACGGCGCTGCAAGGCCCAAAAACCCCCCTCTAGGTTATCCTATGTAGTGTTTTTCCACAATAGAGCTGGAGACTGGTGGAAAAACACTAATAGGAAATTTGAGAAAAAATGTGCAGCAGGCTGCACTAAGAGCAAAAAAGAACAACTGTGTGAGGCAGTGTGAACCCCCCCTGAGCTGAATACAACCGGGTATATGGCTGCACACAGACTACAGAGTGAGCTGCACACACACACACACAGAGACCTTGCAGAACGCTGTTAAAACAGCGCTGCAAGGCAAGAGCAAGGTGAACAGTGAAGAACACACAGCGTTTTGCTAAATTAGCCTTTGGAAAGGAAAATAAAGCAATTAGCTAGCTCAACTGGCCCTCAGTTAGAACACAGCGTCCTGTCCCTAACTGAAATCACAGCAGAGTGAGCGCAAAATGGCGGCAGCGCTTTTTTATAGTGCAGAGTGACATCATTTCAGCAGCCAATCCAAGCCTTGCCAGTACTTACATGCCCACCATGCTAAACAGGATGTGCCCACACTTTCATTCATTCCTCATTGGCTGCTGCGTTCAATTTGAATTCTGGGAACTTCCGATTCCGGTATCCGATACGCGGGAAGTATCGGAATTCAGTATCGGAATTCCGATACCGCAAATATCGGCCGATACCCGATACTTGCGGTATCGGAATGCTCAACACTAGTAGTTGTATTGAAGTGCTCCTTCTTTTGATATTCGGACATTTGGTGATTTAATTTCTCTATGATGTTAGCAATACGATTGTACCACATCTGACTCTCAGTTTATTCTCTGAGCAAAATGAGCCACAATCGAAACCCCCGGAATAATAAAGTTGATGGCCTCTTTGGATATCTTCTAGCCACATGCTTGTTAAAAAACCTTCACATTAGCCAGAACAGAGCAATAAGGAAGATATTCCTAAGTAAACTTTTTGCTCAGGTGGCCTTTACACCTTCAAGTATTGAAGGATTCCTCTTGACCTGATATCACTAGAAACTCCACAAACACAACCCAATCAGCTAATTTTTCAGGGCCAATATTCAGTTATCGCTCCTAAGCCTCCATGCACATGCACCCTTGTCGTGGCCGAGGGTGCATGTATGCTGTGTGGAAAGAAGGAAGAAGGCCACAGCCAAACACTTTCTCTCCTGGAAGACCAAAAGGAGCAAGCATTTAAATTTAAACTGTTCGATACCTTTCCTCCGACATCATCTGTGAGGAAGGGTCCAGAGTAGAAATGAGTGGATCAATCCGCAGAGTCTCTCTCTCCTGTAGAGTGTAAGCTCTTATGGCCAGCAAGGTCCTCTCTCTATCTTTCCTGTAGAATGTTAAGTCTTATCATTTGCGGAGTTCTCTCTCTCCTGTAGAGTGTAAAGGTACCGTCACACTAAGCGACGCTGCAGCGATACCGACAACGATCCGGATCGCTGCAGCGTCGCTGTTTGGTCGCTGGAGAGCTGTCACACAGACAGCTCTCCAGCGACCAACGATCCCGAGGTCCCCGGTAACCAGGGTAAACATCGGGTTACTAAGCGCAGGGCCGCGCTTAGTAACCCGATGTTTACCCTGGTTACCATCCTAAAAGTAAAAAAAACAACCACTACATACTTACCTACTGCTGTCTGTCCCCGGCGCTGTGCTTCTCTGCTCTGGCTGTGAGTGCCGGGCAGCCGGAAAGCAGATCGGTGACGTCACCGCTCTGCTTTCCGGCCGCTGTGCTCACAGCCAGAGCAGAGAAGCACAGCGCCGGGGACAGACAGCGGTAGGTAAGTATATAGTGTTTGTTTTTTTTACTTTAACGATGGTAACCAGGGTAAACATCGGGTTACTAAGCGCGGCCCTGCACTTAGTAACCCGATGTTTACCCTGGTTACCAACGAAGACATCGCTGAATCGGCGTCACACACGCCGATTCAGCGATGTCAGCGAAAGATCCAGCGACGAAACAAAGTTCTGGACTTTCTTCCCCGACCAGCGATATCACAGCAGGGGCCTGATCGCTGCTGCCTGTCACACTGGACGATATCGCTAGTCAGGACTCTGCAACATCACGGATCGCTAGCGATATCGTCTAGTGTGACGGTACCTTAAGTTCTTATGGTCTGTGGGGTCCTTGCTCTCCTGTAGAGAACAAGCTCTTATGGTCAGTGGGGTCATCTCTTTCTCCTGTATAGTATAATCTCTTATGGTCAATGGGGTCCTTGCTTTACTGCAGAGTGTAAGCTCTTATGGCCAGCAGGGTGTTCTTTTTCTCTCTCTCCTCTAAAGTGTAAGCTCTTATGGTCAGTGGAGTCCTTTCCCTCTTCAGAAGAGTGTAACCTCTTATAGTCAGCGGGGTCCTCTCTTTCTCCTGTAGAAAGTAAGCTCTTATGGCCAGCAGGGTCCTATCTCTCTATTTACTGTAGAGTGTAAGCTAAACTCTTATCATTAGCGGAGTTCTCTCTCTCTCCTGTAGAATGTAAGCTCTTATGATCAGTCACGTGTATTTTCTGACCAATTACACGCTTTCCATTATTAAGATTCACCCAAATTTATTAGTCGCAAATCAAATTCTTTGTGAAACCTACAAATTTGAATATTATTATTATTTATTGTTATAGCCCATTTATTTCATGGCGCTTTCCATGTGAAAAGCGGTATGCATAATAAAAAAGAAGTTCGATAATCTTGAACAAAACGAGTCATCGACTGGTACAGTAGGAGAGAGGACCCTGCCCGCGAGGGCTCAAAATCTACAATATCAAAAGATCCTCTCATTTCTAGTCAGGCTTCTATACACATTAAATGTGATGGGTTTGGCAACTTTCATCTAATACTGTGAATTGTTAAAGGGAACCTGTCACCCCCAAAATGGAAGTTGAACTAAGCCCACAGGCATCAGGGGATTATCTACAGCATTCTGTAATGCTTTAGATAAGCCCCCGATGTATCCTGTAAGATGAGAAAAAGAGGCTATATTATACTCACCCAGGGGCGGTCCCGCTGCGGTCTGGTCCGATGGGTGTCGCAGTCCGGTCCGGGGCCTCCCATCTTCATAGGATGACGTCCTCTTCTGGTCTTCACGCTGCGGCTCCGGCGCAGGCGTACTTTGTCTGCCCTGCTGAGGGCAGAGCAAAGTACTGCAGTGCACAGGGCCTCTCTGACCTTTCCCGGCGCCTGCGCACTGCAGTACTTTGCTCTGCCCTCAACAGGGCAGACAAAGTACGCCTGCGCTGGAGCCACAGCGTGAAGACAAGAATAGGACGTCATCGTAACAAGATGGGAGGCCCCGGACCGGACCGTGACACCCATCGGATCAGACTGCCCGCCCTGATAAGTATAATATAACCTCTTTTTCACATCTTTCAGGTTACATCGGGGGCTTATCTACAGCATTCCAGAATACTGTAGATAAGCCCCTGATGGTGGTGGGCTTAGCTCAACTTTCATTTTGGGGGTGACAGGTTCCCTTTGAAGTCCCAATAAACATTAGACTGACAGTGGGCAGACCTGCCAATATTGATAGGTTCAGTCAACGGTCTAATGTGTAAGAGAGCCTCCAGATTCTACCCTGATAGATAATATTGGAGGAAATAAGGATTCAACATGGAGAAGATATAGATTAGATATTAGAAAAAACATTTTGACAGTGAGGGTGATCAATGAGTGGAACAGGCTGCCACAAGAAGTGGTGAGTTCTCCTTCAATGGAAGTCTTCAAACAGAGGCTGGACAGACATCTGTCTGAGATGATTTACTGAATCCTGCATTGAGCTGGGGGTTGGACATTACCGATCAACACATAATTCAACGCATACCAAGAGGAGTGAGGGGCTATTCGCAGGCTTACAATCTATGAGAATCTGTATTTTAGCCCAATGTTTGACAATTATGACCAATTTCAGTATAAAACAATAGAAATTTATTTCAGAAAGGTGTTTTAGGATTATACCAGAAGAAAGTATTGAGCATGTTGGGGTTCAGCATGCCCTACCCTTTTTTCCTCAAACATCTGCTGTAAGGACACCCCATATGCATTTCACTTCCATCTAACATGTATGGGCCAAGGCAGCAGATACCCATTATATGCAATATTTTATCACAACCATTTCTTAAGACAACAGTGGGCATGGCCAAATATTAGTATTGTTGAGAAAGCCAAATTATTTTTATTCATTTTTTTTTCTATTTACAAGTGATATATTTCTTTTAAGGTAGGTTTAAATCACATTGTGTAGGATCATCACAATCTAATCTAGAAATCTGTATAAAGATCCATGCTTGCCGCTCTCCTAATAGAAGTTAATAGACAGGCGGTCACAGATTATAGGCGGTAAAGTCTTCATTATACAATATATGCTACATTTCACTTTTGTGAGTATTCTCGGGCTTTAGAAAATCTCACGTGGTGAACATGAGTATATCGCTCACCAAAGTAATCACTGCTGATAATCTAGATTTAATTTATCATTTTTATACCAAAGCTCATGGCAATTATTTTCATACTCAAGCCTATCATGGCGTTATTACAGTAGGTTTATGGGGGATGACACCTGAACTTTTATAGTCATGACTTGGCTATTAAGGTGACATTACAATATTGATATGAATTTTGAACATTTGTCACAGAGCACATTTCAAAGCAGTAATAAAAGGGAAATTAAATTGTGATCTGTAGTTATATTGCAGTTTCACAAATTGACTAAACATAATATCATTCATAATATAATATAAAACATAATCTAACATTGGACCATACGACAGGAGAAGCTAATTGGCTGCCAAGAGGCGAGAACAAAGGTGACAGGCGCCTAACCAGTCTACCATTTCTAGTTTGGTAAAAATAACCACAGAAAATTCAACCAACACATCCTTTTTACCATAAAGTACAGTTGTGGCCAAAAGTATTGACACCCCTGCAATTCTGTCAGATAATACTCAGTTTCTTCCTGAAAATGATTGCAATCACAAATTATTTGGTATTATTATCTTCATTTAATTTGTCTTAAATGAAAAAACACAAAAGCAATGAAGCAAAAAGCAAAACATTGATCATTTCACACAAAACTCCAAAAATGGGCCTGACAAAAGTATTGGCACCCTCAGCCTAATACTTGGTTGCACAACCTTTAGCCAAAATAACTGCGACCTACCGCTTCCGGTAACCATCAATGAGTTTCTTACAATGCTCTGCTGGAATTTTAGACCATTCTTCTTTGGCAAACTGCTCCAGGTCCCTGATATTTGAAGGGTGCCTTCTCCAAACTGCCATTTTTAGAACTCTCCACAGGTGTTCTATGGGATCCAGGTCTGGACTCATTGCTGGCCACCATAGAAGTCTCCAGTGCTTTCTCTCAAACCATTTTCTAGTGCTTTTTGAAGTGTGTTTTGGGTCATTGTCCTGCTGGAAGACCCATGACCTCTGAGGGAGACCCTGCTTTCTCACACTGGGCCCTACATTATGCTGCAAAATTTGTTGGTAGTCTTCAGACTTCATAATGCCATGCACACGGCCAAGCAGTCCAGTGCCAGAGGCAGCAAAGCAACACCAAAACATCAGGGAACCTCCGCCATGTTTGACTGTAGGGACCATGTTCTTTTCTTTGAATGCCTCTTTTTTTCTCCTGTAAACTCTATGTTGATGCCTTTGCCCAAAAAGCTCTACTTTTGTCTCATCTGTCCAGAGAACATTCTTCCAAAACGTTTTAGGCTGGCGTTTTAGGCTGGCTTTTTTATGTCTCGGGGTAAGAAGCGGGGTCTTCCTGGGTCTCCTACCATACAGTCCCTTTTCATTCAGATGCCGACGGATAGTACGGGTTGACAATGTTGTACCCTCGGACTGCAGGGCAGCTTGAACTTGTTTGGATGTTAGTCGAGGTTCTTTATCCAATATCCGCACAATCTTGCATTGAAATCTCTTGTCAATTTTTCTTTTCCGTCCACATCTAGGGAGGTTAGCCACAGTGCCATGGTCTTTAAACTTCTTGATGACACTGCGCACGGTAGACACAGGAACATTCAGGTCTTTGGAGATGGACTTGTAGCCTTGAGATTGCTCATGCCTCCTGACAATTTGGTTTCTCAAGTCCTCAGACAGTTCTTTGGTCTTCTTTCTTTTCTCCATGCTCAAGGTGGTACACACAAGGACACAGGACAGAGGTTGATTCAACTTTAATCCATGTCAACTGGCTGCAAGTGTGATTTAGTTATTGCCAACACCTGTTAGGTTCCACAGGTAAGTTACAGGTGCTGTTAATTACACAAATTAGAGAAGCATCACATGATTTTTCGAACAGTGCCAATACTTTTGTCCACCCTCTTTTTTATGTTTGGTGTGGAATTATATCCAATTTGGCTTTAAGACAATTCTTTTTGTGTTTTTTCATTTAAGACAAATTAAATGAAGATAATAATACCAAAGAATTTGTGCTTGCAATCATTTTCAGGAGGAAACTGAGTATTATCTGACAGAATTGCAGGGGTGTCAATACTTTTGGCCACAACTGTATCCATTGCAATGGTCACTTTACAGCTACAGTTTAATGCTGGCTATGGATAACTATTGGACAAACTCTCACATTCATGCTCAGCTAACAGTTATCTAATGTAAAAGTCACCTTCAAAGAGAACCTTTCACCAAATGTTTCATGTTCAACTGGACACACAATGTGCTAGTAGCTGCAGAGCGGAATAAAGCTTTTTTTTAGTTTATTTAGCAATCAAAGTATGTAACACGCAATAAGTGAGTTATCTTTTGTTAAGTCCAATTGAATGTTATCATATAGTTTTCACTGGGGACGTGTACTTTTCCATGTAAGAATTGCCTGATCATAAGCAGGCAGCAAAACAACAGAGAAAAAAAACATGCCTCCACCATAGCTGAGGATCCTCAGTGTGTGAGATGTAAGGATACAGATCTGATGATTAAAAAGTGCAGCTGAGCTTAGCTGTGTCACATTACAGAACATTCTATCAGCTCTCCTCTTCTCATAGAACTCTCACCTCAGTTGTACTGGATGTCCCCAAACATTGCCTGTCTGAAAATGGCACACTTATGTCTCTTGTGCTCAGGGAAATGTATTGTCCCTGTGCCATGAGAGCATAGCTTGGTGTCATCACATCTCAAATAGGAATAGTTTTTTGAGCTCTCACGGCAGAGCTATTACAAGTTGCCCTTAGTACAGAAGACATCAGTGTGATACTGACACTTTGAGTTCTTAATTCCAGATTAGTATTGTGGGGGGGAGAAGCACTACAGTAGATGTGGTAATGCTTTGAGAGGAGTAGGTCCTGCAGCCGTTATTACATCATATATCCAATTCAACATAAAAAATTTGGTGAAACTCTTTAAAGTTATGTTATCTGGGACATCTATGACATATCCGAAAGTGTAGCCAGAAATTTGTGATACATGCAGATGCCACCTTTCAGACCCGCACCTATTATAAGAACAAGGACCTGTCTTACACCACAAAGAATGAAAGGTGGTTGCACATGCATAGTTCTAGCCATTCACTTCATAATATAGTTCAGTAGGCATGCTTTGCAATTGTTGAAACTCCAAATAGATGTGAAGGAGGGAGCTGTGCATTTGCGTTGTTTATGTGTCACCTGATCCACAAAAGCCTCTGATCCAGGTGAGCCAGTCTTAATGGAAATCTGTCACCAGGCTTTTGCTATGTAAACTGAGAACAACATCATGTAGGCACAGAGACCCTAATTCCAGTGATGTATCACTTACTGCACTGCCTGGTTCAGTTTTGATAAAATCCCTGTTTCTCTGCTGCAGATCTAGCAGTTCTCTGAACGCTGAGCACTGTATAACCCTGCCCACACCACTGATTGGCATCTTCCTGTGTACACTGTGTACAAGCAAAAATCTGCCAATCAGCGGTTGGTGTCAGGGTTATACATGGCACAAGGAAGCTAGTCTTCCAGTGATAATCTCATACTGATGAAACACTGATTGAAACAATAAAACACAGGCCAGAAAGTGATACATCACTGAAATTTGGATTTTTGCCTCTCAATTAGGCCGCTCTCACATTAAATAGCACATTCCTGCTGAGAGATTCCCTTTAAGAAGTATGGACAAGTGGCACTAGGGCCACAAGGCAGATGAGTTGCTAATGTAGCAGTGCTGAAAATGTAGGAGTAGTGGAGACTAGGATGTAGCAGAGCTGAGCAGTGGCACTGGAGTGGTGAAGGCTTGGAATTAGCAGAGCTGAGATACAATAATTGAGTATTGGAGACTTGGATGTAGCAGAACTGAGCCATGCTGGCTACATTTTCCTTGCAGTGAAAAATACATAGTGGCTCTTTGAGGGGTTCTTAGAGGGGAATCCTCTTTATGACCTTTGTATACCCTAATATACACTGCATAAAAAATAAAGGGAATACTAAAATCCCACATCCTAGATATCAGTGAATGAAATATTCCAGTTGTAAATTTTTATTCATTACATAAAGGAATGTGTTGAGAACAAAAAAACCTAAAAATTATCAACGTAAATCACAACTATTATCCCACGGAGGTTTGGGGTTGGAATGATGCTCAAAATCAAAGTGGAAAATGAAGTTACAGGCTGATTCAACTTCAGTGGAAATGCCTCAAGACAAGGAAATGATGCTCAGTAGTGTGTGCGGACTCCACATGCCTGTATGACCTCCCTACAACGCCTGGGCATGCTCCTGATGAGGTGACGGATGGTCTCCTGAGGGATCTCCTCCCACACCTGGGCTAAAGCATCCATCAACTCCTGGACAGTCTGTGGTGCAACATGACGTTGGTGGATGGTGCGAGACATGATGTCCCAGATATGTTCAATCAGATTCAAGTCTGGGGAACGGGCGGGCCAGTCCATAGCTTCAATGCCTTCATCTTGCAGGAACTGCTGACACACTCCAGCCACATGAGGTCTGGCATTGTCCTGAATAAGGAGGAACCCAGGGCCCACCGCACCAGCATATGGTCTCACAAGGGGTCTGAGGATCTCATCTCGGTACCTAATGGCAGTCAAGCTACGTCTGGTGAGCACATGGAGGGCTGTGCGGCCCTGCAAAGAAATGCCACCCCACACCATTACTGACCCACTGCGAAACCGGTCATGCTGAAGGATGTTGCAGGCAGATCGCTCTCCACGGCGTCTCCAGACTCTGTCACGTCTGTCACATGTGCTCAGTGTGAATCTGCTTTTATCTGTGAAGAGCACAGGGCGGCAGTGGCGAATTTGTCAATCCTGGTGTTCTGTGGCAAATGCCAAGCATCCTGCACGGTGTTGGGCTGTGAGCATAACCCCCATCTGTGGACGTCGGGCACTCAGACCATCCTCATGGAGTCAGTTTCTAACCATTTGTGCAGACACATGCGCATTTGTGGCCTGCTTGAGGTCATTTTGCAGGACTCTGGCATTGCTCCTCCTGTCTCTTCTTGCCCAAAGGCTGAGGTAGCGGTCCTGCTGCTGGGTTGTTGTCCTCCTACGGCCCCCTGCACGTCTCCTGGTGTACTGGCCTGTCTCCTTGTAGCATCTCCAGCCTCTGGACACTGCGCAGACACAGCAAACCTTCTTGCCACAGCTCGCATTGATGTGCCATCCTGGATGAGCTGCACTACCTGAGCCTCTTGTGTGGGTTGTAGAGTCCGTCTCATGGTACCACGAGTGTGAAAGCACAACCAACATTCAAAAGTGACCAAAACATCAGCCAGAAATCATTGGTACTGAGACGTGGTCTGTGATCCCCACCTGCAGAACCACTCCTTTATTGAGTGTGTCTTGATAATTGCCAATAATTTCCATCTGTTGTCTATTCCATTTGCACAACAGCATGTGAAATTGATTGTCAAACAGTGTTGCTTCCTAAGTGGACAGTTTGATTTCACACAAGTTTGATTTACTTGGAGTTATATTCTGTTGTTTAAGTGTTCCCTTTATATTTTTCAGCAGTGTAGTTTGAACAAGGCTTGTCTTGTGATGTATCCCTTTAAGGTTAAGCTCACACAATACATTTGTGGTGAGGTTTTGACGCAGCATTTAACATTTCCAGGAATGTGATTGGAATCTCTAGAAATCTCAGGCCCTTTGTGCATTTTTTTTACACTAGGTAAACTGTGTGGATTTTCCTCACAGAATAATGTAAAATGACTATGGAGTGCCCCATGGGGCCATGGGGTACTCAGCACCGGATCCAACACGGCAGTTTTTAAAGGGGAAGGTCATGGCAGCAGTGACCTAGTCCGTGGCCCTGGGTGTCCAATAATAAAGCGATGTTTTTGTAGTAAATGGAAAATGATAAATGGGAGAGAAGGGGAAATGTTCGTGACGCTACCTGTGGTGTTTGGCAATGAGGTGGTGGCCGAAGCTGCAGTTCAGATCCTCTGGGGCAGATGGTGATGCAGCAGAGTTGGTGCAGGTCTCCATGGGTAGAGCTAACCCCAGGGCAGATGTAGCGTAGAGGATATAAGATGGCAGTAGGTGGCTATGCCGGGCAGGTGCGATTGTAATAACGCAAAGGACACAGCAAGGTTCAGTTTCCAGACTTTTACTTACAGTTCTTTATGGCACCCAGCTGGGTGTGCTGTATCCTCCAGGTCTGTGATCCAGCAAACTCCCATGTAGATTGGGATGCACCTTTGAAGGACTCCTTTTATATGCCTTTCTCTAGCCGTCTCTCTATGCTGGCTTCCACTTCTTGTCCCAAGCCAGCAGCCACAAACCTGGTCGGGTGACATCCTTTAAGTTCCCTGGATTCTCTATGGCTGACTTTTTGGCAAAGTATGGGCGGATGTGGCTGCCACTCTTGCAGAAGCCACAGCCTCTGGTTTCTTAGCTAGACTTGGAGTTTCTCACTAAGTTGGGGCCGGTCCCCTGACTACGACTTGGTCCCTCCACATCTGGATGCGGGCCCCATCAGTGGCTTCTGCACTTCCCGTGCCCCTACAACCGCTTCCGTCCTACCGGGAGCTTCTTTCTGTCTATGTTTCACACTTCTTCAGTTCTATCCATCAGGAGCTGCAGACCCGCATGTCTGCTCAGCTCCACTTCCTCCCTCCTTCTCCTCACATTCCCTCCTAAATAGCTCCTCCCCTACTCTACCTACCCCACGCACTCCCAACACCCATTCCTATTAAGCCTGGGATGAGGCCTTCCTCCCTAAGGGTACGCCCAGGTGCCTCGACTGAACTGGTGTGTGCTGGATGTGAGTGTTAAAGTCCTGGGCAGTGCTCTCTCCTTATCTGAGAGTGGGATACCACACCTCTGGATGAGGTGCAGTACCTCTGTGGCGACTGGACCCCAGGGATGCCACAACTATATCAATAGTTTTTTCAGAGCCAAATACCAGGAAGTATCAAAAACAAAGCAGCTTTATTTACAACATAACAAACCAAAAGTAAAGAGATTTTCTATTAATCAGAGAACCCTTAAATCCCATAGTACCCAGAGTCAAATAAAAAAAAACCCTTAGGCCAGGGTCACACTTGCAAGTGCAATGCGAGAAACTCGCGCGAGTCTCTCGCCTCAATACCCGGCAATGCCGCCGGCACTCGGAACCGGAGCATTCACTAGCAAGTGTGACCCCGGCCTTATCCTCACTTTCCTCATTATTACAGTCATGTTGGACTGAGTCGCCCAGCTCTTGTGTGGCACCCCAGGAGTTCAGACACCACAGTGGTATTGCCTTCCTCTCGGGGAGGGTGATGCCATGCCTGGAAACGAGGAGGATCCCTTTGACAGGTAATCTGTACATGCAACACTTTCTGACTCCAGGCCAGAAGGGGGATCTCTGGACCCAGTTTCAGGGGAGCTTTCCTAGATAGATATATATTCTGGCTTGGAGGAGGAGTTAGAGAGTTCAGTCTGGAGTTTGTGTGAGACAGAGGAGGAAGGAGCACAGGAGAGATAAGAAGCTGGAGGAGAGCTGCGACTGGGCTCCCTCAATGCTGGAGTGCAAGAACCGGGCACCGGAAGCCCGAGGCTGTGGGGAAATGCATGTCTCATTGCAGAACCGGAGGACAGGGGATTGAAAGTAACTTGCCCACATCTACACCCTGAGGTATAGCAACATACAGAGCCCGGAGTCACAGTGAAGAGAGACCCCTATAAAATGGCTCGCATTGCCTACCATGCAGGAATGGTCTCAGGACAGAGAGTGAGAGAGGACCTTGAAAGAAGCCATAGACAGCAAGGGACTTTTATACAGCGCATAGTGGAAAGCTCCCAAACTGACCTGGCAAGGGGAATTCAACTCGTTTCCAGGCTGCCCTGGCTCCACCATCACCTGTTGCTGGTACCCTGGACTGTGTCCTTAAACCATCAGTAAACCAGGTAAAGAGACTGCAACCTTGTGTCCTTTGAATATTTCTAGCACCACAATATCTTTGCCAAATACACCGGGAGCCCTGGGGATCCAGCTTCACCTGTGGGAACCCATACCATCCTTGCTGCCATCACTCCCCAGAGGACCCCTTTAAGCAGCGTTGGTCACCCCTGACCGAATACCACAGGTGGCGTCACAAACATTCCTATTTCTAATCACCCCTTTAAAGACATTTCCTTTAATTTGGACTCCCAGGGCCACCGACCGGCACTGTGACTTTCCCTTTATTAACGATCGGACCAGGTACTGAGTATCCCTGTGCACTGGCGGGTGCTCCACTTGCATGAGATCATTCTGTTACGTGAGGGCAGCAACCAATCTGTGGCTGCTAATGAGTTGGTTCGCCCACACTTCCCTCTTATGAAACTTGAACATTAACTGCCATTGAATATCTAACGAGCGCTGGGAGATCTGATGCCGACATTGCTGGAAGGGAGCTGCTGCAAGATGTGAGCAGAAAGGTTTTTTTTATTTTACTTGGGGAACTGCAGCATTTAAGAAGGGGTTGTCCAAATAGTGGACAACCCCTTTACAAGAAATCTGTCAGCAGACTCCACACCCCTAACTATGTATATGTTCATTTAGCTCTTTCAAAGGCAAGTCCAGCAATACTTTTGCATGATCATTCCGTTCCTTCGTTACTGAGAAATCAATGTTTGAATTGATAAGCAAATAAGGATGTGGATCTGAAGCCTCTGTCACTCTAGCTCTATTCCCTGCCCAGCAGGAGGAGGCGCTGATCAGGGAATAGACCTGGAGTGCCAGAGGCGTCAGATCTACAATAGCCCTTCAGCCTCATTTGCATATCAATTTAAATGCTGATTTCTCAGTTACAAAGGAAAGAATTGACCATGGAAAGGTATTGCTGGACTTGTATTTGAAACAGCTACATGGGCATATAAATAGCTTGGTTGGCGAAATCCTGCTGACAGATTCCCTTCAATGTCAGGTACTGACCACGTGCCACAGCTCATATAAGACAAATTATATATTTATATTATATAGTTATACTATGTAAAAAAATCTGTAAGAGGGTTGTCACATACCATTGGGGACAGCGATGATAATGTCTGTAAAGCGCTGCGGAATACGTTAGCGCTATATTAAAATAAAGATTATTATTATTATACCATGTGCCAGTTATAATACTTCTGCGAAAAGGGGTCCTGTAGACGCCGTATGACAAATGGGTCTAGGTGCAGCAAGTACGTCTGCATATCCCTCTGAATATACATGATATAAATAATAATTCAAGTAATGATCTGCAACTTATTTCTTAACACAGATTAAAATACTGAACATGTGTCAAATACAAAAACATTATATATTACATAACAACATAATCATGTTCGTGCCAAGCAGAAAAAAATGCACGCATGCGATGCTAACAGGGTACGGAATGATTTTTTTTTCCTTAAAGGCATAATATTTTTCTTGGTCAGTAAACACGCTTTTGGCAAGGAGAATATTAGTCTGTACTTGAACGCATTAAATGGAAAAGGACGCATTGTAGGTGGCAGTTGTCAACACATTCCTCCGGCAGCCCTGAATGGGGACTATTATAAGAGGTCTGGCCAGAAGAAAAAAAAATGAGCACATAGCTGAGTTCACATGGTTTACTAGTGGCTTCCGCTTGGATGCTGGATAGCATGGAGAAGAAACTCTGAGATAGCTGTGATATGCCAGAAATATGTCACCGCATAATAAGATGAAGGACCACCCATATATACCCTGGGGTTCACACTGCTCCAACACCATCTCTGAGCTACAGAAATAACCAGACACAACATTTCCTCTGTCTTACAGTAACTCTGTGCCTTTGCCGAATGTTGCCAAGATCATTTTGAACAGTGCCATCATCTACTATATAATTGTCTAAGGGTCACTTCCGTCTGTCTGTCTTTCTGTCTGTCTTTCTGTCTGTCATGGATATTCATTGGTCGCGGCCTCTGTCTGTCATGGAAATCCAAGTCGCTGATTGGTCGTGGCAAATTGCCCACGACCATTGCCACGACCAATCAGCGACGGGCGCAGTCCGGCGGCAACATGGCCGCTCCTTCCTCCCCGCAGTCAGTGCCCGCTCCATACTCCCCTCCAGTCAGCCCTCACACAGGGTTAATGGCAGCGTTAATGGACCGCGTTATGCCGCGGTGTAACGCACTCCATTAACGCAGCTATTAACCCTGTGCGACCAACTTTTTACTATTGATGCTCCGCATGCAGCATCAATAGTAAAAAGATCTAATGTTACAAATAATAATAAAAAAAACGTTATTTTCACCCTCCGACGTGCACAGTGTCCTCGGCAGTGCAAGCGGCAGGCTCCGGTGCCAAGGATGCTATGCGAGAAGGACCTTCCATGACCTCACGGTCATGTGACAGCGACGTCATCACAGGTCCTGCGCACATACCAACCAATGGACCGGAAGCTGCCACGTGCACCGCACACAGGCGACAGGACTACAAGGGGCCCTCGGAAGGTGAGTATATGTTTCTTTTTTATTTTAAGTCTTTTTTAACCTGTTACATACGTGTCTGGGCAATATACTACGTGGCTGGGCAATATACTATGTGACTGGCCAGTATAGTACGTGACTGGGCTGTATACTACGTGACTCTGTGCTGTATACTACGTCACTGTGCAATATACTACGTGGCTGGGCAATATACTACGTGACTGGGCAATATACTACGTGACTGGGCAATATACTATGTGGCTGGGCAATATACTACGTAGCTGGGCAATATACTACGTAGCTGGGCAATATACTACGACGCTGGGCAATATACTACATGGCTGGGCAATATACTACGTGGCTGGGCAATATTCTACGTGGCTGGGCAATATACTACGTGACTGGGCAATATACTACGTGGTTGGGCAATACACTACGTGGGCTGTGCAATATACTACGTGGACATGCATATTCTAGAATACCCGATGCGTTAGAATCGGACCACCATCTAGTTGAGTATAATAATGTATAAAATATTAAAGGGTTATTCCAATCTCTGTCTTTCATGGCCGAGATGAAAACATCTGCTTGGGATGGTCGTGATCACCAGAGGAAGGAGTTATAGATAAAACCGAGGACAGCTTCACGACACTCGTTGTGTAATTCCCATAGAAATGAATGCTACTGAGAGAAGAACCAATCGATCCGCAGAGGATTGAGCTTGAATTGAAATTCCTGAAATTCACAATTTGAAAATTTTGAGATTTGATTTGTGGTTCAAAAAATTTGCCTAGCACCATTTCCCACACTGCTGAAGCTTCAGAAAGCAGGCTCGGGCCTCCCCATAATGCCATGCAGCTGTGACATCTAGCAGTTCCCAGTAGTTTCTCCCCATCCACTGCCCTAGGGTGACAGATCTCGCTGTGTGCGTGTATAGGGAGAGACCCGTCAGTCACTGGCGGCAGGCAGGAGAAGCTGCCAGGACCCGCCTGTACGACTAAACTTCATTAGGGTAAGTCCCTGTTAAACTATGTTTTTTCTCTGAAACACTGCAACTTTTCATAGTTAAACATATTTGGTTGAAAACATGCAGCCAGCGTCTAATATATGCTGTCCATGGCTCTTGTAGCATGTGTCAGGTTCCCTTTAATATGGATTTACACTTCTCGATTATCGTTAATCTGTCAGAGTTTCAGCTGAGTGTCAATTTACTGTGATCCGATTATCTTGCATGAGAGAATATATCACAATTGAGAAGATGGAGAACTTAATTTCTCCATCTTCTCCATTGTCTGTGTCCGTGTAAATCGGACTGTACGCAGATGACATCCGAGTGCAGTCCGATGTTTTACACTCACTCACAGACCTGAATGGGTGCGCTTGGTCTGATTTGCGGAGCCACTCACGGCACGCTGCGATTTTTTTCTCATGCCGAATTGGCATGACAAAAAAACCCCACAAGATCTGCACTGCTCCATTGTATAACATCGGTCTGAGTGCTATCCAATAAAACATTGGTTAGAACTCGTCCGATGTATACGCTCGTGTGAGCAAGCCCTCAATTTTAGAAACAGCAGCGGTAGAGGATTTTGATTTACATACAGCTCATACAATTATCGGACTAGATATGGCCATTCCATTCCCCTTTTCAGTTGTATCAGTGCTAATCAGAGTCAGGCTGCTGTCACACATCAGTATTTGGTCAGTATTTTACCTCAGTATTTGTAAGCCAAAATCAGGAGTGGAACAATTAGAGGAAAAGTACAATAGAAACATTTGCACCACTTCTGCATTTATCACCCATTCCTGGTTTTGGCTTACACATACTGAGGTAAAATACTGACCAAATACTGAATGTGGCCTAAGACTGGATGTTAAACGACTTATGATCAGATACTTGTTTGCTGATCGGCAGACGTTTAATAGCCTGTATAGATTATCTGGAAATGAGCATTCCCATGACCACTATTTCAGGATAATCCGATAGCTTAAATCAAGCATAAAGGGATTTCGGATTTTCAGAAATCCCTTGGCCACAAGCACAGTAAAGGTACCGTCACATTAAGCGACGCTGCAGCGATATAGACAACGATGCCGATCGCTGCAGCGTCGCTGTGTGGTCGCTGGAGAGCTGTCACACAGACAGCTCTCCAGCGACCGACGATGCCGAAGTCCCCGGGTAACCAGGGTAAACATCGGGTTACTAAGCGCAGGGCAGCGCTTAGTAACCCGATGTTTACCCTGGTTACCATTGTAAATGTAAAAAAAAAAAACCACATACTCACATTCCGGTGTCTGTCACGTCCCCGGCGTCCACTTCCCTGCACTCCTCCTGCATCCTGTGTAAGCGCCGGCCGTAAAGCAGAGCGGTGACGTCACCGCTGTGCTCTGCTTTACGGCCGGCCGGCGCTGACACAGGATACAGGAGGAGTGCAGGGAAGTGGACGCCGGGGGACGCGACAGACACCGGAATGTAAGTATTTAGTGTTTTTTTTTTTTTACATTTACAATGGTAACCAGGGTAAATATCGGGTTACTAAGCGTGGCCCTGCGCTTAGTAACCCGATGTTTACCCTGGTTACAAGTGAAGACATCGCTGGATCGGCGTCACACACGCCAATTCAGCGATGCCAGCGGTTGATCCAGCGACGAAATAAGGTGCTGGACTTCTAGCTCCGACCAGCGATCTCACAGCAGGATCCTGATCGCTGCTGCGTGTGAAACACAACGATATCGCTATCCAGGACGCTGCAACGTCACGGATCGCTATCGTTATCGTTCTAAAGCCGCTCAGTGTGAAGGTACCTTTAACAAAAAAAAAACCTTTCCTTTACCCACCCCCCAGGGGTCCAGTGCTGAGTCTACAACTTTGCTTTTGGTTTCTGTTGTTGTCTGCAGCTCTGATGTAACGTCGTCAGTGCTTCAGCCAATCAGTAAGCTCAGTGGCTCTGCCCGTGTAGACAACACAAGATACTGAGATCACTGATTGGCTGCAGCACTATTGATGTGAGGTCAAAGTTGCAGCCAATAACAGGCACCCAGAGCAACAGTGGAGACTCAGCACTGGACCAAGGAAGGTTGAGTAAAGAACGGTTAGCACTAAAGAAACTTACAGGGGAGATGGTGGGTTCTTTTTAACCCGTTCACGACATATGACGTAAACTTACGTCATATGTCGTGTCCCTGCATTTGGTGCAGGCTCGCACGCCAAGCCTGCATAGTTACCTACACATGACAGCTGATTTTAACAGCCATCATGTGCCTTTAACAGCCGAGGGTGGAATGGAGCTCTGCCCGCAGCTGTTAACCTGTTGAATGTTATTGTCAATCTCTGATAGCGGCATTAAACACGCATCGGCAATGAGTGCATCGTTCCATGCTCCCATCGGCATGCCCATGACGTGATCGCGTGGTGCCGATGGGTGTCATGACAGCCAGAGCTTTGCTGATGACTCCCGTGCCTGTGATTATGAATCGCCAGTGAACGCCGGTCTGTGGCTGGCATTCATAGGAGGTTGTGATTTTCACTGGCTAATCCACTGCTATGAACAGCATAAGCGATCAGACAATTGCAGCTTCAAATCCCCTAAGGGTACTATTAAATACAATAAAAAGTTAAAAAAAAAAGTTTTAAACAATATTTAAAGAAAAACACGAAAGTTCAAATTACCCTCCTTTTGAACCATTAAAATAAAAAATAAAATTACACAAACTTGGTATTTCTACATTTGTAAAAGTCCAGTCTATCAAAGTATAAAATATGTTAATCCAATTGGATAATGGCGTAACGGAAAAAAAGTCAGAATTATGTTTTTTGGTCACTGAAACATGTAAATGTAGTAAGTGGCGATCAAAACATCGAATCTACCCCAAAATGGTATCAATAAAAACATCAGCTAAGGGTGCAAAAAATAAGCCCTCACCCAGCGTAAAATCCCCAAAAATGAAACTGTTGCAGGTTTTGGAAAATGGCGACAAAAGCAGAAAAATTTTTTTTTACAAATTTACATTTTTTTTCACCACTTAAATAATAAAAAAAATTACATGTTTGGTATCTGACCTGGACAATCATATTGCCAGTTCAGTTTTACAGTATAGTGAACATGGTAAAAAAAAATTGTGGAATTGCACTTTTTTTTTTTGAAATTTCAACGCACTTTGAATTTTGTTTCCCATTTCATTGCTCATCACATGATAAAATATACAGCTTCATTCAAAAGTACAACTCATCCCACTAAAAAACAAGCCCCTATACGGCTATATTGACAGAGAACACCACGGTGGCGCAGTGGTTAGCACAGCAGCCTTGCAGCGCTGGAGTCCTGGGTTCTAATCCCACTCAGGACAACATCTGCAAAGAGTTTGTATGCTCTCCCCGTATTTGCGTGGGTTTCCTCCGGGTACTCCGGTTTCCTCCCACATTCCAAAAGACATACTGATAGGGAATTTAGATTGTGAGCCCCATTGGGGACAGCGATGATAATGTGTGTGAAAACTGTAAAGCGCTGCGGAATATGTTAGCGCTATATAAAAATAAAGATTATTATTAGAACAAACGTTCTGGCTCTTGGGGATGAAAAAACGGAAAATGGCCATGTCATGAAAGGGTTAAATTAGATGTCTTGTTTGGACAACCCCTGATCATCTGACTGAACCCCCATTAAGGGTACCTTCCCACGCTCAGGATTTTCTGTGGTTTTGACGCTGTGTATTTATGCAGCGGCCAACGGTGAGAGCATAGCGGATGGGATTTCTAGAAACCCTATGTCCACTGTGCGCCTATGTGCACCTGCGGATCATCCGCGGACACTGACTTGTGGTGCGTCTTTCAGATTGCCAGCATGCCAATTTCTCTTGTGGGTACGCATGTGGATTTTGCCCATAGATTGCATTAATGAGGAAAATCCGCATGTGTAACAATTTAAATGTATAAAAGTATAATCTAACCTCTTTTTCTCCTCTTTCAGGTTACATCGGGGGCTTATATACAGCATTACAGAATGCATTACAGAATACTGTAGATAAGCCCCTGATGCCGGTGGCCGCAGCTTATAGGGCAAAATTGAGGTGACAGATTCCCTTTAATAAAGATTAAAACAACCTATAGCAATTACACTATACAAGAACAGATTGACCGTTTCTTTCCCCTTCTGGGCAATCTATAGATGTGAGGTCGGTATAAGATGTTAAAGTGCTAATGCCTACAATAGTGTAAACCCAATTAATGGTCGGTGTGATGTGAACCTTCTACCGACCTCACATCTATAGATTGACCGCTTCTCCCCCCTTCTGGGCAATCTGTTCTTCTAGATTGTATTATCAGTGCTGTATGTTAGGATATTGCTCAGTAATATATATTCTTTAGTATGTTAGGATATTGCTCAGTTTTCAGTAATGTATCATCAGTGCTGTATATTATATAGTATATTAGGATATTGCTCAGTATTCAGTGATGTATTATTATCAGTGCTGTATAGTATATAGAATATTACGATATTGCTCAGTAGTATATATTCTTTAGTATATTAGGATATTGCTCAGTTTTCAGTAATGTATTGTTATCAGTGCTGTATATTATATAGTATATTATGCTGTGGTCAGTAATAATGTCCGTCCTGCCTGGTGCAGCTGTCAGCCGTGCAGTACAGAGTGACACCGGTGCCAGCTAGAAGTAATGCTGCTATACAGCTACACTGTGAGAGCCCACCTTGCCCGCCGCCCCCTCCCCGGCCCCGGCCGCCCCCTCCCCGGCCGCACGGTCCGCCCAGCACAGGGAGTGTCTGCCGGCTGTCAGCAGAGGAGGAGGGAGCGGTGCGGAGCCGCCCAGTCCTCCTCCCTCTCCCCGTCCTCCTCCGCCTAGTCCTCCTCCCTCTCCCCGTCCTCCTCCGCCCAGTCCTCCTCCCTCTCCCCGTCCTCCTCCTCCGCCCAGTCCTCCTCCCTGTCCTGCTCGCACTGTGGACGGCTCCCCGGGATCGGTGCCCCCGTTGTGTGTCCCGTGCGCTCCGGTCGCAGTATAACTCTCATCCTCTTCGCTTTCTCTTTGTTTTCCTTCTTATTTGTGTCTCCTGGAAACTTTCCCGCGATCCTTAAGGAAGAAGAGAAAGCGGCTGTGCCCGGGCATCCTCGTCCTGACCAGTGAGCGCTGCCCTCCCGCTGCTGTGCCCCCGAGCCCGGCACTGCGACCTGAATGGATGGGTATGGGGAGAAGGGCCGCACTCTCCTGCCCCGGGGCTGACCGCCGCGGCACTCTGGGGCCCCTGCACCTCCTGCTGCTGCTGCTGGCCCTCTGGGGGGACACAGGTAAGACCCTCTACTGTTACTGCAGATGTGCCTGTGCTGCCAGGATGCTATCACCATTAGTGCCCATGGGCCTGCCCACGATGATCCCAGGCTATAAGTGATGTCCATGTCAGTAGGAGTGAGCAGTGCCAGTAATGGACCTTCTCGGCAGTACAATGTCCATGGTACCGGAACCAGACTAGCCAACAAATAATCCTCCAACTATGACTAGGTCCCTGCTCTGGGAATCGGATCATGTCAACAATAAGGTGTCCGGATGGTGATTACCGTATGTCCAGAACTGGTGCCGAGCCTTCCGGACAGTAGACTGCTTCATGGTACCAGAACTGGATCATGACAATACGTCTTTGTATCTATGGTACCAGAACCGGACAATGCCAGTACTGAGCCCTCTGGACAATAGTGTGATTCATGGTACCAGGACTGGATCATGACAATACGTCTTTGTATCTGTGGTACCAGAACCGGACAATACCAGTTGTGAGCCCTCTGGACAATAGTGTGATTCATGGTACCAGGACTGGATCATGACAATACGTCTTTGTATCTGTGGTACCAGAACCGGACAATGCTAGTACTGAGCCCTCCGGACAATAGTCTGCTTCATGGTACCAGAATTGGATCATTACAATATGTCTTTGTATCTGTAGTACCAGAACCGGACAATGCCAGTACTGAGCCCTCTGGACAATAGTGTGCTTTATGGTACCAGAACTGGATCATGACAATACGTCTTTGTATCTGTGGTACCAGAACCAGACAATGACAGTACTAAGCCCTCCGGACAATAGTTTGCTTCATGGTACCAGAATTGGATCAAGACAATATGTCTTTGTAGCTGTAACTTGGTTTATGGTACCTCATCTCATCCGTAATGGCTGATCAGATAGGCCTGTATGGGGGTCCCAACCATGATCCCTGTGTGTATGCACCGTGAAGTGATCAGATAAAGCCATAACAATATGAATATTGGACTTATAGTAAATTCTTCTTTCGGTTGATTGGATCTATTAAGTGAAGAGTGGATTATTTTTATTTTTTTGGGGGGTTGGGAATGTTTAAAGAAAGTTATAAGGCCTTTGGCCCAGATGTAAAATGATGGCTGTAGGGGCAGGTGGGGGTACATGAACCATAGAGTGGCTGACCCTGGAGGAGCCTGGAGCTGTTGATCCCCAGAAGTGTTTTGTCCTGTGCTCAGATGTGTAGATCTGTCAGGACTGATGACTATAATGGCAGTGACTCTGGCCATGCTCCGTGGTTCTAGAGTTTCCTCTCCAGACCGACATGACGTTCTGGGCTCTTCATGGGTGAAGCCGCCATCACTAGATGAGCATCTCCATTTCTCCAGGAGTCGCCTCCTGCCTCTGCTCCAGGTCACTATTCAGCACTTCACCTTTTATCCTAATTATTTATTGATGAAATGCCAACATGTTCAGCATTCTAAAGTGGCACCACCACATTGAGAGCTGAGATCATTAACGTTGATCCAAATCCCTTGATTAAGGTGTACAGTTTGATCATGTGTAGTCCCAAGAGCTGCTGTTTGTCATCATCAGTGTTACCATAAGACCCTCAAAGACATACTGCCAGGGAATATCGGAATCTGGAGGGTGAGCTCCCATTGCGTAGAGCACTGTGGAATATGATAAGTAATTAAAAAAAAAGTTATATTAACATTAGTGCAAAAGTAGACGAGGTTTGTAGGAATGGGCAACATAGTGCGACACTGATCATCTCAGACCTGGAACCAGTTTGACCTTTTAGTGGTTTGACACTGAAAGCTGGTGACAGACGTCAAGGTATAGTGACCCAGACAGGTTTCTAGACAGCAGTAGACCTTCAGCCCTGCCATAGACACCAAGGGACGGCCATGATGAAACCTCATGGTGTGCAAACAGCTGCGTAAAGATTGTATCTATTAAAGTAGGACTTTTTTTCACTGAACATTTGACAGATGCACCAAGTGGCATATTGATGGCATGAAAGTCTCTTCTGTGTGAAGAGTGAGCTGTCCAGTTTGTCAGTCCTGTGCGCAAACATAAAGACAATGACATGGCCCTTGAAGACATCACATCACACTGTACTGTGTGGAGAAGGACATGAAAGGTGTCAGGAGGTGGCATCACTTTCCATGAACCTGGCACTTGTCATGGAGGGCAGTGCACCGATACTTGTGCCCCATTGTGTAGGTGGCTGAGCCTACATGTGATTATTGTTATATGTCAGCATCTGTGTCCTTTGTCCTACATATTGGCAGAGGTGTGGAAGCCTGGCCATGGTGACTGGCACAGCTGGCAAATATTCCCCGGTGAGATCTGTACAGTGAAGCATCTGTGATTTCCCCAAGGTGGCATTGCATCCAGAGTTCTGGGTGATGGTGGCTATGAAACCTTCTGTTTCAGAACTGCTACCAGAGTATATATTGCCAGTGTATATATCATTGATTATATTGATTTTTTTTTTGTATCTGGATCATATATTGTACATATTGTTTACTTTTATGGTGTTGTGTGTTTATTAGTGGTTATTTTTATTATATACGTCAATATTTGTGTTCCTTTCTTTTACTTCAAATATTGACCTTGCGATATTCCCCTTTGTGGAAATGCCTACAATGATCCCATTCATTAAAATTCTGTCTGACTTGCCTAAATCTGATCCGATCATTGATCCAGACTGAAATGCCCTCCTTAAATCTTATCTTTATTCCCATATATGGTGTGTGCACTTTATGGCAGGCATGTAAGAGTTAAGTCATCTTTGTTAGGTATATGGTGTGTAATGATCCAGATGTCTCCCCCCACCCCCCAATTCCTTTCCTGGTGTTTGCAGAAAGTCAGGCTGAGATCAGGTTTCCAGCTCCTACAAGGAGAAAGGGGAGCCTTGTGCTGATTCTGCTCTGAATGGGAGTGGGGGGGGGGGGGGGGAATTAACCCCTGCAAAACTTCAGTTCTGATGCCCGCTCATTATCTGCCAGCAAGGTATCGGTGGCGGGCATTACGGCTTGGCATGGCAGGCACTACTACAACTCTTGCTGTTTGTTTCTGTGGTTTGTGAAGCTAATGATGGCTGTAATTGTAACAATTGATGTGTGCAATGATATGTGGTCTGCTGCAGCCCTTCACGAGGAGCGGATTGGATTACATCCCCAAGCCTGCTTCCTCCCCTCTGGCAGCGAATGGTTAAGTTAGGGTTGCTCCACAGAGGTTAGAATGGAGTTTTTGAAACATGCAGGGTCCACATATGTGATTTGACCTTTGCATAACGTCCTAATATTTGCGGCTTGTGACTAATTTGAACAGTTTGTACGAGCCTGGATGGCTGAGTGGCTGAGAGGTGCTTTTGTTCAAGATCATTACCTTGAATAATTCCTGCAGCGATTAGCCGGGGAAAGGTTGAGGCGGGCTAATCTAAATCTGATCAACAAAGCCTGATTATCTATTAAATGTTTACATCTGGATTTCTATCAGCGAGTTATTATGTAACCACACTGGTAGCTCGGAGATTAGTCATTTGTGACCACCAGTCTGCAGATAGCACTGTTATTGGCTAGTATGACGGAATTCCGAGCCGCCTGATTATCTAATAATAGCTGTTATTATTATTGTACTTATGTTACTCCTATGATATAACTTTAAAAGTGGGTTTCCCAAGTTCCTAACAAACTCGTCAAAGAAGACGAAATGCCATCAATTAATGGAATACATATTAAAGCCCGGTCGTTCCAGCGTTCCTGCTCCAGTAATGTGTACATGGCGGCACCGATAACTTGCTGTCTACCATTTGTGGCCATTGCAGCCGATCACTAGCCCCAGTGGTGCACTAGGAGAAATGAAACATTTCATGGTGCTCTTAGCAATTAATAGCCTGTCAGGGTAATGCATGGACGTGCAGGGTCCTCCAGTAACAGACTCTTTGTAGTCGCTCTTCCTGGGATAATGGAGTGTTTCTCGCAAGTAGGACTTTCATATATTAACTTTTAATTGGTTAATTTGAAAATTAGTTTTTCAATCCGACTTTCCCTATGAATTAAAGGGCTTATGGAAGACCTGCTTACATGAACCGCTTCCTCAAACAATCAATTTCACATGCTGTTGTGCAAATGTTATAGACAACAGATGGAAATTATTGGCAATTACCAAGATACACTCAATAAAGGAGTGGTTCTGCAGGTGGGGACAACAGACCACATCTCAGTACCAATGCTTTCTGACTGATGTTTTGGTCACTTTTGAATGTTGGTTGCGCTTTCACATTCGTGGTAGCATGAGACGGACTCTACAACCCACACAAGTGGCTCAGGTAGTGCAGCTCATCCAGGATGGCACATCAATGCGATCTGCGGCAAGAAGGTTTGCTGTGTCTGTCAGCATAGTGTCTAGAGGCTGGAGGCGCTACCAGGAGACAGGCCAGTACACCAGGAGATGTGGAAGGGGCCGTAGGAGAGCAGCAACCCAGCAGCAGGACCGCTACCGCTACCTCAGCCTTTGTGCAAGGAGGAACAGGAGGAGCACTGCCAGAGCCGTGCAAAATGACTTCCACCAGGCCACAAATGTGCATGTGTCTGCATAAACGGTTAGAAACCGACTCCACGAGGATGGTCTGAGTGCCCGACATCCACAGATGGGGGTTGTGCTCACAGCCCAACACCGTGCAGGACGATTGGCATTTGCCACAGAACACCAGGATTGGTAAATTCGCCACTGGCGCCCTGTGCTCTTCACAGATGAAAGCAGGTTCACACTGAGCACATGTGACAGACGTGACAGAGTCTGGAGACCCCGTGGAGAGCAATCTGCTGCCTGCAACATCCTTCATCATGACCAGTTTGGCAGTGGGTCAGTAATGGTGTGGGGTGGCATTTCTTTGGAGAGCCGCACAGCCCTCCATGTGCTCACCAGAGGTAGCTTGACTGCCATTAGGTACCGAGATGAGATCCTCAGACCCCCTGTGAGACCATATGCTGGTGCACTGGGCCCTGGGTTCCTCCTAATTCAGGACAATGCCAGACCTCATGTGGCTGGAGTGTGTCAGCAGTTCCTGTAAGATGAAGGCATTGAACCTATGGACTGGTCCGCCCGTTCCCCAGACCTGAATCCGATTGAACATATCTGGGACATCATGTCTCGCACCATCCTCCAACGTCATGTTGCACCACAGACTGTCCAGGAGTTGGCAGATGCTTTAGTCCAGGTCTGGGAGGATATCCCTCAGGAGACCATCCGCCGCTTTATCAGTAGCATGCCCAGGCGTTGTAGGGAGATCATACAGGCACGTGGAGGCCACACACATTACTGAGCATCAGTTCCTTGTTTTGAGGCATTTCCACTGATTTTTATTTTGAGTATCGTTCCAAATCCAGGACTCCGTGAGATATTAGGTGTGATTTACATTGATAATTTGTTCTCAATGCTTTCCTCTATGTAATGAATAAAGATTTACAACTGGAATATTTTATTCGGTGATATCTAGGATGTGGTATTTTAGTGTTCCCTTTATTTTTTTGAGCAGTGTGTATAGAACTGAGCTGCAGCACCAGGTGTAGCCACTTCAAAATATACAGTATCAAAGTAGACGCCAATGAACCTTCAGTCATCTGATCAATGGAGGGTATCAGGAGTTGAACCCACTCCATTTTGAAATTGATTCCCTCTCCTAAGTGAGAGAATCGGGTCCATTATGCTAGTCCCACTCTTATTAGCCTTTGATCAAAGTGCGATACGATTTTTTTGGAGAAAATATTTCTCCATCTACTGCATTCCGTCAGTGCACAGAAATCGGACTTCACTCAGATGTCATCCAAGTGCAGTCCGATGGTTTACATTAACTCATTGATTTCTATGGCCAAATGCTATCCGAATATCGGATCAAACTCTGGAATGCTGCAATTTTTTTTTTTTTTTCACAGACCTGATTCGTACGAAGTAAAAATCGGACTTGTGCACAGCCTATAGAATAGAATGTGGAACAATGCTATTAGTCAAAACAACGGATAGCACTAGTCCAATTATTACAGTCATTTGTGCAAGCCCATCAGTCTTGGAGATGCCGTTACAATGAAAAGAATCTCAATATTTCTGTATCACAAATTCAGGATCATGTCAATGCTAAATCCTGGCATTATATATGAATGCTATTTCATGATTTTTTTAATATAAGAAATAATAATATTAATAATAAATCTGTATGAAAGAAGAAAAGAGAAGTATCCTACATCATGGACATTTCTTCTTTGAACAGCCACTTCCTTATGCTTTTGATTGTAGTTTTGCATTATTTATTGCTAACTTCCTTTGCATTGAGGACCACAGCAGAAATATCTTTCTGTTCTTGAGGCCTCGGCAGTAACTGTCTGCTGTGTCCTATCCATCATTTGTGGAATTCTTCATGAACAAGCTTTTATGGGAAACTCTTAATACAATCCATCTATAGTTTGCATATTGTTTAGGGTATATAAAGACCGGTGCATGCAAAGTCCCTTCCAATACTGATTCACTGCAGACTACGGCCAGTTAAGAGAAGCATAAAGTGTCATCAAAGGTTTTTTTCACATTTAATGAGTTTTGCAAGAAACGTTTTTTCTTTTGCAGATCTAATAATAATAAACTCAGCTACAACGACCCACTGAATATCCAGTGATCCATCTCCGCAGCTGCCCCTAGTCACCGTCAACAGGCAGGAGCGGTGTCACCGCAAGTACAGCACGTGACCGCTGCAGCCAATCACTGCTCAGTGATGATGCCAAGGTAGTCAACACAAGGGATTGGCTGCAGCAGTCATGTGCTTGACATCACCAGTACAGCCTCTCAACAAAGATTGGCAGCAGAGACATCTGCAAGCCTATGGAATAAAGAAGATTTTCTGTGGAAAACCCTTTTAATTTTTTTTTTATTTTTGTGTGACGGGAAATTGTTTAAAACAATAATTCGGTATCTGTTTCACATGTTCCAAAAACTGCACCAAAGATGCATAGTGTAATGCATTTTTAAAGGGAACTTGACAACTGATCTATACGTTGTCCAATCCATGGGCAGCGGGTACCAGACCGTGGTTGTATGATCTCAGCCAGATATGGCGGAGTGGTTGAGTCACATGGCAGATTATAGAAATCCTTGTTTGTTTCTAATGGCTGTACCTAATTTTTATGGAAAGCTATCCTTATGAATGGAGAAACGACACCATATTGTTTTTGCAAGCATTGGCAACGTTATATAACTGTTAAATCTAAACAATAAAAATGTGCTAAAAGCAGACGCCCAGGCATGTATTCTAAGGCTACTTTCACACTAGCATCGCAATGCGTCGTTTTGCAGAAAAAAACGCATCCTGCAAAGTTCTTTGCAGGATGCGTTTTTTCTCCATAGGCTTGTATTAGCGACGCATTGCCGCACGTCGCAACGATCGTGCGACGGTTGCGTCGTGTTGTGGCGGACCGTCGGCACCAAAAAACGTTTCTTGTAACGTTTTTTAGCGCGTTGTGTCCGCCATTTCCGACCGCGCATGCGCGGCCGGAACTCCGCCCCCTCCTCCCCGCAACTCACAATGGGGCGGCGGATGCGTTGTAATAATGCATCCGCTGCCCCCATTGTGCTGCGTTCTCAGAGGATGCGTCGGTACGTCGGCCCGACGCACTGCGACGGGCCGACGTTAGTGTGAAAGTAGCCTCATTCAGACTCGTATATTGCGCATGCCTATCGTTTTAAACCTTTTTTCATATTCATGAACAAGGCATGTGTAAAATTAATGAATCCGATACACGCTGCAATAAGGAGGCATAATAGATCACCACTAATCCGTATTAAAGGGTTACTCCTATCTTCGGGAATGAGTATTGCTGTACAATGCCTGTCAATAGCAGTTTTGCAATTTACCACTTCTGAAAATTTTCAACCATTTTTGAGATATTGCCACTTTTGAAGCTGGCAAGGATTTTTGTTGTCTCATTATCACAGACTGCTTCAGCGCAGTGCTTACAAGCATCACAGCGGTGGAGGTCAGTCTCTTAATTTAATATCTCAAAGAATGGCTGTAAATTGAAAAAGTGCTTATCCATTTATGAGGATGCAAATAACCCTTTGGCCGGGGTGACACTTGCGAGTGCAATGCGAGAAACTGGCATCAATACCCTGCACTCGGGACCGGAGTGTGCGATGTATGTATTTCTATGCAGCCGCACGCTCCGGTCCCCAGTGCCGGGTATTGATGCCAGTTTCTTGCATTGCACTTGCAAGTGTGACCCCGGCCTTTAAAAGGAATCTGTCATCAGATTTCACACCCAAAACTAGATGCACACGTAGCTTTTTCAAAGACAAGTCCATCAATACCTTTACATCGCCAGTCTGTTTGTCTGTTACTGAAAAATCAGCATTTGCGTTGATATGCAAATGGAAACTTGTAGATCTTAAGCCTCTGTCACTCCAGCTCTATTTTCCGCCCAGCGCCATCTCTTCTTTCTTGACTGATGGCCTCCATGCTATGTGACCTCAGGCATAGGAACCTGAGCCATAGGCTGCTGTACCATGGCTCAATAAAGCGTATTTTGAAGATTTCTACACCTGGGTGGAGCGCTGTTCATTATGCATTGGTTGCTCAGGCATAGGAACCGTCAGTCAAGCTAAAGGAGGTGGCACTGGGCTGGAATAGAGCCGGAGTGACAGAGGCTCAAGATCTACAAATATCCATTGCAAATGCTGATTTTCTCGGTAACAGAGGAACAGACTGGTCATGGGAAGGTATTGCTGGACTTGTCTTTAAAAGAGCTACACGTGCATATAAATACTTTCGGGAGTGAAATCCTTCTGACAGATTCGCTTTAACAAATCTCCCCCTCACAGTACGGTGCGTTGTGTAGCGATCTGAGCACCCGTGTGTCCATTACATAACTAGGACAGATTGTTTTTGCCACTGGAATAATGTTCATTTTTTAATCCCAGGAAGCAGAGATCACGAAAGCCGATGATTCATGTACTAGAAAATGGTAGAGCTTTCTATCTTACAACGAATAACCTTTGATTTGAAGAAACCGTAGTACCCTTTTTTTTTTTTTACCCTTCCGGGTTTACTTTTCCACTACTGATTAATATAGATAAAATAATAGAATTACTGGTCTGCTCTCAGCCATTTAAAAGCTCTTTGTGTTAGGTAATGCACGGTGTTTATTTCACATTTACCACGTTGTCACTCACAAAACGCCCAACAAACAAACCATTAATCTCATCTTGTACGACCAAAATGCACATTTAAAAGCAGGATTCCATTAGTAAGTGCAATCTATCCCAGGAATCTTGGGAAAATATGATCTGCTGTATGAAGAGAAGAGTAATGTTTGCCACATCCAGATAAGAGTTAATCACACTTCTGCCTCCCGCAAATGGGAATCGGAGTCATTCTTTTTCATAATACAAAGGGTGACAGAATTTGCTTTGCTAAGTGCATGGCTGTCGGCATGTGGTATCGTGGCACAGATTTGCTTGCCTTGCTAAAGGGCCTCTATGGTTTGTTGTTCTCTTTTGCTATGAATTATTTTGAAAAAATTATTTTGGAGACCCTTTTCTCTCCCAACAGAAGGAGACCCCCAAACGTTCTCTCTCAGAGAGCAAATCTTAAGGGGAATCCGTCACCTAGCTTTTACCACTTAAGAGCAGAATAATATAGAGACCGAGATCCTGATTCCAGTGATGTGTAACTTATTGGGCTGCTTTCTGTAGTTTTTATAAAATGACTGTTATCAGCAGGAGATTGTCACTAGAGGACTAGTAAACCTGATGACAGGTAGTCTAACCACGCCCCCAACACTGATTGGCAGATTACTGCCTATGCACCTTGTAAACAGAAACTGCCAATCAGTGGTGTGGGCGGGGTTATACAGAGCTCAGCATTCAGAGCACTGCTAGATCTGCAGTAGATAAAACAGTGATTTTTATAAAAATTGCAGCAAGCAGCCCAGTAAGTGATACACCGCTGGACTTTTATCGACCCTGAGTATTTTCACTGGTGCAGAAACACAGCGTCTTATAGTACCAGCAAAGTGGTTGGGATCTATAGAAACCTCATGCCCACTGTGCTACTTTTCACTCAATGTAAACTGACCTGCGATGTGTTTTTTCCAGTCCGCAGAACTGTGCGAACTGGAAAAAGACTGTGCGGAATTTCCCCATAGACCTGCATTAGATGTGGAAAATCTGCAGCAAAAAAAATGCACATGTGTTTTGGTGTGTTTCCATTGTGGAACTGCATCAAAAACACTTGTATTCCGTACCTAAGTATCAATACATTTTTGTCAAAGCAAAAAATCAGGAAGTAACAAAAACAAAGCAGCTTTATTTAAATCATGACAAACTAAATTAGAGACAAAATGCTGCATCATAAACGTATGTAACAAAAAACGCAATAATTTGCATAATATTATTATTATTATTATTATTATTTATTGTTATAGCGCCATTTATTCCATGGCGCTTTACATGTGAGGAGGGGTATACATAATGAAAACAAGTACAATAATCTTAAACAATACAAGTCATAACTGGTACAGGAGGAATGAGGACCCTGCCCGCGAGGGCTCACAATCTACAAGGGATGGGTGAGAATACAGTAGGTGAGGGTAGAGATGGTCATGCAGCGGTTTGGTCGATCGGTGGTAGCTGCAGGTTGTAGGCTTGTCTGAAGAGGTGGGTCTTCAGGTTCTTTTTGAAGGTAGGTGCAGACATTCTGCAGTGTCAAAAACTCAACAAATACTCATCTTGGGAATGTAGCCTATCACGCTGTGTTTTTACGCAGTGAAAATACGCAGCATAAAAACTCATCAAAAATCTCTAATAGGCACAAAGTCTTCTGAGTAGCACGGCATCATTTACATTCCTTGCTTCAAATGTATGATGAGGAGGAAGGAAGACTCTTGCGTTTTTGTACTTAAAGGTCACTGAAAGCTCTATGTACCGTATATACTCAAGTATAAGCCGACCCCCCTAATTTTGCCACAAAAAACTGGGAAAACTTATTGACTCAAGTATAAGCCTAGGGTAGGAAATGCAGCAGCTACCGGTGAATATCAAAAATAAAAATAGATACCATATAATGCTCCATACTGTTCATTATTGCCCCATAGATGCTCTGTATAAAGCTGTGCCACATATAATGCTCCATACCGTTCATTATTGCCCCATAGATGCTCCATATAAAGCTGTGCCACATATAATGCTCCATACTGTTCATTATTGCCCCATAGATGCTCCATATAAAGCTGTGCCACATATAATGCTCCATACTGTTCATTATTGCCCCATAGATGCTCCATATAAAGCTGTGCCACATATAATGCTCCATACTGTTCATTATTGCCCCATAGATGCTCCATATAAAGCTGTGCCACATATAATGCTCCATACTGTTCATTATTGCCCCATAGATGCTCCATATAAAGCTGTGCCATATATAATGCTCCATACCGTTCATTATTGCCCATAGATGCTCCATATAAAGCTGTACCACATATAATGCTCTATACCAGGGGTGTCAAACTGCATTCCTCGAGGGCTGCAATCAGGTCATGTTTTCAGGATTTCCTTGTACTGCACAGGTGATAATTTAATCACCTACACAAATAATGAGTTGGTGATTAAATTATCACCTGTGCAGTACAAGGAAATCCTGAAAACATGACCTGTTTGCAGCCCTCGAGGAATGCAGTTTGACACCGCTGCTCTATACCGTTCATTATTGCCCCATAGATACTCCATTTAAAGCTGTGCCACATATAATGCTCCATACCGTTCATTATTGCCCCATAGATGCTCCATTTAAAGCTGGGCCATATATAATGCTGCTGCTGCAATAAAAAAAAATACTCACATACTCACCTCTCTTGCTGCCCACAGCTCCTCAGCGTCCTGTCTCTCCGCACTGACTGTTCAGGCAGAGGGCGGCGCGCACACTAGTACGTCATCGCACCCTCTGACCTGAACAGTCACAGCAAGAGGAGGTGAAGACGGAGCGGCGCCCGGCGGGTGGAATGCGGACAGGTAAATATGACATGCTTACCTGCTCCTGGCGTCCCTGGCTCCTTAACCCGGACAGATGGTCTCCGGGCACTGCAGCCTCTTCCTCTGTCAGCGGTCACTGGTACCGCTCATTACAGGAATGCATATGCGGCTCCACCCCTATGGGAGTGGAGTCCATATTCATAACTTTAATGAGCGGTACCACATGATTGCTGAACAGAGGAAGAGCTGCGGCACCCGAAGACCATGGGACAGGTAGGGACAGCGCCAGGAGCGCCGGAAGCAGGTGAGTATGCGACAGTCCTCTCTCCCCCTCACCCGCCGACCCTGCCGCCGACCATGACTCGAGTATAAGCTGAGAGGGGCACTTTCAGCCCAAAAATTTGGGCTGAAAATCTCGGCTTATACTCGAGTATATACGGTAGTCAATGAAATGTATAGAGAAAGAATTGAAAAAGGACACATGGCATAAGGTAAGACAGCGAAACTACCAATACCTGGTTTAAAAACAACAATATCACTGTGCTTGATTGACAAGCAAACTCGCCTGACCTTAACCCCATAGAGAATCTGTGGTATTGTCAAGAAGAAGATGAGACACCAGACCCAACAATGCAGACGAGCTGAAGTCTGCTATCAAAGCAACCTGGGCTTCCATAACACCTCTGCAGTGCCAGAGGCTGATCGCATCCATGCCATGCCACATTGATGCAGTAATTGATGCAAAAGGAGTCCCGACCTAGTATTGAGTGCATTTACTGAACATACATTTCAGTAGGCCAACATTTCGGATTTTAAAATCATTTTTCATGCTGTTGTTATAAAGTATTTTAATTTACTGAGATAATAACTTTGGGGTTTTCATTGGCTGTAAGCCATAATCATCAACATTAACAGAAATAATCACATAAAATAGATCACTCTGTTTGTAATGACTCTATATAACATATGATTTTCACTTTTTGTACTGAGGAACTGAAATAAATGAACTTTTTGATGATATTCTAATTTTGTTAGAAGCACCTGTAATTGTAAGGTGTAAATCCAGCTTAAAGGGAACCTGTCACCCCGTTTTTTGAGATTGAGCTATAAATACTGTTAAATAGGGCCTGCGCTGTGTGTTCCTATAGTGTATGTAGTGTACCCCGATTCCCCATGTATGCTGAGAAATAACTTACCAAAGTCGCCGTTTTCGCCTGTCAATCAGGCTGGTCAGGTCGGGAGGGCGTGGTGACATCGGTGGTTCTTCCTCAGCTTTACGTTGGTGGCGTAGTGGCGTAGTGGTGAACAAGCAGCGCGTGATCTGCGCTGTAATCCCTTGCATCGGTGGGGGCGGCCATCTTCCTGGGGCCGCGCGTGCGCAGATCGAGTGCTCTGCTGCACGGGGCTTCAGGAAAATGGCCGCGGGATGCCGCGCGTGCGCATTAGAGATCGCGGCGGCCATTTTCCCAAAGCCGAGATGCAAACTCGGCTTTGGGAAAATGGCCGCCGCGATCTCTAATGCGCACGCGCGGCATCCCGCGGCCATTTTCCTGAAGCCCCGTGCAGCAGAGCACTCGATCTGCGCACGCGCGGCCCCAGGAAGATGGCCGCCCCCACCGATGCAAGGGATTACAGCGCAGATCGCGCGCTGCTTGTTCACCACTACGCCACTACGCCACCAACGTAAAGCTGAGGAAGAACCAGCGATGTCACCACGCCCTCCCGACCTGACCAGCCTGATTGACAGGCGAAAACGGCGACTTTGGTAAGTTATTTCTCAGCATACATAGGGAATCGGGGTACACTACATACACTATAGGAACACACAGCGCAGGCCCTATTTAACAGTATTTATAGCTCAATCTCAAAAAACGGGGTGACAGATTCCCTTTAAGCTGCAAATAAGTGTTTTATTGCATTGCTGTGTAGATGTCTGCCGATTTGGTAACAATGAGGGCAAAAAAAAAAAGACCAAACTAGATCTGACAATCAATGCATTAGCTCTCTGTAATCGTATCCCGATGCCAGGTACAGGCTTCTGATTTCAACAACGCAATGCATGCATTTCCTGAATGAAGATTGAATGGAGCGCAGGCTGCTTACTCATACACTTCATGGCTGTTCTTGGCCGGCTCCCCAAGATTCTTTTACTAAGCGTTGCACTGGCATTCTGTCAAGTGGTTTTTTTTTTCCTCTCCTATTAGGCACCCTGTCTAACCAAAGTGTGTGCTGTCATTATAAATTTATGAATAATGGATATTTCTGGGTGTAGGCAGTACAGGATGTTCAAAAAGCAATGAGGTAAAAGCTATTTGCAAGGATCAGAAGGGTCTTAATATCAGATTAGTTCCAATACGCCTAGCTTTGGTGAACTTGTCTTCACCTCATATTCAGAGTATATATTTTAACTTAATAAATGAAAAGTATACAGCAAAACAGATACACTGGGTTATGCCAAGTGAACGGCCTGAGGGGCCAGTCATGAAGTTTTTTCTATTTATTGAGTGTTCAGATTTATTACTAATTTACTGAAAGAAGCACTTCCAGCTAATGTATATTAAATGTAGATGTAGTAATATACTCACTGATCGCCGGCTTTACCAGTCTCCAGCACTATTCTGGTCCTCTTCTTCTGGATCACATGACAACTATTCCGACTTGCCAGATCGCTGTGCTCTGTGTGTGACCTGGAAGTCTCTATTAGGGCTCATACTTGCGTGCGAGAAACTCGGATAAGTCTCGCACGTCAATACCCGGCACTCAGGAGCGGAGCGTGCAGCCACAATACATGCAGCTGCACGCTCCGCTCCTGAGTGCCGGGTGTTGACGTGCGAGACTCATCCGAGTTTCTCGCATGTGAGTATGAGCCCTTACACTGAGCCCATGGAGCCGTGCAATGTATAGAGACACTTCCGGTTTGCACAGCGAGCAGAGCGATCCAGCACACTTACACTACATATACCGTACATTTCCACAGGTTTAGGTAATATAATATGTAGTGGAAGTGCTCCTTTAAATTAACAAATTAGGAGTTTTTTCATCACTTACATTTTTAAGCTAAATAATTTAGCAGTATATAGACATAAATCAAATTCCCTGCGCTGTGTAGCCAGGCGGCGCTCATAGGAATCCGGCAATGCCAACCACAGGGGTCTCCTGCAGACCCTGGGTTGTCATACCAACACATCGGCGACCCATGGTCATGTGTCTCGGGTGGCGATATGTGAGATTAGTGACGCGCAACCAGTGCGAGCATGTTAAATGCTGTTGCCAGAGATTGACATCGACATTTAACATGTTAACAGCTGCGGGTGGATCGCGATTCCACCTGCGGCTGTTATGGGCACCTGTCAGCGCACAGCAAACATGGAGCCAACCTTAGACGTATCTATACTTGTTGGGGCTCTGCCAGCCCGATCCCGACACTCGTTTCACGTGCAGCTTTCTCAAGGGAAGGTGTCCCTGCAGACACTGTAGCTAAGGCTACGTTCACATTGGCGTTCCGCCAATGTGCGTCGCTGTTGCGCCGGCGACGCAGCGGCGACGCGCCCCTATGTTTAACATAGGGGACGCGTGCGTTTTTAGGGTGGCGTTTTTCGACACTTGCGTCGTTTCCGACGCTAGCGTCGGACGCAAGAAAATGCAACAAGTTGCATTTTCTGTGCGTCCGATTTTGGTCAAAAAACGACGCACGCGTCGCAAAACGCGCGCGTTTTTTCATGCGTCGCGCGTTGCGTCGCCGACGCAGGGCGGCGCAACGCTAGTGTGAACGTAGCCTCAGGCTACTTTCACATTAGTGTTGTGCACTGCACGTCGCAATGCGTCGTTTAGGAGAAAAAACGCATCCTGCAAAATTGCTTGCAGGATGCGTTTTTTCTCCATTGACTAACATTAGCCGTGTTGTGGCGGACCGTCGGCAGCAAAAAACGTTACATGTAACGTTTTATGCTGCGTTGTGTCCGCCATTTCCGACCGCGCATGCGCGGCCAGAACTCCGCCCCCTCCTCCACGCAACTCACAATGGGGCAGCGGATGCGCTGGAAAAATGCATCCGCTGCCCCCCATTGTGCGGCGCTTGCACAGTATGCGTCGGTAAGTCGGGCCGACGCAGCGCGACAGCCCCGTATCGACGCTAATGTGAAAGTAGCTTAAATTGTACTCACTGATCATAGCTCTGCCATTAAAGAGCCGAGTTAAACAGACACTGTTTTTGCGCTCCTCGCTGGAGAGTTAGTTAAACTCTGATAGTTGACATGTTACGATTGGTTGAATTACCAATTGTTTCTGTACTTTTAGCTGACAAATTTCGAATGTTAAAAGATTTCACAAATTTTGTTTGTGTGTGTAAATCTAGAAATACTTATAATCTATAAACATGGTCCCCATGCCAAAATAAGACTCCTCATGTCATACTTTGTTTCCTAGTATAAACCTATAAATGGGTTTTCCTCTACTCAGACAAAACCTTCTAAATCCCTATGTTTCCTTCAGTAAAATAATAATACTCATCCCTGGTGCTGGTGTCATTCTAGCGGTGTTGGTACTCGCTGTCCCAGGGTTCGCTTGACATTATGTCGTGCGATCCTTGCGGCCAATCAGCTTCCCTCTACCTTTCTTCAGACAAATCAAGGCATCCGGAGGAAGTGAGAGAACAGCCGCAGCCCTTATTTGTCAATTATGCCTGTAGGAGGATTGGCCACAGGGATCGCATGACATAACACGAGAGCAAATGCCTATACTGCTGGAATGGCGGCAGCAACGCAAGTGAGTATAATGTTTTACTGGTGGAAACATGGGGATTCAGAAGGGGTTGTCTAAGTAATGAACAATCCCTTTAAATAATTATTCAAAGCTGACTGCCATGTTTTACTAATCTGGAATTGGGTGTTATGTGTTACATAGCAGATAACGGCAGTGTGGGGCCTTTATACTCTGGATTACTATGCACTGCCTGGACTAGAATTGTAGAATACAAATGGCCTGATTTTACTTATGAAAAATCTTCCTGTAAATATTCATTGCTTGGAACATGTGGACTTTGATTTGTGATTTTTTTTTTTTACATCTCCTATTTCTGCACACTCTGAATGTGACAAGATCGAAGCCATGCCTTTTAGTCCCGGATCCTCTGTAGCCCCAGTGTTCTGCTTTCCCAGCGGTGCAATTTTCCAGAGGAGGAATGCCCTGATTTATTCAGGGGAGGCCTGCTATGTGGCCAAGCTGTTTGTTTGGATTTTTTGTGACCTTTGAAGAAGTGACAAGCTACAAATGTATCTTCCCCGGTTGTGGCATGCCTTGTGTTTTTCTTCGAAGACGTCTTGTGAGAAGCAGAGCAGGCTTGAAATTCGATTTGCTCCATGCAGGAGAACTAGATTGTTCTGTCTGTGAGAAGTGTAGCTAGAATTTTCGTTTGCGTAGACTGAAATTTGATATCCATTTTTTTTTTCTTCCTCTGTATGTACACGGATTGGAATATTAGCTTACCACCTGTGTTTTCCTGGCAAGGTTTCCCAGGCTGTAAAGTAACATCAGGGTGGTCAAACCTAATAGCCACAAAGAATGTACCGTATGTTTAGTAGCATTCTTCTCTTGCAATGGCTAGTCTGGGTTTTTCTGTTGTACCACACCGATTTACAGATATCATCATTCAGACTCATAAAATGTGATCATTACTTTATCTGATATTTCACCATGTAAGAATCGTACTGGTCATGAATGCAATATGTGGTTGGAAATTCATACATCCACATTAGCTAATAATATTTTTGTCTTGTGAGAAAATCCTGTATGAGTAGAGGAAAATGTGAATAGGGGTCTCTGTAATGTAGCCATGATGACCCTCCGTGAGAGAGGGAAATCGGTATGGCGGTCTTCTCCATAAATGACCATAGACATTTTCCAGATTTTGTTCGAATGAGGATATTTCTGAAAGGGAGTTTTCCAGCCTGAGCAGAAAAGTCTGTGTGTGACTGCAGACTGACAAATTGTGACAGTGCGCAATACACTCTCTATCACGATCCCACCATATTCCCTGTTCGAATAGGCGGTCATGTGTTGGCAAAAACGCATTTGCACAGTTGCCATCACTTGCCCTTTGCGTCTCTTAATGCTCTTTTGAGAGAAGTCAAGGAGAATGTAGTCGGCACGTGACGGTAACGATGCAAATTCACATGGTCATGTGATCACCACCTTCTCCAGTATTGTAACAGCGTGCACATTCCATACTGCCAGGATTCAGCCGTCTGTAGTCATGTAGAATGACTACAGACTTTTCTTCTCAGCCTTGAAAACCATTTTAAAGGGAATCTTGTAAAACAACCTAAGCCCACAATTATTTTGGGGGGTCATTTTACTTTCTGAAAAACAACGTCATCCACACCTTTACTTATGCGACCTAGTGCTCCCTGTCCAAACAATCTCTGATCATATGAAAGTGAGGTTGAAGTGCTCTGGGAGTGTCACAGCACTTCTCTAGCATCTCCCGTTCCAGCTGTATGACCCACCTTCATGTTCTTGAATCCTTCTGACAGATTCACTTTAAATTCATTCATCTCAACTCCCTGAAACGTATGTTCACTTGTGTCTTGTTTATTTTCAATAGTAGGAATGAAAAAGGGCGCTATCGGACACCTCTGACAATGGCTTACTTTTTGTGGAACAAGGGATGGAGCATGTTGAAATCCCAACCTAATAAAATTGAAAGGTTTACAACATAGTTATCTAATGGACATTAAAAGAAAAGATTAAGAGCTATAAAGATATCAGTATACACTAGTAGCATTGCTTTTATTCATATAGCCCTGGGTCTTTTCTTTAGGCATATGTTTTATGTTATGTGAGCATGTAGCACGTACAGATTATATGTGGGTTGTGCTTGTTGATTTGCTACATATGTATTGTATATTGACACAATTAATACCATCACCACCATTTCACATTAAATGGGTTGTCCAGGAACCTCAGGTTTCTGCATAAAATAAAAATAGCTATACCTACCTATTGGTATCCCAGCTTAATCAATGTCTTGTCACCTCTGCAGGGAATCGGTGTCCACTGATCACCTGTGGCCTCTACATCTATGCCCGAGCAGAGGAAACACTATGGACAGGATGTAAAGGCCTGAACCAATCAGCAGTTTATGCATGTGCTAGTTCGTCCTCAAGTTGGCCAACACCTTCAAATGTTGTGGACAAAAAAACGATCATCTGACAACTATTTCTCCCAACCTTCACAAACACAAGCACTCTAGGTTTTGAATATGCAAAGGGGAGAAAACTAATTGAGCATGTGTACATAGGACATGACCGATCCTTTTTTTCCTACAACATTGACTGAATTACCGCCAGCTAAACACCAGATATGTATTATATGGTTTACTGGTTTTATATGTGCCCAGAACAATCAGTAGAAGATTGTTCTGTGCTCATAGATTGAGACTGTCGTTGTCCTCGACAGCACAAGTCCTGTTTAATCATGTTGATGTGCTGCTGAGAAAGATGATCTTTTGTGCAAACCAAAAGATCATTTCACCCAACAGACTAACATTTTGCTCGTTTGTCAGGTGATCAGAAAGCAAGTTGACGCTACTCGATTATGGGGAAACGAGCGTTCACATTAGGGTTAGACTAATAATGCATGGCTACCTGTAGATAAGTTTACCCTAATGCTTTTTATCTCCAGAGGATTGAAATGAGTACACTTTTATCATTTCGATCCTTCCTTTTCCATAATTGGAATTTCTACTGGATCTAAGGACATAGCTGTTGATTTTCCTGGCCCATATGACATTTTTTGATTATTCCCTGTTCTGTACAAACCTAACTATTAAGAGAAATTTCTTGTTCCATTGTATTATAATAAAATGTGCTAACTACTCTATTTAAGAACAATACTATACATTCGTGGACAGGACATGTTAGATGCTAGATAGCAGCATTCACCCAGAATGAATTCTGCATTATTTCTTACTACTAAAACTCGTTGGGGAGCCAGCGGACTGTAGAGTCTCAAATTTTGCCATTACATTTTTGTCATTTGCAAGTTCTTCATTTCATTGTTGCTAAACGTATACTTGATATTAAGATATGTTTTAGTACTTAATTGTTTTTGCTACCTACTACCTACTTATAGCTACAGTATATAACTTTTTTTTATAATGTGTCAATATTTTTCTCTAATAGGTTACAGTCAGCAGCAAACACAGTGCCGCATACAGAAGTGCACAACAGACTTTGTGTCTCTAACGTCACATCTGAATTCAGGGAGTGATGGCTTTGACTCTGAGTTTTGTAAAGCCTTGCGGGCCTATGATGGCTGCACCCAGAGGACTTCGAAAGCTTGTCGTGGAAACTTAGTCTACCATTCTGCAGTGCTGGGAATCAGCGATCTTATGACTCAACGAAACTGCTCGAAGGATGGTCCCACATCTTCTACAAACCCAGAACTTTCAAATGACCATTGTAACTTCCACAGCAAGGTGACAGCCAGAGAACCAGGGGCTGGAGAAAAGCCTCAGCCCAATTACCTCTTCTGTGGCTTGTTTGGAGATCCACATCTCAGAACTTTTAAAGATCATTTTCAGACTTGCAAGGTGGAAGGAGCTTGGCCACTCATAGACAACAACTATTTGTCTGTACAAGTGACCAACGTGCCTGTAGTCCCTGGATCCAGCGCTACAGCCACTAACAAGGTAACTAAATAACAAGCCATGACTTGCTTTAACTTTGTGGGAGGTGAGGCGTGTCTGAAATCAATGGTAGGACTTTGTTTTACGTGTGAGTTTTCTTTTACAGCTAGTAATGTTTACTTGATATATTAATAGCCATTAAATCAAGCATCCATGATCTGTGGTTCAAGCTGCCATTGTGTAGGCTTATTTCATAAAAATGCACTTGGGGAGTCCGAGATACTTGAGGAGCCAATATACAATATTTTTTTTTCATTTTACTCATTCTGATTGCGCAATTAATTCCACAACACTTTATAGACTTTATCACAGTCCCCATTGGGGCTCACAATCTAAATTCTCTATCGGTATGTCTTTGGATGGTGGGAAAAAAAATGTAGTACCTAAATGAAACCCAAACAAACATACAAACTCCTTGCAGATGTTGTCCTTTACTGGGAACCCAGGACCTCAGCACTGCAAAACAACAGTGCTAACCACTGAGCCACTATGCTGCTACACAATGGATGCCAACAAACAGGGAAAGGTTTTCTGGAAAGAGAACAAATCAGAATCGTGTAGCTTTGAATGATATTGTGGGTACAGGTAGCAAATTGAAGACCATCTTTTACCATCTAAATCTAAAAATATGAAATTTTGCATACTGACATTTCAGTTTTACAGTATATACAGTGTGTACGGAAAGTATGCATACTCCTTTAAATTTTTCACTCTGTTTCATTGCAGTCATTTGGTAAATTAAAAAAAGTTCATTTTTATTCTCACTCTGCACATCATTTTGACTGAAAATACAGAAATGTAGTAACTTTTGTAAATTTGATAAACAAGAAAAACTGAAATATCACATGGTCATAAGTATTGAAGGTAAACTGATTAAATTTGAGGGTAAACTGATTAAATTTGCTGATGACACAAAGCTAGGAGGGATAGCTAATACTAGAGAAGAGAGAGATGATTCAAAATATATAAATAAACTGGAGCAGTGGGCAGCAACTAACAATGATTTTTAACAGGGAAAAATGCAAAGTACTACATCTGGGCAATAAAAATGAAAAAAGCATATACAGAATGGGAGGAATAGGGCTAAGCAACAGCACATGTGAAAAAGACTTGGGTATACTAATAGATCACAGACTGAACATGAGTCAACAGTGTGATGCAGCAGCAAAAAGGGCAAATACAGTTCTGCGATGTATTAACAGCAGCATACAGTCTAGATCACGTGACGTCATTATTGCCCTCTACTCCTCTTTGGTCAGACCTCATCTGGAATAATGTGTCCAGTTTTGGGCACCACATTTTAAAAAAGACGTCAACAAACTGGAGCAAGTTCAGAGAAGAGCGAACAGAATGGTGACTGGTCTGTAAACCATGTCCTATGAAGAACGTTAACAGGATTTGGGAATGTTTAGCTTGCAAAAAAGAAGACTGAGAGGAGACTTAATAGCTGTCTACAATTATCTCAAGGGCTGTCACATTGTAGAAGGAACATCTTTATTCACATTTGCACAAGGAAAGACTAGAAGCAATGGGATGAAACTGAATGGGAGGGGGCACAGATTAGATATTAGAAAGAACTTTTTGACAGATAGGGTGATCAATGAGTGGAACAGGCTGCCACGAGAGGTGGTGAGTTCTCCTTCAATGGAAGTCTTCAAACAGAGGTTGGACACATCTGTCTGGGATGATTTAGTGAATCCTGCTTTGAGTAGGGGATTGGGCCAGATGACCCAGGAGGTCCCTTCCAACTCTAACATTCTATGATTCTATTCAGACCCTTTGCTCAGTATTGAGTAGATGCACCCTTTTGAGCTAGTACAGCCATGAATCTTCTTAGGGATGGTGCAACAAGTTTTTCACACCTGGATTTGGGGATCCTTTGCCTTTCTTCCTTGCAGATTCTCTCCAGTTCTGTCAGGTTCGATGGTGAATGTTAGTGGACAGCCATTTTCAGGTCTCTCCAGAGATACTCAATTGGGTTTAGGTCAGGGTGCTGGGTCAGTCAAGAATGGTCAAAGAGTTGTTCTGAAGCCACTCCTTTGTTATTTTAGCTGTGTGCTTAGGGTCATTGTCTTGCTGGAAGGTGAATCTTCAGCCAAGTTTGAGGTCCAGAGCACTCTGGTAGAGGCTTTCATCAAGGATATCTCTGTACTTGGCCGCATTCATGTTTCCTTCAATGGCAACCAGTCGTTTTGTCCCTGCAACTGAAAAACACCCCCATATACTGCCACCACCATGTTTCACTGTTGGGATTTTATTGGGCAGGTGATGAGCAGTGCCTGGTTTTCTCCACACATACCGCTTAGAATTATCAACATAAAGGTCTATCTTCGTCTCATCAGACCAGAGAATACTTTTTCTCATAGTCTAGGAGACCTCCATGTGTTTTTTTTTTTTTTAGCAAACTCTATGCGGGCTTTCATATGTCTTGCACTGAGGAGAGGCTTCCGTCGGGCCACTCTGCCATAAAGGCCCTACTGGTGGAGGGCTGCAGTGATAGTTTGTAGAACTTTCTCCCATCTCCATACTTCATCTCTGGAGCTCAGCCACAGTGATCTTGGGGTTCTTCTTTACGTCTCTCACCAAGGCTCTTCTCCCACAATTGCTCAGTTTGGCTGGATGGCCAGGTCTAGGAATACTACTGGTGGTCCAGAACTTCTTCCATTTAAAGATTATGGAGGCCACTCTTCTCTTAGGAACCTTCAGTACTGCAGAAATTCTGTTGTAACCTTGGCCAGATCTGTGCCTTGCCACAATTTTGTCTCTTTGCTCCTTGGCCAGTTCCTTTGACCTCAAGATTCTAATTTGGTCTGACATGCGCTGTGAGGTTTTATATAGACAGGTTTGTGCCTTTCCAAATCAAGTCCTATCAGTTTAATTAAACATAGCTGGACTCCAATGAATGAATAGAACTGTCTCAAGGAGACTTAACTATAAAGCCCCCGTCACACACAGCGAGATCGCTAGCGAGATCGCTGCTGAGTCACAAGTTTTGTGACGCAACAGCGATCTCAGTAACGATCTCGCTATGTGTGACACGTAGCAGCGATCAGGCCCCTGCTGTGAGATCGCTGGTCGTGTCGGAATGGCCTGGGCCATTTTTTGATCGTTGAGGTCCCGCTGGGTAGCACACATCGCTGTGTTTGACACCTTACCAACGACCTCGCTGACAGGACGTCCCATTGAATCATCATGAAATAGCATCGTTCTACAGGTCTCTACAGGTCGCCGCATCGCTGCTGCGTCGTTGGTGAGATCTCACTGTTTGACATTTCACCAGCGACCACATAGCGACGCTTGAGCGATCCCTGACAGGTCGTATCGTTGTCGGAATCGCTCAAGCGTCGCTATGTGTGACGGGGCCTTAAGTGTCTGAGCAAAGGATCTGAATTCTTATGACCATGTGAAATACCAGTTTTTCTTTTTTACTATATTTGCAAAAATGTCTACATTTTGTTTTTTCTTCAGTCAAGATGGGGTGCAGAGTGTACATTAATGTGAAAAAAATAACTTTTTTGAATTTACCAAATGGCTGCAATGAACCAAAGAGTGAAAAATTTAAAGGGGTCTGAATACTTTACGTACCCACTGCATGTATCTATCTATCTATCTATCTATCTATCTATCTATCTATCTATCTATTGTATACCGTATATATTATTGTATATGCTATCCCAGACAATCCCAAATAAATCTTTACATACCTCCACATTGTCAAAGGCTACTGAACTTTACGCCAGTAGTAAGAATATAGACCTATGAACCTTACACACTCCTTGTTCTGTTCATGCCAATGAATACTGTGTATACAGGACTGCATTTTTAAGTTCATAAATTGTTTCACCAAAATTAATTTTCATCAGAAGTAGATTTTGCCTTGTTTTCTAACATGTGGATCGGAGAACACTTAGTGGTTTACACAAGTATCTTTAGCTCTTACAAATCATAAATAGGCATGCATGGCTTGCTCTTCGTCTGTGGTCCGATATTGGTGAGGGTCACAGGGGGTGGGGACCCCCTCTGGTTTATGAACTGTTAAACTGCAGGTGTGTTAAAATACTGTGGACATTAGGGGGACAGTTTTCATGCACTTTCTACTTATCCCATATGCTGGAAGCTAGGTAGCCATTTTCCCTGCATGTAGTAGAAGGGTGATTTACATCCAACAGAACTATAGTTGATGATCACTATTTTGTAGCCTCCAGTATTAAAAATATGTATGTTTTTTGCTGAAGCATTGCGGAGTTTCAGAGAAAACATACTTTGCGCCTAAACCCGCAAAGAGGTGACCAAGATGACTCGGCACTGGGGTGGGTCTCTGCCAGCTTCTGCTGGACCAACTGCTGCCTCCTATGTGGGTATAGGAAGAGACCAGACAATCAAGCACAGCCATGTAGTAGATTTCGGCGTGCACACCTGTAGGAGACGAGGTTCGAGTGGAACAGGAGTCTCAGATAATGATAAGGTTGAGAGTCCACTACATCCTCCCTTCATGCAAATGTGACATTTGATTGAAGTTGTGCAGAGAACAATCAAGGGTTTCGGTGGTGCTCTCCTTTTAATTGCAAATTTTTGTGAGGTTTCGGTTTTCTACAAAATTTTTCTCAAGCTATTGCTTCTGGATCACGCTGTGGTCCCAAAGAAAACATATAGGGTGCTATACAGTGCCTAGCTTATAAGGTCTCCCATTCATTGAACCCATTGTTTGGGAGCAAGAATTATCTGAAAAGTTCCCTTCAAACTCTGTATCAATAATACTACCATCATATTGGGTATTTCATGATTCAGATTAGCCCTGAGAAATATTTCACTGTCCTCTAAACCATTGCAGAATTATGCCATGAGGGAGAGCAGCTATAATTCATATCAAAATGTTCTTTCATTTCAGTAGAATGTCGTCTGTCTTTTACCCGCATTAAGTCTTAATTTTGTGAACAGCAAGCTCCATAGAAATAGAAGGCTGTAGTGCTCCTGGTAAAGCTGGGACAGATGGGGCCCTGCCGGCGGTGCACAGATTGTGCCAGGATGTATAAAACTGCATTTTACTGAAGTTCTTAAAAAATGGTAGCAGCAGAAGAGAGAAGAGCCTGTAAATGACTGCTCTCCTGTGAGCGCCGCCGTGCAGCGGGGGAAGAACAGCTACAGGGAACAGCCATTAATGAATAACCTGCTCTGTTATAGTGTCTCATAGTATGTGCTCCTGTATATTGGTTACTAGGAAGGAGCTTTGTCACATGGAACCTCATTAGCCGTAGAAACCTTGGTGTCATGGATATGCATTGCTGTGCATGTGTGTGTCCTCAGTATGTACTATGTAGGCTACGTATAGCTTTGCACATACAGATTGCATTCCAGCAATTTTCCCGACCAGTTCGTATGGATTTTTTCATTTAAAATCTCTCTGTGCCTCTATTTGAAATTGGAAGTGAATTGAATAAACCACTGTTCAATTGTACATTTTGTCTGTTTCTGGATGAGCCGGCAGCGCGCATCATAACCCACAAATCCTCCTGCTCAGCGAGTATTTGAAATTGGAGTAATATGGGAGTAATATGGAGCTGCACGTTGTGGCACATTTACACCAGTAGTTTTTAGGCCATTACGCGCACTGTTAATACAACCAGTCAGCGCTCGATTGAAGATCTGTAGACACAAACTATATTGGGGGGATTTTCCCCAAATCACAAGTTGTTCCCTATCCTTATGATAGTTAGTAACTTGCTTATTGCTGGGAGTCTGACAGATGGGATCTCCGAGAGATCGCAAAAATGTTTCAAATGTAATGAAGGAGGTGCATGATCAGCCCGTGCTCCATTCATTGTCTATGGGACTGCCGCGGATAGCTGAGTAGAGCACTATGGGGTTCTCCGTTCTCAGGATTGCTGTCATGCTGGTGGATCGTGGACCCACTGCGCCATTGACCGGGTTTTACCTGGAGGGATGTAACTAAGCAGCTGCCTGATATTCACTGGAGCCTCTGATGGTGAGGTCAGGCTTGAGCTACAGGTAGCCTCCAGGTACCACTCCAGGGCAGAGTCCGGTAATGTAGCAGCTGACCCCTAGGATCAGGGACGCTGGTTTGGATTCGGAGTCCCAAGCAGGATAGGATGCTGGTGCTGTTTCAGATAGCCTGACTTTTGGATTATAAAGACAGTATGGACAGTACAGGTTTGGATTACTAGACAAGTTACAGAGAAACAGGACAGGTTGCAGGAATTGGGACATGACAATGGCCTTAGCAGCTTAAAGACAAACTAAACTCTGAAGTTTCTCAGGCACCTCCCTCTTGGGGAAGGTGCTTTAAATACTTGGCGCCTCCCAGATAATGGCTGGGGACGCAATCGGAGTGTGCTGTTATGCTGAGGTAATTCAGTACCACAATGGACATAGAAGTCAGAGCACATACAGTGATCTGACAATACCCCAAAACATAGAACGAGCTCTGAGACGTGGGAACTCTGCTGACCGCAATCCCTAATCCTCTCCAACCACACTAGAGGCAGCCGTGGATTGCGCCTAACGCTCCCTATGCAACTCAGCACAGCCTGAGAAACTAGCTAGCCTGAAGATAGAAAATAAGCCTACCTTGCCTCAGAGAAATACCCCAAAGGAAAAGGCAGCCCCCACATATAATGACTGTGAGTTAAGATGAAAAGACAAACGTAGAGATGAAATAGATTTAGCAAAGTGAGGCCCGACTTACTAAACAGAGCGAGGATAGGAAAGGTAACTTTGCGGTCAACACAAAACCCTACAAACAACCACGCAAAGGGGGCAAAAAGACCCTCCGTACCGAACTAACGGCACGGAGGTACACCCTCTGCGTCCCAGAGCTACCAGCAAGCAAGAAAAAACAAATAGACAAGCTGGACAGAAAAAAACAGCAAACAAAATAGCAAAGCGGAACTTAGCTATGCAGAGCAGCAGGCCACAGGAACGATCCAGGAGGAAACAGGTCCAATACTAGAACATTGACTGGAGGCCAGGATCAGAGCACTAGGTGGAGTTAAATAGAGCAGCACCTAACGACTTCACCACATCACCTGAGGAAGGAAACTCAGAAGCCGCAGTACCACTCTCCTCCACTAACGGAAGCTCACAGAGAGAATCAGCCGAAGTACCACTTGTGACCACAGGAGGGAGCTCTGCCACAGAATTCACAACAGTGTGCACTGGCCCTTTAAGAAGTGGGGAGTGCACATGCTCTAAGCATGCTGTCAGGAGACCTATGTGACGTGCGCAGGTCCTTGGACACAGGAGGTGCGGCAGGAGCCGGGACAGCTGGTCGGCCGCCGCGGGTTGTATGTCAGCATCCCTAATGGAGGGAGGGCAAGGGCACTGGCGTTACAATTGCTGTGGGTCGGAACTCCAGGAATTAGCAAGTCATCCTATAGATAGGGGTTAACTTGTAATTTTGAGAAAGCCCCTTAAATGGTGATCATTAATTTTACATATGGTTTTTATAATGTCGACATCTCCCGAATAACTATCAGGCCATATAAAATATCCGATCAGCTGGTAAACAAGCGTTTGATGGTTCTTCAGCAGATTGCTGCCATGTTTGTGCCGGCCAGTGATCTGAGCGAGAATATTTACGGCCCATGCAATGCGATGGTGGTCACGGGTGATAATAAATTAAGGTTTTGGGGACTTCCATTTAACAAGTTTACATAGCAGGAACCTGAGCTTAGAATGGTTGCTAGGGACAGACTGCCTAACAGCAGCCATTACACGACGACTGTCAGACAGCACATCCTTAGCAACCGTTCTGCCTCAGAATTTCTGCCAGACTGAGCACAGGGAATATAGCGGTGTATTAGTTGTGTCTTTTATAGTGATGTGCTATGTGGCAATTAAAGGGGTTTTCTCTTTCTGTGGCAGCTTATAACATGTATTTTCTTCTCGCCTCCCGGTGTAAAGTGTGAATGGCGTATTTCTGATCTGCAAGCATTCAGCAAGGTGTGTGTCGTGCGTAAACTCTGAGCTGACTGCTACATTGTGTTTAGCAAACAGGCGTGTTGTTGCGATGGGCTTTGTAACATGTTTCAGTTTGTGCGCCTTTGTGTATCTCAGTGTGGTTTCGGACAAGTGCTTCATAGTGTCTACCTGCTTTACATGACTCACTCCCATTACATCACCTTTATACTATGTTGACATTTTTGCAGACGACGATGATGATGAAGAAACTAAGTATTTTTACCAGGGCAAAATAAATGGATTATCATTCAGATAAGTAAATCAGTCTATGATTGAAAATGAACATTGTCCATTGTAGATAAAACAGATGCTTTTTGCATAGATGTTTGAGAGATTTTTTTTTTTAGTTCCTTATTTATTTCAGAAATCTTAAATGGTTGTCAGGGGTTAGAAAACAGCACCACTTTGCCAGCTGGTTGTGTCTGGTAGTGCAACGGAGCCTTAGAAGTTGTAGTACCAGATTTACCTCATAGCACTTGAGCAGATTTATCAAGTGTCCATGTTTCTCATACCAACCAATCAGAACTCAGCATCCATTTGTTAAACTACTCTGGTAAAATGAAAGCTGTGCTGTGATTGGTTGCTGTAAGAAACAAAGACTCTTTTTATAAATCTATCCAAGTGTTACACCTAGTGCGCAGTGCTGGGCTGTTGACTGTTTGCATGACTTTTCTATTTAGTTCTTTATGCGTCTCTTTCCTCTGGCCCTATTGTTGGCTATATCTATAAAGCAATTACACGATTTTTGATTCCAATATAGGTCCCAATTAATCAACAACATTTGAAAAGACCCACCTACTATATTCAAAACTTTATTGCACAAATATATTAAAAATGGGGATCTAAAGCAGAGCCAAGTCAGAGATATGGGTGAGTAGGGATATTGACCCTGATAAAGGTCTCATTGTTTCGCTATCTTACCGCGGAGGTTTGCACCCTAAGGGTACCGTCACACTATACGATTTACCTACGATCACGACCAGCGATATGACCTGGCCGTGATCGTAGGTAAATCGTAGTGTGGTCGCTGGGGAGCTGTCACACAGACCGCTCTCCATCGACCAACGATGCTGAGGTCCCTGGGTAACCAGGGTAAACATCGGGTAACTAAGCGCAGGACCGCGCTTAGTTACCCGATGTTTACCCTGGTTACAAGCGTTAAACTAAAAAAAAAACAAACAGCACATACTTACATTCTGGTGTCCGTCAGGTCTCTTGCCATCTGCTTCCCGCACTGTGACTGCCGGCCGTAAAGTGAAAGTGAAAGCACAGCCGCTGTGCTCTGCTTTCACTTTACGGCCGGCAGTCACAGTGCTGGAAGCAGATGGCTAGAGACCTGACGGACACCAGAATGTAAGTATGTGCTGTTTGTTTTTTTTTTAGTTTAACGCTTGTAACCAGGGTAAACATCGGGTAACTAAGCGCGGTCCTGCGCTTAGTTACCCGATGTTTACCCTGGTTACAAGCGAACGCATCGCTGGATCGCATCGCTAGATCGGTGTCACACACACCGATCTAGCGATGACAGCGGGAGATCCAGCGATGAAAGAAAGTTCTAAACGATCTGCTACGACGTACGATTCTCAGCAGGATCCCTGATCGCTGCTGCGTGTCAGACACAGCGATATCGTAACGATATCGCTGGAACGTCACGAATCGTACCGTCGTAGCGATCGAAATGTTATAGTGTGACGGTACCCTTAGAGAAGCTAAGTGGCTCACCCTTTTTAATATATTTGTATAATAAAGCTTTGTATATAGTAGGTGGGTCTTTTCTAGTGTTTTTTCATAACTATAAAGCCCCTATAAACTATAGGTAGCTGTCACCCGACTCTGCGATGCGCAGGAGCGCTCACTCTGCCAAGCGCTCCTGTATTCTCTGTGAGAGATACACTGCCAGACTCTGTTGGAGGCATCTTATCTCTTAAAGAACAAAAGAATCTCCAGTCTAAAATAGAAAATCTTTAACTTTATCACATAATGGTAAAGTTTACGGATTACGTAAACCGTTACATTGGAGGTATCACATGGTATGGGCTCCCCACTTGCACCAACGTGACGTTCTGCACCCCCTGGGGACACGTAAGGTTAGCTTGCACAGTTTTACACAGACTGTACCAAGCTAACACCCCTGACCACACGGGTCCCGGGAGGCATGCGGAGTGAGAGGATGTTGCCTTCGCAGTCACTGACGTGGCATCACACTCACTCAAAACCCTGACAAGCTGAGAGGCTCCTTTCACTAGCACCAGTGAAACAGAGCGCTGCCAGCCCAGTAGGACTGCCACCAGTTCCTCGTTGGATATAAGTCCTGTCCGTTAACAGGATTATATTGGGCCAGAAACCAGCCCTAGTAGCATGGAAATTTAAACCAAGAAACGGACGTGTGGATTTGTGGATCAAGATAAAAGAGCAGCTGAAGGTTAAATTATATATTTAATCACCTTAAGGGCACACTAGACAATACACTATATACAATGGTAAGATATGCAAATACAATACTGATATCACAAAAGATATATTATAGATGGATCATGTCAATTACTGGGATGATTTTCAACCTTGTATTCGCTGGTCCGCAGGAGGCATGGGCTGCGAGCTGGCTCTAAGGTACTTCATGGCACATTACTCAACGTGACCACCCCTTTCAAAGTTTACCACATGCATATCAGAGAGGGAGACCACATGGCCTTGCACTATCCTTTATCCCTTTTGGGTCACACCCCTTTTGCCCTCTGTACTGATCCCAAATCCCCTCCCCTTGTCTCTAGCAGCTAAAAACTCCAAAACCTAAGATGAGTCATAACTCTTTAATGGACAGTCCTAGGGAGAAGGTTTTGCTATCTGTTACCAATTAACAGGGCTGCAGAATATGTTGGCGCTATAGAAATAAAATAATTATTATTATAATTAACTATTCTACGTATCTCCCCTCCCTGAGGTGTTAGAACGTAACGGGACCCTGGGAGGGGTTCGGTCCGTTCCAGAGATGTCAAAAGTGTACAAGATGTATGGCTACGTTGTATAGTATCTCCATATGTTTTTATTGGTTTTTTAGGCTACGTTCACATTAGCGTTGCGTCGGGCGCAGCTGCGGCGACGCATGCGTCATGCGCCCCTATATTTAACATGGGGGCGCATGGACATGCATTGTCTTGCGTTTTGTGACGCATGCGTCATTTTTGGCGCAAGCGTCAGGGCGCAGAGGACGCTGCAAGTTGCATTTTTTTGCGTCCAAAATCAAGCCAAAAATGAACGCATGCGTCACAAAACAATGCGCTTTTGCATGCGTTTTGCATGCGTTGTGCGTTGCGTCGCCAACGCAACACACAACAACGCAAATGTGAACGTAGCCTTAGAATGTTATTTGGCAGCCTCATCATGATTATATTGCAAGCAAGCCTTTGTCCTGCTCTGAGCTGGCTGACTCAAGATGTGAGGTCTGTCACACAGCTTTTTTAGGCTTGACCCCACCCCTCCCCCCTGAGCTTGATGTTCTCATACAGCTGCATGCTGAAGGGGGGTTTATAATCACATGCCAGATAGGATACAAATAATTAACCTGAAATTATATCTCCCATATTCTACACACCTGGTTTCTGGACATTTTTTAAACATTTTATACTGTACTTCTCTTTTTCTCTACAATGAACTTTATAGCATTTGTACTTGGTATGCTATGAATTTTCAGATTACTGGGATGTCCTTTTATGGCCGAAATGAAGCTGCAGGTTCACTGTTGTAAAAGATCCTGGAACAGATTTCTGAATAGGTCAGGCACCTCTATTTTGTTTTTTGGTCTGTTTCCCAATGGTTAGATCAACACACATTATTTTAATTTTTGGAATGTAATGATCCATCATGAAACCCCTTTAGCATAGAAACCATACTTTTACATATAAACCAACCTCACTTAGCAGTATGATCAGGGCCAGCATTAGGGGCAGGCAGACAAGGCAGCTGGCTAGGGCCCCTGCTCCTCCAAGGGCCCGCAGCTGAGCCAGTAGCATGTCACTAATAGCAGCACTCCACATGACCACGGAGGGACCCGGCGACACCCTCATCGCTGATTCAAGTTATCGGCATCACAGATACCGATACAGTTGAAAGCAGTGATGGAGGAGAGAGCATTAGCTGACGCTCCCTTTCCCATCACTCCCCCTCTGCTTGTGACTCAGCAGGCGTGCGATGGCATCACTTCATCATGTGCCACTCTGTGTCAGCAGTGGAGCCGATGAGATCAGAGCACCAGAGTCTGGAGCAGCGCGGTAAACAAGGAGGAGGGGTGAGTATTGTGCAAGTGTGTGCATGCAGGGCTGCCACTAGAAATTTTGGGGCCCCATACTGGCAAAATTTTCGGGGCCCCCTTGAGACTCCGCCCAGGCTCCACCCCAGCCCAGCCTCCAGGCTCAACCCCTCGAACTGTCCACAGTCCCACCGCTCTCTTGGAAAATCTCCACTTCTCACCTATCACACATTGACAGTTCCCATCACCAGATCACACATATAGCCGGCAGCTTTTGTTTTGGCCAAAAGATTTTTTAAGCCGCCACCATAACACGGTAGACACTTTTGGCCGGGCCCTACTCTGCTGTAACCTATTAAATATTTGTTAAAATATGCAATACAATTTAGGTATATTTTTATTTATTTTTCAATTTTTAAAATGACCTATAATACTACATACAAGGAACAAATACCACAGCACTATGACCAGATGACATATTACCACCACAGTGATCGAATAATATAAAATACAAGGAACAAATACCACCACATCATGACCAGACCACATATTACCACCAATGACTGAATACTACAATACTGATCAGTAATAAAAAAAAAACGCCACAATACTATCACCATCAGTGCCATTATACACAGGAGATCTGTAATTAGTAAGCAGTGTCTGTGTACAGGTAATACAGTGATCACTGGTGACATTGTACACAGGACCTCTGTATATAGTATACAGTGTATAGTGTCAGTGTATAGGTAACACTGACTCACCAGTGACGTCTCTAGGTGAAGTCCTTCATCTTTCATCCAGCACAGACCGCCACCACTTCATCCAGCCAGGACTCGTCTCTGCAGGAAATAACACAGTTATCTCGAGTTCCGCTTGTAGAACACATTACTTAATTTTCCCAGCCTCTACATTACACCACATGAAGAAGGCGACATAGTATCACTCTACACAGTAACAGGACCGCCCCCCATTTAAAACAGTATACTCAAAAAATAAAATAAATACATCACTGCAATAATAATATTCCTTAATTAGCCCCTATGGTAATATTCGCCATCCTAGCCCCGTGTGTCTCATTCCAGGCTCCAGCCATATGTTCACCCATCCTGCCCTCATGAGTATCCATTCTGCCCCATATGATCTCCCCATCCTGCCCCATCTGTCTCCATCGTATCCATCCTGCCCCATATGTCTCCAATCCTGCCCCATCTGTCTCCATTCTGCTCCATCTGTTTCCAATCCTGCCCCATCTGTGTCCAGCACTCTGCCCCATCTGTTTCCAATCCTGCCCCATCTGTGTCCAGCACTCTGCCCCATCTGTTTCCAATCCTGCCCCATCTGTGTCCAATCCTGCCCCATCTGTGTCCAGCACTCTGCCCCATCTGTTTCCAATCCTGCCCCATCTGTGTCCAGCACTCTGCCCCATCTTTGTCCAGCACTCTGCCCCATCTGTGTCCAGTACTCTGCCCCATCTGTTTCCAGCACTCTGCCCCATCTGTTTCCAGCACTCTGCCCCATCTGTTTCCAGCACTCTGCCCCATCTGTTTCGAATCCTGCCTCATCTGTGTCCAGCACTCTGCCCCATCTGTGTCCAATCCTGCCCCATCTGTGTCCAGCACTCTGCCCCATCTGTTTCCAATCCTGCCCCATCTGTGTCCAGCACTTTGCCCCATCTGTTTCCAATCCTGCCCCATCTGTGTCCAGCACTCTGCCCCATCTGTTTCCAATCCTGCCCCATCTGTGCTGCAGCGTCGGCGCTAAGGGCCCGGTTTGCCTGCGGCTGCCGGTAGGGGCCCGGTGAGCAGATGAGACGGGGCCCGATGCGGGCCCCCTCCGCCCACCGGGCCCCATACGCCAGTCACGGCCGTCATGCCCTGATGGCGGCCCTGTGTGTATGCATTATTGTGTGTGTGTGTGTATACAGTATATGCATTATTGTGTGTGAGAATGCGGGGGCTGCATTATACTGTGTGTGTATGTGCGCGTGCAAGTCTGCACTATACTGTGTGTTGAGGGGAGCTCCACTGTACTGTGTGTTGGGGGAGCTTAACTATACTGTGTGCTGGGGGAGCTGCATTATACTGTGTGTTGAGGGAGCTGCACTATGCTGTGTGTTGGGGGAGCTGCACTGTACTGTGTGTTAGGGAGCTGCACTGTACTATGTGAGGGGGAGCTGCACTACACTGTTTGAGGGGGAGCTGCACTATACTGTGTGTGGGGGAGCTACATTATACTGTGTGTGGAGTGGGGCTGAATTATGCTGTGTGTGGAGGGGGGCTGCATTATACACCATGTTCCAAATTATTATGCAAATTACATTTTTCTCGGATTTTCCTAAATGGACGGTGCAAATGACAGTCAGTCTAATAAGTCATCAGCCGTTAGAGTATACATCAAATTTTATTGAAGAAACCTCCCAATGATAACAGTATAATCTCCAAAATGAATAAAAACTCAAAATGCACTGTTCCAAATTATCAGGCACAGTAGAATTTCTAAACATTTGATATGTTTTAAAGAACTGAAAATGCTCATTTGTGGAATTTGCAGCTTTAGGAGGTCACATTCACTGAACAAAAAAGCTATTTAACTCCAAAACAGCCTAACAGGCCAAGTTACATGTTAAAGGTAACCTGTCACCAACCCTCCCTCCCCCCCCCCCCCCCAGGGCGTTTTTAACTAAAAGAGCCATCTTGTGCAGCACTAATGCTGCATTCTGTGAAGGTGGCTCTTTCTTGGGGGGTCCCTTCCAGCGCTGCAATATCACTTTTTATAATTTGCCCGCCATATCTTTAATCTGTCCGGGGGGCACGTCTTTTCCCCGGGACACAAACGCCTCCCAGCCATCACGCCTCCTCTGCCTTCATTAATGTCCCCAGCGCCTGCGCTGTAATTTCCCATCATGTGATGTGAGTCGAAGGGCAACGCAAACTGCACATGCCCGAAAAAGGAACTTACAGCGCAGGCGCCGGGGACGCTGCAGTATACTCTGAGGGGGACTGCAGTATACTCTGAATGGCGCTGCAGTATACTCTGAAGGGGGCTGCAGTGTACTCTTGAGGGGGGCTGCATTATACTCTATCAAGGACCATGGGGAGTGCATTATACTGTATCGAGGACTATCTGTCCCCATCATTCTTCCTCAGCCAGTGTAAAGAAACTCGGGAACAAGCGTCGATCAACTTCAATGACGTCAATCACGCTCGTTTAATGGCCTGAACTCTGCACCTGTAAATACAGCCGAAATGTTTTTGTGATGTGGAATATGTGAGCATTTGGGGCCCCACTTTAAAGGGAACCTGTCACCCCCAAAATCCAAGATGAGCTAAGCCCACTGGGTGAGTATAATCAAACCTCTTTTTCTCATCTTTTAGGATACATCAGGGGCTTATCTACAGCATTACAGAATGCTGTAGATAAGCCCCTGATGACGGTGGGGTTACCTCACCCTCGATTTTGGGGGAGACAGGTTCCCTTTAAACTTTTGCCCAAGGCCCCACTTTCTCTAAAACCGACCCTGAGTATGATGTTACACCATGACACTTAAAATTTGTGTGTCAATCTTGACGGCATCTTGGTCATTTGTATGTGGTGTACTTTGCTTTTCTAAGTGCAGAATCAGTCTGTAAAATAACTTACTGTAATTAATGTCTTATGATGAAAGCCAGTCTCTGGTGGAAATTCAGAAATGTAATTAGAATATTGGAATCTATTGATCTCTTGTCTGAACATATTTTATAGTTATTTTGCAATTAAACATATCATCTAACATCACCTTTATGCTGTGTACGGCGTAAAACAATATGGCTTTCATTACTTGTTGAATGAAATAGGAAATGGGTAAGGAGCAAGAGCTGAATGTTGTGTGCTCCACCAGCAATGAGGCCAGATGCTGAGGTTGGAGAAGGAATATTAAAGGGAATCTGTCAGTAGGATCACCCCTCCCAACCGTCTATATGAGCATGTAGGTCAAAGGAAGTTGAATAAAGTGGTACTTTGATATCTGCAATGTGATGTTTTATTCCAGCAAAATGTAGTTTTTTCTTATTATGGTGTTAATGTCTATCGGCCAAACACATCTTTATGAGAATCTGCCTCCAGTGTTTATTTTAAATGAAAGGAGACATTACCAGTGTGAGACATGTAATGACAGACTGCACTTCTGATCTACATGTTTCACACTGGTAGCACCCTTATTCATTTAAAATAATCTCTGGAGGCAGATTCTCAGGGAGCTCTATGTCTGGCCAATAGATCTTATTACTCAGCTTCCTATGATCTGCATATCCATATAGGTGGCTTATGGTGATTGATCCTACTGATAGATGCTCTTTAATATCCAGTTTGGTCATCACATGTATGGTAAAATGAGACAAGAGCATGGTCTGTTAGCTATCCTAGGGTAACCTGTTACAGCTATAATGCAGGGACCTTGTATGGGAGTACAGCCAATCCCTAGAGGTCATTATTAAAGGGAACCTGTCACCCCCAAAATCGAAGGTGAGCTTATCCCACCGGCATCAGGGGCTTATCTACAGCATTCTGTAATGCTGTAGATAAACCCGCCGATGTAACCTGAAAGATGAGAAAAAGAGGTTAGATTATACTCACCTGGACTGGCGGTCTGATCCGATGGCCGTCGCGGTGCGGTCCGAGGCCTCCCATCTTCATAGCATGACGTCCTCTTCTTGTCTTCATGCTCTGGCGCAGGCGTAATTTGTCTGCCCTGTTGAGAGCAGAGCAAAGTACTGCAGTGCGCAGGTGTCGGAAAGGTCAGAGAGGCCCGGCGCCTGCGCACTGCAGTACTTTGCTCTGCCCTCAACAGGGCAGACAAAGTACGCCTGCATCGGAGCCGCAGCTTGAAGACAAGAAGAGGATGTCATCGTAAGAAGATGGGAGGCCACGGACCGGATCGCGACACCCATCGGACTGGACCGCAGCGGGACCGCCCCTGGGTGAGTATAATCTAACCTCTTTCTCATCTTTCAGGATACCTTGGGGGCTTAAGGTACCGTCACACTCAGCAACTTTGCAACGAGAACGACAACAATCCGTGACGTTGCAGCGTCCTGGATAGCGATCTCGTTGTGTTTGACATGCAGCAGCGATCTGGATCCCGCTGTGCCATCGCTGGTCGGAGCTAGAAGTCCAGAACTTTATTTCGTTGTCAGGTCGGCGTGTATCGTCATGTTTGACATCAAAAGCAACGATGCCAGCAACGTTTTACATGGAGCTAACAACCAGCGAGAACGATAAGTGAGTCGCCGTTACGTCACTGGATCGCTCCTGCATCGTTCTGCTGTTGCCGTGTTTGACGTCTCTACAGCGACCTAAACAGCGACGCTCCAGCGATCGGCTCGTTGTCTATATCGCTGCAGCGTCGCTGAGTGTGATGGTACCTTTAGCTACAGCATTCCAGAATGCTGTAGATAAGCCCCTGATGCCTGTGCGCTTAGCTCACCTTCAATTTTTGGGTGACAGGTTCTCTTTAAGGACCAACATGGATTCTGCGTGCTGTCCGTTGGCATCTTTGTGACATATCACATTGTTTTCTAGAATGCAAATTCTCTCAAAAAATGATGTTCCCTGGGAGAGTTGTGCACTGTGTTAGGTTCTTTCATTCTGTGAGAAGGTCAATTTATATGTAGCATTTTTATTAAGATTGGGTGGTCTTTTTAAGGAGAACAAGTATTTCCCTCCACATAGTGTCAAGACCACTGCACTGGCCAGCCAGACTCTGCACTTCATTACTTAGGGGAAATCTCTCAGAAACAGGCTGTCTGTTAATGAATTTCTGGCTTTGCGATTATACTAGTCATGATGCAATGCTCGGGTCAGTCAGTGTTGTATTTGGTATCTACTAGTGATGAGCAAGTATACTCTTTGCTCGGGTTTTCCCGAGCATGCTCGGGTGGTCTCCGAGTATTTTTTAGTGCTCGGAGATTTTGTTTTCGTCGCCGCAGCTGCATGATTTACAGCTGCTAGACAGGCTGAATATATGTGAGGGAATGCCTGTTCATTAGGGAATTCCCACATGTATTCAGGCTGTCCAGCAGCTGTAAATCATGCAGCTGAGGAGATGAAAACTAAATCTCCCAGCACTAACAAATACGCGGAGACCACCCGAGCAAGGAGTATACTCGCTCATCACTAGTATCTACCTCTCTTAGTTTGAACTTACACGATAGTTTTCATTCATTCATTCTGGAATTGGCCTAATTTGCATACTTTTTCCCATGGAGCTTTGCTCCATATTCAGTTGTTCTTTTTAAAGGAGTTGTCAAAGACTTTTAACATTCATGGTCTATCCTTATGATAAGTCATAAATGTCTAATTGGTGTCACAGCACAACTCCGTCAACTAAATAGTGGCCACAGACGGGTACTGCACATCCCCTATTGATTTGAATAGGTGACACATGGCAGCCCCGCCAATCAACTGTTTCCAGTCGACTGAATAGTGGCCACGGCCGGGTACTGCACATCCTTCACCTATTTAAATCAATGGCTGATGTGCAGTACCCGTCCGTGGCCACTATTTTGGTGACGGAGCTGTGCTGTGCAGCTCTATAACTGAGAAATTCCGATCGATGACCACATCAGGAACAGCTGATCGGCGGCAGTGCAAGGTGTTGCACCCCCACCGATCAGACCTTGATGACCTATCCTAAGTATAGGCCATTAATGTTAAAGTCCTAAGCAACCCCTTTAAGGGTAAACCATACATTTCCAAGATGTTCTTCTCTAGAAGCAATACTGTATGTATGCACAATAAGTCACTGACTGTAAAAATGTGTCACTGCTTATCCTTCCGTATATAGCTAATGTGTAAGGCATATTACGAGCCTAGAGTTTTGAATGAAAATGAAGAAAAGTGGTTTCTGCAGTTGAGCGAGATGATGTAATTAGTTAGCATTTCTCCCAATAAGCTTTGGCAGTCAGTAAGCATGGACTTAAATATTATCCTGCCCTATCAGTCTCTACTAAAAAATTATAGGAAAATACGGAACAAACGTTCATACTTTCCATCTTTCGGTGGTCATTTACTGAAGGTCTTAAGACGTCTCTTCTTACGTCACTTGTTTTTCCTCTAATGACATATATGACGCTGTGTGACAAATGTAAGGTATATGATGTTTTTAAAGTGCCATACTTGCTCATACAGTACATTTAGAAGAGATTGTATTTTGCCTTCACAGACACCAGTGTTTCCTGTTTTATCAATTCTTTTGAATGGCTTTGCATAAAATAGCAAGAAAGCCTTTCGATGTTAACAGGTTAGCACTGCAGATTGTACAAACTCTTCTGTTTCTGGCACAATAAGTACATTTTATGTAATGAATTTATATAATATACCACCAAAAACTTGCAGTATGCCAGTAGTACTTTTTAATCCAAGAGCTAGCCTGGTGCTGACGCCATGTTTTTCCTAGGGTCTACCAGTAGATTGAAGGAGAAAGGTCACATGTAAGGTTAGAATCCAAGTAGAATGGGAGGAATAGCACAGTAGGTATGTCAGTTGTTTCCCATGTATTAGGAAGTAGAATATTAATACATCTGTATCAAGCAGTGACCAAGCCAGCATCTGAGCCAACCTGGATATAACGTGATGAAGAGGTTGTCCACCACTGAAGCTTGATGACCTATCCTTATGGTAGACCATTTATGTCTGATTGGTCGGGGTCTGACACCTGGCACCCCCACTGATCTGCTGTTTTTTGTGGTCAGAAATGCTAACTTGCGGAGCTCCTCCGTCTTCTGGTAGTGGTCTCTGCCGGGTACTGCACATCCACATGCTGTTGATTTGAATAGCAGCCGGATGTGCAGTACCCAGCCGCGATCACTATCAGAATATGGAGCATCTCCGCAATTGAGCATTTGCGGTCGCCGACACCGATAACAGCGTATCGGCAGGGGTGCCAGGTGTCAGATCCCGACCGATCAGACATTGACGACCTGTCCTAAGTATTGGTCATCAAGCATAAGGAAGTGGACAAGGTCTTTAAACGTTATAGAGAGAGTGGAGTGAAGTGGTATCTGCAACCATGTCATATTGTGTACTGGCCATGTACTATGGTTGTAGAAAAAAACAATTGTGATGTCATAGTTCTCCTTAAAGACTTGACATTTCAACTCGCACTTAAAACTGGAAATGTTAAAGTCTGCCAAGTCCATACATTTCAATGGAGTGTATGGTGGGCCATCCAACTAAGGATCATTTTGTTCTTCTGGAGGTAAGACTCTCTTCTTACCATTGAAGCCCATAAACGCCCGACTAAACCAACAGTTCATGTTTATAGGGACTTCGGAAGAAATAACTGTTAGCCATTGGCTATCCAAAGTGCATGGACATATTTAGGAGCAAGTCCAATGGTATGGGCAGTGTTTCCTACAGAATGGATGCAGCACAAGGGTTATTCTGTAATAAGGGAAGTATCAGTGGTGGCTCATTGGTAAAGAAAATGGCATAACTAGATTGAGGTCGGAAGATGTAACTCATGAGGGGAAAATTGTCCCTAAAATAGGTGTTTTTTTTTTTTTATTTTGTGCTCAGTTTTTTAATCCATAGCATTAATTAAAAGCACCATTATACTTTTACCAGGCGTGTTCTTTCTGTAAATAACCTAGTGCTATTTGCAAACCTGGAGGACGCCATGCAAATCATTTAATGGTAACCAAGATTTAATAGCAATTAAACTCTCATCAAACCAAATGGCTTGTATAAACCACATGACACAGTTTGAAGCTCATTTGCAAATTATATTGGCTCTAAATGGCAAGTTAAATTCTGTTCCCAGGTTCCCGGCACATGTACACTGTTAAGAATTTATAGCTCATACACAGAAGTTTTAATTGAGCACCCTAAAGATTTCATTTACCAGATGGACGCGAGATACTGACTGTTTCTGACAGCGGCTTCGCCGTGCAGTCCAAGCCATTTGCAGATTTCTGTTTGAAAACACACTATGCACATATATAATTCTGGAAGGAGTGATTGCATTACATGGCATGCTAATGGTAACATATGAACAGATGTCTTGCTTTAATGATTCTAATTGAAGAAAATGAGCTTTTCTAATCATCCTGGGATACAGCAGTTCTTTTACTTTACAGCTGGCTTCCTAACCCCTTTGTGATGTGTAAGTAATTATAGAAAAAAGACATTCATTGGAACTTGTTGATCACTTATCCAGTATGGTAATTATGGCCAGATGGAGAAGACATTTCCTGATATTTAATGACTGGGCCAGCATGTCTACAACTTTGTCAGAGGCTCTGCGGATTCTGTCATTCACGGAAGGATGAGGCTTGTGATGTTCTAAGCTGTATGCATGTCTGTCACAGTAAAGGAAAACTAATTCCTAAGTGTCGTTCAACGTGGCTGTACTTCCTGTTGTAATTTTTACAAAACAGAAAAATGGCACAGAACCATGACGCTGATAGCTCATGCTTACAAGATTGTGTGTGGGCTGCCTCTAGAGTATATTTTAAATGGAAGGGGGCATTACCAGCGTGAGACATGTAATGACTGACAGTCTCATTATCACACACAGGTCTGCATTGAGATCAGAGCTAACACAGTACTGTAGAATTGAACTTTGTCTCATTACAAACATTTGCAGCAGCACTTGTCCTGGCAGCTCTGCTGCTGAGCTGTACCTAATTATAACTAACAGTACAGCAGAGTTGAACCTTGTCTCATTACAAACATTTGCAGCAGCACTTGTCCTCTCAGTGCTGGCAGCTCTGCTGCTGAGCTGTACCTAATTATAACTAACAGTACAGCAGAGGTGAACCTTGTCTCATTACAAACATTTGCAGCAGCACTTGTCCTCTCAGTGCTGGCAGCCCTGCTGCTGAGCTGTACCTAATTATAACTAACAGCACAGCAGAGTTGAACCTTGTCTCATTACAAACACATAATAATCTCCAGAGCCAGATTCTCATGCAGTTTAGTGTCAAGCCCATAGATTTTAACAGCTCATTTGCATAACAGATTGGAATAGGATATCACATTGCAAATATCAAGATATCGTTTTATTCAGCTTCCTTATGACCTACTGGTCCATATAGACAGCCTACTGACAGATTCCCTTTAAAAGGATTGGTCTCGTAAGCAACATTTATCCGGTAATAGCAAGATAAAATATGAATGTAAGATTGCTAGTTGATCAGACCTCCAACGCTACTCAAGAACAGTCATGAATAGAGTGCTAGTGAACATTTTTGGCCACCCGTCCTATAGATAGTGAATGGAGCAGGTTTGCATTCTCCATTCTCGTAGGGGACTATAGGAGTGGTGATCAGTACCGTAATTGGGTTCCTGCTGTTGGAACCTGAACAATCACACAGTTATCGCTTATCATTTGGATAGGTGATATGTTGTTTATGGAATAACCCCTTTTTCCAAGAAATATTTTCTAAAGAGGATATATGCACGAAAAATACCTTTACAAAATAAAATAAGCTGCTGTTAATTTGCATGTGTCCTTAGTGATCAGTACAAAACCACCTGTTGATAATTATTACAATCTCCCAATTTACATCTGGCACTCACAAATAATCACCCCCAAAACTGCCGCCACTACGGTTTGGTTCCAGAGCTAGCTTTGTAACAATGAACGTTCAGTTTGTCCCTCACTTCTCTCCACATAATGAAACTTGGCTCAAAGATTTGTTTAAGAAACCAAGAGTGACCTTATTAAATATAGTTTAAAAAACAGTCACAACGGTTAATTAATATAAAACGAAGAAAGCAAATGACATCCAGTAAAAGGTTTAAAACAAGTTTCCTAAACTAAAAGGAAATAAACCAGAATCCTTAACACTCAGGTCTCGTATATAGTATTCCTTCCCTGAGGAAAGCAGAAACTAGGACAAATCTTCAGTCCCGTTTACCCCCCAGAAATAACCAGCATCCAAATTATTTCACACATTTTAAAACCAGGCCTTTTGCGTTCTCTTCCTCCCATCTTGTGATGTCACTGACGTGGCCCAGGTCTGATAATTTCCATTTAGAATTCTTGGTATTGATGCTGTCCTCACCAGCTAAGAGTTCTGATATGTAGCTTCAAAGAAATGCGATTGGCAGGCCCAACGGGGAAAAAACATAGTCTAGCCAGGAAACTTGTTAAATAAACCCCGTTACTTACAATAATATTACATTTTCCATAACATGAAGTATCATGGGATCTCATGTGAGAAAAAATGCCCTTTTCTGATTACTTCACTGTGTCTATACAGTAAGAATGATGTTCCTGTGATTGCAGCTCTTGTGATTGTCACAATTTTTCTCTCTATAGTGAAATACTGAGAATGTGCACGAATCCGGTTAATGCCATAATTTCACCACAATTCACAGATTTACAAGATAATCTGATAACAAGATAATCTGGTTACATGCACCAGAGGGCGCTTATGATGAAGCTGCATATTGGCATAAAATGAATTTAAAGAGGCAGTCCAGCAATTTGGCCATTCGTGCAGCTACTCCTCTGTTACTTTCTGCATTTCCTTTATGTGTTTATTCCTTTCTGCTCTATCACTAGCATGAAGCGTGAACATAGCATCACATGGGCAGCTGGAGCCAATACCATCCCTTTATTTGCTGGGATGACGTTGTGATTATCCTTCTTTCTACTTTCACGCATACACAAGTATGTTTTAAGTACGCAGTCAGGAGACTGAACTGTGATCTACTTTATTATATCAGTGTGACAGGAGCTGTGTAGTCATCATCATTATGTGCGATAACTCCCTCCTGTAAACAATTTCAGCGGGACAGTTCATGCAATTTCTTCGTACAGTAACCTCAGCTGACTAAGCTAGTGACATTGGTTGAAAAAACTTAGGTCCATCAAGTTAACCAAAATGGTTATCCTAATTAAAGAACAGAAAAGTTTGTCATTCGCAGAGTATCATCAATAGATCACATAACCCATCTGGACAGAAGGGTACTATTTATTTTCAGATAGAAAGATAATACTAGCTGAATTATATATATTGGACAACCATTGACAAGATGGATTAAAAAAAAAATCGCTGGAGTGCAAAACTTTAATAATAGCACTATATGCCGTGAGCTGCTAAGTTCTCCAAAGTTACGGCTGCGGACAGCAACATGTTTTACTTTTACATGTATTAATTTGCAGGGCATTTGAAGCTCTGTATCATTCAGAAAGTGATGTTTTCAGACGTTATAAATAGATAAGAAATTAATCATAGAGCATTTTCAGCATTAAACCAACTTGGCTCTGAAAGTTGGAAATTTAATTTTAAAGCTGACAGGTTTCCTTAAAAAATAAATCATTATAAGAGGGTGTGACTGGATGTAGAATATACATAGTAGGCAAAGACCCGCAGGATCCGTGCGGTACACTTGTGATGTTCATTCGTCTTGTTATAGGGTCCCACACAATAGAATCAGGGTTGGATCTACCCTTATGTTTCACTTCTCCTCACTTGAGTGCTCTCACATTTCAGCTTGTTTTCATCAAGGCTCCAGAACTTTATGTAAACTTTTCCATCATGCTTGGTGCCAAGTTTAAAATTAAACTTTCTCCCACTCTTCTCCCCACAATCCCGGCATTTTATGTGCCTTTATATCGTTTCACAACCATGTTTAGTACAAACGTTTCGTAGCGGTACAGAGATAACAATTGTGTGAAACTGACTGATAGGAAAGATTAAGAAAATGTTTCCTTGTTGTGCCACCAGATTCATTGGTCCTTTTGTATGGAGAGAGGAGCCGCTTTTATTCGCCTTGCACTGGCATTTGTTCACTCGATTTTTGTCATTTCTAAATATTCCATAAAATGTGTTCTTTTTCTAAAAAATGAAAGCAATAAATAAAGTTGTGTGACTGAGCTAGACTCCAAAACTTTGGATTTACAAAAACGTTATTAAAAGGAATTGTAAGAATTTACAGCCCATTTGTTTCTTCTTTAGTTGCTATATTAGGTCATCTGCCATTGGGGTTGACATTGCTTTCGAGGGCCTGAAGCTTTATTCTGTTTTGTACCTTGATGTTACTGTTTTCACAGCTGGTTAGAAGCCAAGGAGCAAATTGTTTAAAAATGGATGAGTGCAGCAGCTTGTCCGGGAAAGAAACTTAACATAAGCATTGATGTTTTAAATACACAGCAATTCTGTTTATCAATAATAAATGACCCTAGGAGGGCGCAAACGTGCCAAATACCTGGACATTTGTCTAATGAGCAAGGACACTATAGAGGTCATGCATGAGAGTGTCGGCATTGAAACCACTAAACAAAAGAAAGCTATTTTTTGCCATACATGTTACACTTTGTCGACTTTTTACATGGCTAGGTCTACTCCACGACTTGTAATGGTTAAGTTGAAATGTCGCTCTACCATATAGCAAGTAAAAGCGGTCATATTACAACCTTTAAGCTGCCACGACCCAACAAGCATAAAACATCCCTGCTGAATTCCTGCACAACCTTTTTCATTATCCCTGAGCTGCTTTCACATTAGTGTTTTTAAATTCCATTGTTCTGTTCCGTCATTTGAGCAGGGCAATAGGGGCCATCAGATCTCTGTTAGGCCATGTTCCCACACTGCTTTTTTTTTTCACAGCGTGTTTACGCGTCTGCACCAAAGTAAGCGATCTGCTCTGATTTATATTTTTGGCTTTTTCAGTGTTTTTTTCTCCTGCTGCCTTTCCCTTTTTTTATGCGTTTTTGATGCAGATTTGACATAGCATTTTTTAGTGCAGACATGATGGGATCCTGCATTTAAAGCACCTCTCCTGCGTGGGTTTTTTCACCACTGGAGTGGCGCTTTAAACGTAAGTCCTCTGGCCCCAGTTATATGCTCAGCCTCCGGTTTCTTCACCGTTTTACTGCGCCGGTTCGGTCTCGTGGTGCCATCTTGTGATCACAGCTTCTGAGTGGCCAGAAGTCACAAGCTACATCACATGCTCTCAATGTAAATCTATGAGAGCCAAAACGAGGCCATAATGAGGTTCTCATAGACTTACATTGATTAGTGACCTCTGGCTTGCTCCATAAAACACTGGAGCAGCCGGCAGGTCACAAACTGCAGGAGATGTACCAGAGTGGTGGTGATAACAGATGAAAATGCTGGAAGGTATCAGGCACGGGGAAGGGGACTTAGATTTTAAGCACCACTTCATGCGTGAAATAAAAAAAAACACGCTGGAGGGGGGCTTTAACCGAGCACTTAAAAATTGTTGTTTTTACATGCATTTTTAGGCTATCCAATGGAAGCCTATGGGGGAAAATTGCAATAAAACCAGAGTTTAGCAATGTCTATAAATGCACAGTAGGCATAAGTTTAAAAAAAAAAACACATCCAAGATGAAGGTTATACACAGCAGATTTTTCTGCATAAAAAACGCAGTTGAAAAAAATGCAGCATCTACGCTACTTGTGAACATGCCCTTATGGAGACCAACACTGTACCTGAAAAGATTGCATTGTTGGCTGCACTACTATGGTCAGCGTTTTTGGCCAGAATGGCGATGGATCCATCAGTGCAGATGTGAACAGAGCCTCAGTTGTGACTTTCAATGAAACATTTGCATTCTTGATGTAAAATGTTCACAAATAGCTGTGTAGCCTCAGCCAATATATGCGAGAAAAAGACCATGATGTGATTCTGCCCCTTTAGGGTACGTGTCCACGTTCAGGATGGCCGGCGGTTTTGACAGAGCGGCGAACTCGCTCCGCCCAAAGCTCCGCTCCCTTCTGGAGATGTGATGATGCCGGATGTGTTCATTGCACTCATCCGGAATCATCGCACCCCACACATAGGGCCTTGTGTTATACCTTGCGGCGGCGCAGCGTCGCCACAAGGTAAACGGACATGCTGCGATCTAAAAAGACGCGCCGCATGTCCGGAATCGCAGGGCCGCCCGATGCGTGTTACCACGCATAGTGGAGACGGGATTTCATGAAATCGCCTCCACTATGCTGTAACATCTGGACGCTGCGTGTTTGATGCTGCGTCTCTATCCAGCGTCAAACACGCAGCGTTTCCTGAATGTGGAAACATACCCTTATATTGTGGTCACAACGTGCTAGTAGCAAAAAAAAAAAACCTGTTGGAATTTTGGTCACATTCAACTTTGTCCCCATAAACTTCAATATAAGTCGCATGCCCCTGTGACTATACATGCAAATTGGTTTTCTAAAACTAGTCCGTAACAAATTGCACAAAGTTTATAGTGCTGCCCCTTATAATCACTGGCTAGCCTGATCCTGAATATTTCACCTTTTCACTCGCATGCTTCGCATTGATGTGTGCACCAGACGGAGAGGCTTTGTATTCCCACTGGAGCTTTCAGTAGTTGACAAAATGTTGTAATTTATTCTAAATTGAATTTGAGATTTTTTTAATGTGTTTTTTAATCAAGTGAAACCAATATCCTAGATTAAAAGTTCAGTTTAGGAAGATCCCAACTAAAGAATAATCGTAGTATAATATTGACCCCCGAATTTGGCCTGAATTTGCAGACAGGGTATATGCGGTGCCCTAGTAACGTTATTGAATATGATGTGCAGTGCTCATATCTATATCTGCTTGCCGTGGTGTAATAGGAAACTGGCAGATAGCTTCCATCAGGCAGCTCCCTAAGGAAATGACGGGATATGTTCATCCATTAACTTAAATAGAATGACTTAAAAATGTAAGGTGCAAGTGGTTATTATTTTAGGCACATTGGCTTCCTGACTATGTCTGTCGCGGCAGCCAGTTAGGACGTCACCAGTTCACATGATCCTGGTGGAAAATTGTTCTACTACATAAGTATCTGTTACCTCCATGTCTGGTTTCATATTTAGCATTGGTGCTTGCATCCATCTTCTTTGTAATATATAAAGCAGCAACATGGAATATAATATGACTACACAATAATCATTATTAATAGTCTAATATGACCTTGTTAGTGTCCTTGCATTACCTTTTGTAATTACAAGTTTTGATAGAAACTAATGAAATCAACTCTTCTATGTGTACCAGAATACACCACCAAACCCTATTTCTGGCATCGATAAATGTCCAAATTTGTAACAGGATACTAATAAATAGAAATATACCCCATCCATTTACCCAACCATTTAAAGGAAACCTATTAGAAGGTTATCTGAGAGCAGCATAATGTAAGCAAAGAGACCCTGAATCCATTGATGTATCATTTAGACTACTGGGTGCAGAGATTCTGACACAATCAGAGCTTTTAGACTTAGAATGAAGCAGAGCTGAGGAAGCTAGCCCCACCTACATAAGACTCACAGTGTACAAAGTCCTTAGACAGTGAGGTGCCTGTCACAGGAGGGGGTGTTGCCAGACTAGTCTGGCATTATTAATCTCTAAGGGTATGTTTCCACGGACAGTAAACGCTGCAAGTTGGACACTGCGTACAGCCGCAGCGTCCAACCCCCAGCGGCCAGATGTTACAGCATAGAGGAGGGGATTTCATTAAATCCCATCTCCATTATGCGTGCAGGGACGCCTCCCACGCTCCATCTCCAGATAAGTATCACCGTCCAATGTATAAGACGAGGTGATTCCGCATGATTCAATGAACAGATGTGGAATCTCCGGCGTTCAAAAGCCGGCAGCGCTTCGGACGGAGCAGACATGTGCTGCATCCAAAGCGCTGCCGGTTTCTGCCTGTGAAAACATACCCTTAGTGATAAAATCTTCACAGTTAATAAATGACAGCATGCACTTTGACAAATGACACATCCCTGAATTCTGTGTTTCAGCCTCTATCTCCTGCTGTCTTCAGATTTCATAGCAAAAACCTGCTGACAGATTCCCTTTAAAAGATTTCCAATTACTGGTACCAAGAATGTAAAAAAAAACATAGGTTTTATAAATCTGTGCAACCCTTTTAGGCCATATGAATATAATATAAGAGGTACTGTGCTTGGGACCTTCATCTATTACCTAGAGCAGAAAACTTTTGCAAAGAACAAGGTGGTAACACAATGTTGCCTGGTCTTGTGAATGGGTGGAGCTTCATTCTACATTTTGCAGAATATTAACTGAACCTCTTACTGTAACATTAGAAAAGTGGTGAACTTGATTATCCTGGGTTGACAACCCCTTCCCACTTTGAATGTTTCCCCCGTTAAAATAAAAACACTTAAATCAGTCAGCACTAGTGTTCTCGGAGCACACGTGAGGTTGCCATGTAATGTGAGCCTGCTCCCAATCAGCTCTGGAATCACTGTGCCCCTCTCCGGACCTATAAGGGTATGTGCATCAGTAATTGGCAGCGCCTTGGACGCAGTAATTGTCCGCTGCCGTCTATTGAACGCAGGTGATTCCGCTTGTGTTCATTGAACCGTGCGGAATGACCGCTCCCAATACATTGTTCGGGTGAGATTTACCTTGCGGAGACTCGCGTCTATACTATACTATACTATACGGTAAAAAACACTGGCGAGCATTGCATTATTTCACATATTTCTAGAAGGTTATGCCAGATAGCATTGGGATTGTCCGGGAGCATATGATGCCCACAAAAATTGGTCAGAGTATTTAACAAAATTCTGGACCAATTCATCTCTTGTAGGCTCTGACTTTGTTGATTTACACTTTGTCAATTTTTGTAATACAGTGCTAGTTGTATACTCAACCCTACTTATAGATTAATAGGCTGCTGTTTGTGTAATGGAAATATATGAATCCACCATTCCAGATCTATTGTTTATCATGAGATGCTGTTTTCATGATACGTTATAAAACAAACCATGCCATCACATTCCATCTTTCTATTACATCTCCTGCCAGATGGATGTGCGCTCGAGCAACCTGATTGTTCCCTCTTTGGTCATTTGATTACATATAAGGACTAATACTACCTGATTTATTTCCAAATATAAAACTCGGTGTCCATGTAAGAACGTGGGTCCTGCTGCTCTCCACTAACTGATATTTCAGCAACAGCAATACACTTGAGAGACTTTTATGAGTCACGGCTGTCAAACAGACAAATTGCTCAGCTTTGTAAGAAGAGTTGATTCTCTAATTTAGTGCGCTAATGTTATGATTGTGGCTTGCCTAAGGTACTTATTAAATGGAGAGACCTGTCATTTGCCGCTCATTATGACTGCTCCTGTTAGATCGCTTCACTCTCCCAGGTGTTGAGTAAACCTGAGCAGAATGTGTAGAGATGTTCCTCATGTTTCTGTCTAGGCTGGACTCTAGTGTTCTTCTGACAAGACATGGGGAAAAATGTCTTTTTTTAGTGATCACTCCATTATTTCACATATTTTTAGTCCTTAGAACCTTGACATGTATTTACATATATATAAATTATGCTTAAATAGTGTGGAAGACACATGTCCATCAAGTACAACTGAGGTTGGGAGCGGAGACTAATGGGTGGATTCAGATATGTTGTAAAAAGTGATGTGCTTAAAATCACTACTATTCATCAGAATAGGGGGAATCACATGGGTTTCTGCAAGATACATATACGGTACATGCATTTCTTCAAAGTATGAGCCCATTTGCTCACAGCACCTATAAGGACTTATTCCATGTATTATGTGAATATGTTTTTGAGGAGCTCATGTTCTATACATGGCTGGTTTGGATTACCCTGGTGACTTTATTGGTACCGTTTATCAGAACCAGAGCTTGAATAATACTGGTAATTAATGCATCTAGAAGTGTTCCACTGGTTTGCTTTTCTTTTTTTTTTGCAAGGTCACCAAAAAGTCACAATGGCTCTTTAATTGATTTAGCTAGCTCAAAACATTTACAAAAAATTAAAGGATGTGAGCTGTGATTGGCTGAAATCTTATCCAAGATTTTTCTAAACCAAAAAAATTCATGCCCTTTGATATAAACCCCTTGAAATCCTTTGGCACTCACCACAGTTTATTGGGAATCTTAGACCCAATTTGCATGGTACATTTCCTTTAATATTTGTTGCTCTGGACATTTTTGCTTCTAGATTGATCCTATTTTTTGTGATTATAGCCACGTCTTGATATTCAATCTTTATTAATTTTTCTAACATTTATCTAATTTTTGTCTGTTCAATTCTAGATAACCATAATATTCAAATCCTACCAAGACTGCACGGATCAGAAGGTGTACCAGGCTGTGACGGATGATCTGCCTGCAGCGTTTGTGGATGGCACTACCAGTGGTGGGGATGGTGACTCGAAAACCTTGCGGATTATAGAGAAAGTCGGTGGAAAGCATGTTGAAATGCATGCCAGATACATTGGGACAACCGTCATTGTGCGGCAGCTCGGAAACTACCTAACTCTAGCAATTCGAATGCCGGAGGAGTTGGCCATAGCTTATGAGGAAAGCCAAGACTTGCAACTGTGTATGAATGGCTGCCCATCCAGTGAACGCATTGATGAAGGTGGACATCTGCCCCTCCCGGTGACCAGTACGAATTCACCCAGCTCATCATCTGGACAATCACAACCAGCATACACACTGGAAAGTGCTATTGCCAAATGTCTTGAAAAATTCCAAGTCAGGCACATCTATTTCCATTCATGTGTTTTTGACTTGCTTACAACCAGTGACGCTAACTTTACAGCGGCGGCTCAGAGTGCTTGGGAGGATGTGAAGACCTTACACCCCAGAAAGGAGCTTTGGATAATCTTTCCAACAAATGGAAATATGGTCAAAACCCCCACCTTGCCTGCTATCATTCTTGGGCTTGTGTGCTTGGTCTTTGTTGCTCTTTTGTAGAAGTTTTCTTGTGTATAAAAAATTGTAAAATATATATTGTTATAATATATTGAGCAAGGATAACAGCATATATGTATATACCGTGTATATGAAGGGATGTTTGTCTCGGGATGCCCATGAGATTGTACATATTGTCTTATTGTTTATATTTCAGCTGGATGTAGTATTATTTGTTTTATTTTGTCTTGTTTTGTTCTTTAGTTTATTTTTTTCAGTTGTACAATGTTTTATATGTTCCTTTGCTGGAACCTTTTAGAAAGCACTTTATTTTTTATAAGATATTTATGTGTCTATACAAGTGAGATATGATACGTGTGAATGCACACATGCTAAGCTCTGGTATTGTATTGTATTGATACCTAAGAAAGTTTTGTATTGTGTGACTTGGCCGGTTAGACGTAGTTTCCATGTAAGGGCAGTAGGGTTGCCATGGATTGTCATGGAATTTTTCTAATAGCTCATTGAAAAGGAACCATACGGACTTTCTCTTCTGTTTTGACAGACCACATGAAAGGTTAATAGGGATGAATTGTAGGCTGGATGACGCTGTTCACACAGGTACATTTTATGCTCCTCTGTGCATAAACAAACTTAGAGCATTCCGGTGTCATGGTTGTCCTCATGGTTCTGTTTGTGAACAGCTTTATAGGCCATATTCTCAAAAGCGGTAAACTGCAAAAGTTATTTTTTTTATATAGGTTATTTTCTTTTTATTATAAACCATCCTTTTATATGAGCATCAGTGTTTGCCATTGTAAAACCTACATTACTGTACCACTTTTCCCCAAAACTGTAATTCTTGTACTAGAAACATGTATTTCAGCCTTATTCGTGTGAATGGCACTGCGCTGCAATACCAAACAGGCCCTATAGACAAGAGTGGCACTGTTGTTAAGGAAGACAAGACCCAAGTTTTGTAGAGTTTTATATAATCAGTATGCCATAACCTAAAGGCAGTTCACAATTTGCATCATCTCCAACAGATGACAGGGTTTAAGTGATTTTCTTCTTATTTACTGCCCTTTTACCATAAATAGTGGTCAGCTTAATAATACTTGTTATGATTCATCTAAGATGGCATCTTTCCCATCCTCTACCCAGAATTATAAACATTTATATTGCTGTTGTGTCCTATTAAGTCATTATTAGAAACTGTTCATTTATAGTAAGGCAGGAAGAAAATGTTCATCTTATAAATTGATTCCCTAATTTTGGCTGCCCCCCAAACCCTACTGCGGGAGACAGCTGCCTCAGATTTCCTCATTATAGGGCCACTTCTGCTCAGAAATGATATTATTTTAGAATATTTACTCAAAAAGCATAATGGCTCCTATGTGGATTTGCCATTTTTTTAAACCTGATTTCTATTATTCCATTTTGAGTATATGACCTATAGACCATAAATGACCCCATTACAGCTACATGCCTATTCTGTTAAGAACACTGTTGAGATGTTATTTTACTATCTTCTCTTGCTTTTCAGAACTGTGAATTAAACCACAAACCTCTCATCTGTTCTAGCTATGACTGCTTGTGACAGCAATAAGCATTTTTTACCTTCTGCAATTAATATACTCTTATTCTGAATAGTTGTTTTTGTTCTTCATGTGGGCGAATCCCAAAATACTGTGCACCTAAAAGATTCTCTGCCGAACATTGAGGATGGGCGATGCCAATATATTTGACTGGCTCACAATGTTTCCTCTACCTTGCTTTATTTTCATTGAAAGATAAAGAATGCAGGATGAACTTGGTTGACTTTCATAGTAGGATCCCCATTTTTGGGTGAAAGCCTTTTTATATTGATATTGGGTTTTGTTGTTCCCGTTGGATGTATGAAACGCTTTGTTAGCCAAAGTAGCGCTATGTCAGGTTAGTTAAAGTTTTAGATTTTCTAATATAAGGTTTTATTAGATATAGCAGAGAGGTCTATCTCAGATTTACATGGAGGGCTGAAATAGAGCATGTGTTACCACTGCTTTTTATATAAATGCACCATGGAATGTCAACATTTATAAGGAAATATAGCACTTCTGGGATATTCTGGTGCTCGGATGGGGTCCTATCCCATAAGGTTCAAGTGTAGAAAGAACCAGCATCCTAATAAGATGCTAAAGAAATTGTTTATTGGTACCATCCTGATCACAGCGTAAAGGGTGACGTCTCGGTCTTACCGACCTTCATCAGGCAGATAGTGAAGAAGCGGAGCAGGAAGAAAAGCAGTGGCATAAGAAGGTGATATGTATAGCACAACTTTTGTCGATATGAAATTGGTGCCTATTGCACATCAGGCCAATCAAACAAGAGGAAAAAGCTATTTAGCATAAAGTACATCTCCTGTTATGTCACCACAAGGAGGACATTGTCTAGTAGATACTCATCTGTTTGGCTAAAAGCATTTTCCGTAAATCACACCCGGCCTCCTCTGCCGACCGATCGGTAACTGTACATACTGTTACTGAGGGATTAGTGCAGTTTTCTACTAAACTAAACTCTCATTATGGAAAAAGAGCAATGACTGAAATTCTGAAACGCGCCCGGAAAACTTTAACTAACTTCTACATCTTTCTCTTAGTTTAGCACTTCTTAGATTTTTTCACTCTTGGCCCCGCTCTGGGAATTAAGAAAATGTTATTTGCACATGTTCTTGAAGGCTGTTGTGGCAAAGAGAGCTTTAGATAATGCCAAACATATGGATATTTAGAACTTAGTAAATGCTCTCTGGGGAGAGCTAAATGGTTTGAGAGGATGTGCTCAAAATGGCTGCCTCCTCTCTCTCTCAAGCTTAGAGAAAGCCACAAATGTGTCTTTGCAGAAACTTTTAGATGTGGTTCAAAGTTATGCCAATACGTATCTGTTTGTGTAAGAGTGAATGTGCATTGTGTAAATAGGTTAACTTATTACGCTACAAGAATAAAGTTGGTTACCCTACAGTGAAACGTCTCCAGTATGTGGTGTTATTCCGACCGCCTCTATGCTCTGATTAATCAGTGGGATCTACAGACAAGGTGAGAGGTGCTGGTGGGACGGGTGGTTAACAAGTCCAGATAAGTTGTTACGCACCTTGCAGATATGCTGTGACTCATTTCTTAGCAATGCAATGGTAATTGGAACCATGTGTGTGCTTGATAATCATGTATCTCATCGTTTCTTTTACTATAACTCTTGAGTTATGCCTCCCTGGCTTTGAATATGTTCGGAGCCTCGCAGGCGTCGTGCTTCTTCATGCTAAAGTATTTACTTGGCCTTTTCTAGAACTCGGGGGAGCACTGTAGCTGCAGTTCAAAAATGAATTCATATTCTCATGTTTGGACCTGTGCTTTAGTTAAAGAACTGTTTTAAATAATATTTGTTTCTAATAGTTGTACAATTTCCATGGTAAGTTATTGATTCTGCATTTCCTTAAAAGGGGTGTCCAACGAGAAATAAAGCCAGGTTCTAGAAATCTTAAGAATGCTGTAAGTATAGTACATACAAGGGGTTGTCCAATCTTAGCCTACAAATTTGCAGTCACACTGTGATTACAGACTTGTGAATCCTCGGATCGTGTGCCCTGCATGCCTTGAGGATGTGACAGGAACAGCGATCATGTGACCGCACGTATGATGCAAATGTATTGAGCGAGGCCGGAAACAGTCTAGTTGGATTGTGGTTGGGAGTATGCATATCACATACTGGCGGTGCTGGTCCCGGTACCGGAGAATCCCGACAATGCGCAGTGTGAGGTTTCACAAATCTGCAGTCACAAAGAGTGACTGCAGACTTGAAGCTTAAGACTGGACAACACATTTAAAGAGATTTGAGAACTTTATTTCAATGTTGTTTCTACAGTGACAAGCGATCATACATCTGATCATTCTGACCATCAATATTCCTGGCTGAACTAGAATATAAAGTATATAATGGGCAGGGCTTAAAGAGAACCTCTCATGTTGAAAATGCTATCTGATCTGGAGGCAGGATTTTATAGAGCAGAGGACGTGATCAGATTGATGTATATTTTGTGGGAAAATGTTTAGAATAACTTGTATTTTATTAATTGAAAACCCTAGTGTTTGTATGTAAATGAGTCCAGTGGGTCGTCCTAGTAGTGAATGATGGACTGATTCAGAGTAGGCCCACCCATTGGACTATCGAATACAAAGAGCAGGGATTTCCGTGAATAAAATACAACAAGCCATCATTATACTCGGGTTCTCTGCACCATGGTGTGCACAGATTGGACTGCATGTACAACCTGACAGGTTCTCTGTCAAGCATATCTGTCACCAGATTTCACAATACAACTTGCATACATTGTTGAATAGTTCTCAAAGACCTTATGAGGGTGTTATAGCTACTTGGAAAATACATGTAAAATTACTTTAATATCTTGATATTAGCATTAGAAAATTCTCATGTAAATCTTGGTGTGGTTACTTGGAAAATCGAATTAAGAATGCCTGGATAATCTTGCTATTAGAATGACAAAAAGACTTATTTAAATATTAGGGAAAATTACAAAGCCATTCTTACAAGGCTTTTCAAAAGGTAGATGATAGAGTTAGAAAAACAGAAGTTTAAGGTATGTTCCCACAGTCCGTAAATGTTGCGGGTTGGATGCTGCGTACATCAGCAGCGTTCAACCCGCAGCAGCCAGATGTTACAGCATAGTGGATGGAATTTGAAGAAATCCCATCTCTATTATGCGTGCTGAGACGCCTCCGGCTTCCCTGTGGAGACGGACATGCGGCACGGCTTTCCAGACCACAGCATGTCAATTAATCTTGCGGAGATGCTCAGTCTCCGCAAGATAAATGTCCCCGTACAATGTATAGGATGTGGTGATTCCGCATGGTTCAATGAACACATGTGCAATCACCTGCGTTCAAAAGCCGGCAGCACTTTGGACGGAGCGGACATGTGGTGCTTCCAAAGCGCTACCGGTTCCTGACCATGGAAACATGAGTTTTTGGTGCATTTTTTTACGAAGTACATTTTAGAAAAATGCAAGTAGCCTATTTTATTTAAAAACAGTGCAGAAAATCTGCAACATCCAAAAACTTGCTTATCATGTAAATGAAGCCTAAAGCTGATAAGTGAAAAAAATACAATACAAATTGCATACATTTTTAAGTAGATCTCTAAGACCTGGTGAAGCTGGTATGCTTTCTTTGAAAATCCTTGTTACAATGGCTGTATAATCCTTTAAGTTTTAAAAATGAACGTTTTCCTTCCAGGTCCGTTTCCACTGACAATGTTACAATGAGGGTTAAGAGAGGCTTCCCACTGAATTACTGCATTTGTTGAACACCTGCTATAGAAAGGTCTATTCTGGATGTACAGACTTTAGTTCATAAGTTATCTCTGTAGTTCTGCCTGTTTAGGCGGTGTGAGCTACTGAGCATAGTGACTGGCCACAGTGGTGATGCGCATTGATGGCGTCATGGCATCACTGCAGCCAAACCACAGAGAGCGCTGGAGTTAAGGAGGGTAAATAACATCTGGCTTTATTATTTTATGTCTTCAAAAATTTGGAGTCCACTTTGCTGAAAGTGGAAAAGTCCTTTAAGGTTATTGTAGATGTAAACCAGAGGCAGAAGTAACATTTTAATGTAACCCTCATATTCTGGCTAAAGGGCGTCCTGTCCAAATCGATAAGTCTGTAGTCACTGCAGACTTATGAATCCCCCAGCACATACACTGTGTTGTGAGGTTTCACAGGTTCCTGAGCCGAGACCGGAGGGTCTGTATGAGTTATACATACTCTCGGCCACAACCCAACTAGTGAGCAATTTGTGAGGCCGCACTCCGACAAGTGACATGACCGCGTGGTGGATGTGGCTGATTAGAGGGCACAGTCTTGCTCCTTATGATTGTATGGAGCAAGGCTGCACCAACTGGATGGGCTCTGGCCGGGATTATGTATAACTCATACATATCCCCCTGTCCCGACTCAGAAACCGGCGAAAACTCACAGCACACTGTGTGTGTGCTGGAGGGATTCATAAGCCTGCAGTCACACAGAGGCAAACCAAGGGGGACTGTGGATACCACAGAGAAAACGACAATAGGAACGAAAGTAAAGTAACAAATACATCTTTATTGATACAAAGTCATACACAAAAAAAAAGTGGACCATAACGTAGGACACAGTGCCAAGACAGCACAAATCACTGAAAAAGGACCCGCTGTCTGTGCAAGAAGGACGTGCAGCAAAAGAACTGGCATTAAACAAGTAATACTCAGTAAGTAGTAAGGATATGAGCAAGCCAGCTAGAGAGTAAACTACTGTGTGATATCTATGTATCGCTGTTTCACAGGGCATAACCCCCAATCCGTCGGTATAGGAAACTCAAACAGGGCCCACACGGTAATTACCCAATTAACCCCTTCCCGACCTGTGACACAGCGTATGCGTCATGAAAGTCGGTGCCAATCCGACCTGTGACGCATATGCTGTGTCACAGAAAGATCGCGTCCCTGCAGATCGGGTGAAAGGGTTAACTCCCATTTCACCCGATCTGCAGGGTCAGGCGGAGTGGTAGTTTAGCCCAGGGGGGGTGGCTTCACCCCCTCGTGGCTACGATCGCTCTGATTGGCTGTTGAAAGTGAAACTGCCAATCAGAGCGATTTGTAATATTTCACCTAAAAAAATGGTGAAATATTACAATCCAGCCATGGCCGATGCTGCAATATCATCGGCCATGGCTGGAAATACTAATGTGCCCCCACCCCACCCCTCCGATCGCCCCCCCAGCCCCCCGATCTGTGGCCCGCTCCCCTCCGTCCTGTGCTCCGCTCCCCCGTCCTCCTGTCCGCTCCCCCCGTGCTCCAATCACACCCCCCGTGCTCCAATCAAACCCCCCCGCACTCCGATCCCCCCCCGTGCTCCGATCCACCCCCCCTGCACACCGATCCACCCCCCCTGCACACCGATCCACCCGCCCGCACACCGATCACTCTCCCCCATGCTCCGATCCCTCCCCCCCCGTGCTCCGACGCCCCCCCGTGCCCTGATCTCCCCCCCCTGTGCCCTGATCTCCCCCCCTTATACTTACCGATCCTGGCGGGGTCCGTCCGTCTTCTTCCCCGAGCGCCGCAATGTTCCAAAATGGCGGGCGCATGCGCAGTGCGCCCGCCGAATCTGCCGGCCGGCAGATTCGTTCCAATGTGAATTTTGATCACTGTGATATAATCTATCACAGTGGTCAAAATAAAAAAACAGTAAATGACCCCCCCCATTTGTCCCCCATAGATAGGGACAATAATAAAATAAAGAATTTTTTTTTTTTCCACTAAGGTTGGAGTTAGGGTTAGGGTTAGGGGTAGGGTTAGGGGTAGGGTTAGGGTTAGGGGTAGGGTTAGGGGTAGGGTTAGGGGTAGGGTTAGGGGTAGGGGTAGGGTTAGGGTTTCGATATGTGCACACGTATTCTGGTCCTCTGCGGATTTTTCCGCAGCGGATTTGATAAATCCGCAGTGCTAAACCGCTGCGGATTTATGGCAGATTTACCACGGTTTTTCTGCGCATTTCACTGCGGTTTTACAACTGCGATTTTCTATTGGAGCAGTTGTAAAACCGCTGTGGAATCCGCAGAAAGAAGTGACATGCTGCAGAATGTAAACCGCTGCGTTTCCGTGCAGTTTTTCCGCAGCATGTGTACAGCGATTTTTGTTTCCCATAGGTTTACATTGAAATGTAAACTCATGGGAAACTGCTGCGGATCCGCAGCGTTTTCCGCAGCGTGTGCACATACCTTTAGAATGAGGCTATGTGCACACGGTGCGGATTTGGCTGCGGATCCGCAGCGGATTGGCCGCTGCGGATCCGCAGCAGTGTTCCATCAGGTTTACAGTACCATGTAAACCTATGGAAGACCAAATCCGCTGTGCCCATGGTGCGGAAAATACCGCACGAAAACGCTGCGTTGTATTTTCCGCAGCATGTCAATTCTTTGTGCGGATTCCGCAGCGTTTTACACCTATTCCTCAATAGGAATCCGCAGGTGAAATCCGCAGTAAATCCGCAGGTAAAACGCAGTGCCTTTTACCCGCGGATTTTTCAAAAATGGTGCGGAAAAATCTCACACGAATCCGCAACGTGGGTACATAGCCTTAGGGTTAGGGTTGGGTTGGAATTAGGGTTGTGGTTAGGGTTAGGGGTGTGTTGGGGTTAGGGTTGTGGTTAGGGTTACGGCTACAGTTGGGATAAGGGTTAGGGGTGTGTTGGCGTTAGAATTGAGGGGTTTCCACTGTTTAGGCACATCAGGGGGTCTCCAAACGCAACATGGCGCCACCATTGATTCCAGCCAATCTTTTATTAAAAAAGTCAAATGGTGCTCCTTCCCTTCCGAGCCCCGACGTGTGCCCAAACAGTGGTTTACCCCCACATATGGGGTATCAGTGTACTCAGGACAAACTGGGCAACAATTACTGGGGTCCAATTTCTCCTGTTACCCTTGAGAAAATAAAAAATTGCTTGCTAAAACATCATTTTTGAGGAAAGAAAAATGATTTTTTATTTTCACGGCTCTGCGTTGTAAACGTCTGTGAAGCACTTGGGGGTTCAAAGTGCTCACCACATATCTAGATAAGTTCCTTGGGGGGTCTAGTTTCCAAAATGGGGTCACTTGTGGGGGGTTTCTACTGTTTAGGCACACCAGGGGCTCTGCAAACGCAACGTGACGCCCGCAGACCATTCCATCAAAGTCTGCATTTCAAAACGTCACTACTTGACTTCCGAGCCCCGACATGTGCCCAAACAGTGGTTTACCCCCACATATGGGGTATCAGCGTACTCAGGACAAACTGGGCAACAATTACTGGGGTCCAATTTCTCCTGTTACCCTTGAGAAAATAAAAAATTGCTTGCTAAAACATCATTTTTGAGGAAAGAAAAATGATTTTTTATTTTCACGGCTCTGCGTTGTAAACGTCTGTGAAGCACTTGGGGGTTCAAAGTGCTCACCACATATCTAGATAAGTTCCTTGGGGGGGTCTAGTTTCCAAAATGGGGTCACTTGTGGGGGGTTTCTACTGTTTAGGCACACCAGGGGCTCTGCAAACGCAACGTGACGCCCGCAGACCATTCCATCAAAGTCTGCATTTCAAAAGTCACTACTTCCCTTCTGAGCCCCGACGTGTGCCCAAACAGTGGTTTACCCCCACATATGGGGTATCAGCGTACTCAGGAGAAACTGGACAACAACTTTTGGGGTCCAATTTCTCCTGTAACCCTTGGGAAAATAAAAAATTCTGGGCTAAAAAATTATTTTTGAGGAAAGAAAACGTATTTATTATTTTCACTGCTCTGTGTTATAAACTTCTGTGAAGCACTTGGGGGTTCAAAGTGCTCACCTCACATCTAGATAAGTTCCTTTCGGGGTCTAGTTTCCAAAATGGGGTCACTTGTGGGGGGTTTCTACTGTTTAGGCACACCAGGGGCTCTGCAAACGCAACGTGACGCCCGCAGACCATTCCATCAAAGTCTGCATTTCAAAAGTCACTACTTCCCTTCTGAGCCCCGACATGTGCCCAAACTGTGGTTTACCCCCACATATGGGGTATCAGCGTACTCAGGAGAAACTGTACAACAACTTTTGGGGTCAAATTTCTCCTGTTACCCTTGGGAAAATAATAAATTGCAGGCTAAAAAATCATTTTAGAGAAAATAAAATTTTTATTTTATTTTCATGGCTCTGCGTTATAAACTTCTGTGAAGCACTTGGAAGTTCAAAGTCCTCACCACACATCTAGATTAGTTCCTTTGGGGGTCTAGTTTCCAAAATGGGGTCATATGTGGGGGATCTCCAATGTTTAGGCACACAGGGGCTCTCCAAACGTGACATGGTGTCCGCTAATGATTGGAGCTAATTTTCCATTTAAAAAGCCAATTGGCGTGCCTTCCCTTCCGAGCCCTGCCGTGCGCCCAAACAGTGGTTTACCCCCACATATGGGGTATCAGCGTACTCAGGACAAACTGGACAACAACATTTGCGGTCCAATTTCTCCTATTACCCTTGGCAAAATAGGAAATTCCAGGCTAAAAATCATTTTTGAGGAAAGAAAAATTATTTTTTATTTTCATGGCTCTGCATTATAAACTTCTGTGAAGCACCTGGGGGTTTAAAGTGCTCAATATGCATCTAGATAAGTTCCTTGGGGGGTCTAGTTTCCAAAATGGGGTCACTTGTGGGGGAGCTCCAATGCATAGGCACACAGGGGCTCTCCAAACGCGACATGGTGTCCGCTAACAATTGGAGCTAATTTTCCATTCAAAAAGTCAAATGGCGCGCCTTCCCTTCCGAGCCCTGCCGTGTGCCCAAACAGTGGTTTACCCCCACATATGAGGTATCGGCGTACTCGGGAGAAATTGCCCAACAAATTTTATGATTCATTTTATCCTATTGCCCATGTGAAAATGAAAAACTGAGGCGAAAATAATTTTTTTGTGAAAAAAAAAAGTACTTTTTCATTTTTACAGATCAATTTGTGAAGCACCTGAGGGTTTAAAGTGCTCAATATGCATCTAGATAAGTTCCTTGGGGGGTCTAGTTTCCAAAATGGGGTCATTTGTGGGGGAGCTCCAATGTTTAGGCACACGGGGGCTCTCCAAACACGACATGGTGTCCGCTAACGATGGAGATAATTTTTCATTCAAAAAGTCAAATGGCGCTCCTTCCCTTCCGAACCTTACCATGTGCCCAAACAGTGGTTTACCCCCACATGTGAGGTATCGGTGTACTCATGAGAAATTGCCCAACAAATTTTAGGATCCATTTTATCCTGTTGCCCATGTGAAAATGAAAAAAATTGAGGCTAAAAGAATTTTTTTGTGAAAAAAAAGTACTTTTTCATTTTTACGGATCAATTTGTGAAGCCCCCGGGGGTTCAAAGTTCTCACTATGCATCTAGATAAGTTCCTTGGGGCGTCTAGTTTCCAAAATGGGGTCACGTGTGGGGGAGCTCCAATTTTTAGGCACACGGGGGCTCTCCAAACGTGACATGGTGTCCGCTAAAGAGTGGAGCCAATTTTTCATTCAAAAAGTCAAATGGCGCTCCTTCCCTTCCAAGCCCTGCCGTGCGCCCAAACAGTGGTTTACCCCCACATATGAGGTATCAGCGTACTCAGGACAAATTGGACAACAACTTTCGTGGTTCAGTTTCTCCTTGTACCATTGGGAAAATAAAAAAAATGTTGCTAAAAGATAATTTTTGTGACTAAAAAGTTAAATGTTCATTTTTTCCTTCCATGTTGCTTCTGCTGCTGTGAAGCACCTGAAGGGTTAAAAAACTTCTTGAATGTGGTTTTGAGCACCTTGAGGGGTGCATTTTTTAGAATGGTGTCACTTTTGGGTATTTTCAGCCATATAGACCCCTCAAACTGACTTCAAATGTGAGGTGGTCCCTAAAAAAAATGGTTTTGTAAATTTCGTTGTAAAAATGAGAAATCGCTGGTCAAATTTTAACTCTTATAACTTCCTAGCAAAAAAAAATTTTGTTTCCAAAATTGTGCTGGTGTAAAGTAGACATGTGGGAAATGTTATTTATTAACTATTTTGTGTCACATAACTCTCTGGTTTAACAGGATAAAAATTCAAAATGTGAAAATTGCGAAATTTTCAAAATTTTCGCCAAATTTCCGTTTTTATCACAAATAAACGCAGAATTTATTGACCTAAATTTACCACTAACATGAAGCCCAATATGTCACGAAAAAACAATCTCAGAACCGCTAGGATCCGTTGAAGCGTTCCTGAGTTATTACCTCATAAAGGGACACTGGTCAGAATTGCAAAAAACGGCCAGGTCATTAAGGTCAAAATAGGCTGGGTCATGAAGGGGTTAAGCAAGTGCACACTGAAGGGCCGGCATGTGATGCCATAACGGAGGTGGGGTAATACCCATACATGGGAGTCGAACATAGACCCAGTGGGCAACTGACACTATATTAACTACCAGTAGCTCTCACGCCGCAACCCACAGATCACACCAATGAATCATATGTTACAGAGCAGACACAGCTGCTACATAGTACAATACCTGTCGGTGCGGCTGCTTATGCAATGCCAGGACCCGAAGCTGCACGTCCGCCCCTGTCTACTTTTCACTGACTGATATGAGAAGGTGGAAAAACTTTTTTTTTCTCATCAGTGAAAAAACTGATGAAACTCTGACCAAACTCTGATAATAATCACGGATGAAACTCACTGTTTTTCTTGTATGAATTCAATAAATTACTGCAATCACGTAAAAAAATTTAAAAAACTGTGATCCGGTTAAAAAATAGATTCTCTTCTGACATGATCTAACATGTCAGAGTAAAGAGAAATGATGTCCCCGAGCCCCCCACAGTATGTTTGTACTGGACCCAACATCCCCGGCCCCACCTGCATCGGGCAACAGCAGGGATTTTTACATAGGCTGCTTGCTTTTGATTACTATGATAGACCCTATCACAATGATCAAAAGCCCCCAATATTTGTAAATATGTCAGCACTTGGGCTGTGCCTCTCTCTTCTCTGCTTGCAGTTGTTCTGGGAGAGAGGAGAGAAACACTACGTCCAAGTGCTGTCCTGTCAGAGAAAAAAAACTTCTAGCTCAGTTTCTGTAAATCCATCCACAATCTCCCAGTCACCCCCTTGATCACCCCCCCATGTCAATCCCCTTCTTAGATTACATTTTTTTCATTCTTTGCAGTTAGGTTTAGGCTTATTAGGGTTAGGCCGTGTTCACACATTGAGAATTTGGTCAGTGTTTTAGATCAGTGTTTGTTCCTCACCTGGTTTTAGCTTACAATCAAAGAATATAATAATAGAAACACCTCACCACTTCTGCATTTTTGACCCTCTGCTGGTTTTGGTTTACAAATACTGATGTAAAATACGACCAAATCCTGAACGTTTGACTCTTCATCCACGGGATCCCACAACCCGATGGTAGAGGAGTCGGTTGTCACTGCTGAAGTGCCAGAGGCAAAACCAAGTTCCGCAGTCCCCCTATCTCTGTGGAATCAGGACAGTTCATTTTCCTCTCAAATTCCCCTTTTTTATTGCAGCCCCTAGTATAAAAGTTAATGCAACTAATTTTACCCCATTCTGAATTTTCAATACCCCAGAAATCTTACATTGCCTACCAAACAAATTTATATGCCTGTCAATACATTTCCCAAAAACCCTCATCCTTTCATCCCTGTTCCTAAATTCCCACAAATGTCCCCTATATAAAAAAAATTTAGGCATTACCCTAAACATGGGATTACCAAAAAAACACTCTGCTCCTACTGGGTAACAAAATGTGCCCAAAGTACCCCTGTATTTGCAGCTGTAGTGTCCCAAGCCCATTATGAAACCTTAATGAGATTCTTCCATCTTAGTGACAATTCCCAAGAACTGATCCCAACTACGATCACCTGAACAAAGTGAGACCCCTAATTTACCTCCTGAGTCCTGACAGATTTATTTCTAAATTCATACACCCCTAAGAAAAATGTGGCAGTCGACAAGTTTTTGATGAGTTTCATAGGGCGTCTGTCATTCCGATAATTCCTCTTCTCGAAGCGAACAAAATACGCTGTGATGCTATACAAAATGTGCGAGTGCACAACACGCTATTGATCCACCTTTATAATTTACGAAAGTACAGACCGCCAAATTGAGTACTGTGTCCAGTTTTGGGCACCGGTGCTCAGGAAGGATATAATGGAACTAGAGAGAGTACAAAGGAGGGCAACAAAATTAATAAAGGGGATGGGAGAACTACAATACCCAGATAGATTAGCGAAATTAGGATTATTTAGTCTAGAAAAAAGACGACTGAGGGGCGATCTAATAACCATGTATAAGTATATAAGGGGACAATACAAATATCTCGCTGAGGATCTGTTTATACCAAGGAAGGTGACGGGCACAAGGGGGCATTCTTTGCGTCTGGAGGAGAGAAGGTTTTTCCACCAACATAGAAGAGGATTCTTTACTGTTAGGGCAGTGAGAATCTGGAATTGCTTGCCTGAGGAGGTGGTGATGGCAAACTCAGTCGAGGGGTTCAAGAGAGGCCTGGATGTCTTCCTGGAGCAGAACAATATTGTATCATACAATTATTAGGTTCTGTAGAAGGACGTAGAGCTGGGTATTTATTATGATGGAATATAGGCTGAACTGGATGGACAAATGTCTTTTTTCGGCCCTACTAACTATGTTACTATGTTACTATGTAAATTAGCCCCCCTAACTGTCCCCAGACAATTGGCATCCCAGGTAAAATTGGGAGCTAATGATGCACTTTCTTCATCAAAACTATCATGTGTACACAGACTCAGGCTACTACTACACGAGTATCCCCTATGCAAATCCCTTCATGATGCAAATGCAAGCGCCTGTGGAACAGTCAGGAAAAAGGAGTACGGTTTCCACCACAGTTGGTGTCTAGACGTTTGGAGAAGGGGGCGTCATTCTCACATGCAAGTGACCAACTTCTTGCAAATAAGTGGAATGACCAGAAGGATGCCTACATGCTGACCACTATTGTGGCGGTCATAGACGGGCACCACCAGGGACAAGGAAAAACCGGTCTGCATCACAGACTAGTAAATATATGGAAGGCATTGACTTGTCGGACCAGGTGCTTCAACCGCATCTAGTGAAGCGGAAGACCAGATCCTGGTATAAAAAGATAGTAATCCACCCCATTCAGATTGATACCGACAACAGCTTTGTTCTCAGTAAAAAGTCACAAGGGGCACTCACATTTCTCCAGTAACGGGAGAATATTGTCGAGTGTCTCCTATTTGACTCAAAGGAGGCAGTCTTCGAGTCATAGGATGTCTGGAGAATGTCAGAGCGATATTTTATTCTCCTTGTCCCACTCCCACCCAAAACCGTCCCCCAAAAAGATGCCAGGTTTATATGATGCACAGTAGAAGGAGTGATTCCCAATAAGAATTTATATTTTCTGTTTAGTGGGCCCCAGTAGATATGAGTTTTTATTGGACAAGTAATAAAAAATATTTTTATCAGTAAAACACATTTTTCCCCATTGAACAATTAATTCCAGGACTTGTACATCACATAACAAAATATTATTCAGACAAATTCTTGTTCACGTGCCTACGACTGTCCACTCCAAAATGTGGACCCCACAAATGTTCTTGAAAAAAGTCAGGTCTAACAATTCCAGGACTTGATCAATCACATACCAAACTATTTTTCAGACAAATTCTCGTCCACATACCCACATCTGTATACGCTAATATTTTGGACCCCACAAATGGGCATGAAGAAAGTCAGGTCATCTGACAATTCCGGGACTTGATTAATCACAATGCAAACTATTATTCATACAAATTCTTGTTCACATCTGTATACTCCAGAATGTGGACCACACAAATATTCTTGAAAAGTCAGGTCATCTGGCAATTAATTCCAAGACTTGATTACTCACAAACATTTTTGACCATTCACCTTAGTTTGACTGTTTTGTACGATCTCTAATAATGAGGCTGTTCCGTACTTATACACTATGGGCTTTATTGCATGGTTCTTGCTGAACCTCCTGTACCAGACAATACTTTTAGAAATCTGTAGGGGGTTGGTTGCTTTGTGCACATAGTGGCTCCTACTAGTGATGAGCGAGTATACTCATTGCTCGGGTTTTCCCAAGCACGCTTGGGTGGTCTCCGATTATTTGTTAAGGTACCGTTACACTGAACGACTTACCAACGATCACGACGAGCAATACGACCTGGCCGTGATCGTTGGTAAGTCGTGTGGTCGCTGGGGAGCTGTCACACAGACAGCTCTCCAGCGACCAACGATCAGGGGAAAGACTTCGGCATCGTTGAAACTGTCTTCAACGATGCCGAAGTCCCCGGGTAACCAGGGTAAATATCGGAATATCGGGTTACTAAGCGCAGGGCCGCTAAAAAAAAACAACAGTACATACTCACATTGTCTGTCACGTCCCCCGGCGTCCACTGTGTCAGCGCCGGCCGTAAAGCAGAGCACAGCGGTGACGTCACCGCTGTGCTCTGCTTTACGGCCGGCCGGCGCTGACACAGTCAGTGCGGGAAGTTGACGCCGGGGGACGTGACAGACATCGGAATGTGAGTATGTACTGTTTTTTTTTTTTACTTTTACAATGGTAACCAGGGTAAATATCGGGTTACTAAGCGCGGCCCTGCGCTTAGTAACCCGATATTTACCCTGGTTACCAGTGAACACATCGCTGGATCGGCGTCACACACGCCGATTCAGCGATGACAGCGGGTGATCAGCGACCAAAAAAAGGTCCTGATCATTCCCCAGCGACCAACGATCTCCCAGCAGGGGCCTGATCGTTGGTCGCTGTCACACATAACGATTTTGTTAACAATATCGTTGCTACGTCACAAAAAGCAACGATATCGTTAACGAAATTGTTATGTGTGAAGGTAACTTTAGTGCTCGGAGATTTAGTTTTTTTGACGCCGCTACATGATTTGCAGCTGCTGGACAGCCTGAATACATTTGGGGGTTGCTTGGTTGCTAGGGAATCCCCACATGTATTCAAGCTGTCTAGCAGCTGTAAATCATGCAGCTGTGTCAACAAAAACTAAATCTCCGAGCACTCACAAATACTTGGAAACCACCCGAGCAATGAGTATACTCGCTCATCACTAGTTCCTACCTTGGTGGGTGGGAGCTTGCTATGGTGTACCATGTCTATTGGCAAATTTGTCCCTCATATAGGGATTGATGGAGCTAAACAGATGTTGTATGACCAGTCTCTGAAAGATAAACCTGTCATTCTAGCCCTGCTGGTGTTCTTTCATCTTTGGAACAGGCTCAGGTTTTCCACATAGTTCACTGCATTTTGCTCCACATTTTGCCCTTTATTCCAGTACAGTTTATTTTTCCTGCTACAATATACACAATGCATGACAACTATTTTGTTAGCAAGACCAAGTTTTATAATAAGCAAATGTGTTTTAGGTGCATGCCTCCCTCTGTGAGTAATAATTCCTTGATAGATTTTCTTGTGTGGTAGCTCAATGTCTCTGTAAGCTTTGAATGGGTCTTGGAATTTCATCAATTTTACTATTTAACCCAAATGATCAAATGGTGCACCATCTATTATTATGGGCACAGCAGTGTGTCCAGTACTCACATTCGTGCCATGTTGGATGTATTTCTAAACACTGAAAAACTAGTGCTATAAAATTTGAGGTGTGTTCCCCAAAAGTGATAGTGGAAAAAATACAAATTTAACTTTTCAAACTTGTGTTGCATCAACGGCATACAAAAAGGTGGTATCAAACTACTCACTACCTCCCTAAATAAATACATTAGAAGGTATAATTTACAAAAAAGACATTTATGTGGGATTTATGATGCTCTTGAACCACACAGGCTCTGCAAATATGACAATCTATTCTAAATAGAGCTGTTTGTGTTCCAAAATTCAAATCGGGCCCATTCCATTCCGAGCCCTGCTGTTTGTCCAAACAAAACTTTTTATCTACAGTTGGGGTATCGCGGCACTCGTACTAAAGTATGTAGCAAACTTTGAGGTCCACTTTTTTACATAGTAACATAGTAACATAGTTAGTAAGGCGGAAAAAAGACATTTGTCCATCCAGTTCAGCCTATATTCCATCATAATAAATCCCCAGATTTACGTCCTTTTACAGAACCTAATAATTGTATGATACAATATTGTTCTGCTCCAGGAAGACATCCAGGCCTCTCTTGAACCCCTCGACTGAGTTCGCCATCACCACCTCCTCAGGCAAGCAATTCCAGATTCTCACCGCCCTAACAGTAAAGAATCCTCTTCTATGTTGGTGGAAAAACCTTCTCTCCTCCAGACGCAAAGAATGCCCCCTTGTACCCGTCACCTTCTTTGGTATAAACAAATCCTCAGCGAGATATTTGTATTGTCCCCTTATATACTTATACATGGTTATTAGATCGCCCCTCAGTCGTCTTTTTTCTAGACTAAATAATCCTAATTTCGCTAATCTATCTAGGTATTGTAGTTTTCCCATCCCCTTTATTAATTTTGTTGCCCTCCTTTGTACTCTCTCTAGTTCCATTATATCCTTCCTGAGCACCGGTGCCCAAAACTGGACACAGTACTCCATGTGTTGTCTAACTAGGGATTTGTACAGAGGCAGTATAATGCTCTCATCATGTGTATCCAGATCTCTTTTAATGCACCCCATGATCCTGTTTGCCTTGGCAGCTGCTTCCTGGCACTGGCTGCTCCAGGTAAGTTTATCATTAACTAGGATCCCCAAGTCCTTCTCCCTGTCAGATTTACCCAGTGGTTTCCCGTTCAGTGTGTAATGGTGATATTGATTCCTTCTTCCCATGTGTATAACCTTACATTTATCATTGTTAAACCTCATCTGCCACCTTTCAGCCCAAGTTTCCAACCTATCCAGATCCATCTGTAGCAGAATACTATCTTCTCTTGTATTAACTGCTTTACATAGTTTTGTATCATCTGCAAATATCGATATTTTACTGTGTAAACCTTCTACCAGATCATTAATGAATATGTTGAAGAGAACAGGTCCCAATACCGACCCCTGCGGTACCCCACTGGTCACAGCGACCCAGTTAGAGACTATACCATTTATAACCACCCTCTGCTTTCTATCACTAAGCCAGTTACTAACCCATTTACACACATTTTCCCCCAGACCAAGCATTCTCATTTTGTGTATCAACCTCTTGTGCGGCACGGTATCAAACGCTTTGGAAAAATCGAGATATACCACGTCCAATGACTCACCGTTGTCCAGCCTTTTTGGTGTTAACGCTTGTAAAAGTGAGACATTTTGGGCTAATGTTATTAAATTCTGTGTCGTAACTTTGGGTTCAAAATGTTCACTATAGGTCAGTTGTGTCTGGCACTTTAAGAACGCTGTAAATGCGACTTGGTACCCGCTGTCTTTTTCAGCCAAATTTGTATCACAATATTCAAATATTGCTCCTTCTGCTCTGAACTCTGCCGTTTGTCCAAATAGAGCATTTTGACTTCATGTGGAGTATCGCCATGCTCGTAACAAAGTGGGTAACAAATTGTGGGGTCCGCTATTTGGTGTTACCTCTTGAAAAAGTGAGAATTTTGGGGCTAAAACAAGATTTTTGTGAATACATTAGCTTTTTCAATATGACGGCCTAATGTTATCAAATTCTGTGTCCTACCTGTGGGTTCAAAATGCTTACTGTAGCCCTGGATAAAATCCTTGAGGGGTGTAATTTCCAAAATGGGGACAGTTGTGGGGTGTGTCTGCTGTTTAGAGATTTTAGGGGCCCCGCAAATGTGACATGGTGGCCGCAATCTCTGTCAGACAAATTTGTGTTCCAAGATTCAAATATTGCTCCTTCCGCTCCAAGCTCTGCTGTTTGTCCAAACAGAACTTTTTGACACATATGGGGTATTGTCACCCTCGTAAGAAAGTGGGTAACAAATTTTCCTTCCACTTTTTGGTGTTACCCCTTGCAAAAGTGAGAAATTTGGGGCTAAAGCAAGATTTTTGTGAAAAAAAAAATGAACCTTTTTGATATGACGACCTTTTGTTATCAAATTCTGTGTCGTACCTGTAGGTTTAAAATGTTCACTATAGCCCTGGATAAAATTATTGAGGGGTGTAGCCTCCAAAATATGATCAGTTGTGGGGGGGATTCTGCTGTTTAGGCACCTTGGGGGCCCTCAAATATGACATGATGGCCGCGCTCTATTTCAGCAAAATTTGTATTCCAAAACTCAAATATTGCTCCTTCCTTTCCGAGGACTGCTGTTTGTCCATACAGAACTTTTTGACTACATGTGGGGTATCACGACGCTTGTAAGAATGTAAGAAACAAATTGTGGGGTCCATTTTGTAATCTTGCCTCTAGAAAAAGTGAGAAATTTGGAGCTGAAGCTAGATTTTTTGAAAAAAATTAACTTTTTTAATGTGACGACCTAAGGTTATCAAATTCTATGCCTGCACCTGTGGGTTCAAAATGTTCTCAGTGTACCCCTGGATAAAATCCTTGAGGAGTGTAGTTTCCAAAATGGAGTCAGTTGTGGGGGTTTTCCACTGTTTAAGCACATCAAGGGCTCTCCAAACACGACCTGACATCCGCTCTCAATTGCAGCTAATTTTGCATTCAAAAAGTCAAATGGTGCTTCTCCCCTTCTGTGTCCTACCGTGCTCCCAAGCAGTAGTTTTCCCCCACATGGGTTTCGGTATGCTCAGGAGACATTTCACAAAATATTTTGAGATCCAATTTCTCTTGTTACCCTTGCGAAAATAAAATAATTTGGGTCTGAAGTAAAATTTTACTGAACAAAGTTAAATGTTCATTTTTTCTTTCATTATCGCTTCAGTTCCTGTGAAGCACGTGTAGGGATTATAAACTTCTTGAGGGGTACTGTTTTTAAAATGTTGTCACTTTTGGGTATTTTCTGTCTCATAGGGCTCTCAAAGTCACTTAAAATGTGATGTGGTCATAAAAAAAGGGTTTTGTAAATTTTATTGAAAAAATGAGATTTCGCTAGTCAACTTTTAATCCTTAACAAAAAAAATATGTTTCAAAAATTGAATAAAATTGAATAAAGTAGACATGTGGGAAATGTTATTTATTAACTAGTTTGTGTGATATAACTCTCTGCCTTAAAAATTAAAAGTTTGAAAATTGTGACATTTTCAACATTTTTGCCAAATTCCGATTTTTTCACAAATAAGCACAAGTTATAGAGAACAAATTTTACCACTATCGTGAAGTTTAAAAAAAATCTCAGAATCAGTGGGATTCATTGAAATGTTCCAGAGTTATCATCGCATAAAGTGACACTGGTCAGAATTGTAAAAATTTGGCTTGGTCATTAACCCCTTTACCCCCCAAGCCTGTTTGAACCTTTATGACCAGCCCAAAGTTTACAACTTTTTACAAATTTTAACTTTTTTACTTTGTTCCACTATGGGACTTTCACTTTTACCAGCCTGATCTGTTATAATCCATTGCAATGCAAGAGATTCTCTGATGTGAAAAGATTTGGGCACAGTAGCATGAAATTCTCTCATGCTCACAGCAGAGCTTGAGCCAAGTGGTATTAGCATATCAAATCCAATGCTCTCTCATCGGATGCCATACACTAATGTGACCCCAGCATAAAGGTCAAATTGGGAAGGCAAAATTGACAACATCTTAGGCCATTGTCACACGTTTGCAGTCTCAGTACGGACTGCGATATTTGGGCCAACTGCAGGTCTCCTGAGTAAAACTCAATAGCCTCATATATGCCTGTTGATTGTTGAATGCATAAAATTGACCTTAGGAGCCTCCGCTATTTAAAGACCTTCAACTTTTAAGTTATTTAAGGGGACTCTGAAAGTAAAGAATGACTGTTCAAATGAAGTTCTGCCGCTCGGTGCATCATGGCGGGGCCAATCATATAACAACACCATATCACATGCTTGGATTCAAGTGGTAAGGTGAACTTAAATGTTTGACTTCACCATGATGCACCTTGGTTTGCACCGCCATTCTCTGATGACAGAGTCACTTTAAGTGCTTCATAGATGTTCCCAACTCCAATATACAACAACATTCATAGGAAAATGTCTAATTAAGTAGACATTCTCCTCTGAAGCCCAAATCATAGGAGGACTAACAAGGCAACCATTGGGGCCTTAAGCAGAGCCCCAGCTACCATGTTATCCTAGCCTTGGGAGTCGGACTAATGGATGTTGATGCCACTGTCTGTGATTGAAAATGTCATCTAAATGGTTAAACAACAGTTGTCGGAGCTAGCTCTGGTTACTATTGTCACTGGCAGATACTGACTGTATAACACAGCCAGCATTTGCAGGTACAGTATATGCTCAGTTCCTGAGCTCACTCCATACACCCCAGTGTCCATATGATGCACATTGATGTTATATAGTCACAAAGGGATTAAAGAAGTTGTTCAGAAATAGAAAAAAAATATTTCCACAAAGAGCATCAGTTTGTACCATGGACTTTGGTTGCCAATGCAGCGGAGACCTTATCACCTGACTAGAGATCAGTTGCAAACGAGACATAGCCGATAGATGGTGTGGTGCAGTTTTTAAGGAAGAAAAAAAGTGATTTGCCTAATTTCTGGACAAGACCCTTACCTAGTCGAGAACCAGTGAGGCACTGATGCTTCTTGTCATAGTCTAGTTTTTCCCCAATGGCTGTCTGATATTTAGGGCTGAAGCCCCCAGGACCACAACAGAATGACCGAGTGGTATTTCCTACACATGCTCAGCTCCTCACACTTATGGACAGGTGCGCCTGGTACTGCAGTTCATTCTCATCCCAGTACATGGAGCTAAGCTGCAGTACCAGGCGCAGCCATTCCCGTATGTACATGGCTGAGTTGTGTAAGGAATAAAGGATTCATGACAATCACGAAAAACCTTATTAACAACATTCTGCTAAAATGCAGCTAGTGGCAAAAAGTTCAGTGTGCTGTGAAAAAAATTGACATTTCTGTTGGTTTTCTTTATTCTTTTTTTGACTTTTGAAGTTGGGAATCTTTGGCTCGCATATAACTGATGTGGATAGTGGATACTGAAAGAAAGAACGAAGCAGACAGGTTTTCTGAAGGGCATACTGAATCGATTGCAGATGTTTTTTCAAAGGTGGGGGAGGGAACATACTGGAACCGGGCTCAGCTGCTGGATTAGCAAAGGTTGTAACCCTCAGCTTCCCACGACTCTTATTTAAACATTTTTTTGTATTTGTGTTTGAGATTTCAATTCAAATGATAAATAATTGCAATGTCATTTCTGCTGCATATTTTTAGAAGATGATGAAGAACAAGTCAGGCCAAATAATTCATCCATTTTGCGGCGTTTTAATTTCTCTTTTTATTGAACTTCCAAGATCCAAATAGGTTAGAATATATAGATTTTTTTATTTTTATTTACATTTTACGTTTTTTTGTGTCTATATACTGCAGCTCATTTGTAGGAAATTTGTACTTTTTCTTGGAATATTTCATTTTAATTTTTAATCTTCAATCATTTCATATCTTATGTATTACTTTACTTCTTAGAGAAAGTCTAAAGCGGAATAACCCCCCCCCCCCTCCCCGCCAACCACTCTTCACAGCAGAAGAAAGATGCTTTACAGCTGAAGCAACTGAGTCAGAAACTGAAGATGGGCAGTGACCTCACCAAAACTCTTCACAAAGACCTGCTCACTTTGTAGTCTGTTTTCTACACACACTCTTTGAGCGTAACTTGATATTGTAAGTTATTCTGCCATTACAGGGTTATTCCCAAAACTGCAAGTGTATCCTCTCTCCATACAATAGGATCCCTCAGTGATCCTAATTTCAGGTCTCTGTAGCCCCATATTTAATGGGACCAAGATGCCCATGCTTAATCTCGTCATTTATTGTCTATGGGACTGTAGAAAAAGAAAACACTTTACCCGTGCACGCTACACAGCAAGATTGTGACCCTGCTGAAAGTCAGGTTCCCCTTCCCGCATACCATACCACCTTACACGGGAACAAAGAGGAAGGTGCAGATGAAAGTGCAGGTTCCTTCATCAGGTGGGGGGAGGAATACTCGTTGGCGACGTCACTGGCACAGGGCCCCTCATAGTACGCAAAAGTGTCGCTGCCGGTGGGAGGCGCCCCAGCCGTGCAAACACACCGCCGTACTTTGAGGGGCCCTGTTCCAGTGCCAATGCCAACGAGTGGGCCCCCCCTGCTTGCTCAGGATCACAGCACTTGCAAATGTTGAAATACTTACCTCTCCTTGCTCCACTGCCGTGACGTGGTCCAGATTTCCTGGGCCCACTAAATACTTGAACCAGCCCTACCCCCCACAACTTTAGCCTAATGACCCCCAATTTCCAATGCCTTACTATTATTATAAGGTAAATTATGATTGACAAGCTTCAGTAATAAGAATGGATGTTTTTGCCATTAAAATGGGCACTGTAGGTGTTTTCCTGGCCTCCACTCACTGCCGACTATGCTCCCCCATTGACTTGCATTGGGTTTCGTGTTTTGGTCGATCCCCGACTTTTCGCGATAATCGGCCGATTCCACTCGACTCGACTTTTGAGATAGTCGGGTTTCGCGAAACCCGACTTGACCCTAAAAAACTAAAAGTCGCTCAACCCTAGCTATCGGTCCAACAGGGTTCATTCCATTTTACAAAAGGCGTGGCCGATTCTGAGGATGGATCCTGTTTTAAAGAGATTAATTCCTCCTAGACCTTCCATGTCCTTCAGACGGACCAAAAATTTGAGAGACCATCTTGTCTCGAGTCATTATGCTGAACAGGTAATGCCTACCTTTTTGGATAATTTTAGAATCAGGGGTGGTTGCGTGCCATGTGGCAAATGTGTCGCCTTTCCCAATGTTGAATGGTGCAATAGCTTTGTTAATTCTGATGGTACAAGATCTTTTACTATCTGTTAACATATCACGTGTACTGCTAGATACGTGATACATTACGCTACGTGCCCATGTAATCTCATTTATGTTGGACTAACAACACGTCAATTAAAAGTCCGTATTCGTGAGCACGTATTGGGTATTCAGGCGTCAGGTGGCCACATGGACGCTTCCACCCTCAAAACGATACCATGGCACTTTAGGGACTTCCACAATTGTGATGGTACTCTCTTGAGGGTGCGTGGTATCCATGCCCTGAAGATAAACATTCGGGGTGGCGAGTTATCCAAATGCCTGGCTAGTCTTGAGACAAGATGGATCTGGGCTCTGAACACTGTTCATCCCTCCGGTCTGAATGAATGTCTCTCTTTCGCTCCCTTTTTGGGGTCCTCTTGCTGATGTGCAATGGTGGTGTTTCCTATTCCGCACATTGTTTTTATCTATGTATTAATTCTAGTATTTACTTTTATAGTGACATTTGATGTTCTCTGGATGTTCTTTTGCTGATCGCGAAGTACACCTACGTTGTCAAGAAGAAGACTTCTCTATTTATCTATATTTGTGATACTCTGTTCATATTTTTGTTTATTTTCCTTTTTTGTTCATATTTGCTGCTGATGTGTGGGTATATGTGGTATATACTCGCAGGTGTTGTGGATTTGTTTCTAATTTTGTGTATATGTATATGTGCGCATTACATCTTTTAATATTAACTTTCCCCGGAGATTTCTAATAAACCATCTTGTAATACAGTATATGGGGAACCAATAAGCACCTGGGATGTGATTTTGATTATTATAATTATATGATTATATATATATCTATATATATATCTTGTGAGGCAGTGACCGGTGTCATATGCGAGGGTCGCTATGTGTCCCCCAGGATGTGCTTAGAAGCATATTAGATCCGCTGGAGTGCCCTGTGCTCACAACAGGTTTGCCTGTGAGACACAGGGAAGAATAAAAGTAAGTGTGAACTGGGTCAAGTTATTTGTCCCAGAATTTATTCAGGAAAACCTGGTATGGGCTTTTATTTTGAAACGGACTGCAGGATGGTAGTGGGGCCGGTCCGTTTCCTCCAGCCCAGATCTTATAGTGGCCCATGGCCATAGAATCTGGAGGATAGAAAAAAAAACCCCAGCAAGAGAGTTTGGGGTGTGTCAGTCTGGTCTGGGAGTCAGACCTAGGAGGAGGCTTGTGCAGAGCTCCTTCCGTGTGGAGAAACACGGGCCAGGCACAGCCTGAAAAGCCAGACACCCCAGCGTACACGGGGGGGGGGGGTGTAATACGCTCACGGCAGCGGACTATGGACTGTTGTTATTTTTTCCCGGCTGCATACCGAAGGACTTGTTTGCTTTCTTTTCCGGTTTGTGAGTATGCTGTGTAATAAACAAGACTTTGTTTGAACTTTATATGGGTCACTGCCTATTCACTGCACAGCAAGGACATCGCTACATCACATTTGGTTGGAGAATGCGGAGCAGTGTGAATTAAGGCATACCCCAACGCCATTTGCATGTCTGTTATTAAGCCTGCTACATTGCAACTCAGGCCTACAGACAAAATGGAGGAGATCCTGAGGCAGCTACTCCTCACACAGCAACAACAGCAACAAACTAATAATCTGTTGCTGCAGCAAATTACAGCCCTGTGAGAGGCACCTCCAGCACCGACCCCGGAACGTCGCGATGCCCGTGACAAGGTCCGCTCTGCTTTGAGGAAATTGAGTCCAGAAGATGACGTGGAAGCTTTCCTCACCGTCTATGAGTGCACGGCAGAACGGGAGAATCTGCCAGCAGCACAGTGGGCTGAAGTTGTGGCTCCGTTCTTGAGGGGTGATGCGCTAAAGGCCTACTTTGACCTCAGTCGGGAGGATGCCCAGGACTATTCCAAGTTAAAAGGTGAGATCCTTGCCCGACTGGGGGTTAATACTTATGTGAGAGCTCAACGGGTGTTTTCTTGGACTTTTGTGGAAGCCCAGCCTGCCTGGTCTCAGATTTTTGACTTATTGCAGCTTGTGAAACGGTGGCTCCAACCTGAGACTTTATCCACAAGTCAGATAGTGGAGAGGGTGGTGGTCGACCGACTGGTGAGGGCTCTGTCAGCGGCCATTCAGCGTTGGGTGGGTCAAGGGGACCCGGGTACCCTAGACCAGGTTGTAGGCCTGATAGAGCGATATAAGGCCACCCAGGACTTTATACGGGACACTGCTCCGCTTCGGCTGTCACGTAAGGCTCTGCCAGCTCAGGAGTCTGAGAAAAGTCCACGGCCCTCCACTGGGACAAGAACGGACCGAGTCCGTGCTGAGGGGTTGTCTCGGAAAGAGATTACCACAGACCTGTGTCCCCTAAACTGGCTCCAAGGTTACCTCGTGCCACAGTCGTTACGTGTTGGCGGTGCCAAGAACCTGGACATGTGGTTGCTAATTGTCCCCTAACAACAGAACCCATGGACTGCGGGTATACCCGCCGCGTGTCTATGTATGCCCAGCCAGTCTGCATTGCCACTACAGACCCTGCCGGTACCGAACCTCAGCTGTGCAGAGTGCTCGTTAATGGGTACCAGACGGATGCTCTCTTGGACTCGGGGAGCTTGGTGACCCTGGTACACGGGTCCTTGGTTGCTGGGGACAGTCCTATTGGACGGAAAGTGGGGGTAGTGTGCATACATGGGGACCTCCGAGAGTACCCGACTGCGGAGGTCACGTTCTCCACCCCATGTGGAGAGATAAAACATGTGGTGGGAGTGGTAAAAACTCTTCCGTATGGGACTGTGATGGGTAGAGTCTTACCGTTGTTCTGGTCCCTCTGGGAAACCAGAGTTAACCCTCTCAGGGTAAAAAGCATTCCGGGTGCAGAACCCGAAGATCCCGAGTCAGGGATACCTGCCGTAGGGGTCGCCACGATAGGGACAGTGTGTAATCCCGATAGGTTTCCCCTAGAGGTATTGGCAGGGGAAGTGGAAGAGAATCCACCAATTCATGAGCTGGAGGTGTCACCTGGTAAGTTTGGGACTGCCCAGCTCCAGGATCCCACTCTGACCCGGGCAAGGGAAAGAGTAATCGAGGTAAATGGGGTGGCACAACAACCTGGTGCAGAAAAGGAGTTTCCCCGGATGGCGATCATCCAGGAGTTACTGTACAGGGTTGATAAAATCCGGGATGAGGTGGTAGAACAACTGGTAGTGCCCCAACCCTATCGTCGGGCGGTGCTCGACATGGCTCACACTCACATGTTGGGGGGGCACTTGGGGGCCAAAAAGACGTTAGAGCGCATATTACAGAGGTTCTTTTGGCCTGGTGTCTACGCTGAGGTTACAAAGTACTGTGACACATGTCCTGAGTGTCAACTAACCTCACGCACCACGAACTACCGGAGTCCGTTAGTACCTCTGCCCATCATAGAAGTACCCTTTGAGCGGATAGCGATGGATCTGGTGGGACCAATAGTAAAATCCGCCCGGGGCCATCAGCACATATTAGTAGTCGTAGACTACGCCACCCGGTATCCAGAGGCGATACCGCTTCGGCACACTTCGGCTAAACTAATAGCCCGTGAACTGTTTGCCATGTTTTGTCGTCTTGGGCTTCCCAAGGAGATCCTTACAGATCAGGGAACCCCTTTTATGTCTAAAGTGACTAGGGAGCTATGTAAATTGCTCCATATTAAACAGTTGCGTACGTCAGTGTACCATCCACAAACCGATGGGTTGGTCGAGAGGTTTAATAAGACCCTCAAGGCCATGCTCAAAAAGGTGGTCGCCAAGGATGGGAAGGATTGGGATATGTTATTGCCATATTTAATGTTCGCCATACGCGAGGTACTGCAGGCGTCCACGGGGTTCTCCCCATTTGAGCTATTGTATGGCAGGCACCCGAGGGGGCTGCTGGATGTAGCCAAAGAGACGTGGGAACAGGAGCCCACTCCACATAAGAGTGTTATCGAGTATGTGGCAAGTATGCAGGATCGGATTGCAGTCGTGCAACCCATCGTAAAGGAGCATCTGTTGGATGCCCAGGCCGCTCAAAGCCGTACCTATAATAAAAGGGCCACGGTCAGGTCCTTTAAAGAAGGAGACCGGGTGTTGGTACTAGTGCCCACCCCAGAGAGTAAACTCATGGCCAAGTGGCAAGGGCCGTATGAGATACGGGGAAAGGTGGGGGAAGTGAATTACAAAGTGTACCAACCCGGGAAAAGAAAACCCGAGCAGTTGTACCATGTAAACCTGCTAAAGGCCTGGAAGGACCGAGAATGTTTGGTCACGGATGCAACTACAGTCATACAATCGGAGGTCCCTCTGGCCCTGGCCAAGGACACAGCCAGGTGTGAGGTAAAAGTCAATGATGCCCTCACAAAACAGCAGCGGCGGGAGGCTCGAGCTTTGGTACAGCAGAATATGGATGTATTCTCAGAGCTGCCGGGGCGAACCTCAGTGATTCAGCATGACATTGTCACTGAGCCCCGGGTAAAGGTGCGGATGAAACCGTACCGAGTGCCAGAAGCCCGAAGGCAAGCCATCGCGGCCGAGGTAAAGCAAATGCTTCAGTTGGGAGTCATTGAGGAGTCCCGAAGTGAGTGGGCTAGCCCCATTGTACTAATACCAAAACCTGATGGGTCATTACGCTTCTGTAATGACTTTAGGAAGTTAAATGAAGTATCAAAATTTGACCTGTATCCCATGCCACGGGTGGACGAGCTAATTGAGAGACTGGGGAAGGCCCAGTACTTCACCACACTGGATCTCACGAAAGGTTACTGGCAGGTTCCCTTAACAGAGTCAGCGAAGGAAAAGACCGCTTTTATAACCCCAGAGGGTCTCTTTCAATACGTTGTCTTACCTTTTGGGTTACATGGAGCTCCGGCCACATTTCAGAGGCTGATGGACATTGTGTTAGCGCCACATAGAGACTATGCGTCAGCCTATTTGGATGACATAGTCATCTTTAGTACCGACTGGGATACCCATCTGTCCCAGGTACAAGCAGTGCTGGAGTCTCTTAGAGCTGCAGGGTTAACAGCAAACCCAAAGAAATGCGCGATAGGTCTCACGGAAGCCCGGTACTTAGGATATGTGATCGGCCGGGGGGTTATCAAACCTCAAGTGAACAAAATTGAGGCCATTCAAAACTGGCCCAAGCCCTTAAGTTCCAAACAAGTGAGGGCATTCCTTGGCCTCATTGGGTATTACCGTCGGTTTATACCCAATTTTGCTGGTAAATCGGCTTCCCTAACGGACCTGTTAAAAGGGAAGAAAACAGTGATGGTCAAGTGGAATCCTCAAGCAGAGGAAGCGTTCCAGTCTCTGAAGTCGGCGTTGTGTGGACAGCCGGTCCTCATCAGCCCCGACTTCAAGAAAACCTTTATTGTGCAAACCGATGCCTCAGAGGTAGGCTTAGGAGCGCTGCTATCGCAAGAGGTGAACGGGGATGAGCATCCAGTCACCTATTTAAGCAGGAAACTGACCCCGGCAGAGAAAAATTATAGCGTAGTGGAGAAGGAGTGCTTGGCGATCAAATGGGCCTTGGAGTCCCTACGCTACTATTTGCTCGGGCGTCAGTTTCGGTTGGTAACAGACCATTCACCCCTTGTCTGGATGAGAAATGCAAAGGAAAGGAATGCCCGAGTCACCAGATGGTTCTTGTCCCTACAAAATTTCAGCTTCTCTGTGGAACATCGGGCTGGGAAATCACAGGGAAATGCAGATGCCCTGTCACGGGCACCATGTATGCTGACAAATGTTCAACCCCACAAGTCTGAACAGAGGGGGGGGGGGGGGGTATGTGAGGCAGTGACCGGTGTCATATGCGAGGGTCGCTATGTGTCCCCCAGGATGTGCTTAGAAGCATATTAGATCCGCTGGAGTGCCCTGTGCTCACAACAGGTTTGCCTGTGAGACACAGGGAAGAATAAAAGTAAGTGTGAACTGGGTCAAGTTATTTGTCCCAGAATTTATTCAGGAAAACCTGGTATGGGCTTTTATTTTGAAACGGACTGCAGGATGGTAGTGGGGCCGGTCCGTTTCCTCCAGCCCAGATCTTATAGTGGCCCATGGCCATAGAATCTGGAGGATAGAAAAAAAAACCCCAGCAAGAGAGTTTGGGGTGTGTCAGTCTGGTCTGGGAGTCAGACCTAGGAGGAGGCTTGTGCAGAGCTCCTTCCGTGTGGAGAAACACGGGCCAGGCACAGCCTGAAAAGCCAGACACCCCAGCGTACACGGGGGGGTGTAATACGCTCACGGCAGCGGACTATGGACTGTTGTTATTTTTTCCCGGCTGCATACCGAAGGACTTGTTTGCTTTCTTTTCCGGTTTGTGAGTATGATGTGTAATAAACAAGACTTTGTTTGAACTTTATATGGGTCACTGCCTATTCACTGCACAGCAAGGACATCGCTACATCACAATATATATATATATATATACATAAATATGTTCTTCTTTGGGGAAATATCTCACTACGATGTTGTTATAATCTGTTCTTCCCCTATGTTATCCACAACACCTATGATTGTTATGTCTGGTGCTGTGCCACGTTGCACTACATACGTTTGTGTCTATGTAGGTTTGTTATTTTTCTTTTGTATACATACGTGCAGTAGTTTGGCACTCCAGGCCATTTACCCATACTAAAGATGGCCGCCGTATGATGTGCGTCTGTTTGCTGCGTCCTACATCCTTCTCCGGCGCCGCCCACTGTCTGACGTATTGGTCACATGGGGCCCCATGTGTTCTTGCGTCAGCGGTGGTGCTGGTGCCGGGATGGAGGCGGGACACTCGGTACGCTGACTGACACACACGTACGGTTACTTCCGGTTTTTGTTCATATGAATTTGCCTTTGGTGTTCTTTGCGGCACGCCCCCTGAAGAAGTAAGTCTTGCTTCCAAAACGCGCGTTGGGGAGGGCGGGAGATTGCATGTGCCCTTGTTACACACCACTAGGTATGTTATGATAAGCATGATGTTTCTAATTATATTGGCATTATCAATATGTGTTAAGCTTTTATTGTTGTGACATTGGGTACAATGTGCGGTCTCCCACCGCTTGTGCTGTGACATGGTTCACCACTTGTTTTAGCTCTATCCCTGTCCATTGCCTTTTGTATCATTAATAAAATGTATCTTTTATATTTGCTAATTGGTTTGGACATTTTTCCACTGCTTTCTTTGTGTTTCTTATTGACTCCAGTGTGTCCTGATAGTCCTAACATTTCAGTTATGATTGCCTCTACATCTCTATATACAGTATATTTGTTTATGATCAATGTTGATTATGAGGTAATCCTGTAGCTGTGTGTGTTTTTCTGCTTGTTACTATGAACTGATAACACCAAAACTTTTTCTTCACTCATGGTTAGTGGTTGGGTGAAGCCATTTATTGTCCCCGGGAGCCCGCACAGAGCCCCGGCAGACCGCACAGAACCCCGGCAGGCCCGTACAGACCCCTGGCTGCCCGCTCAGAGCACCAGCAGGCCCGCACAGACCCCCGGCAGCCCGCACAGAGCCCCGAGAGGCCCGTACAGATTCTCGGCAGGCCCGCACAGACCCCGCCCGCACACACAGACACGCACAGTCTCCGCCCATGCACCACCCACACTCTTCCCCCCTGCGGAACAGGATGTAGAAGTACAGAAAGAGCTTATTTACATTTCGATATTTGTGTCCCATTGACTTGCATTGGTATCGGTTATCGGTATCGGCGATATCCAATATTTTTGGGATATCGGCCGATCCAATCCGATACCGATACTTCTGGATATCGGAAGGTATCGCTCAACACTATTAATAAACTATGAAATATTGACGGGTTTGAATGAGCTGCCATCTAGTGCTCAGACTTCAGTGAAATCATATGTTATCACTTCATTATCAAGTGCAGGCAGAAAACTGGTGTTTCCAGAGAAGTACTGTGCCACGTGATAGAGAACCACCAACGTTTCACATAAGAATCATGTTTCTGACTTGTCCTTGCCTCAGACCCCTTCATATAATTGTGTGTTTACTTATGGCAGGGACCTATCTACTGGGGGAAATAAAGAATTAGTAGGTTAAAATGTTTCAAAGCAGTTTGAATTATCTTGCAGGGGTACACAGGCACAAGCTCTCGAGGACGAGGAGGAGGAGGAGGGGGGCGAACGCCTACAGCCAACTGTTTCCTAGACCGTGGGCTAGGCAGAACTGTCCCAATATTGCTGTCCCCTGTGGACCCTGCAACCACCACATTTACCCAGTGTGCCGTGATGGACATGTAACGTCCTTGGCCATGCCTACTGGTGCATGCATCTGTTGTCAGGTGCACCTTTGTACTCACAGATTGCCTGAGTGCATGGACGATGCGGTCTTTTACTTGCAGGTGGAGGGCTGGGATGGCTTTTCTCGAAAAGAAGTGTCGACTGGGTAGCTCGTAGCGTGGTTCAGCGTAGTCCATCAGGGCTTTGAAAGCTTTGCTTTCAGCTAACCGGTAGGGCATCATCTCTAATGAGATTAGTCTAGCAATGTGGGCGTTCAAACCCTGTGTACGCGGATGCGAGGATGAGTACTTCCTTTTCCTAACGAGAGTCTCATGTAGGGTGAGCTGGACTGGAGAGCTGCAGATCGTGGAACTAGCGGGGGTGCCGGTGGACATGGCAGACTGAGAGAGGGTTGGAGATGGTATTCTTGCTGGTGCCCTAGATGCAGTGTTTCCTACTACGAAACTGGTGATTCCCTGACTGCTTTGGCATGGCGACGAAACCTGCACATTTACTGCAGGTGGTGCGGGAAGTGGCGGGCTTACAGTGAGGGAAGGGATGTAGCGTTGCTGACTAGCTTCATTGGCCGAGGGTGCTACAACCATAAGGGACGTTTGGTAGTTAGTCCAGGCTTGCAAATGCATGGTGGTTAAATGTCTACGCATGCAACTTGTATTTAGACTTTTAAGATTCTGACTTCTGCTTAAGGTAGTTGAACATTTTTGACAGATGACTTTGCGCTGATCATTTGGATGTTGTTTAAAAAAATACCAGACTGCACTCTTTCTACTATCAGATACCTTTTCAGGCATTGCAGACTGAGCTTCTTTAACCGGATGTCCACGCTGTCCTACAACTGGTTTTGGTTTTGCCATGCGTTTTTGGCCAGATACGGGCCTGGCAGATGGAACCTGTTGCGATGTTGATGCCTTCTGCGGCTCCTCCTCCTCTGCTTCAGAGCTACTGCCACCTGCACCCTGTTCCCCCAATGGCTGCCAATTGGGGTCAACAACTGGGTCATCTATGACCTCCTCTTCTATCTTGTGTGCAACTTCATCTGTGTCACCGTGTAAGCCGGTGGTATAGCGTTCGTGACGGGGCACCATAGTCTCATCAGGGTCTGATTCTGGATCAGTACACTGCGAGGGCAATGTTCTGGTCTGAGTCAAAGGAACAGCATAGTAATCTGGCTGTGGCTGTGCATCTGTACACGCCATGTCCGATTCAACTTGTAATGGGCATGGCCTGTTAACTGTTTCACTTTCTAACCCATGAACGGTATGTGTAAAGAGCTCCATGGAGTAACCCGTTGTGTCACCTAACGCATCCTGCTCTGTTGTTCTTGGTGAAGAAGACAAGGAAGCGACTTGTCCCTGACCGTGAACATCCACTAATGACGCGCTGCTTTTACATTTAGCAGTTTCAGAAGAGGAGGCGAAAGAGCTAGAGGCTGAGTCAGCAAGGAAAGCCAAAACTTATTCTTGCTGCTCCGGCTTTAAAAGCGGTTTTCCTACTCCCAGAAAAGGGAGCGTTCGAGGCCTTGTGTAGCCAGACGACGAACCTGGCTCAACAATTCGAGACTTAGGTGCTATATTGCTTTTCCCACGACCACCTGATGCTCCACCACCACTACCATCATTACCAGCCACGACCTCTTCCACCAGACTTCCTCATTGTTTGAAATACGTAACCAAACTGACGGTATTTGTTACTGTAAAACCAGTTACAAGGTGAACTCAAACTTCTGTTGGATTTATATATCCCTTTATAGGTGGGTGGGACTGCAGGGAAAATCAGGCCCAATGTATAACAGTACACAGCTTCAGTGGCAGACAGATATGCCACTAACAGGACTGACGCTGATGCAGACACTACCAATAAAAATCTCCCCCTTTTTATTTTTTCAGGGAGAATATTGAAGAAATGTGGCCCACTCTTATACAGTATATGTTCTGTGGCACAAAATTAGAGACAGATGCCACACACAGCACTGGCAATGAGGCAGAATTGCCAATCTTAATCTCCCACTATTTTTTTTTCTGGGATAATTTAAAAAAAAACTGGCCCAGTATTACACACTAGGTTTAATGTGGGACAAAATTAGAGACAGGTGGCACACACAGGAGTGGCACTGAAGCAGAAATGCCAATCTTAATCTCCCACTATTTTTTTTTTCAGGGAGAATTTAAATGAAATCTGGCCTAGTATTACACACTAGGTTTAATGTGGCACAAAATTTGAGACAGGTGGCACACACAGGAGTGGCACTGAAGCAGAAATGCCAATCTTAATCTCCCACTATTTTTTTTTTCAGGGAGAATTTAAAAGAAATCTGGCCCAGTATTACACACTAGGTTTAATGCGGCACAAAATTTTAGACAGGTGGCACACACAGGACTGGCACTGAAGCAGAAATGCCAATCTTAATCTCCCACTGTTTTTTTTTTTTCAGGGAGAATTTAAAACAAATCTGGCCCAGTATTACACACTAGGTTTAATGTGGCACAAAATTAGGGACAGATGCCACACACAGCACTGGCACTGAGGCAAAATTGCCAATCTTAATCTCCCACTATTTTTTGTTTATTTATGGGAGAATTGGCAAGAAATCAGGCCCACTGTTAGACTGTATGTTTTCTGTGCCAGAAAATGAGACACAGATGCCACACACAGGACTGCCACTGATACAGATTTGCCAATTTTAATCTGCACCCTTTTTTTTTTTTCTTCAGGGAGACTAGTGAATAAATCTGGGCCACTGTATTAGAGTATATTTTCTGTGGCAGAAAGTGGCTTGAAGAGATATAACGAAACAAACAAAAAAAAGGGACTGTCCTACAATTACTATCTCACTGCAGTAATCTCAGCAAAGTATGGCAGCCAGCAATAACAAGGAGTGGACTGCTGCACAAAAAAGTCAAAAGTGTGGACAAACAAACAAGATAGCTGTGCAGAAAGGAAGGAGCAACAGGATTTGTGCTTTGAAAAAAGCAGTTGGTTTGCACAGCGGTGTACAAACAGCAATGCAGCTATCAGGGAGCCTTCTAGGGCAGCCCAATGAGCTACAGCGCTGAGGAAAAAAAAATCTAGCCTCCACTGTCCCTGCTAGAAAAGGTGGTGTTGGACAGTGGAAATCGCTACAGCACAAGCAGTTTGGGGGTTAAGGGACCCTGCCTAACGCTATCCCTGCTTCTGACGAAGCAGCAGCAACCTCTCCCTATGCTCAGATCAGCAGCAGTAAGATGGCGGTCGGCGGGAACGCCCCTTTATAGCCCCTGTGACGCCGCAGAAAGCAAGCCAATCACTGCAATGCCCTTCTGTAAGATGGTGGGGACTGAGACCTATGTCATCACGCTGCCCACACTCTGCATCCACCTTCATTGGCTGAGAAATGGCGCTTTGGCGTGAAAGTCGCGTACCGCATGGCCGACCCCACACAGGGATCGGGTCGGGTTTCATGAAACCCGACTTTGCCAAAAGTCGGCGACTTATGAAAATGACCGACCCGTTTCACTCAACCCTACCAATAGCTAAATGTAGTAACAAATCTTACTGTATCATCCATCCTGGATTTCCGTTTGGACTCAGTATTATAGAGCAGGTCATGTCGGGAGGCATGTTTGGCTCGATGGTATGCCGCCTTTATCATCCTATGACTATAGCCCCGCAACAAAAAACGCTGTCTAAGGGTATGTGTCCACGTTCAGGATTGCATCAGGATTTGGTCAGGATTTTATGCAGGTAAAATCCTGAACAAATCTGCACCTGAGGTCACTGGCAGGTCACCTGCGCTGTCCTTGCGTTTTTTCTGCAATGTAAGGACATGCTGCGTTCTTTAAAGACGCGCCTCTTGTGCATTTTCGCGGGTATGCCGCATGCGTCTTTTACTGCATAGTGGAGACGGGATTTCATTAAATAATAATAATAATCATTTTATTTATATAGCGCCAACATATTCCGCAGCGCTTTACAAATTATAGAGGGGACTTGTACAAACAATAGACATTACAGCATAACAGAAATCACAGTTCAAAATAGATACCAAGAGGAATGAGGGCCCTGCTCGCAAGCTTACAAACTATGAGGAAAAGGGGAGACACGAGAGGTGTTAAATCCCCTCCACTATGCTGTAACATCTGGACGCTGCGTTTTTTATGCTGTGGCTCAATGCTGCGTCAAAAACGCAGTGTTTCCTGAATGTGGAAACATACCCTAAGTTCCTCAGCCCTGCATTCGAAGTTACCATCAGATGAGCATATCCTGCGGCGATGGAGAAATTGTCCCACTGGCACAGAGCGAATCATGTGCCTGGGATGACCAGATGAAGCATAAAGCAATGTGTTGGTAGCCATCTCCTTTCTGAAAATATCCGTTGGTAAGAAACCGGATACATCTCGACTGATGGTGACATCCAGAAAATCCAGAGACCTACTGTCAAAGGAAAAGGTCAAATGTACATTGAGGTCATTGCTGTTCAAGGTATGGTTCAGTTGCTCAAGGCCGATGGTAGTGCCCTGCCAGATGAAGAAGATGTCGTCAATGTACCGTGTCCAAAACGGGACATGGTCCATTAACCCCTGTTCCTCGAACAGAAACAGGTCCCTTTACCACAGCCCCAGGAAGAGACCGGCATAGGCAGGCGTGAAGGCCGCTCCCATGGCGGTCCCCTGGAGCTGCAGGTAGAAGGACCCTTTAAATACAAAGTAATTGTGGGTGAAGGTGAACTCTAATAGTTCCAGCAGGAGATCCCTCATATCCAGCAGCAATGATGAGGTACAAAGAAAGTACCATACGGCAGAGATGCCATCCATATGTCAGTTCATAAGTTCAGATACCCTGAAAAAGGGCCAAGAAAGCAAACATTTTGCTGGGGTATGTAAACTTTTAAGCACAACTGTATTTATATATTTTGAAGAATATTTCCTTTGAAAATGATGTGTAAATCACAAAGAGAATTACTCTATGTAAAAGCTCATGTTAAAGGGAACCTGTCATCCCCCAGGTGTTTGTAACTAAAAGAGCCATCTTGTGCAGCACTAATTCTGCATTCTGACAAGGTGGCTCTTTTAGTTATTGTTCGTTGCACTGCAGAAATAATCACTTTTGAATTTGGTCCCTCATACCTGTGAAATCGCCAGGGAGGCAAGTCTTTCCCCCCTCATTCAAACGCCTCCCAGCCATCACTCTGCGAGAAGGGCGCCGCTTCTTCAGCGTTATTCAGTTGTCCAGGCGCCTGAGCGGTCATATTCTGCCTTGGGCATGCGCAGTTCGCACTGCCCGACAATTGACATCACTTGATGTCTTGTTTACTGCGCCTGCGTGCACCCGCGGGATCTCGGGCCGATTATGGCTAAAAATAAATGAAAAACAATAGAGCATAAATTAACTAACAGCAACATAATTGACAAAGATTCACGTCAACACTGTGTGTTAGGGCTAACGGAGCGCACCAAGTATAGGAAGGAAACAACAAGGTGCGTTCGCAACCAGGTGTCCACCATGCAGAGATATCTGCTGCAAAGTAATTGGCAGCACTATATGGCGGTATAAGTGAACTCTGTTAACTTCACAGAATCATAGTAACATAGTAAAATAGTAACATAGTAAGGCCGAAAAAAGACATTTGTCCATCCAGTTCAGCCTATATTCCATCATAATAAATCCCCAGATCTACGTCCTTCTACAGAACCTAATAATTGTATGATACAATATTGTTCTGCTCCAGGAAGACATCCAGGCCTCTCTTGAACCCCTCGACTGAGTTCGCCATCACCACCTCCTCAGGCAAGCAATTCCAGATTCTCACTGCCCTAACAGTAAAGAATCCTCTTCTATGTTGGTGGAAAAACCTTCTCTCCTCCAGACGCAAAGAATGCCCCCTTGTGCCCGTCACCTTCCTTGGTATAAACAGATCCTCAGCGAGATATTTGTATTGTCCCCTTATATACTTATACATGGTTATTGGATCGCCCCTCAGTTGTCTTTTTTCTAGACTAAATAATCCTAATTTCGCTAATCTATCTGGGTATTGTAGTTCTCCCATCCCCTTTATTAATTTTGTTGCCCTCCTTTGTACTCTCTCTAGTTCCATTATATCCTTCCTGAGCACCGGTGCCCAAAACTGGACCAAAAATCGCAAAGATATGAAAACGCTTTGCCCTTTTAACCTCACATACCTAACTGAGCAAAGCAAAGAGTGGTCTTAAAGACAGCATAGCACACAAACAACTCCTCACCAGAGGTGCCGGTATTCTAGGGGCTTATTTCAGTCTGGCCATGAATCCAAGCATACAAAACTCCTCACCGGAGATACCGGTATTCTAGGGGCTTATTTCAGCCAACCCTGACCACATGCAGACATGACCACCAAGTAGCAAAGCTCATAACATACGTTGATACTAGCGCATGGCTGTGCGGCCATGCGAACCTTATATAGCTGCAGCAGACAAGTTCCTTCCTAGTGGTCCAATTGGAGCTGCTACAGGACCTGAGCGTGTGACCCCCGACCTCCAATGAGAGGTCCTCCTGTGGGCATGCTCAGTGTGTGCAAAGCAGGACTTCGTCCCAGAAAAGCCTGCTTGCCACTGACCAGTGCTGGCTACAAAAGCAGAGCCTGGAAAGGCAGCAGTAACCCTTTGCACAGTATCAGGCTGAGCGAGATGCTGGGACCAACGTCTCCGCTGAGCAGGCTCCACTGCGGCTGATGCAGAATAGAAGACTGCAGCAAACATGGCTCGAGATTCCCCCTGTGCAGCAGTGGGAACTCAACCCCTAACATTACCCCCCCTCCTAGGGCCCCCCTCCTTGGGCCTCGCTATGCTCAAAGGCTGCAATGAGCAACAGACCCCGAATGTGCTCCACAGGCTCCCAGGTTCTGTCTTTTGGGTCGTGACCCTTCTAGTCCACCAGATAATGTTTCTTGCCACGTACCACCGTGCACCCCACGATAGAGTTCACCTCAAACTCATCCGTGGACGAACCCGATGTCCCAGGAGATGACTCGGAAAACGGGGACAAATAGACGGGCTTTAAGAGGGAAACGTGAAAGGTGTCGGTGATAACAAGGCGCGGAGGAATAGCCAAACGGTAGCAGCCTGATGTTATGGGCGGAGAGCCATACTAAGTCGCCAGGAGCAAAGGTCGGAGTGGGGCACCGTTGTGCATCAGCAGAAACCCTCATTCTCTCCCTGGAGGCATGGATAGCATCCTGTGTACGGTCCCAAATATCACATGCCTCCACCGCCCAGTCTGCCATCCTAGAATAGGTGGATGACACGGGCATGGGCACAGGGACACACAGATGCTGGCCATAATTATGGAGAAAAGGAGTCTGACTGGTAGAGTCGGCTACGGCGTTGTTCAAGGCAAATTCTGCCCAAGGTAGCAAAGATGCCCAGTCATCCTGCCTGGCGGAGACAAAATGTCGCAAGTATGTGCCCAGAGTCTGGTTGGCCCTCTCTACCAACCCATTCATCTCGGGATGATCAGCAGAAGAGAGATTCAGCTCAATGCTGAGTAAACGACAGAGCTCTCTCCAGAACCGAGACGCAAACTGAGGACCCTGGTCACTGACAAATTTGTCAGGCATGCCATGTAGATGGAAAGCATGTTTGACGAACAACGCCGCAAAAGCCAGTGCAGAAGGTAACCGTGGAAGCGGAAGTGCACCATTATAGAAAAATGGTCGGTGACTACCCAGAGAACTGTAGAGATACGAGACTTGGGTAAGCCTACCACGAAGTCCATCCCGACCATCTCCCAGGGCCTGTCTCCCACCGGTAAGGGGTAAAGTAGCCCAGCAGGCCGTTGCCGAGGAGACCGATTCTTGGCACAGGAGACACACGCCAGAATATAGTCCCCGACGTCACGGGCCATATGTGGCCATGAATACGTCCTTGCCAAGAGCTCAGTTGTCCTCTTGGTCCCAAAATGTCCACCCACCCGGGACGAGTGAGTCCAAGAGAGAACCTCCGGTCGCAAATTAGATGGAACGAAAGTCTTGCCTGCGGGCACAGACCTTTAGCGAAACCGGAACCACAGTTCTCAGGCTCTCTGAAGGGACAATAAGCCGAGGCTCCTCCTCCTCCTCTGGTCCAATTGGAGCTGCTACAGAACCTGAGCATGTGACCCCCGACCTCCAATGAGAGGTCCTCCCATTGGCATGCTCAGTGTGTGCAAAGCGGGATTTAGTCCCAGAAAAGCCTGCTCGCCGCTGACCAGTGCTGGCTACAAAAGCAGTAACCCTTTGCACAGACTCAGGCTGAGTGAGATGCTGGGACCGATGCCCCCACTGAGCAGGCTCCACTGTGGCTGATGCAGAATGGGAGACCGCAGCAGACATAATAATAATAATTTTATTTATATAGCGCCAACATATTCCACAGCGCTTTACAAATTATAGAGGGGACTTGAACAGACAATAGACATTACAGCATAACAGAAATCACAGTTCAAAATAGATACCAAGAGGAATCAGGGCCCTGCTCGCAAGCTTACAAACTATGAGGAAAAGGGGAGACACGAGAGGTGGATGGTAACAATTGCTTTAGTTATTCGGACCAGCCATAGTGTAAGGCTCAGGTGTTCATGTAAAGCTGCAAGAACCAGTTAACTGCCTAAGTATGTAGCAGTACAGACACAGAGGGCTATTAACTGCATAAAGTGTATGAGAACATGATGTGAGGAACCTGATTATCTTTTTTTTTTTTTAATGGGCCACACAGGGATAGTTAGGTTAATGCATTGAGGCGGTAGGCCAATCTGAACAAATGAGTTTTTAGGGCACGCTTAAAACTGTGGGGATTGGGGATTAATCGTATTAACCTAGGTAGTGCAGTCCAAAGAATCGGCGCAGCACGTGTAAAGTCTTAGAGACGGGAGTGGTAGGTTCTGATTATTGAGGGTGCTAACCTGAGGTCATTAGCGGAGTGGAGGGCATGGATAGGGTGGTAGACTGAGACCAGAGAGGAGATGTAGGGTGGTGCTGAGCCATGGAGTGCTTTCTGGATGAGGGTAGTAGTTTTGTACTGGATTCTTGAGTGGATGGGTAACCAGTGTAATGACTGGCACAAGGTAGAGGCATCGGTGTAACGGTTGGTGAGGAATATGATCCTGGCTGCAGCATTCAGGACAGATTGGAGAGGGGAGAGTTTGGTAAGAGGGAGGCCGGTTAGTGGAGAGTTACAATATTCCAGACGAGAATGAATGAATGAAACAGTGAGAGTTTTTGCAGAGTCGAAAGTAAGAAAAGGGCGAATTCTAGAAATGTTTTTGAGATGCAGATAAGAAAGGCGAGCCAGTGATCGGATGTGGGGGGTGAATGAAAGCTCGGAATCAAGTATGACCCCAAGGCAGTGGGTATGTTGCTTTGGAGTAATGGTGGAACCGCACACGGAGATGGCTATGTCAGGCAAAGGTAGGTTATTAGAGGGAGAAAACATGAGGAGTTCAGTTTTTGACAGGTTCAGTTTCAGATAGAGGGAGGACATAATGCTAGAGACAGCGGTAAGACAAGCACTGGTGTTTTCTAAAAAGGTCAGCATGATAACAGGAGAAGAAGTGTATAATTGGGTGTCGCCAGCATAGAAATGGTACTGGAAACCAAATCTACTGATTGTTTGTCCAATAGGGGCAGTATACAAAGAGAAGAGGAGGGGGCCTAGGACAGATCCTTGAGGAACCACAACAATAAGGGGAAAGTGAGAGGAGGAGGAGCAAGCAAAAGATACAGTGAAGGATCGGTCAGAGAGATAGGAGGAGAACCAGGAGAGAACAGTTTCCTTGAGGCCAATGGAGTCGAGCATAGTGAGGAGGAGCTGATGATCCACAGTGTCGAATGCTGCGGAGAGATCCAAGAGAATTAGCATGGAGTAGTGACCATTAGATTTAGCTGTTAGTAGGTCATTAGAGACTTTAGTGAGGGCAGTTTCAGTAGAGTGTAAAGAGCAGAAACCAGATTGAAGAGGGTCGAGAAGAGAGATCTAATAACCATGTATAAGTATATAAGGGGACAATACAAATATCTCGCTGAGGATCTGTTTATACCAAGGAAGGTGACGGGCACAAGGGGGCATTCTTTGCGTCTGGAGGAGAGAAGGTTTTTCCACCAACATATAAGAGGATTCTTTACTGTTAGGGCAGTGAGAATCTGGAATTGCTTGCCTGAGGAGGTGGTGATGGCGAACTCAGTCGAGGGGTTCAAGAGAGGCCTGGATGTCTTCCTGGAGCAGAACAATATTGTATCATACAATTATTAGGTTCTGTAGAAGGACGTAGATCTGGGTATTTATTTATTATGATGGAATATAGGCTGAACTGGATGGACAAATGTCTTTTTTCGGCCTTACTTACTAACTAACTACTAACTAACTATGTTAGTTATCGGAGAGATAGCGGGTAAGACAGGAGTGGACCAGGCGTTCGAGAAGTTTAGAGATGAAGGGAAGATTAGAGACAGGTCTATAATTAGCGGCACAGTTTTGATCGAGGGATGGTTTTTTAAGTAATGGATGTATGATGGCATGCTTAAATGAGGATGGAAAAATACCGGAAGTGAGAGAAAGGTTGAATATTTTTGTTAGGTGAGAGGTGACAGCTGGGGAAAGGGACTGGAGGAGATGTGACGGAATGGGGTCACTGGTGCAAATGGTTGGGCGAGAAGATGCAAGGAGCCTGATTACTTCTTCTGTAACTGGTTCAAAGTCAGAGAGTAAATTAGATGCAGTGGGGGAGGGAGGACAGTGCATGGTATGAAGAGATTGGGAGATGATTTCCTGTCGAATGTGGTCATTTTTTTTCTTTGAAGTAATTGGCCAGATCGTCAACGCGGAGATACGTGGTTGGGGCCTGCGCTCTTGGGTTGAGTAGGGACTGGAAAGTGTCAAAGAGACGTTTAGGGTTATGGGACAGCGAGGTGATGTGGGTGTTGAAATAGGGTTGTTTGGAGAGGTGAAGGGCAGAGTTGTATGTTTTTAGCATGAACTTATAATGCATGAAATCTTTGGGTAGATTAGATTTTTTTTACAGCATGTGCCACGGTTGTCGCTGTCTGTGCTGAGTTGTTCTAAGTATAGGAGTTGCAGCTTCATCCAGGGCACTTTGCAGGGTTTCATTGTAATGCTTCAGAGCAGAATCAGGACATGAGATGGAGGAGATTGGGGTCAATGAGGACTGCAAGTTCTTCATATGTTTCTGGGTGTTAATGGCCTGTATGTTTCTATAAGTGTGGAAAGTGGGGGTGACCTGAGCGGGATGGCAGTTCTTGATAGAGAATGAAAGAAGGTTGTGGTCAGGGAGTGGAAGAAGGGAGTTTGTGAAATCATCCACTGAGCAAAGCCGGTAGAAGACCAAATCGAGGGAGTTTCCATCTTCATGCGTTGGATAGTTAGTATGCTGCGAGAGGCCGAAAGAGGAGCTTAGAGATAAAAGGTGAGAAGCAGATGGGGAGAGGGGATAAGCAATGGGGATGTTGAAATCACCCATGATGAGGGTGGGGGAGTCACAGGAGAGAAAGTGTGGAAGCCAGGTGGCAAAGTGATCCAGGAACTGATGAGAGGGGCTGGGAGGATGATACACCACCGCCACCCGCATGGAGAAGGGGATGTAGAGTCTGACAACATGGACCTCAAAGGAAGGGAAGACAAGTGATGGTACTTGGGGGATAACTTGGAAGGTACATTTGGGTGAAAGGAGCAGACCAACGCCTCCACCTGCTCTGTTGTCCGATCTTTGGGTATGAGAAAAGTGTAGTCCATCATATGAAAGAGCAGAGCAGCGGTGGTGTCTGACTGCTGGATCCAGGTTTCAGTAAGCCAGGATATTAAGAGAATTAGAAAGGAAGAAGTCATGGATGGAGGAGAGTTTATTACACACAGAGCGAGAATTCCAAAGGGCACAATTGAAAAAGACAGAAGGCATGCATGGAATATTAATAAGGTTAGAGGGGTTTCTGAGTGTAGCAGTTGGGAGGTTTGATTGGCTATAACATGGGGGGCTGGGGTTGGGAACGATGTCTCCAGCGACTAGGAGAAGGAGGATAGAAAGAGTGAGCAGATGGTTAAGTGATTTGTGAGAGCGTCTCTTGTGTTGTATGGTGGGACTGAATGGATCTCTGCTGTTAAGCAATGTGAACAGAGCATGAGTGCTATGCATAGGAGAGGAAAGGACAGAGGGGCCGATATGGATGAAGTGTAAAGATTTAATGCAAGGGTGGTGAATGTGAGTGAATGCGGCAGCCAGGATAAAGGATATAAAAATACATATGGTGAATATTTGTTCTGTTCCAAATGAACAGAATGGGCAGCACGGTGGCTCAGTGGATAGCACTGCAGCCTTGCAGCGCTGGGGTCCTGGGTTCTAATCCCACCCAGGACAACATCTGCAAAGAGTTTGTATGTTCTCTCAGTGTTTGCGTGGGTTTCCTCCGGGTTCTCCGGTTTCCTCCCACATTCCAAAGACATACTGATAGGGAATCTAGATTGTGAGCCCCATCGGGGACAGCGATGATGTGTGCAAACTGTAAAGCGCTGCGGAATATGTTAGCGCTATATAAAAATAAAGATTATTATTATAATTTATTATAAATGAACAGGGAATAGATTTACATTGTCTTACCTGTCTCCTGCCCTGTCTAACTGCCATGTTATAACTGCAAGTACTTAGAAAAAGTAATTTGAATAAATGTACACGAATAATAGTGTACGAATGCATCCCCAAATTATGTCTACATTTATAGAAGGCTAGCCCTTAGATCTCACTTTTTTTTTTCCCTCTCGCTAGCAATCAATCTAACTCAGTTGAGACAGCAGGACACAATAAATGTAGTGAACAGATAAACAAATGTCCAGGTCTACATGGATCATAAACCGCTTTGAAACAGTTATGTAATCTCTCTGCATGAGGACAAGCAGAAGTGAGTTAAATATCTATAAACAAAAACAATTGTATAATAAGATGGCTAACAAGTATAGATATATGCAGGATTCAATGCCAAAGATAGAATGACTCAGATACCATTCAGGCTGCTTGCTGTCAGGGACTGGAGCAATAGACATGCAGGGTATTTCAGTTCAGAGAATGAATGATAAGTTTACCATTCAGGCTGCTTGCTTGAGACAAGGAACTCGATGCATGCAGCAGCGGGAACTCGACCCTTAACACTATGGACCTTTAATTTTTAGGGTCAAGGATCCTCAGCAGTCAGATTGTGTTTGATTAAAAAAAAATCATATCTTAACAATATGCCATCAGTTTATGAAATTGGAAAGCTAGTATGAAGTTACCCAAAGTCAAAGACCAACATACTGTTGAAGAACTTGTCGGGGAAAGCAAGGAGCAGGCATGTTGGATTTTAACATGTTTAACCTTTATTGTGATGAATCATTATCAGAAGTGTCATGCACCTTCAACCACTTGTTACTGTATATTGTGGTCAATTTGAAGGGGTGGTACAGTAGCTTTTTTTTTTTTTTTTTTACAAAACACCACATAATAGCCCAGAAAGTAAAAAACAAAAATATATCAGCTCTGATGAATCATGTGACTACTGCAGACAGCAAGTAACCTCACAAGTGAAATAATCATCATATTGTAGCCAGTAATTGTCTGCAGTGGTGTCACAAGTCTGTATAGCCATAATTGGATGTATCAAATGAGTATTATTTCATTACTTTTGACAAGACGTCCTTATGGAGAATTGTTACCTGTTTCAATAAACAATGAATTTCATTCTCTTATATTCTATATAGAAGATATTGGCCAGGTGTGGACTGATGAACCACCCCTTTAAAAATTCTAGAATTTTGCGAGAGGCAACACAAAACATTGTACTTCTTGTTATTAGAATTGCATAACAATATAATACTTTCTCAATGTTGCTAGAATGTTTTATCAATGGCCACTAAGATGAAGAAGAACATCAGCAAGGTAGAGACCCTAATAATATACCTAGCACATTTGCTAAGCAGCAGGAGGGGAATGTCTTTTTTTCACCAGCAAAGTCTAAAAGTAAAATACCAGGGTTCTCTGAGGGATAAAGTAATGAGGGCCAGCTCTCTGCAGAGAAATATTTTGGAGAACATATTCCAGTAAGGACTGACAGAGAAAAAAAAAAGAACTGAAGATATTTGAGCATAATGGATGGAATTGCAGCTGTTTCTACTAAAGTAAAGAAGGAAATAGAGTATTTCCCACTAAGTATTTTGGAAATTGCAAATATATTGCTCTTCTTGGCCTCCACATTTATTTTATTTTTTTATTCTATGACTTTTGAGCAATTTTACAAACACTTTTTCTTTTATAAAGAGAAAATAAAGGTTAACCCTAACAAAATTGTATCACGACCATCAAGGTTGGCCATACGTTTCATCTGTTTGCTTCACTACAGTATATGAGACAGTCTAGGGGCTTGAGAGCATTAATCACCTGATTGAAGTAATTTGTTTATTAGGATTGCTTTTAATATAATAGACACGTACTTGTTATATTGTACATTTGAGATGTTCTATTGAGTGATAACTATGAATCCTTGTTTTCAGGGAAACACCTATGTTTGCCCGGCTTGGACGTACTGTGGCAAATGATTACTCCACCTGACCACTTTGGTCTCCCTATTCTTAGGATTAGTGAGTGTCTTGGCAACTACACCCCCAGTGATTATACATTTCTTATCTATCCTTTGAGCACTTTGTAGACTTATGGATCAACTCCATTAAAATAAAGTAATGACATTTTTAATTTACTCGCTTGCATGGCACCATTATTTCCACAGCGCTTTAAGAACATCATCACTGTCCCCATTGGGGATCACAATGTCTGCATGGAGAGCTCCTTTGACCGCATGTTTACTTCACAGAAAAACCTTCCAAATGCAAGCACCACACCTCAAATCAACTCCAGGCCTTTTATCTGCTTAATTGAGAATGACATAACGAAGGGATTACCCACACCTGTCCATGAAATAGCCTTGGAGTCTATTGTCCAATTACTTTTGGTCCCTTTAAAAACAGGGTGGCACATGTTAAGGAGCTGAAGCTCCTAAACCCTTCATCCAATTTTAATGTGGATACCCTCAAATGAAAGCTGAAAGTCGGAACTTCAACTGCATCTGAATTATTTTGTTTAAAATTCATTGTGGTAATGTCTATAACCAAAATTAGAAAAATGTTGTGTTAGGTCTCGAGTTCCCGCTTCTGCACAGGGGGAATCTCGAGCCACCTCCGCTGCGGTCTCCCATTCTTATCCAGCCGCAGTGGAGTCTGCTCAGCAGGGACGTCGGTCCCAGCGTCTTGCTCAGTCTCACTCTGTACAGAGAGTTACTGTTGCTTTTTCAGCTTCTGCCATTAAAGCCAGTGCTGGTCAGCAGCGAGTGGACTTCTCTGGGACTAAGTCCTTGTCTGCACACACTGAGCATGCCCAGGGCAAGATCTCCCGTTGGAGATCGAGGGTCATGTGCTCAGGCTCTGCAGCACATTCCATTGGTCCTCTTGGCAGGTCTTGGAAGGGCAAAGTTTCTGTGGCCACTTCCTGTGCTGCAACTATATAAACTGCGCATGACCGCACGGCCATGCGCTAGTGTACATTTGCTTACGTGTGTTTGTTGTGAGTGCAAGTCGTCCTTGGATACCCCTTCCCTATTGAATGTCTGTTCGCGGAAGGTGTATGGTTGCTATCTAGCGCCCGACTTATCCTACAGCACTAATCACACATTACAGCGTCCAGTTGCTGTGACCGCCAGTACGGCGCCGTGCACTTCCTCTGTGCTTTCCTTACCCAAGCCTGGGTGATTAGTGGCGTTCGTCAGTGCGGCACCGCATGCACTCTTGTGCCCTAATATTGTTATTTAGCTTCCTTACACACCCAGTTGCGGTGTTGTGCCAGCAAGGGTCTAATCGGACTTCAATCCTAGTTGGGGTTGAGTTCGCTGACTACTTGCTCGCCCTCTATGTGCGGTACCGCGATCCTGTGACGCAACAGGATTGCTTCCTTCACGCTGGGTGAAGTTTAACCCACGTGTGTATACTTATGAGTACCGCCATATAGTCCGTCATTACTTGGCAGCAGGTTCCATCTCTGCACGGTGGACCCCGGGCTGCGAACGCACCATACTCTATCTGCCTTATTATTTGGTGCGTTCCACTAGCCCTAACATTACACTAGCGCCAGGGTCTGGCTAGTAATGACGGACAAACAGCAATCCTTGCGGTATATCCAGCAGCTGGAGGGTAGGTTGGCGGCTCTTGAGAGCGCAACCTCAGCTGTGGATGTTACCGCAGTTGCTGTACAGGCTGCTAGCGTGGCTGCAGCAACCCTGTCCATTGCCACCCCTGCTCCAACATTTTCTCGCCTCCCGCTGCCAGAAAAATTTTCTGGTGATAGCAAATTTTGTAGGGGATTTGTGAGTCAGTGCTCTATTCACCTCGAGCTCCTGGCTGCACGTTTTCCCACAGAGCGGGCTAAGGTGGAATTTATAGTGTCTCTCTTGTCGGACAGGGCATTGGAATGGGCTACGCCGCTGTGGGAGCGTGGCGATCATGTGGTGCAGAGTGCTCCGCTGTTTCTGAGCACTCTGAAACAGGTCTTTTTAGGACCTCAAGTCACCCATGATACTGCGCTCCAACTGCTGGCATTAACTCAGGGTGAGTCCTTGGTCAGTCATTTTGCCGTCCAATTCCGCACTTTAGCTTCTGAGCTGGATTGGTCGGATAAAGCTCTTATCCCCATATTTTGGAGGGGCCTGGCTGACCACGTTAAGGACGCTCTGGCCACTAGGGAGATTCCTGCCACACTGGAGGAGTTAATAACTGTCTCCACTCGAATTGACCTCCGTTTTAACGAGCGGAGGTTAGAGCGAGCCCAGTGTAGGCAGAGGTTTCGGCTGGCTCCTACCTTCGCCAAACCTCTGGAATCTCCGGTCCTGGTTCCTGAGTCACATGAGGCCAGGGAAGTGTCACAAGCGGGATCTAAGTCCCGGACCGCTTGTGCACTCAAGGTCTGTCATGTTTGCCAGCAGTCAGGACATCTAGCCACCAGATGTTCTCAGCGGTCGAGGAAACGTCAGCGTCTAGTGGTAGTAGGTGGAGGTACACTAGACACGGCGACGTTTGCCTCTAAATTGTCCTTTAAGGGGACAATTACTATAGGCTCATTCTCCCACTCGGTAGAGCTCTGCGTGGATTCTGGGGCGGAGGGCAATTTTATGTCTTCTGCCTTCACCCAACGTCACGCAATACCCCTGGTTATGCTAGCTCAACCAGTAACGGTACGAGTGGTGAATGGGTCGACACTGCCCTCACAGATAACACACCAGACCATCCCTTTTACTCTGTCCATGTCGCCATCTCATCAGGAGATTATATCTCTGCTCGTCATTCCTGAGGGAATTGATGAGGTCCTGTTGGGAATACCTTGGCTACGGTACCACTCTCCTCATATCGAGTGGTCCTCTGGCAGAATCCTGGGATGGGGCGAATCTTGTGGGGGTAGGTGTCAGAGGGAGTGCGTTCAGGTTGCTACTACAGAGGTACCCGCAGATCTTTCCTCTCTCCCCAAGCAGTATTGGTCTTATGCAGACGTGTTCTCCAAAAAGGCGGCGGAGATCCTTCCGCCCCATCGCCCCTATGACTGTCCTATTGATCTCTTGCCTGGTGCTGAGCCTCCCCGGGGTCGGGTCTATCCGCTATCTCTCCCGGAGACGGAGGCAATGTCACAGTACATCCAGGAAAATCTGGCAAGAGGATTCATTAGGAAGTCAGTGTCACCTGCTGGGGCAGGGTTCTTCTTCGTGCAGAAGAAGAATGGGGAATTGCGTCCATGCATAGACTACAGGGGTCTTAATGCCATCACCGTTAAAAATAAGTATCCTTTGCCCTTGATATCTGAGCTCTTTGATAGGCTTCGGGGAGCAAGGGTATTTACTAAACTAGATCTGCGGGGTGCTTACAACCTGATTCGCATCCGTGAGGGGGACGAATGGAAGACGGCTTTTAACACCAGGGATGGGCACTATGAATATCTGGTGATGCCCTTCGGGCTCTGTAATGCCCCAGCCATTTTCCAAGACTTTGTGAACGATAACTTCCGGGATATGCTTTCCACCTCGGTCGTAGTCTATCTGGATGATATTCTCATCTACTCTCCAGATATTGACTCCCACCGGAGAGATGTTTGCAAAGTCTTCGACCTCCTACGGGCAAACTCCCTCTATGCCAAGTTGGAGAAGTGTATGTTTGAGCAGGAGTCCTTACCTTTCCTAGGCTACATCATCTCTGCCCAGGGATTGGCTATGGATCCTGCCAAACTACAGGCTGTGATGGACTGGCAGGAACCCCATTCTCTTAAAGCGGTGCAGCGCTTTATGGGGTTCATTAATTATTATCGCCAGATCATTCCGCACTTCTCAACTTTGGTAGCTCCCTTGGTTGCCCTCACCAAGAAGGGGGCGAATCCCAAATTGTGGTCTGAGGAGGTCTCCAAGGCCTTTAACTCTATAAAGTCACACTTCGCTAGCGCTCCCATCCTACATCGCCCTGATGTTGATAAGCCATTTATCATGGAGGTGGATGCCTCTTCTGTTGGTGCTGGAGCAGTCCTCTTCCAAAAGGATGCTCAAGGTCGGAAGCATCCTTGCTTCTTCTTTTCTAAGACCTTCTCACCAGCAGAGAGGAATTATTCCATCGGGGACAGGGAGTTGCTAGCCATGAAGTTGGCTTTCTCGGAGTGGAGACATCTCTTGGAGGGAGCACGTTTTCCCTTCCAAGTCTTCACAGACCATAAAAATTTGGTGTACCTGCAGACAGCCCAGCGGTTGAATTCTCGCCAGGCCAGATGGTCCTCATTCTTCTCCCGGTTTCATTTCACCCTCCATTTTCTTTCTGGGGAGAAGAACATTCGGGCCGACGCTCTCTCTCGCTCCGTTGTGTCATCTGCGGAGGAGGAGGAGGAGCCTCGGCTTATTGTCCCCACCGAGAGCTTGAGAACTGTGGCCCCGGTTTCGCTTGAGTCTGTGCCTCCGGGCAAGACTTTTGTACCATCCAGCTTGCGACCGGAGGTTCTCTCTTGGGCACACTCGTCCAGGGTGGGTGGACATTTTGGTACCAAAAGGACATCTGAGTTACTGGCGAGGACATACTGGTGGCCGCATATGGCTCGTGATGTCGCAGAGTATGTTCGGGCGTGTGTCTCTTGCGCCAAGAACAAGACTCCTCGGCAACGGCCAGCTGGTTTGCTTTATCCTCTGCCGGTGGCGGACAGGCCCTGGGAGATGGTCAGGATGGACTTTGTGGTGGGCTTACCCAAGTCTCGTAACTGCACCATTATCTGGGTGATCACCGACCATTTTTCCAAAATGGTGCACTTGGTGCCTCTTCCACGGCTACCTTCTGCACGGGCGTTGGCTGTCTTGTTCGTCAAGCATATCTTTCGCCTACACGGTATGCCAGACAAAATTGTTAGTGACCGGGGTCCCCAGTTTGCGTCTCGATTCTGGAGAGAGCTTTGTCGTCTACTCAGTATTGAGTTGAATCTCTCTTCGGCATATCATCCCAAGACGAATGGGTTGGTAGAGAGGGCCAACCAGACCTTGGTCACATATTTACGACATTTTGTTTCTGCCAGGCAGGATGACTGGGCATCCTTGCTACCGTGGGCAGAGTTTGCACTTAACAATGCCGTAGCCGACTCCACCGGTCAGACTCCATTCCCCGTAACATCAGGCTGCGAGTTGAGTCCACTAAGTTTGCTCCTCGCTACTTGGGTCCCTTCAAGGTTCTCGAATGGGTTAATCCTGTGGTCTACCGTTTGGCTCTTCCTCCACGCTTGGGTATCACCGACACCTTTCATGTGTCCCTCTTGAAACCCGTATACATGTCCCGGTTTTCCGAGTCATCTGCCGGGACATCGGGTTCGTCTACGGACGATTACGAGGTGAACGCTATTTTGGGGTGCAAGGTGGTACGCGGCAAAAAGTTCTTGGATTGGAAGGGTTATGGCCCAGAGGACAGGTCATGGGAGCCTGCTGAAAACATTCGGGCCCCACAGCTCATTGCTGCCTTCGAGCGTAGCGAGGCCCAAGGAGGGGGGGCCCTAGGAGGGGGGGTAATGTTAGGTCTCGAGTTCCCGCTTCTGCACAGAGGGAATCTCGAGCCATCTCCGCTGCGGTCTCCCATTCTTATCCAGCCGCAGTGGAGTCTGCTCAGCAGGGACGTCGGTCCCAGCATCTTGCTCAGTCTCACTCTGTACAGAGAGTTACTGTTGCTTCTTCAGCTTCTGCCATTAAAGCCAGTGCTGGTCAGCAGCGAGCGGACTTCTCTGGGACTAAGTCCTTGTCTGCACACACTGAGCATGCCCAGGGCAAGATCTCCCGTTGGAGATCGAAGGGTCATGTGCTCAGGCTCTGCAGCACATTCCATTGGTCCTCTTGGCAGGTCTTGGAAGGGCAAAGTTTCTGTGGCCACTTCCTGTGCTGCAACTATATAAACTGCGCATGACCGCACGGCCATGCGCTAGTGTACATTTGCTTACGTGTGTTTGTTGTGAGTGCAAGTCGTCCTTGGATACCCCTTGAATGTCTGTTCGCGGAAGGTGTATGGTTGCTATCTAGCGCCCGACTTATCCTACAGCACTAATCACACATTACAGCGTCCAGTTGCTGTGACCGCCAGTACGGCGCCATGCACTTCCTCTGTGCTTTCCTTACCCAAGCCTTGGTGGTTAGTGGCGTTCGTCAGTGCGGCACCGCATGCACTCTTGTGCCCTAATATTGTTATTTAGCTTCCTTACACACCCAGTTGCGGTGTTGTGCCAGCAAGGGTCTAATCGGACTTCAATCCTAGTTGGGGTTGAGTTTGCCGACTACTTGCTCGCCCTCTATGTGCGGTACCGCGATCCTGTGACGCAACAGGATCGCTTCCTTCACGCTGGGTGAAGTTTAACCCACGTGTGTATACTTATGAGTACCGCCATATAGTCCGTCATTACTTGGCAGCAGGTTCCATCTCTGCACGGTGGACCCCGGGCTGCGAACGCACCATACTCTATCTGCCTTATTATTTGGTGCGTTCCGCTAGCCCTAACATGTTGTCTCTGTCCAAATATATATGGACCTAACTGTACATTCTTCATCGGTATGTCTTTGGATTGTGGGAGGAAACCGGAGAAAACCCACATAAACACGAGGAGAACATACAAACTTATTGCAAATGTCATTGGTGAGATGACCCAACATGGCAAATCAGCAGAGTTAACCACTGAGCCACCATACTGCCCAGTTTCATTCAATGGCCGAATCAGCTGTCAGTTACCTGACCTCAGGCTGATAAAATATGCTTGTAACTAAAGACAAAACTGAAGGAAGAAATACTAATAAATAGCAACTGAATATTCCTGCGGTGCTGTAAAGGTCTTGCCAAGCACCCCAAACAAGGAATTTCAAGCGTTTCAATGTTAATATCCATGTCAGTGGAACATGTAAGATAGATTAACTTTTTATTCTTTGTTTCAAGTGCATTACATTAAACATTTCTGAAGTGCAATGGATAATGCTTTCTCACAAAGGCAGCAAGTGAATAGTTAGTGTTTGAAGTTGATATGTTGATAGGAAAAAACATGGGCAATTGTAAAGATTTTGGCAAGGCCCAAACTGTAGTAGCTCGATGGCTGCATCAAAACAGAACCAAACAGACAGGTCTTGTGGGTTGTTCCCAGAATGCAGGTTATAGTATATAAAAAAAGGAGTCCAAAAAGGACAACCACTGAACCAGGGACATGATCACTGGTGCCCAAAGGAATGAGCCATGTAGGGAGCAAAAGTTAGCCCATCTCATAAATTCCAAGAAAGAGCTACTGTAGCATAAACTAGTCAAAAAGTTATTGCTGGCCATGCTACAAAATGTAATACAACCCACAATGCATTACAGCCTGCTGCATAGTGGAATTATCACAGCAGATAAGAAGGTTCTTTCTAACAAAATCGCTGATCTCCAACAAAAGTGCCTACAATGTTAATGTGATCATCAGAACTATACCAATAAGTAATTAAGAAGGTGTGTACGGGTCACTTACCTCATGTTGACACCAGGGTGCACAAAAAAGAAGCCATCAGAAACGGAGTAATGCTCTGTGGTGCAATATTCCGCTGCAAAATCGAATGTCCTGGCATTCACGTGACCGTTAGTTTGACACATGACACCTAATCAATAATTTTGCAGACCAAGTACAACCTTTTATGTCCTAGTTGCAGGAAGTGTTAGATATTCTGAAAAACAAGTCATATCCACCTCAGGATTTAAACATTTTTTGAGGTTAAATTCATGGTGCCAAATATCACAAGACAGCTTTAAGAGTTTTGTTGAAGTCATATCTGATGGGTCAGAACTAGCGTTGGTGCAAGTCTGTAAGAAAATCCCATTCCTTCAGCCATGACAGTTGTCTGCTGTCGGGAGAAGGGGAACTGCGTCTTATCTGCTGTCATCTTTGGCTCTTCTTCTGATTTGCCAGTCTGTTGCAAGGTCACAAGTGTGTCACAGCCTCACAGACAATTGTCTTGGCTGATAAAATGCGATGAATAAATTCGCACCAACTCTAGTCAGAACTTTTTTTGGTGGTCCAGAGCGATTTGGCAATTAATATAAAGGTTGTTTCAATCTACAATCCTCAACATTAAAAATTCAACACAAAGAAGGAAAGTACTGGATTCATGAAAATCACAGGATCATGCACAAGAGTATTCCATGTGGTAGAAAATTCCTCAGAAAATCTCACTAATCATATGCCAAGGTGTCTAATTGAGTGTTTTTCTGCGCCTAACACTCATACTCTATACCGAATAAATCAAGATTTGAAATTTTTTTTTTCATTTTTTTCATAATTTGTATATCATTAACATGTCTTTTCATCTTGTGATTTTCATCATTTCAAATTTTTCTTCTTAATGTTATAATTTCAATGTTGAGAAGTGTAACCAGATGGACAAAATTATTGGAACACTTATACTTTACATCTACAGAAGCTTTTATGACATCTCATTTTAAAGGCAAAATGTCACCACATTTAAACGATCTGTCTAAACTATTAACATAGGCATATCAGTTATAGGCTGCCGAAAAAATGATACCTGCCTCACATGAGATGTCTTGTTGAAAAATCATATTTTATTAATTTATGTAAATGAGCTCTTCCAGGCCGCTGGGAGGATGTTGCCTGGAAGATAACTTTGGCCTAGGCCCTTTATGGGCCAGTTAAGTTCTTCTACACTAAACTCCCCCTATCAAACCATTATAGACTTTGCTTTGTGCACTGGGGCACACTCATGATGGAAAAGAAAATGAGAAAAGGACCTTCCCCAAACTGCTCCCACAAATTTGAAAACATATAATTGTCCAAATTGTCTTGCTATGCTTAAGCATTAAAATTTTAGAGGTAAAGATCTCCTGGCATTCATTAAACACATACTCATCCAAAACGTTACCAGAGAGAAATGTGTGATTCATCACTCCACAGAACATGTTTCCAGTGATCCAGAGTCCAGTTGCAAGTTTTTTGCACCACAACATCTGACACTTGGCATTGTGCTTGTTGATGTAAGGCTTGCATGCAGCTGCTAAGCCGTGGAAACCTAGGAAATGAAGCTCCCACCATGAAGCTCCCACCACACAGTTTTTATTCTGATGTGAATGCCAAAAGAGAGTTGAAACTCTGAAGTAACTGATCTTATGCCACCGCTTTCAAAGGCTCTTGTAATGCAGAGTAAGACAGAAACAGAGGGTGGAGTGGCAGTCAATCCTGTTCTGCAGTGAGTCCGGCTTTTGTCTTGGATGCATTGACAAACAGAGATTGGTCTGGAGACCATCTGGGCACCACCATGAAGGGGCATTCACGTGGGAATATCATTACCATAATTATAGTGTAGGGTGGCATAATGTATGGTAGCCGTATACCTCTAGTTTTTATTCCAATAACACTAACAGCTTGGCATTACATTGATTTGATGGTGAAACCAGTGGTACGGCCATTTCAACAAAGTGTCGCAGGAGTCATTTTTCACATGAGAAGTCCAATCTGAAAAAGATATGTGCTACCGTCAGGAGGCTGTATGATCTAAATGTGTTACCATGGCCTACAGCATTTCTGGACTTGTCTCCCATCTGGTATATCTGTGACCACATTGGTCGGCAACTGCAAAGTAAGCTGCCAGTTGTGGATCTTGATGATTTACTTGCCCCAGTGCATTCAACGCAGCAGAACATTGCTCAGACAACCATTATTACCTCATTTATAGTGTATAAGTGTGTATATTTCTGCACGTGGCACCCATACCTGATACTGAATAAATTGAAAAGCTTTGAAAATGTTTCCATTTTTTCATGACATGAATATTAATTATTTCTGTACTATGATTTCCATAAGTCCTCGATTTTTCCTTCTTCCTGTTGCAATTTCAATATTGAGGAGTATACAGTATATATGTATATATACAAACAGTTGAATGTGTAGCCTTTGCTTATAATAAATGTGCATATACTAATTCTATTAAATATTGCATATGTTAAGGATGTTTGGCTGAGGAAGGAAGTCAGTGATTAGAGTCGTTGTATTTCATTGAGTAAAACAGGTGAAGTCCATTGCTTGAAGTCATCCTTGCATGGCTGTGTGTCAATCACAATTAACTTATTAGCATTCCAGACATTCTAGGAGAACTAACTCTTGATTGAAAGAAATTTTAGTTGTAGCTTATTCTGCTTAGAAAGCACCCAGGGTTTTTCTCTAATTTTTTCCATATAAATGTATTTATTTCCAGATGAACAGAATTGTAATAGAATGGTAATGCTGTTCTTTTAAGTTAATTTACAGATTATACGGGGTTTGTCATAGATAGAAAGCTCACAGGAAAAAAATGATTTTTAGATTTTGTAAGTTAGCAAGATAGCTGTAGATAAGGAGTTTGCACTGCTTTCTTACAGCACTGGGTCTCATGTATGTACTCTTTGGCCCCTAATTCATCATTTGCGTTTTCTTTTTAAGTTACTTTTCTATTTTTATCTTGAGGTATTCGTTGAAGTTTAGTGAGCCAAGTTCATCAAAATGGTACACTTAGTTCTAGAATTTGGTGCAAAGTAAAAAAGGGCTTCCATACTATTATGATCCATTTTTTTATGGCTTAAAAGATGCGGCTTTTGAAAAACATGCATAAAAATACACCAGTGGGAGAACAGAGTAGAGTTGCACCATATTTTGCAACTTAAAAAAAAAACTGTTTCAATTGGTGAATCAGGCGAAAACATCTGGAATCACTAAACTTTACCCACACAGCTGAAAACAAAAAAATAGGAGAGCACATAAAAAATGGACGTAAAAAATGGAATAAAAATTGGATGAAAATAAAAATAATGCGCAAGACACACAAAACCAGACAAAAAATCAAGCGCAAAGGCAATGATGTATAGGGGCTTTGTGTTTACTATTGGCCAAACCTGTCAATATCGACCAGATTGACCAACAGCCTACTATGTATGGGAGCTCCAACAGATAATGTTGGAGAAGAGTAGGATCCCGTTTCCACCCGGAGATCAGTTGGTGGTGGCTTGCCGCCGGCCGGGGCAGCCACCCGCTCACATCATCTTTACCTGCCGAAAAATCTCACAGGAGGAACGTTCAAGATCTACAGCCAGTAACGGAGGTAGGAACAATCCCTAAGTGCTGCCACACTTTTTTTGCTCTGTGAAGCAAACACACCGCCACTATATTAGCGGTTACTTGGATGCCAGACTATTTACATTGGGACATTTCTCTAAATAGGGTCATTTTGGTCTTATTTTATTTCTTCCTACTGTTGCCGTTGTTTCTCTAGCGCATACCTATATATGTACCTTGTGTATATATATATATATATATATATATATATATATATATATTTATTTATTTGTTCTGTATATACTTTTGACAAACTTATGGTGGAAGTTTGTTGGTATTGCTGCGGGAATTGTAAATAGCAGTGACACTTTGCGCCACCATTTTAACCCTTTTTATAAAGAGTAGGATCCAACCTGTTGGATTTCCCACATCTAATACTTTTGTTCTCACCAAAGATATACCTCTGTCAGACATGTCTAGTTGCAGCTCTCTCATGGAGAACAAAGGAGCGGTCAACTGAGCCAAGATTTTCTCTGTGTGTGAGATAGCTGGCGGTTGACATCTATCCAATGTGTATGAGGGCCTTTAGTCTGTGTGTGTCTGAAACAGTATATTTAGATTGTGAGCCTCAGTAAGGACAGGGACTGACATGAATGATTACCAGCTTTGTACAGTTTTTTAGAATATGTTGATATTAAATAAGCAAATGAATAATAACTAACATTTGTCCTGTTACAGTTGGTAAGGTGTGAAACTCTACATTTTCTATAGACCAAAGATAAAATGATCTTAGATCAAGGATTTCAATAGATAAATGGCCTCAGTATATGTTAATTCTGTTGTGTCCCTGGCTTATCAATCATTCACCTTGAAATGGTGTTTTTGAATTTTGTGTTCTCCACAGTGATTCATTTTAAGTAATCTGTGCTGTATCACGACAGCACTGGGGTGTTTAACATGTCTCAGATCATTAGACAACAAGGGAATAAAAACCACATGTGTAGGACAAATAGGTATCTTTCCTGAGGATTACGAAAGTGAGTCATTTGTCAATTTTTATGGAATGGTTTATATTGTTTATGTCACATTCTTCAATTCTCCAAAAAAATTAAAACTGTGCGTACAATTGTCTGCTGCAAACAAGTCAGGAGCGTGAATAGTACAAGGGTAAATAACATACTATTTCCATTGCTCCTTATCATTATACTACAATTGGCATATACATAACCAACAGCAATAGCTAGAGCCAGGGCTGCCACTAGGAATTTTGAGGCCCCATACTGGCAAAATTTTCAGGGCCCCCCCGAGACTCCGCCCAGGCTCCACCCCAGCCCCTCCTCCACCCCTCAAACTGGCCACAGCCCCCTAGAGCTGGCCGTGCTCTAAACATTTTTGATGATTATAAAGAAAAACAATTTAAAAATGTTCTGTCAATTGCCATTTTGTTACATTAAAAAGGAAATACATAGTTATTCTGCTTCCAAAGTTGTATGTGAAATAGAAAGATGCGCAGCATGGTTCATGCTCAGATATGGCCAAGACTACTCTATGGCTTTCTCACCTCGTCAATAGAGTCCCAGCCAAGCGTACAGGGCAAAGCAAAGATATGTTTCCAATTGTAGCTCATTTCCCATTATCGTTGATGGAGTTGTTTTTTCAGGTGAAAACCATAACAAACCATCTGAACACACTATGGAATACTCGCTGTAGAGTGGAATAAAACATTTTTTTTTTTTTTTCGGTTTGTTTTTTAATTTTCATCTCTCCGTTGCAGAGATACTAGCAATCAAAAGTATTTGGTTCCTAATGAATTAACTTGAGTTAAGGTACCTTCACACATAACGATATTGTTAACGATATCGTTGCTTTTTGTGACATAGCAACGATATCGTTAATGAAATCGTTATGTGTGACAGCGACCAACGATCAGGCCCCTGCTGGGAGATCGTTGGTCGCTGAATAAAGTCCAGAACTTTATTTCGTCGCTGGACTCCTGCTGACATCGCTGGATTGGCGTGTGTGACACCGATCCAGCGATGTCTTCACTGGTAACCAGGGTAAACATCGGGTAACTAAGCGCAGGGCCGCGCTTAGTAACCCGATGTTTACCCTGGTTACCATCCTAAAAGTAAAAAAAAACAAACAGTACATACTTACCTACAGCCGTCTGTCCTCCAGCGCTGTGCTCTGCACTCCTCCTGCACTGGCTGTGAGCGTCGGTCAGCCGGAAAGCAGAGCGGTGACGTCACCGCTCTGCTTTCCGGCCGCTGTGCTCACACAGACAGTACAGGAGGAGAGCAGAGCACAGCGCTGGAGGACAGACGGCTGTAGGTAAGTATGTACTGTTTGTTTTTTTTTACTTTTAGGATGGTAACCAGGGTAAACATCGGGTTACTAAGCGCGGCCCTGCGCTTAGTTACCCGATGTTTACCCTGGTTACCGACATCGTTGGTCGCTGGAGAGCGGTCTGTGTGACAGCTCTCCAGCGACCAAACAGCGACGCTGCAGCGATCCGGATCGTTGTCGGTATCGCTGCAGCGTCGCTTAATGTGAAGGTACCTTTAAGTCTAAGTTGGTGTTATTAGTTACTTCTGAAGGTGTGCACTTCTCCCTGTATGAGTTCCTATCTGATAACACCCGCTTGGAACAACCAAAAGTTAATTAGGTGTCAAATACTTGCTAATTTCTCCACAACAGAATCCACAGAGTCTAACTAGTAGCAGGAGCCTCCGCACTACGGCAAAATCTCACTCCAGTCAGGTACCACCACTCATCATAAATTATACAACCCTTGGCAAAAATTATGGAATCACCGGCCTTGGAGGATGTTCATTCTTTTGTTTAATTTTGTAGAAAAAAAAGCAGATCACAGACCTGGCACAAAACCAAAGTCATTTCAAATGGCAACGTTCTGGCTTTAAGAAACACTAAAAGAAATCAAGAGCAAAAAATGTGGTAGTCAGTAATGGTTACTTTTTAAACCAAGTATAGGGGAAAAATTATGGAATCACTCAATTCTGAGGAAAAAATGATGAAATCACCCTGCAAATTTTCATACCTAAAAATAACACCCGCATCAAATTAGATCTGCATCTAAAAAGGAGTGATCACACCTTGGAGAGCTGTTGCACCAAGTGGACTGACATGAATCATGGCTCCAACAAGAGAGATGTCAATTGAAACAAAGGAGAAGATTATGAAACTCTTAAAAGAAGGTAAATCATCATGCAATGTTGCAAAAGATGTTGGTTGTTCACAGTCAGCTGTGTCTAAAATCTGGACCAAATACAAACAACATGGGAAGGTTGTTAAAGGCAAACATACTGGTAGACCAAGGAAGACATCAAAGCGTCAAGACCGGAAACTTAAAGCAATATGTCTCCAAAACAGGAAATGCTCAACAAAACAAATAAGGAACGAATGGGTGGAAACTGGAGTCTACGTCTGTGACCGTACTGTAAGAAACTGCCTAAACAAAATGGGATTTACACACAGAAAAGCTAAACGAAAGCCATCATTAACACCTAAACAGAAAATGGGCTAAGGAAAAGCAATCATGGACTGTGGATGACTGGATGAAAGTCATATTCAGTGATATTCAGTGATGAATAACAAATCTGCATTGGGCAAGGTGATGATGCTGGAACTTTTGTTTAGTGTTGTTCCAATGAGATTTATAAAGATGACTGTCTGAAGAGAACATGCAAATTTCCATAGTCATTGATGATATGGGGCTGCATGTCAGGTAAAGGCACTGGGGAGATGGCTGTCATTACATCTTCAATAAATGCACAAGTTTATGTTGATATTTTGGACACTTTTCTTATCCCATCTATTGAAAGGATGTTTGAGGATGATGAAATCATTTTTCAAGATGATAATGCATCCTGCCATAGAGCACAAACTGTGAAAACATTCCTTGAAAAAAGACACTTAACCCCTTTCTGACATGTGACATACTATCCCGTCAAGGTGGGGTGGGCCCGTATGACCACCGACAGGATAGTACGTCATCGCGGCCGGGTGTCAGCTGACTATCGCAGCTGACATCTGGCACTATGTGCCAGGAGCGGTCACGGACCACCCCCGGCACATTAACCCCCGGCACAATGCGATCAAACATGATCGCATTTTTCTGGCGGTATAGGGAAGCATCGCGCAGGGAGGGGGCTCCCTGCCTGCTTCCCTGAGACCCCCGAAGCAACGCGATGTGATTGCGTTGCTGCGAGTGTCTCTTACCTCCTCCTCCTTGCAGCAGGACTGGATCCAAAATGGCCATGGCATCCAGGTCCTGCAGGGAGGTGGCTTCACAGCGCCTGCTCAGAGCAGGCACTGGTAAGCCTGAAGAGTGAACGTCAGATCGCTGATCTGACACAGTGCACAGCAAAGTGTCAGATCAGCGATCTTACACTATAACATGATGCCCCCCCTCCCCCCGGGGCAATGTTATGGTGTAAAAAAAAAATATTCACATGTGTAAAAAAAAAAAAAAAATTACTAAAAAAATTCCTAAAAAAATATATATATTGTTCCTATAAGTACATTTCTTTATCTAAATAAAAAAAACAATAAAAGTACACATATTTAGTATCGCCGTGTCTGTAACCACCCAACCTATAAAGCTGTCCCACTAGTTAACCCCTTCAGTGAACACCGTAAAAAAAAAAAAAACGAGGCAAAAAACAACACTTCACTATCATTCCCCCAAACAAAAAGTGGAATAACACGCGATCAAAAAGATGGATATAAATAACCCTGGTACCGCTGAAAACGTCATCTTGTCCCGCAAAAAATGAGCCATTATACAGTATCATCAAAGAAAAAAGTTATAGTCCTCAGAATAAAGCGATGCAAAATAATTATTTTTTCTATAAAATAATTTTTATCGTCTAAAAAGCGCCAAAACATAAAAAATGATGTAAATGGGGTATCGCTGTAATCGTACTGACCCAAAGAATAAAACTGCCCCCCCAAAAGAAATTCATGAATAACTGGTTTTTGGTCATTCTGCCTCTCAAAAATCGGAATAAAAAGCGTTCAAAAAATGTCACGTGCCCGAAAATGTTACCAATAAAAACATCAACTCGTTCCGCAAAAGACAAGACCTCACATGACTCTGTGGACCCAAATATGGAAAAATTATAGCTCTCAAAATGTGGTAACGCTAAAAATATTTTTCGCAATAAAAGCGTCTTTCAGTGTGTGACGGCTGCCAATCATAAAAATCTGCTAAAAAAAATGTTACAAAAGTAAATCAAACCGCCGTTCATCACCCCCTTAGTTAGGGAAAAATAAAAAAATTAAAAAAATGAATTTATTTACATTTTCCCATTAGGGTTAGGGCGAGGGTTCGGGCTAGGGTTAGGGTTAGGGCTAGGGTTAGGGCTACGATTAGGGCTACGGTTAGGGTTAGGGTTAGGGTTAGGGTTGGGGCTAGGGTCAAGGCTACAGTTAGGGTTGGGGCTAAAGTTAGGGTTAGGGTTGGGGCTAAAGTTAGGGTTAGGGTTTGGATTACATTTATGGATGGGAATAGGGTTGGGATTAGGGTTAGGGGTGTGTCAGGGTTAGGGATGTGGTTAGGGTTACCATTGGGAATAGGGTTAGGGGTGTGTTTGGATTAAGGTTTCAGTTATAATTGGGGGTTTCCACTGTTTAGGCACATCAGAGGCTCTCCAAACGTGACATGGCGTTAGATCTCAATTCCAGCCAATTCTGCGTTGAAAAGGTGAAACAGTGCTCCTTCCCTTCCGTGCGACACACCGGGGTTTACCCCAACATATGGGGTATCATCATAATCAGGACACATTGGACAACAACTTTTCGGGTCCAATTTCTCCTGTTACCTTTGGGAAAGTACAAAACTGGGGGCTAAAAAATAATTTTTTGGGAAATTTTTTATTTTCACGGCTCTGCGTTATAAACTGTAGTGAAACACTTGGGGGTTCAAAGTTCTCACAACATATCTAGATAAGTTCCTTGGGGGGTCTAGTTTCCAATATGGGGTCACTTGTGGGGGGGTTTCTACTGTTTAGGTACATTAGGGGCTCTGCAAACGCAATGTGATGCCTGCAGACCAATCCATCTAAGTCTGCATTCCAAATGACGCTCCTTCCCTTCTGAGCTCTGTCATGCGCTCAAAAGGTGGTTTCCCCCCCCCCAATTTCAACTGTTACCTTTGCAAAAATATAAATCTGGGGACTAAAAACTAATTTTTGTGGGAAAAAAAGATGTTATATTTTCACAGCTCTGCATTATAAACTGTAGTGAAACACTTGGGGGTTCAAAGTTCTCACAACACATCTAAATAAGTTCCTTGGGGGGTCTAGTTTCCAATATGGGGTTACTTGTGGGGAGTTTCTACTGTTTCTACTGTTTAGGTACATTAGGGGCTCTGCAAACACATTGTGACGCCTGCAGACCATTCCATCTAAGTCTGCACCACAAATGGCGCTCCTTCCCTTCCGAGCCCTCCCATGTGCCCAAACGGTGGTTCCTCCCCACATATGGCGTATCAGTGTACTGAGGACAAATTGGACAACAACTTTGGGGGTCCAATTCTCCTGTTACCCTTGGGAAAATACAAAACTGAGGGCTAAAAAATAATTTTTGTGGAAAAAAGAATTATTTTCACGACTCTGCGTTATAAACTGTAGTGAAACACTTAGGGGTTCAAAGCTCTCACAACACATCTAGATGAGTTCCTTAGGGGGTCTACTTTCCAAAATGGTGTCACTTGTGGAGGGGTTTCAATGTTTAGGCACATCAGTGGCTCTCTAAATGCAACATGGCGTCCCATCTCAATTCCAGTAAATTTTGCATTGAAAAGTCAAATGGCGCTCCTTCCCTTCCGAGGTCTGCCTTGCGCCCAAACAGTGGTTTACCCCCACATATGGGGTATCAGCATACTCAGGACAAATTGTACAACAACTTTTGGGGTCCAATTTCATCTCTTACCATAAAAAAATAAAAAATTGGGGCAAAAAGATCATTTTTGTGAAAAATATGATTTTTTATTTTTGCGACTCTGCATTATAAACTTCTGTAAAGCACTTGGTAGGTCAAAGTGCTCACCACACATCTAGATAAGTTCCTTAGGGGGTATTCTTTCCAAAATGGTATCACTTGTGGGGGGTTTCAATGTTTAGGCACATCAGTGGCTCTCCAAACGCAATATGGCGTCCCATCTCAATTCCTGTCAAATTTGCATTGAAAAGTCAGACGGCGCTCCTTCACTTCCGAGCTCTGCCATACACCCAAACAGTGGTTTACCCCCCACATATCGGGTATCGGCGTACTCAGAACAAATTGTACAACAACATTTGGGGTCCATTTTCTCCTGTTACCCTTGGTAAAATAAAACAAATTGGAGCTGAATAATTGTTTTGTGAAAAAAAGTTAAATGTTCATTTTTATTTAAACAGTCAAAAAATTCCTGTGAAACACCTGAAGGGTTAATAAACTTCTTAAATGTGGTTTTGAGCACCTTGAGGGGTGCAGTTTTTAGAATGGTGTCACACTTGGTTATTTTCTATCATATAGACCCCTAAAAATGACTTGAAATGAGATGTGGTCCCTAAAAAAAATGGTGTTGTAAAAATGAGAAATTGCTAGTCAACTTTTAACCCTGATAACTCCCTAACAAAAAAAAATTTTGGTGCCAAAATTGTGCTGATGTAAAGTAAACATGTGGGAAATGTTAATTTTTAAGTATTTTATGTGACATATCTTTGTGATTTAATTGCATAAAAATTCAAAGTTGGAAAATTGCAAAATTTTCACAATTTTCGCCAAATTTCCATTTTTTTCACAAATAAGCGCAGATAATATCAAAGAAATTTTACCACTATCATGAAGTACAATATGTCTCGAGAAAAAAATGTCAGAATCGCCAAGATCCGTTGAAGCGTTCCAGAGTTATAACCTCATAAAGGGAAGACACACCCAGTATTCCATTCACAGGAGGGGTTAAGTCCACATATATGCCGCAGATATCCCCTGGTAACCTTATAGATGTCTTTGAAACACAAGTTTTAAAAGACATAGAAGCCCTCATATATAAAACACTTCCACATAATTTGTCATCTGAAGAATTACGGGCATTAAAAGAGATACGGGGTTGGTCGGACACTATAATACGTTCTGCAGACAAAGGGGGAATGTCGTTTTGTTAACAAAAAATTATTATGAACAAGAGGCTCTGAGACAGCTGTCTAAAACCAATACTTATGAAAAATTAAAGGGAGACCCTACACCTAAATTTAAAAACACACTGCGTTCGTTCCTTAGACGGAATGTTGAAAAGAAAGTATTTTCAGAAAAACAGGCTAATAAATTACTACCTGATTACCCGAGGAAACCACATTGGTATCATATTCCTAAGGTTCACAAATCTTTGACACAGCCGCCTGGCCGTCCTATAGTGTCAGGAGTGGGGTCTCTTACAGAACCACTGTCTGCTTATTTAGACTGGCTGTTACGCCCCTTGCTACGTGACATACCATCTTATGTTAAAGATACTGGGGATTTTTTAAATGCCATAAAGAATGTCACATGGCAAGAAGGATTCTGTTTAGCCTCCATTGACATAGAAAGCCTCTATACTAGAATTCCTCAAAAAATGGGAATAGATATCATTGGTTCCATTTTAAAAAATACTCCAACAGATGTAGGTACTATCGATTTCATTTGTGACGGTTTATCCTTTGTGCTTGGACATAACGCATTCCAATTTGATAATAATTGGTATAAACAAATTGAGGGTGTAGCAATGGGTACTCCAGTGGCATGCACTCTAGCTAATTTGTTTTTAGCCAAATTGGAAGAAGATTATATCTATTCGATAAAAAATCCTTTTCTAAAGCACATAAAACTTTTTGTAAGATTTGTGGATGACATCTTCCTAGTATGGGAAGGACAGCAAGAAATTTTTACACAATTTGTTGAATATTTAGAGACATCAAATACTATGAACATGAAGTTCACTTATCAATTTGGGAATGAAGAGCTAGTTTTTTTAGATGTCAAACTAAAGGTTGTTGAAGGTAAAATACTCACAGAGGTCCAGCGTAAACCGTCCTCCACAAATGCCCTACTGCATTACAACAGTGCCCACCCGTATTATGCAAAACAAGCTTTACCCTTTAGCCAGTTCTTACGTGTCAAAAGAATTAATAACAATCCGGGGGGGTTTCAAAGACAATCAGATGAACTGTATAAAAGATTCCAAAAAAGAGGATATCCGCAACCAGTCCTGGACAGGGCTCCAGATAAGGCTAAAAGTATCGATTTGAATGAGACTCCTGCAAATAGATCTAGGAAAAAAGAAAAAAGATTTGTCTTCTGTTTTGAATATGGACCGATGGACGCTTGTATTAGGTCAGCAATCCGAAAGAATTGGCAAATCCTAGGTCAGGACCCTGATTTAAAAGAAATGGTAGCTAAGGGACCACTTTTTGCATGCCGTCGCAGCAAAAATATAAGAGATTGTCTAGTACAGAACAGATTCTCGTCAAATAGGGATAATTGGCTTACTGGTAGTATTCCTAAAGGAAATTTTAAATGTGGGCATTGTAATCTATGTGTTTATCATCTAACCGGTACCCAGATTAAAATTGGCCCCATTCAACATACAGTCCGAGATTACATTTCATGTAGAACTACATATGTTGTGTATGCAATTTTTTGCCCCTGCGGGTTCTATTATATAGGCAAGACAATTCGGCCCCTTTTTGTAAGAATCCGGGAACATTTCAATTCTGTCAGAACAGGAAAAGGTGTGTCGTGTTTCATTAACCATGTAAAAGAATATCATGAAGGTAATATACAACTGTTACGGTTTGCAGGTTTAGAGAAAGTGTACTTACCACGGCAAGGGGGTAATCTGCAACGCCTCCTTTTACAAAGAGAAGGGAGATGGATCTTACGTGCAGATGCGTTGGGACCACTTGGTCTCAACGAAAGAATTGATATGGCAGTCTTTCTTTAAAAAATGTGAAAAAATGTGCTAAAAAAAGGGTTCCCAAAAGAAATATGTGTAATGTCTTAATGTCTTTTGTACTTGATTGTTTTTAATTTCGGTTTTAATTCACATGGTTTGTTTTCCTATTGTTCACATTTGGATAACAGGTGATTTGCCTTACCTCTCTGACAGAGTGGGAGGAGGAGCACACAGCTCTGCAAGTGTTGATATATTTCTACTCCGCTCTCAGTCAGTGTATAGGACCCGTTGAAGTGCTGAGGCACGAAACGGCCGTTGTCCGCTTTGTTCACATCCCTCCCTGCATATTTTGGTAAAATGTCCGAATAAAAATTGTGACCACCGAACACGGGTAAGTGCACTTTTTTTGGCCTTCTCTCTTGGACTTTCATGTTGTACTGCTAAAGTTGCACCCCGTTTTAATATAAAGGAATTTTATCGGTTCTCTCCTGAACAAAGGGTTGTTTTGACAATTAGGGTCTAACCACAACAGCAGTGCGGGGTATCATTTTTCTGTTTTTGCTTCATAACCTCATAAAGGGACAATGGTCAGAAATGTAAAAAATGGCCTGGTCATTAACGTGCAAACCACCCTTGGGGGTAAAGGGGTTAAGGTCAATGTCATGGCCTGCAAATAGTCCGGATCTCAATCTAATTGAAAATCTTTGGTGGAAGTTGAAGAAAATTGTCCATGACAAGGCTCCAACCTGCAAAGCTGATCTGGCAACAGCAATCAGAGAAAGTTGGAGCCAGATTGATGAAGAGTCCTGTTTGATACTCATTAAGTCCATGCCTCAGACACTGTACGCTGTTATAAAAGCCAGAGGTGGTACAACAAAATACTAGTGATGTTTTGGAGTGTTTTTTTGTTTCTTTTTCATGATTCCATAATTTTTTCCTCAGAAGTGAGTGATTCGATTATTTTTTTCCTATGCTTGGTTAAAAAAGTAACCATTAATGACTACCACATTTTTTGTTCTTGATTTCTTTTAGTGTTTCTTAAAGCCAGAAAGTTGCCATTTGAAATGACTTTAGTTTTGTGCCATATCTGTGATCTGCTTTTTTCTACAAAATTAAACAACTGAATGAACATCCTCCAAGGCCGGTGATTTATTAATTTTTGCCAGGGCTTGTAGATGTAGATTCCCCCTTACGTCTGCCATTGGAGGAGGGGAAGGAGATTTGAATTCATGTTAGAAATTTGACTGTTACCTCAAATCATGTTTTGCGTAATGTGTATGGACACCTTAAACTTTTGGAATTGAACTGAGGTTGGTGGGTTGTTTGCCAGAAAACATTTCAAGCAATAAAATATTGCTGCCTACAAGCTCTAACGATGCGAATCTAGCAACACAGATATTACTTCGGAGTTGCCTCATCTTGTTTTCTTACTTTCTAAAGCCACCGTTCTTTATAAAATCCATTGAAAATGAAACAGTAGGATATATACAGTTAATGAACCTCTTCAGAACCAGTGGTTTGTAGAACAGTTAAGATGCTTAACAATAGTTGCCTGATAGCATTCACTATATCCAGTTAGTAACAAACTCATTGTTCGAAGTCTTCACTGCACAGACCCTAGAGTTCCCCAGAGAACTGTGTAAGAGAGGTGAATTCTTCTTTATGAGAATCAAGAAAATGTGCCATGAGCCATTGTGATCAAATTCATGCACTGGAGAACACTGTATAAATCCAGATAAGACCTGCAACACAGAGTCGTCAACGAAAAGATTTAAATAAATTATACCACTGAAATCAAATTATCAAAAAAGTAATTCAAAAGCATAAAAACAAACATCTGTTTTCATAAAATTAGTTGCTTTGTTGCATTAAGCAATATACTGTATTCATATTTCCCCAAAATTATTTCTTACTAATAGGCAGCTGATTATTGTAATGTATGTGTCTTGATTAATAGTTTATTAGTTAACTAATTCATAAATTAAATTGTATGAATTGATTCAGCTGTTAACAAAAACGAGTTAGACTTTGACATATGGACACTTAGGAGCAAGTTTAAAAATTGTACACGTCTGCCTACTCCACATTCATTCCTCACCCCAGGATACCTTGGTTAGTGCTCCTCAAAACGTGCTTGCTTATATTAGTTTGTTTGGAGCCCAGAAGATGTATGACTCTTCTGGGGGTCCAGCAAGTATCCCCCTTATTTCCTTACTCTTTCTGTTCAATCCAGAAGAGTAGGCATGTATCATTTTATTTGTGAGTGAATCAAACTTCACAATAAATATTCCTGGACAGTTGCATCAGTATGTTTTCAAGAAGAGAGTTAAGTATTTTAGTCTGCGGGCAAAAGTCCCCGGCAAATATTTTTTGTCTTAGAAAACCATAGAATTGAATATTGGATCAAATTTGGCATATTTTATATTCATATTTGGCATACCTAGGATGAAACATTGTCCTTGTCACGATCTTCTCTCACAAATTCACAATATTACAGGCCGGGAAGGTCAAGCAGAACCACCCTTTGTGATCTTTGTGTCAAACAGAATTCTACTGCCCCCTATAGTCTGGACGATTACACAATTGACAGACAAATAATGGAGGAGGTTGCAGGCTATTTGCACTAACAGGCTAGTTATCAGGAAACCAAAAGTGAGCTTATGGTATATACACCTCTGGATGCCAGTGCATGTAATGTATGTATATAGCCATGTTCGGTCACTGTTAACTCCACGATAGCCCCAGATTACTCACCTCCACCACCAATCGCTTATACAGATCAATTGGATGCCTGATAGGTAGCATATGGCTTTGAGGTGTGGTTTACAGAACAAAAGGAACAGAACTATTACATTTTATATTTAATCCAAAGGGAGGCAGTGTTTATGAAAAATATACAAAAGATTTTGCAAGGGGGCCAAAACAATACAGCATATATCTAATATATAAAGCTGAATGTGTGTGTCACATGGGCCAGGTCATGGGCTGTTGTCAGCATATCAGGATTTTATGAAATCCCAACTTATTCGATAACTCCTCACTGTACAATCACAGAAGTTCGAGATTGATGCCACAGTTTAAATCGGGATTTTATCTTTACTTGGAGTACAAACATGACATAGCTGTTGGTCGTTATCTGGCCCCTATGGATTTGGGGCCTTTTGGCCCACATATCCTATGTGTATGTAGGATTTAAGATTGAATGACCTAGAATTTTAAAATGTTTCAAATGACACACAGTGGCAGACACTAGACAATACAATTGGTATTGCTGTTCCATTCCAACATCCTCTGTTCTCTGCTCAGGATCTTTTTCCAATCTAATTACTAAGTCTGATTTCCACTATTTTATTCATTTTTAAATTTTTCCTTATTTAAGGGATTGTTTTATATAGATATAAAATAGAACCAAATATAGAACCTCATATAAGAATATATTTCTTGGATTTAATGATCACTAGAAATTAAATGAAAAACATTTTTTAGATGTTTAATGCCATCTTCCATATCCACTTGGCTTTACCCCCTTCCCGACATCTGACATATTAGTATGTCAGATGTCTCCTAACCTCTTTGGTGTGGGCTCCGGCGCTGAGCCCGCACCTTTCTGGCACATGACAGCTGATCTGATCAGCTGACATGTGCCTCCAACAGCCACTGGTGGAATTGCGATCTACCTGCTGCTGTTAACATGTTAAATACCACTGTCAACCTCCGACAGCGGCATTTAACATGCATGCACTGAAAGGGCGTCACAAACTCCACCCATCAGCACTCGTATCACATGACGACAAGTCGATGATGGGTTGGCTTTGCCAGATCGCTATGAGAGCCACCTAGCGGTCGGCGCTCATAGCAAGTGAGCATTTCTGCTACACAGAGCAAGGCTGCAGCCCTGCTGTGTGTAGCACAAACGATTGGATGATTGCAGCTTCTAGTCTCTCATGGAGGCTATTGAAGCAAGAAAAAAGTAAAAAATATGTTTTTAAAAATATAAAAAAAATAAAAGTTTAAATCACCCCCTTCAAAATAAAACAATGTAAAAAAAATAAAAAATACACCTATTTGGTACTGACGTGTTCAGAATTGCCCGATCTATCAATATATAAAAAGAATTAATCCAATCTGTAAACGGCGTAATGAGGAAAAAAATCAAAACACCAGAATTATGTTTTTTTGGTCGCTGCAAATTGTATTAAAATGCAATAATGATCAAAAGATCATATCTGTACCAAAATGGTATCAATAAAAATGTCAGCTCGCTACACAAAAAATAAGCCCTCACCTAGACCCAGATACTGAAAAATGGAGGCTCTACGGGTCTCAGAAAATTACGCAATTTGTTTTTCTACCAAACTTTGAATTTTGTTTTCACCACTTAAATAAAAAATAACCTATATATATTTGGTATCTACAAACTCATAATGACCTGGAGAATCATAATGGCAGATCAGTTTAGCATTTGATGAACATGGTAAAAAAAAAACCTAAAAAACAATTGTGAAATTGCACTTTTTTTTGCAATTCACTGCACTTTTAATTTTTTCCCCATTTTCCAGTTCATTATACGATGTCGGTAAAAAGTACCACTCGTTCCACTAAAAAATAAGCCCTCACATGGCCATATTGATGGAAGAATAAAAAAGTTATGGCTCTGGGAAGAAGGGGAGCAAAAAACAGTAATGCAAAAATGGAAAATGAAGGGGTTAAGGCAATATGAAATCAGAAAATGACCAAATTTTTATGCGTCATGGTTTTTTTTTTTTTTTTTTACATTTTGACAATTTGTTTTCTCATATCATGACTTTTAGTGAAATTAGGAAGAGTGTTTAGAGGGTTCATTATTAGTAGAGACGAAGGTACAATGACAGGAAATACCTATGAAGACATCTAAATACACAGGATCCAAAATTCAGAATATGTAATGGCACAACGTCTCCTGCTCTGCCCTGTACACACGCTCATTAGATATAGCACTTGAATACAAGACACAAGGGCTCAGTCACTCGGTTGTTGCTAATGTAAATGTAGATTTTCTTATGTAACAGGAAATATGAATCTAGAAAATCGCTGTGGCTGATGTGAAAATTTTATATACAGATTGTGATATTGGAAAAACAAATTGCCCCAAAAAAAAGAATAACATTTTTTAATATGCATATCTGATGTAAACAATGATCGTTTTTTTAACCCCTTCACTTTAAAAGCAAGCCAGTCATATGATCCATTCTGCTTTATCCAAAGGAGAAAAGCTGACTTCTATGATAAAAAGATGTATGTTGTTTAACCCCTTGGCAACCACCAATACACATTAAAACGGTGGCCGCTAAGGGTACTTATTCTCTCATTGCTGTTTTAAAATGGTGATCGGGAATAAGGCTTTAGCACCCGCCAGAGTCGGAAAATCTCTGAGGTCTTGGCTACCGGGGGGTAGCCGATACCTCAGGGAAGATAATCAGGGCCGGATTTTTTGGTGCCCGATCACGATTGCCATTATTCCGTGTAAAACGGCATTCACAAAAAAAAGTGTGCCCGCTGTTTCAATGATTTCTCTTTCTTCTGACATGATATACATGTTAGAGGATAGAGAAATGTTGCCCCTTGGTACCTCCACTACCCCTAAGTCCTACTGATCCATTCCTCGGTCTGGCGTCATCTATCTGGGACACAAAATGCACCTGCCAAGATCTGCCAGTCGGTACCCGGCAACAATAAGACATTTTTCCTATTGGTTCCTTTTGATCACTCTCATAGACCCTATCACAGTGAACAAAGTAAAAAAAATAGTAAATCAAATCTCCTTTGTCACTCCCTTAGTTAGATAAAAAATTATTTAAAAAAAAAATGTGTCACATTAGATTTTAGAGAATTAGATTCCAGAGTTAATACAGATTTTGAAACAGAAGAAAAATTGTGGGATACCAAACTGTGTTAAGACTAGATATCGTGTGTCCATCTAATTGTTCCATGCTCTGCCATCGATCAGTGTGAGCGGAGGAGAATGATTAGAGTTGAATTCAAGTGATAACAATGACAGCAGGCTGCAGCTGATGGGACTATTACTCCCATCAGCCTACACCTGCTGCCGATAATATCAGTGAGAACAGGAGCTGTTGATGGGAGCATACAGCAGCCTGCTCCTGCTCAGTAAATAAATAATTTAAAAAAAAATTGGAAGCCTGCAGCTGCCCAGAAAAGGCATATCTATTAGATGTGCCAATTCTGGCACTTTGTCCGGGTCTTCCCACTTGCCCTGTAGCGGTGGGGTTTATGTCACCTTTCTATTGTCAAGTAACATCAGGCCCACAGCTTAGTAATGGAGAGGCATGTATAAGACACCTATCCATTACTAATCCTATAGTTGCGGTGGGTACGGAAATTATTCATACCCTTTTAAAAATGTTTCACTCTTTGTTTCATTGCAGTCATTTGGTAAATTCAAAAAAGTTCTTTTTTTTCTCATTAATATACACTCTGCACCCCATCGTGACTGAAAAAACAGAAATGTAGTAATTTTTGCAAATTTATTAAAAAAGAAAAACTGAAATATCACATGGTCATAATTATTCAGACCCTTTGCTTAGTATTGAGTAGAAGAACCCGTTTGAGCTAGTACAGCCATGAGTCATCTTGGGAATGATGAAAGAAGTTTATCACACCTGGATTTTGGGATCCTCTGCCATTTTTTGGAATCCTCTCCAGTTCCGTCAGGCTGGATGGTGAACGTTGGTGGATAGCCATTTTCAGGTCTCTCCAGAGATGCTCAATTAGGTTTGTGTCAGGGCTCTGCCTGGGCCAGTCAAGAATGGTCACAGAGTTGTTCTGAAGCCATTCCTTTGTTCTTATAGCTATGTTCTTAGGGTCATTGTCTTGTTGGAATGTGAACCTTCAGCCAAGTATGAGGTCCAAAGCACTCTGTCAAAGGATTTTTATCCAGGATATCTCTGTACTTGGCCACATTCATGTTTCCTTCAATGACAACCAGTCATCCTGTCTCTGCAGCTGAAAAACACCCCCATAGCATGATGCTGCCACCATGTTTCACTGATGGGATTGTATTGGGCAGATGTTGAGCAGTGCCTGGTTTTCTCCACACATACCACTTAGAATTATCACCAAAAAGGTCTATCTTCATCTCATCAGACCAGAGAATCTTATTTCTCATAGTCTGGGAGTCGTTCATGTGTTTTTTAGCAAACTCTATGCACGCTTTCATATGTCTTGTTATGTTAGGCTGGTTTCACATTGGCGTTTTTTCGGGTGCGTTTTTGCGGTAAAAAACGCAAAAAAACGCATGGTGAAAAAACGCATGTAAATGCGTGTAAACGCTGCGTTTTTTTGACGCATGCGTTTTTGCATGTGGTGAAAAAAACGCGGCGTTTTACCGCGTTTACATGCGTTTTTTCATGCGTTTGCGTTTTTTAAACGCATGCAGAAAAATGTGTGACAACTGCCAATCATCAAAATAAAGTAAAAAACCCACTATAAACAGAAATAGTTAGGGTTAGGGGTAGGGGTAGGGTTAGGGGTAGGGATCATAACGCTAACCCTAAAGGGATCCTACCCCTAACCCTACCCCTAACCCTAACCCTACCCCTAACCCTAACCGTACCCCTAACCCTAAGGGATCCTAACCCTAACCCTACCCCTAACCCTAACCCTACCCCTAACCCTACCCCTAACCCTAACCCTAAGGGATCCTACCCCTAACCCTACCCCTAACCCTAACCCTACCCCTAACCCTAACCATAAAGGGATTAGGGTTAGGGTTAGGATCCCTTAGGGTTAGGGGTAGGGTTAGGGTTAGGGTTAGGGGTAGGGTTAGGGGTAGGGTTAGGGTTAGGATTCCTTAGGGTTAGGGGTAGGGTTAGGGTTAGGGGTAGGGTTAGGGGTAGGGTTAGGGTTAGGATCCCTTAGGGTTAGGGGTAGGGTTAGGGGTAGGGTTAGGGGTAGGGTTAGGTTCCCTTTATCACCTTTATGCTGGGGGGTGGCATATCAGTGTGTTTTCTGGTTTTTTAATAAAAAAACGCATGCGTTTTTTACTGCAAAAAACGCATGCACCAAAAAACGCATGCGTCCCCATTGACTCCAATGTATTTTTTGACCCAAAAAAAAAGCATGAAAACGCATGCGTTTTTTTTTGGTCCAAAAAACGCTTCTAAAAATACTACAAGTAGCATTTCAGAAAATGAACGCATGCAGTAAAAAAACGCATGCGTCAAAAAACGCGACCAAACGCGTACACAAAAAAACGCATGCGTTTTCAATGTTAAAGATAGGAAAAAAAAACGCATGCGTTTTTTTGAAAAAAAACGCTGCAGACAAAAACGCAAGTGTGAAACCACCCGCTGAGCACTTGGCAGCGATCACGCGAACACAGATCTTGTGCCCACGCAATAGCTTGGTCAAATCTATATGCTCAAGGTCAGGAACCCCTTCTCAACCAGGACATATGGATATGTCTAAAGTCATGAAGTGGTTTTTTGGGCTCACCTGGCAAGCTAATTATCACAGATATTTGTGTTTTATTTCAGTGATGCAAAGAGCCCTGAGACACCATACCATGCATGAGTATACTTGAAAAGCAAAAAAAGTACATCTTTATCATACCTAAATCCAATTTGCATAATAATTTCATAAATATAAGAGAGGTAATTTCTGTTATGATGCGGTGGTCTAGGAGCAACATGGAACGAGCTCTGAGGGAAGTGGTAACTGTACTGACCGCAGTCCCTAAGCTCAACACAACACTAGAAGTAGCCGTGGAATGCTCCTAACTCTCCCTAGGCATCTCGTCACAGCCTAAGAGCTAACTGCCCCTAAAGACAGAAGCAGGAAAACTATCTTGCCTCAGAGAAAATCCCCAGAGGATAGATTAGCCCCCCACAAATAATGACTCTGGGTGGAGAGGAAAAAGACATACACAGAATGAAATGAGCACAGGAGGCCAGTCTAGCTTGATAGATAGGACAGGATGGAATACTGTGCGGTCAGTATAAAACACTACAAAAATCCACACAGAGTTTACAAAAAAATCTCCACACCTGACTAAAGGTGGAGAGGGTAAATCTGCTTCCCAGCGCTTCCAGCAAGACAGAATTAATTCATACTGATAACGCTGGACAAACATAGAAAGCACTGAATGGATAAGTCCACAATCTGTGAACAGAAAAGCGCAAGCAAAAACTTAGCTTTGCTGAACTGGTCAGGATAACAGGGAAATCCAAAGAGATGTGTAACATACCAGGAACCATTTACAAGTGGCACTGGCTGAAGGAACAGCCAGGCCTAAATAGCCGAGCAGAAGAGACGATAAGTGGAGGCAGCTGATGACAGCTAACTCCAAGGAGCAGCCATACCACTTGAAACCACAAGAGGGAGCCCAAGAGCAGAACTCACAAAAGTGCCACTTACAACCACCAGAGGGAGCCCAAGAGCGGAATTCACAACAAATTTCTAAATCTCATTCCATTAGATATTTTCTAAACCAAGTATCTGTTTGACTTTTCTGAGCAGCACAATTCTCTTCAAATCTCTGATAGGTATATAGACCTCTTGAAACCACAGAAATGGAAACTATCTGTATTTTTACTATGCATATATGTTAAATGTTTTGCTACCCCCAATTTTTTTTTTGAGGGGGGCTTCAGCAATATTTGACATGTATATAGCAATCCTTTTAAAAAAAGAAAAAGAGTAAAAAGGAATACTTTCGAAGATATAAGATTTAGCACATATTCTGGTTTGTTTCACATGTGTTCTGATTCTCCTTGTTTCCATATTCACGCATCTCAGGATTCTTTACTGCTGGCTAGTGTTGAGCGATACCGTCCGATACTTGAAAGTATCGGTATCGGATAGTATCGGCCGATACCCGAAAAGTATCGGATATCGCCGATACCGAAATCCGATACCAATACAAGTCAATGGGACACCAAGTATCGGAAGGTATCCTGATGGTTCCCAGGGTCTGAAGGAGAGGAAACTCTCCTTCAGGCCCTGGGATCCATATTAATGTGTAAAATAAAGAATTAAAATAAAAAATATTGATATATTCACCTCTCCGGCGGCCCCTGGACATCACCGCGGGTAACCGGCAGGCTTCTTTGTTTAAAATGCGCGCGTTTAGGACCTGAGGAATGACGTCGCGGCTTCTGATTGGTCGCGTGGCGGTCACATGGGCGGCAATCAGAAGCCGCGACGTCATTCCTCAGGTCCTAAACGCGCTCATTTTAAACAAAGAAGCCTGCCGGTTACCCGCGGTGATGTCCAGGGGCCGCCAGAGAGGTGAATATATCAATATTTTTTATTTTAATTCTTTATTTTACACCTCACTATGGATCCGATACCGATACCCGATACCACAAAAGTATCGGATCTCGGTATCGGAATTCCGATACCGCAAGTATCGGCCGATACCCGATACTTGCGGTATCGGAATGCTCAACACTACTGCTGGCATGAAACAGGACTCATGATAATGCTTACAGTGATGAACATACAATTGGTGCACCCTGTGCAGCCACACTGGGAACCAAAACGTAAGGAGTCCTCTACCACCTCCAAAGCACCAAGCAGCTTCTGTCACGCACACATGAAGGAGTGCAGTATGCTGAAATATTGGACTGCTCAAAGCTCCTTTACAGTCTTTGATCAGGGCACTCTTATATCTGTAACAGCCCATGAGTGCTCACCTTTTTGTCTCCAATCAGTGTTGCAAATATCTCAAACACTCTGAAGGGGGCTTCAAAATAGAAAACTTTATCCCAGTCTTTTGCAGTCCAATCTATGTATTTCTTGCAGAATGTCAGTGTGTCCTTGGGGTTTTTCTTGGAGAGAAGTGGTTCCATTGCTGCCCTTTTCGTCACCAAACTGTGCGTGCAGATACAGTGACAACTGCCTGCCATTCTTGAGCAAGCTCTGCACTGGTGTTGAACTGGTACTGTACAAGAATCCTCTTTAGGAGACTGAGCACAGTGAAGCCTTCTATACAGCAGTTCTTCATGATCTAATAAATAATTAAGGGGAATCTTCCAAAGGCCAGGGTCACACTAGCGAGCGCAGTGCGAGAAACTCGCACGAGTCTCATGCATCAATACCCGGCACTGCCGCTGACTCTCTGGACCAGAGTGTTCAGCTGCATAGAAATACATACAGCCGCACGCTCCAGTCCTGAGTGCTGGCAGCAGTGCCGGGTATTGAGGCGAGAGACTCTTGCGAGTTTCTCACATTGCACTCGCAAGTGTGACCCCGGCCAAACAGCAATGACCTTACTTGTAAAACTCTGATAATGCAAAACAATGATGACTGCATGTGCATCCTTGGTGGTAACTGCAAATCCTGATGTGTTGGCAGAAAAATACTGTGTAACATATGCACTTTTTTGCATTCGTTTTATTGCGTTTTTGTCGCCGACTTTTCCCCACTCATTGACATGACATGAATTGACATGTTGCAGATGAAACTCTGCTACAAAAATCTGACAGGAAAAAAAATACCAGTGCTAGGAAGACATTCAAGTTTCGTGACAAAACTGCACTGAAAAAACATGACAAAATCGTATTGTTTTCAAAGATGAAAATATATGTACGTATATTTTTGCTTAAAATACAAAGGAAATGTGTAATCTTTGATTTTAGGCCTTTTGGAAATCATTTCATCTTCAACTTGCTTAACTGTTCACAAAAACAGTCATTTTGACCACAGGTGCCCAAAATTTTACATGCCACTCTATATGTCCAGAAGATCTGAAGGTGAATAGAACTTGTGAGGAGAAAAATTAGAAAATTGGACAAAGGAAACAAGAAAGCCACATGTGAATAAAAGATCTTTGTATATAACTATTTTATTGATTGATCTGCTAAATCAAATGTAAAAGGCTGCGAGGGCTGAAGTCATGGCCGAGCACTCTGATGTATCTGTGCTCTGGCCTCCTCTCATATGCAAACAGCATTCAAAAACCAGCCTACCTGTCAGTGGCGTAACTACAAAGTTAGGGGCCCCGGTGCGAACTTCCAAATGGGGCCCCCCCCCCCTGCAGCCCTGCCATACAACTCAATGTAACCCCCATAGAATAATGGCCACACATGATGCTCAATACTGTATAACGGCCACCACACATGATGCTGCATACTGTATAATGGCCACACATGATGCTGCATACTGTATACTGGCCACACATGATGCTCCATAGTGTATAATGGCCACACATGATGCTCCATAGTGTATAATGGCCACACATGATGCTCCATAGTGTATAATGGCCACACATTGCTCCATACTGTATAATGGCCAGACAGTGCTCCATACTGTATAATGACCACCCACACATAGTGCTCCATAGTGTATAATGGCCACACAGTTCTCCATACTGTATAATGATCCCACATAATGCTCAATACTGTATAATGACCACAAATGATGCTCCATACTGTATAACGGCCACACATGATGCTCAATACTGTATAATGACCCCCCTCCTGTATGCATGGCTCATCTCCCTCCTATCCCATATACATAGCTCATATTACCCCTCCTGCATGCATGACTCATATCTCCCCCTGTATGCATGGCTCATATTCCCCCCCTGTATGCATGGCTCATATTCCGCCCCTGTATGCATGGCTTATATTCCCCCCTGTATGCATGGCTCATATTCCCCCCCCCCGTATGCATGCCTTATATTCCCCCCTGCATGGCTCATATTCCCCCCTGCATGGCTCATATTCCCCCCTGCATGGCTCATATTCCCCCCTGCATGGCTCATATCCCCCCCTGCATGGCTCATATCCCCCCCTGCATGGCTCATATTCCCCCCTGCATGGCTCATAGTCATATTCCCCCCTGCATGGCTCATATCCCCCCCTGCATGGCTCATATCCCCCCCTGCATGGCTTATATTCCCCCCTGCATGGCTCATATCCCCCCCTGCATGGCTTATATTCCCCCCTGCATGGCTTATATTCCCCCCTGTATGCAGGCTTATCTCTCCGCTCCTGCTCGGCGCGCCGGCTTATGTCCTCCTTCATCCCCTGTCCCCCCGGCCCTCATACTCACCTGTCTTCCCACTGCACGGCCGTGCCGACATCCCTCACGCTCTGTCCCGACTCCAGGCGGCGGCGCCGGCGCAGCACCTTCTTCCTGCTTGAGCGGTCATGTGACACCGTTCATTAAGATCATGAATATGCGCATATTCATGATCTTAATGAGCGGTGTCACGTGACCGCTCAAGCAGGAACGAGCTGCAGTGCAGACGCCGAGACCATCGCTGGAGCAGGGTGAGTATTCAAGGCAGCAGCAGCGGCGGCGGCGGGGGGGGCCCTGGAGCGGGGGGAGGCACTGCCAGTCCGAGCCTGCCTGCCGGGCCCGGGCCCCTGACCTGCCGGGCCCGGTCGCACTGGCGACCGCTGCGACCGCGGTAGTTACGCCACTGCTACCTGTGTCTTCTCCCACTGCACCATCAGGGATACTACTGTGGTGCTGAGGCCTTTCTACAATTGACTTCACAAGAATTGAGACACAGTCTGGTTCAAATGCAACATGTGAAATTTTACTTGAATAACTTGACAGCACATTCTTGTTGGTAATAACATCAACAGCAAGTCCTATGCAGTTCTCATTCTGCTCTTTCCCAGCACTCAGTTCCACATCCTCCAGTGCATTATGGGGCAATAGCGCCTTAGGCGATACCACAGCATTCTCCCTGTTCAGACTCACTGTGCCTGGTTATTCTCTATTCCGTTTCGCACCGGTCCTGAGGGCATCAACCCATGCAATAATCTGCCACATGTTGAACAATCTGCACCCTGTACTATTCCGGACCACTTGCATTCTCCAGCTATGAACTGCTGCAATCCTGCTGCTTGATACCATTCTTCTGTCCTATAGACTCTGATTGGCTAAGCTTCTCTTCTTATAACGTTACGTGGCTGCTGTGGTGTCCTGGGCCTAGAACCCATGTGGACTATTCAGGTCCCCCGACCCTTCTCCCTATACCAGGAAACGTTCCTCACTTACCACACAGCAGCCCCTCCTATGTTAACCCATTCCTACACTACTCAACTAGCTGAAAGCTCTCTACACTATAATGTACAGAGCTAGTGGCCAGTCCGTTAACTGCATTTACCCTATACACTATACATAGCAGCACAAATATACAATAAACATTTAGCAAGAATAGTAATACACATAGTAGTGTAGCAGTACCATTATAACATTATACCTAGACATATATATATAGCGAGAGAAAAAGGAAAGGCACAACAGAAAGATTGCCTACCACAAACATGAAGTGTTGCAGGTTTGCAGTTTTCATCAGAATCATCAGCACTCATACTTTTGGAGAATTAACTGTTTTACTTGGGACACACAGCAATCATCATCTGCATCATCACAACTTGGAAGAGAACACACACAAACCGAAGAGGTCAAATATTAGAATAAAGCAAACTACAGGCACTTGAACAAACTCGAAGAGTTAACACAACTCCATCTGCTGTCTGATCAAAATAGTCCTTCCACAGCATGATTCCACAGCTGTTGTATACTTCAACATCTCACATACAAAGTTTTGAGGTAAAATATTTTGTCACTCAGAAAAGCAGAAACACAATGTCTACCCAAACACTGAAAATAATATGGTGAGAATTGTCTGATATAGACAGCACTTTTTATTTACTCCACAGTATGTAGACAAAATTCCATTCACCCTCTGAGAACGGCTGGTGTTTTAGAGATATGTAATGTTTCATTTCTGAAATGCTTCCAGGAATATTTACCTATCAGGTCTCCTAGGAAAGGGCTGTATGAATTGGACAACACCTTTTGTGAAAGTAGTATTTCAGATAATCAATAAAGGAGTAGAATAACTGTTTGCTTCCATTATTAGTAATAGAAAACAAAAGACAAAATGTAAAAAAAAAAAACATATTATAGAACATTTCCAAGACGTGGTATCATAAATGCGCTCACAGCTTTGAAATGGATAGCTGGATATACCTGTTTCAAAGAAAATATGGTCAGGATTTCTAATCCTCGGAAGAATGCTTAGATTATTGAGGAGGATAACGCAGTAATTCCTCAGACACTAACACACTCCACTAACTGTAACAGAAGGAAAAAACGGACAGACATTTCTAAAACTGCACATAGGGTGTGTAGCTCAGAATATCAATGTGCTGGAGTAGTTGATATTATCTGATGGTATACTGTGTTACAATCACTAGTTGAGGAGCATGTTTGTGATATTTTCGTGTTATCTTATCCTTATATGGTTCATCTGATACAGTGGTGTTCTATAATTTTACCATACAGGAGCATAAACACAAACCATAAAAGCCTTTAACCCCTTCATGACCGGGGGATTTTTCGTTTTTCCGTGTTCGTTTTTCGCTCCCCTCCTTCCCAGAGCCATAACTTTTTTATTTTTCCGTCAATTTGGCCATGTGAGGGCTTATTTTTTGCGGGACGAGTTGTACTTTTGAACGACATCATTGGTTTTAGCATGTCGTGTACTAGAAAACGGGAAAAAAATTCCAAGTGCCGTGAAATTGCAAAAAAAGTGCAATCCCACATTGGTTTTTTGTTTGGCTTTTTTGCTAGGTTCACTAAATGCTAAAAATGACCTGCCATTATGATTCTCCACGTCATTACGAGTTCATAGACACCACACATGACTAGGTTATTTTTTATCTAAGTGGTGAAAAAAAATTCCAAACTTTGCTAAAAAAAAAAAAAAAAAAAAAAAAATTGCGCCATTTTCCGATACTCGTAGCGTCTCCATTTTTCATCATCTGGGGTCGGTTGAGGGCTTATTTTTTGCGTGCCGAGATACCGTTTTTAATGATAGCATTTCGGTGCAGATACGTTCTTTTGATCGCCCGTTATTGCATTTTAATGACTCATGATAATGCTTACAGTGATGAACATACAATTGGTGCACCCTGTGCAGCCACACTGGGAACCAAAACGTAAGGAGTCCTCTACCACCTCCAAAGCACCAAGCAGCTTCTGTCACGCACACATGAAGGAGTGCAGTATGCTGAAATATTGGACTGCTCAAAGCTCCTTTACAGTCTTTGATCAGGGCACTCTTATATCTGTAACAGCCCATGAGTGCTCACCTTTTTGTCTCCAATCAGTGTTGCAAATATCTCAAACACTCTGAAGGGGGCTTCAAAATAGAAAACTTTATCCCAGTCTTTTGCAGTCCAATCTATGTATTTCTTGCAGAATGTCAGTGTGTCCTTGGGGTTTTTCTTGGAGAGAAGTGGTTCCATTGCTGCCCTTTTCGTCACCAAACTGTGCGTGCAGATACAGTGACAACTGCCTGCCATTCTTGAGCAAGCTCTGCACTGGTGTTGAACTGGTACTGTACAAGAATCCTCTTTAGGAGACTGAGCACAGTGAAGCCTTCTATACAGCAGTTCTTCATGATCTAATAAATAATTAAGGGGAATCTTCCAAAGGCCAGGGTCACACTAGCGAGCGCAGTGCGAGAAACTCGCACGAGTCTCATGCATCAATACCCGGCACTGCCGCTGACTCTCTGGACCAGAGTGTTCAGCTGCATAGAAATACATACAGCCGCACGCTCCAGTCCTGAGTGCTGGCAGCAGTGCCGGGTATTGAGGCGAGAGACTCTTGCGAGTTTCTCACATTGCACTCGCAAGTGTGACCCCGGCCAAACAGCAATGACCTTACTTGTAAAACTCTGATAATGCAAAACAATGATGACTGCATGTGCATCCTTGGTGGTAACTGCAAATCCTGATGTGTTGGCAGAAAAATACTGTGTAACATATGCACTTTTTTGCATTCGTTTTATTGCGTTTTTGTCGCCGACTTTTCCCCACTCATTGACATGACATGAATTGACATGTTGCAGATGAAACTCTGCTACAAAAATCTGACAGGAAAAAAAATACCAGTGCTAGGAAGACATTCAAGTTTCGTGACAAAACTGCACTGAAAAAACATGACAAAATCGTATTGTTTTCAAAGATGAAAATATATGTACGTATATTTTTGCTTAAAATACAAAGGAAATGTGTAATCTTTGATTTTAGGCCTTTTGGAAATCATTTCATCTTCAACTTGCTTAACTGTTCACAAAAACAGTCATTTTGACCACAGGTGCCCAAAATTTTACATGCCACTCTATATGTCCAGAAGATCTGAAGGTGAATAGAACTTGTGAGGAGAAAAATTAGAAAATTGGACAAAGGAAACAAGAAAGCCACATGTGAATAAAAGATCTTTGTATATAACTATTTTATTGATTGATCTGCTAAATCAAATGTAAAAGGCTGCGAGGGCTGAAGTCATGGCCGAGCACTCTGATGTATCTGTGCTCTGGCCTCCTCTCATATGCAAACAGCATTCAAAAACCAGCCTACCTGTCAGTGGCGTAACTACAAAGTTAGGGGCCCCGGTGCGAACTTCCAAATGGGGCCCCCCCCCCCTGCAGCCCTGCCATACAACTCAATGTAACCCCCATAGAATAATGGCCACACATGATGCTCAATACTGTATAACGGCCACCACACATGATGCTGCATACTGTATAATGGCCACACATGATGCTGCATACTGTATACTGGCCACACATGATGCTCCATAGTGTATAATGGCCACACATGATGCTCCATAGTGTATAATGGCCACACATGATGCTCCATAGTGTATAATGGCCACACATTGCTCCATACTGTATAATGGCCAGACAGTGCTCCATACTGTATAATGACCACCCACACATAGTGCTCCATAGTGTATAATGGCCACACAGTTCTCCATACTGTATAATGATCCCACATAATGCTCAATACTGTATAATGACCACAAATGATGCTCCATACTGTATAACGGCCACACATGATGCTCAATACTGTATAATGACCCCCCTCCTGTATGCATGGCTCATCTCCCTCCTATCCCATATACATAGCTCATATTACCCCTCCTGCATGCATGACTCATATCTCCCCCTGTATGCATGGCTCATATTCCCCCCCTGTATGCATGGCTCATATTCCGCCCCTGTATGCATGGCTTATATTCCCCCCTGTATGCATGGCTCATATTCCCCCCCCCCCCCCCGTATGCATGCCTTATATTCCCCCCTGCATGGCTCATATTCCCCCCTGCATGGCTCATATTCCCCCCTGCATGGCTCATATTCCCCCCTGCATGGCTCATATTCCCCCCTGCATGGCTCATATCCCCCCCTGCATGGCTCATATTCCCCCCTGCATGGCTCATAGTCATATTCCCCCCTGCATGGCTCATATCCCCCCCTGCATGGCTCATATCCCCCCCTGCATGGCTTATATTCCCCCCTGCATGGCTCATATCCCCCCCTGCATGGCTTATATTCCCCCCTGCATGGCTTATATTCCCCCCTGTATGCAGGCTTATCTCTCCGCTCCTGCTCGGCGCGCCGGCTTATGTCCTCCTTCATCCCCTGTCCCCCGGCCCTCATACTCACCTGTCTTCCCACTGCACGGCCGTGCCGACATCCCTCACGCTCTGTCCCGACTCCAGGCGGCGGCGCCGGCGCAGCACCTTCTTCCTGCTTGAGCGGTCATGTGACACCGTTCATTAAGATCATGAATATGCGCATATTCATGATCTTAATGAGCGGTGTCACGTGACCGCTCAAGCAGGAACGAGCTGCAGTGCAGACGCCGAGACCATCGCTGGAGCAGGGTGAGTATTCAAGGCAGCAGCAGCGGCGGCGGCGGGGGGGGCCCTGGAGCGGGGGGAGGCACTGCCAGTCCGAGCCTGCCTGCCGGGCCCGGGCCCCTGACCTGCCGGGCCCGGTCGCACTGGCGACCGCTGCGACCGCGGTAGTTACGCCACTGCTACCTGTGTCTTCTCCCACTGCACCATCAGGGATACTACTGTGGTGCTGAGGCCTTTCTACAATTGACTTCACAAGAATTGAGACACAGTCTGGTTCAAATGCAACATGTGAAATTTTACTTGAATAACTTGACAGCACATTCTTGTTGGTAATAACATCAACAGCAAGTCCTATGCAGTTCTCATTCTGCTCTTTCCCAGCACTCAGTTCCACATCCTCCAGTGCATTATGGGGCAATAGCGCCTTAGGCGATACCACAGCATTCTCCCTGTTCAGACTCACTGTGCCTGGTTATTCTCTATTCCGTTTCGCACCGGTCCTGAGGGCATCAACCCATGCAATAATCTGCCACATGTTGAACAATCTGCACCCTGTACTATTCCGGACCACTTGCATTCTCCAGCTATGAACTGCTGCAATCCTGCTGCTTGATACCATTCTTCTGTCCTATAGACTCTGATTGGCTAAGCTTCTCTTCTTATAACGTTACGTGGCTGCTGTGGTGTCCTGGGCCTAGAACCCATGTGGACTATTCAGGTCCCCCGGCCCTTCTCCCTATACCAGGAAACGTTCCTCACTTACCACACAGCAGCCCCTCCTATGTTAACCCATTCCTACACTACTCAACTAGCTGAAAGCTCTCTACACTATAATGTACAGAGCTAGTGGCCAGTCCGTTAACTGCATTTACCCTATACACTATACATAGCAGCACAAATATACAATAAACATTTAGCAAGAATAGTAATACACATAGTAGTGTAGCAGTACCATTATAACATTATACCTAGACATATATATATAGCGAGAGAAAAAGGAAAGGCACAACAGAAAGATTGCCTACCACAAACATGAAGTGTTGCAGGTTTGCAGTTTTCATCAGAATCATCAGCACTCATACTTTTGGAGAATTAACTGTTTTACTTGGGACACACAGCAATCATCATCTGCATCATCACAACTTGGAAGAGAACACACACAAACCGAAGAGGTCAAATATTAGAATAAAGCAAACTACAGGCACTTGAACAAACTCGAAGAGTTAACACAACTCCATCTGCTGTCTGATCAAAATAGTCCTTCCACAGCATGATTCCACAGCTGTTGTATACTTCAACATCTCACATACAAAGTTTTGAGGTAAAATATTTTGTCACTCAGAAAAGCAGAAACACAATGTCTACCCAAACACTGAAAATAATATGGTGAGAATTGTCTGATATAGACAGCACTTTTTATTTACTCCACAGTATGTAGACAAAATTCCATTCACCCTCTGAGAACGGCTGGTGTTTTAGAGATATGTAATGTTTCATTTCTGAAATGCTTCCAGGAATATTTACCTATCAGGTCTCCTAGGAAAGGGCTGTATGAATTGGACAACACCTTTTGTGAAAGTAGTATTTCAGATAATCAATAAAGGAGTAGAATAACTGTTTGCTTCCATTATTAGTAATAGAAAACAAAAGACAAAATGTAAAAAAAAAAAACATATTATAGAACATTTCCAAGACGTGGTATCATAAATGCGCTCACAGCTTTGAAATGGATAGCTGGATATACCTGTTTCAAAGAAAATATGGTCAGGATTTCTAATCCTCGGAAGAATGCTTAGATTATTGAGGAGGATAACGCAGTAATTCCTCAGACACTAACACACTCCACTAACTGTAACAGAAGGAAAAAACGGACAGACATTTCTAAAACTGCACATAGGGTGTGTAGCTCAGAATATCAATGTGCTGGAGTAGTTGATATTATCTGATGGTATACTGTGTTACAATCACTAGTTGAGGAGCATGTTTGTGATGTTTTCGTGTTATCTTATCCTTATATGGTTCATCTGATACAGTGGTGTTCTATAATTTTACCATACAGGAGCATAAACACAAACCATAAAAGCCTTTAACCCCTTCATGACCGGGGGATTTTTCATTTTTCCGTGTTCGTTTTTCGCTCCCCTCCTTCCCAGAGCCATAACTTTTTTATTTTTCCGTCAATTTGGCCATGTGAGGGCTTATTTTTTGCGGGACGAGTTGTACTTTTGAACGACATCATTGGTTTTAGCATGTCGTGTACTAGAAAACGGGAAAAAAATTCCAAGTGCCGTGAAATTGCAAAAAAAGTGCAATCCCACATTGGTTTTTTGTTTGGCTTTTTTGCTAGGTTCACTAAATGCTAAAAATGACTTGCCATTATGATTCTCCACGTCATTACGAGTTCATAGACACCACACATGACTAGGTTATTTTTTATCTAAGTGGTGAAAAAAAATTCCAAACTTTGCTAAAAAAAAAAAAAAAAAAAAAAAATTGCGCCATTTTCCGATACTCGTAGCGTCTCCATTTTTCATCATCTGGGGTCGGTTGAGGGCTTATTTTTTGCGTGCCGAGATACCGTTTTTAATGATAGCATTTCGGTGCAGATACGTTCTTTTGATCGCCCGTTATTGCATTTTAATGCAATGTCGCGGCGACCAAAAAAACGTAATTCTGGCGTTTCGAGTTTTTTTCCCGCTACGCTGTTTAGCGATCAGGTTAATACTTTTTTTTATTTGAAAGATCGGACGATTCTGAGCGCGGCGATACCAAATATGCGTAGATTTGATATTTTTTTTATTGATTTATTTCGATTGGGGCGAAAAGGGGGTGATTTAAACTTTTATGTTTTTTTTATTTTTTTCACATTTTTTTAAACTTTTTTTTTTAACTTTTGCCATGCTTCAATAGCCTCCATGAGAGGCTAGAAGCAGGCATAGCACGATCGGCTCTGCTACATAGCAGCGATCTGCTGATCGCTGCTATGTAGCAGAATTGCACGTGTGCTGTGAGCGCCGACCACAGGGTGGCGCTCACAGCGACGGGCAATCCGTAACCATAGAGGTCTCAAGGACCTCTATGGTTACAATATACAAGCATCGCCGACCCCCGATCATGTGACGGGGGTCGGCGATGACGTCATTTCCGGCCGCCCGGCCGGAAGCGGTAGTTAAATGCCGCTGTCTGCGTTTGACAGCGGCATTTAACTAGTTAATAGGTGCGGGCAGATCGCGATTCTGCCCGCGCCTATTACGGGCACATGTCAGCTGTTCAAAACAGCTGACATGTCCCGGCTTTGGTGCGGGCTCACCGCGGAGCCCTGCATCAAAGCAGGGGAGCCGGCATCGGACGGTATAGTACGTCCGATGCCGGTAAGGGGTTAAAGGGAATCTGTCAGCAGGTTTTCCCTACCTCACCTGAGAGTAGCCTAATGTAGGCAAAGAGACCCTGATTCCAATGATGTGTCACTTAGTTTACTGGGTGCAGAGGTTCTGACACAATCACAGTTTTTAGATTGAGCATGCATCAGAGCTGAAAAAGCTAACCCCGCCCACATCAGACTCTCTCTATAAACAATGAGTTGCTCATCACAGAAAGGGGCAGAGTCGGACCAGGAGGCAGGCGCTGCTGTGTCCAGCAATGATAAGCTCCTGGTGCTAAAACAATCAGTGCAAGTAAACAAACCACAGAGCTTGATAACAGAGGCACAGTGGAAATCTGTGTTTTAACCCTTCTAGAATGCTGTTTTCAGATGACATCTTAAAAGCCTGCTGAGAGATTCCCTTGAAAGCTTTAGTCACACTAAACGACTTACCAACGATCATGACCAGCGATACGACCTAGCCGTGATCGTTGGTAAGTCGTTGTGTGGTTGCTGGGGAGCTGTGACACAGACAGATCTCCAGCGACCAATGATCAGGGGAACGACTTCGGCATCATTGAAACTGTCTTCAACGATGCCGAAGTCCCCCTGCCGCACCCGGGTAACCAGGGTAAACATCGGGTTACTAAGTGCAGGGCCGCGCTTAGTAACCCGATATTTACCCTGGTTACCATTGTAAAAGTAAAAAAAAACCACTACATACTCACATTCTGATATCTGTCACGTCCCCCGCCGGCTTCCACAGGGTTAAAACTGGTTTCGGCAAGAGCGCTGCTAATGCACGTGCTGCTGCCGAGATGCACTGACTGTGTCAGTGCCGGCAGTAACAGCGTGTGCTCTGCTTTACGGCCGGCGCAGACATAGTAAGTGCAGGGAAGCTCTTGGCCGGAGCACGTGCATTAGCAGCGCTCCTGCCGAAAGCAGTTTTAACCCTGTGGACGCCGGGGGACATGACAGACACCAGAATGTGAGTATGTACTGTTTTTTTTTTAACTTTTACAATGGTAACCAGGGTAAATATCGGGTTACTAAGCGTGGCCCTGCGCTTAGTAACCCAATATTTACCCTGGTTACAAGTGAACACATCGCTGGATCGGCGTCACACACGCCGATCCAGCGATGACAGCGGGTGATCAGCGACCAAAAAATGGTCCTGATCATTCCCCAACAACCAACGATCTCCCAGCAGGGGCCTGATTGTTGGTCGCTGTCACACATAACAAGATCGTTAGCGGGATCGTTGCTACGTCACCAAAAGCGTGACGTTGCAACGAGATCGTTAACGATATCGTTATGTGTGACTCCAGCTTAAGAAAAATAAAATTAAACTGGATAATGTCTTATTTACCTATCAAGAGGTTTATCTACCATATAGTGAGAAACAATAGAAAAGTCCTAGGCTAAATTATTGTGGTCAGTAGTCTCATTTTAAGTTAATGGCAAAAAAGAAGAAAAGAGTACAAGTGCCTATATCTACTATATAAAGCTGAATGTGTGTGTGTGTGTGTGTATGTGTGTGTGTATGTCCGGGATTGGCATCTGCACCGTCGCAGCTACAGCCACAAAATTTTGCACAGTCACACGTCTGGACCCTGAGAGCGTCATAGGCTATATTGTGAGGCGAAATTTTAACCCCGCGCGTTCCAATTCACCAAACAATTTTGCCCCTATCTACATAATGGGGAAAAAAGTGAAAGGAAAAGTGTTGGACGCGTCGCAGCTACATGACCCTGGTATTGTCGACGGCGTAGTCCTATTAAATTAAGACTCCCCCACCCATCAACCCCACCTGTGGCCTCCCCCACTACCATTCCAGCCCCACAATAAAAACACAACCACCGTAATTCTTTTTGGAATGATATAGGCCACAGTAGCCTTTTTATTAAACATATAACAATAAATACATAGTAAATAACATTTTAAAGGCTAGAAGGAGTCCTTGGAGCCCCAAGAATCTGGTGATTGACAACCCATACCGCGAACATACATAACACCAAATTTACTCCCAGCCGATCAAAACCCTGGCTCGGGAGCACCAAAAACCCAAACGAGGGTTCACTGTTCGCGGTAAAAAATCCCAGGAGATCCAGCCACGCCTGCCGGAACTCCCCAACCACCATTCAACAGATTCAAAAGATACCACCACTAAAACAGAGGAGCCATATTCCAAGATGGATCCCTCAAATCCAATTTTTACCAACTCCCAGGACTCCCCCCAGCCGCCAAAGCCACAATGACCCGAAAGAAAACTACCTTGCCATAAAATGAACAAAACTAAAAAAGACCCCCTTTACAAAAAACAGCAATAAGGGTGGGAGGGCGGGACTGCTCAGATCCACAAAAGAGCGGGAAGTGAGCGTTACCTCTGTAGGGGTTCCACTCACTCAGCTGCGACGGCTGACACTCAGGAGACGTGTTCCTTTAAAGTTCACTGGGTTTATTGCTTCATAAACCATGTGGCAAAACAACAGAAAACAAAATAGCCTTTGGTTCAGGCAAAGAAAAACAAGTGTCCAGTTCATCCGGCTCAGTCCTGAAGCCGTAACACACTCAGGAGGGTTTCACCTCCACACATATCTGCTGTGTAAAGCATTAGCCAGTCTTAAATAGAGCTAACCACACCCAGTAACCCATCACATGATTAGCCATGTGGTCTGACATTACCACAGGTCCTGAAACACATATATTTACATGGTTATGTGCAAGACAGAAATACCCCTGGGCTACCATACAGTAACAAGGCACTTATGTGGCACATACCTCCCATCGACTACACACCCTTTAGCCATGCTACATACCTCCCCCCTCTACCTAAAGCCGTGGGGCTTGGCACTTTCCCCCACTAAACAAGAGATTCTTGATAGGGCATCCGCATTACCATGCAGCTTTCCGGCCCTATGTTCCACATGGAAACTGAAGTCCTGCAGGGCTAAGAACCAACGGGTGACTCTGGCATTTCTCCCTTTCGTTTCCCTCATCCACCTAAGTGGGGCATGGTCAGATACCAGTCTAAATTTACGTCCCAGCAGATAGTACCGTAATGTGTCCACTGCCCATTTTATGGCCAAGCACTCCTTCTCAACGACTGAGTAGTTCTTTTCAGATGAGGACAGCTTCCTACTCAGATAGAGAACAGGATGCTCCTCCCCATGTAGTTCTTGGGAAAGGACTGCTCCCACCCCAACATCTGAGGCATCTGTCTGAAGAATAAACTCTTTCTTGAAGTTTGGGGCCATCAGAACGGGTTGCTTACACAAAGCGTTTTTCATTTCTTGGAAGGCTGACTCTGTTTCTTCGGACCACTTAACCATTACTGGTTTTGTCCCTTTTAGCAGGTCAGTCAGAGGCGCAGCCATCGTGGCGAAGTTTGGGATGAACCTCCTGTAATATCCCACGATTCCCAGGAAGGCTTTAACTTGCTTCTTGGAAACTGGTTTTGGCCATGTTTGAATTGCCTCCACTTTACTGATTTGGGGTTTTATTTCTCCATGACCCACTATGTATCCAAGGTACTTAGCTTCTTCTTTACCCAAGGCACACTTCTTCGGGTTTATCGTAAATCCGGCCTCTCTTATAGCATCAAATACCGCTTGGACTTTCTCCAGATGACTCTCCCAGTCCGGGCTAAAGATGACGATATCATCTAGGTACGCAGCAGCGTAGGCCTTATGGGGTGCAAGGACTCTATCCATAGCCCTCTGGAAGGTCGCCGGAGCTCCCTGTAGGCCAAACGGCATCCGGGCATACTGGAAGCATCCATCAGGTGTCGAAAAGGCTGTCTTCTCCTTGGCTTCCTGTGCCATGGGGATCTGCCAATACCCCTTTGTCAAATCCAAGGTGGATATATATCTGGCGTGCCCAAGCCTTTCGATGAGCTCATCAATACGGGGCATGGGATAAGCGTCGAACTTGGAGACCTCATTCAACTTCCGATAGTCGTTGCAAAACCTCCACTCTCCATCAGGTTTTGGGACCAGGACAATTGGGCTCGACCAACCGCTCTTGGATTCCTCAATGACTCCAAGCCTCAACATACGCTCCACTTCCTTGGAGATAACTTCTCGACGAGCCTCAGGAATACGATAAGGTTTCACATTCACCCGCACATGTGGCTCTGTTAGGACCTCGTGCTCTATGACCTTCGTGTATCCTGGCAATTCTGAAAACAGGTCCCTGTTTTTCTGGAGTAACTCCCGGCACTGCTGTTTCTGGGTCTTTGATAGCGTCTCTGCTATAGTAACCGCTCCAACCTCACCTTCTGGGTTGCTTAACAATGACGGAGTTACTGTCGGCTCTCTATCTTGCCATGGCTTGATGAGGTTGACATGGTAAACTTGGAATGGTTTCCGTCTTCCTGGTTGGTGAATTTTATAATTTACCTCACCAAGTTTCTCGACAACCTCATATGGCCCTTGCCATTTGGCCAAGAACTTGCTTTCCACCGTTGGAACTAACACAAGAACTCGGTCTCCCGGATTGAACTGCCTCACTCTTGCAGACCGGTTGTAGACCCTGGCTTGAGCTTCTTGTGCTTGGAGAAGGTGTTCTTTCACGATAGGCATCACCTTTGCAATCCTCTGCTGCATAAGGGCCACATGCTCAATGACGCTTCTGTGGGGCGTGACTTCGGCCTCCCAGGTTTCCTTGGCTATATCCAGGAGTCCTCGTGGATGTCGGCCATATAGAAGTTCAAACGGTGAGAACCCTGTGGAGGCCTGTGGAACTTCACGAATGGAAAACATCAGATAGGGTAAGAGACAATCCCAGTCTCTACCGTCTTTCTCTATAGCTTTTCTCAGCATGCTCTTTAGTGTCTTGTTAAACCTCTCAACAAGGCCATCTGACTGGGGATGGTACACCGAGGTCCTCAACTGGGAGATCTTCAGGGCTTTGCACAACTCCCTCATCACCTTGCTCATGAAAGGTGTACCCTGGTCAGTCAGGATCTCCTTTGGCAGACCTGTCCGGGAAAAGACATGGACCAACTCGCGGGCTATGCTTTTTGAGGAAGAATTTCTCAAGGGAATTGCCTCAGGATAGCGTGTGGCATAGTCCAGGATGATTAATATATACTGATGGCCCCGAGCTGATTTAACTAAGGGACCGACCAAGTCCATGGCAATTCTCTAGAACGGTACCTCAATAATGGGCAGTGGCACAAGGGGGTTCCGGAAATGAGGAGTGGGAGCAGTTAGCTGACATGTAGGGCAGGACCTGCAATAGTTCACTATTTCCCGGTGACACCCAGGCCAATAGAACCTCTGCACAACCCGTTCCTGCGTTTTTTCCACCCCCAGGTGTCCACCCAAGATGTGTGAATTGGCCATGTCCAACACTTTCCGTCTATACGGACCCGGCACTATCAACTGCTCTACCAACTCTTCCCTTATTTTAGTGACCCAGTACAACAACTCCCCCCTCAACAGAAAATGGGGAAATCTTGTGTCTGCCCCCGGGTCCTGTACCACCCCGTCAATAACTGTGACATTATTAAAGGCTTCCCTCAGAGTGGGGTCCCTATGTTGGGCCATCCCAAAATTTTCACCGGTAACTTCTAACTCCAAAATGTCAGATGTAGGGGATACTTCCTCCTCATCCCCAACCAGAACACAAAAAGGAAAGCTGTCTGCCTCTGGGTGTGGCGATACCCTTCCAGGGTTCACTGGTTCCCTGCCAGGGAGCTCAGAACCTTTTCCCCACAAATCCCAAAACAAACAGAAATCCCGGCCAATAATTATAGGGTGCAACAAGTCCTGAACTACGCCGACTATGTGGGACTCAGTGCCACATGCCGTTTCAATGTCCACCCTGGCCATAGGGTAGTCCTTTGCATCACCATGTATGCACCGCACTCCAACCTTCTTTTCTGGGAGCAGGTGGAGAGGAAAAGTGGCCCTCACCAGGGTCACTAGGCTCCCCGAGTCTAACAGTGCCGTTACTGCTCGACCGTTCACCTTTACGGGACACGCTTGAGGTCCCTCATTAGATGGAGAGTTCACACTACAGGCTGGATACGCATAGTATGAACAACGGCATCCCATGCTGCAGTCCATCTGCTCAGTGGTTTGGGAACAACGGGCAGCTATATGTCCTGGCTTGTGGCACCTCCAACAAATAATATCACCCGTGGGGACCTTGGGCACCACCTCCCCCGCCCTTTGTGACCTTGGACGCACCACCCCTTTTTGGGACTCAGCTGCCTTCTGGGACCCCCAGTACGGCATGGGCTGCCTCCCGAAGGAGCCTTCCAACCCTTGGTATCTCTCAACCAGTCCGATCAGCTCGTCGGCATTCTGGGGATCACCCTGGGCAACCCAAGACTGTATAGGCCTCGGGAGGGAATGGACAAACCGATCCATCATCACCCGTTCTACCATCTGTGCAGGCGCAGAGGATTCTGGTTGCAGCCATTTCTGGACCAGGTGCAACAGATCAAACATTTGGGAACGAGGTGGTTTGTCCCAGTGATAGCCCCAGGAGTGAACTCGCTGTGCCCTGACAGTCAGTGTCACCCCCAAACGTGCGAGAATCTCGGCTTTCAATTTGTGATACTCTTTGGCATCCTGCAAGGTCAAATCATAGTACGCCTTCTGGGGTTCTCCTGTCAGGTATGGCGCAAGTACCTCTGCCCACTGCTCTGGCGGAAGTTTTTCCCTCTCAGCGACCCTCTCAAACACTGTCAGGAAGGCCTCAACATCATCCCCGGGAGTCATTTTCTGCAATGCGCGTCTTACCGTCTTCCGGACGTGGGTGTCATCAGCCAAACCTGGGGTTGGGGCGCTCGCCTTGCCCTGGATGGCAGTTGCCAGAAGCTGCATCTGCTGCTGATGCTCCTGCTGGCTCTGCTGCATCTGCTGCCGTTGCTCCTGCTGGTTTTGCTGCATCTGCTGCCGTTGCTCCTGCTGGCTCTGTTGTATCTGCTGCATCAACAGCCTGTTGGTCTCTTGCTGCCTTTGCTCCTGCTGGACCAAGTGTTTCAGCAAGTCCTCCATTTTCTCCGGCAATGCTTGCTGGCTTGCAACAGCCTTGACCCAGGACATTCAAAAATAAACTCACGTCTCCGCTAGGAACGCTGCCCGCATTCTCCACCAATTGTAGGGGTTCCACTCACTCAGCTGCGACGGCTGACACTCAGGAGACGTGTTCCTTTAAAGTTCACTGGGTTTATTGCTTCATAAACCATGTGGCAAAACAACAGAAAACAAAATAGCCTTTGGTTCAGGCAAAGAAAAACAAGTGTCCAGTTCATCCGGCTCAGTCCTGAAGCCGTAACACACTCAGGAGGGTTTCACCTCCACACATATCTGCTGTGTAAAGCATTAGCCAGTCTTAAATAGAGCTAACCACACCCAGTAACCCATCACATGATTAGCCATGTGGTCTGACATTACCACAGGTCCTGAAACACATATATTTACATGGTTATGTGCAAGACAGAAATACCCCTGGGCTACCATACAGTAACAAGGCACTTATGTGGCACATACCTCCCATCAACTACACACCCTTTAGCCATGCTACACTCGCAAAATCCCACAAACCCCCGGGCCTGAAACTTCCTCCCTCCTCATTATCCTACCCCTCTCCCCCCCATTGTCATGCAGGCCTCCGCCTACGCCGTGGGGGGAGGGGTACGGCTTGCTCCGGCCTTTTCTTGACCCTGGTATTGTCGACGGCGTAGTCCTATTAAATTAAGACTCCCCCACCCATCAACCCCACCTGTGGCCTCCCCCACTACCATTCCAGCCCCACAATAAAAACACAACCACCGTAATTCTTTTTGGAATCATATAGGCCACAGTAGCCTTTTTGTTAAACATATAACAATAAATACATAGTAAATAACATTTTAAAGGCTAGAAGGAGTCCTTGGAGCCCCAAGAATCTGGTGATTGACAACCCATACCGCGAACATACATAACACCAAATTTACTCCCAGCCGATCAAAACCCTGGCTCGGGAGCACCAAAAACCCAAACGAGGGTTCACTGTTCGCGGTAAAAAATCCCAGGAGATCCGGCCACGCCTGCCGGAACTCCCCAACCACCATTCACCAGATTCAAAAGATACCACCACTAAAACAGAGGAGCCATATTCCAAGATGGATCCCCCAAATCCAATTTTTACCAACTCCCAGGACTCCCCCCAACCGCCACAACGAAGGGCCCTTTGAAACCTCAAAGGCCCGAGACCCCACCACTCCGAAAAAATATAGCCCGTTCAATGCCCTACTGAATAGCAAGTGCCCAAAAGTCCATTCCAACCGCGTTCAAATGCACCCCGTCTGCCAACCAAACAACCCCCTCCCCTTTTTCAAGTTCGAAATGCCGCACTGCCACGCCACCGTTCCTAGCCACGAAACCGGATATCGCCCGATTGACCTTTATCCGAGCTTTGTTCAACTTGTCCAACGACCTCATGTTCCTCCACCTTTTCCGCGGCACAATTTCTGACCAAACAATGGTCAAGCCGGGGTACATGACCCACAAACGAAGGCAATCCTGCTTAATGTCCTTTATCAAATCCCGAAAGGGTCGGACTCCCAAATCATTCCCCCCGACGTGCAAAACTAAAATGTCAGGAGCCCTGTCGAGCCTGACGCCATCATTAATTTCTTTTAACACTCTATGCCAAACCAACCCCCTAACACCCAACCAACGAATTACCGCCACCTCGCGATCAAAGCCCAATTGCCGCCCTTCGTTCCGCATGTCAGCACGCTTCGCTCCCCAATAGACATACGAATGGCCGAAGATCCATATCAACAAAGGCGAGGAACCTGAAAAAACACAAGACAGAACTCAAATCAACACCCAAAACCACCGGCCAATCCGCCCCACCTATACAAGCGCACCTCGATTCACGGGCGCACATAACTCCGATATCTATCAGAACGCCACCTGCCAATGCGCTGAATTGCCGGAACCCCAAGTCCCCCTAACGCTGCTTCCGTTGCTGCCCCAATCCTGAAAGAGTGAGGAGCAAAACCGCCCCCATCCAAACCCAGCAACCCAATTGCTTTCCTAAAAACCACCGTAAACTGATACCGAGACAGCAATGAACCATCCGCATGACATAATAACGACCGCTCACGACTGGGCCGCAAATCCCAAAATTCTGACAAACAGGTAACCGGGCACATAACCGACCCCGGCACCGCACCTAACACAATCCTACTACTCCTACCTTCCTGGTCAGACTTAGACCGCCGCAACCACAGCTCAACCCTGCCTACCGATAAAAACACGTCGCGAGCCAACAAACCTCCCACAACGTTCTTACTAGGTGAAACCAGTTCGCCAACCCGCAATGCCCCAAAAAAAGGCCAAAGAAAAGGCCAGCCGAAATAAACACACTTCAAAACCCGACACACAGACTGAAGGCAAAACCCCACCCAATCTTTCCAACAGGCAGAAAGACACGGGCCGTCTGGCATCCAAACGCCGTGGCCTCCGCCGAAAACCCTTTACAGCCTGTTTTACCAGAAAAATCTTAGTTAAATCCGATTGTCCACGTAACTTAAAACCAAATGCCAAAGCTGACATGACACGTGAAACCTTAGCAGGAGACCAACCCGCTGCAGCTCCCCGACTCAACCAAGACAACAACACTCCAACTTGCTCCTGCTCGCTCGGCCCACACCCAACAACCCCCAACAATTCCACCCACTCCAGCCAAGTAGCCTGGTAAGCCTCCCACGTTCTGGGAGCCAACGACGACTTGATCAATGCCTCCGCGTCTCGGACACCACAAGCCAAAGTTCTGCAGGGCATTCCAACCCAACGACCTCCGCATCCGGAGCCAGTGACCGAAAACGCTCGAACTGTGAACGAGAGAGAGAATCTGCTATGGAATTGTGGGCACCAGGAACATGTGACGCAGTAACATGCGCGTTCAATTTCAAACACACCAAAACCAGCTGTCTCAGCACCCGCACAATAGGGGGCGATGAAGCCGACAAATTATTTATCGCACAAACCACCCCCATGTTATCACAGTGAAAGCGAACACGCCTGTTCTGAAAAACCTGCTGCCACAAATGCACCGCCACCAAGATAGGAAAAATTTCCAGAAGCGCGATATTCCGAACTAAGCCAGAAGAAATCCACGATGGAGGCCACGATGCAGCGCACCATTGCCCCTGAAAATACGCACCGAAGCCTGACCCCCCGGCAGCGTCCGTAAACAACTCCAACGACTCGTTATCAACCACTCTCTCCTGTAACAATGACCGGCCATTATAGTTCTGCAAAAAACTACTCCACACCGTCAAATCCTCCTTATGCTCAGCTGACAACCGCACAAAATGATGAGGAGCACGAACTCCTGCCGTAGCCATGGCCAACCGCCTGGAAAAAACTCTGCCCATAGGCATAACTCGACAAGCGAAATTAAGCTTCCCAAGAAGCGATTGTAAATCCCTTAATGACAACTTCCGCAAACGACAAACCCGCAACACCTCCTCCCGCAAACTCACCACTTTTTCAATGGGCAACCTGAACTCCCACTGCACGGTATCAATCACGATACCAAGGAAGGATAAACACGTGCTCGGGCCCTCCGTTTTACCCGGAGCCAACGGAACTCCAAAGCGACCCGCCACCAACTCAATAGCTCTCAAAATCATCCTACAGCGGTCAGACCCGGCCGGGCCTACACACAAGAAGTCATCCAAATAATGAATGACCGAATCGCAACCCGACACATCACGCACCACCCACTCCAAAAATGAGCTAAACGCCTCGAACAACGCGCAAGACAGTGAACACCCCATGGGCAAACACCTATCAACAAAGAAACGGTCCTCCCAATAACAACCCAGCAGCCGAACACTGTCTGGGTGAACCGGCAACAAACGGAAGGCGGACTCTATGTCTGTCTTAGCTAACAGAGCTCCTTTACCGGATTTTTGAACCCATTCCACCGCCATGTCAAATGACGCGTAAACCACCGAGCAAAGCCCAGGATCAATCCCGTCATTAACAGACATACCTCTGGGATAAGACAGATGTTGAATCAAACAAAATTTACCTTCCTCTTTCTTAGGCACAACCCCCAACGGGGAAACCACTAAATCCGCAAAAGGCGGCAACTCAAACGGGCCCGCCATGCGACCCAACGCGACCTCCTTCCGCAACTTTTCAGAAACCACCTCGGCGTGTAACAAAGCCGACCGCAAATTCTTCCTAACACACGGAACCTCGAAGGAAGGGGCCGGGATTACGAAACCTGTCTGAAAACCTGACAACAATAACTCCGCCTTCTCCTTATCTGGGTATCTATCTAGATAAGGGACCATCCTTTCCCACCTCACCGGTGTCTCCCCCATGGGAATTACCACTTCCTGACTTTCCTTTCCCCTTTTTAAAGCATTTTGCGGCCCCATGTGTAGAGCCGCTGCAGTAGGAACACAAGTGTTTAAACTTGCAGTTAACTCCGAATCTACACTGACCTTCGTTAAACTGCCAACAGACCCCCAACTTCTGACCTCCTCCGACTGCCGGAACTAGAGGACCCCGCAGAACTGGACTGAAAACTCTGGCCGGAACCACCGGCCCCCCCATGAAAGGAATTGCCGAACTTGTACTGCGCCATCACGCGCAACCATAGCCCGATATCCTTTTGATCCCAGCGAATTGCTGGCCGGACCGCTTTCCTCTGTCTAAACTGCTCATCATATCTGAGCCACGCCTGACCGCTGTAAACCCTATGAGCCTCACTAATCGAATCCAGATAACAGAACAGACCCGAGCAATTCTCGGGCGCCTTTTCACCAATCACACTAGCCAGAATCGCAAAGGCCTGCAACCAGTTACCAAAAGTCTGAGGAATCAAGCGCCACCGCCGCTTCTCCTCATCTTCCTTCTTATCCAAATTAAATTTTTCCAACGGAAGTAACGAAAAAATCTCGACATACTCATCCTTCGCAAACTTTTATCTAACTTCCTTTTTTAGATGCGCCCCCAGTGGGCCCTCGAAACAAACATAAACTTCACCATGGGCCCTATCATCTAAGTCAGTGGTCCCCAACTCCAGGCCTCGAGGGCCGCCAACAGTGCAGGTTTTCAAGATTTCCTTAGTATTGCACAGGGGTTGGGATCCAACCCCTGTGCAATACTAAGGAAATCCTGAAAACCTGCACTGTTGGCGGCCCTCGAGGCCTGGACTTGGGGACCACTGATCTAAGTGCACCCTACACTCCTTCTCCTTCTCCGTCTGCACTGAAACTGATATTGGTGCCGGCGCCGCCATCGGCGACCCAACAGCCCCAAAAGCCCCCACCTGTGGGCTCAACCAAGCCCCCAAATGTCTCTGCGCGGACAGCCCCTGCTCCAATCTAGATAATAAACCCTGCACGCTACCCAAAAACTCTCGCACCCCCGCGTCACCCGCCACCCTATCTACTCCACTAGCCCCCTGACTTTCTACCAAAGCGGGCGACGCCAAGCTAGGTGTACAAAGACCAGACGTAGACGAATACTCACCGGGCTGCAAGGGATCTGTAGCCCCCCCAGCCGAAGTGCTGGCATCCAGATGTCCCCGGCTCGCCGTATCCACAAAAGATCCACCCGAATCCCGCCGATGAGGAAGGCCCAGGAGGTCCACCTGCATACCCAGTCCAGATACAGGCACGGCGGGCAAGAGGTCCAGGTTCTGGCTTCCAGGGGAGAACGATGCCTGCGTGGATGAGCTGGCAGCGCACCGACTCAGATCTAGCCCAGCGCCGACTGCTGCTATCATGCCGCCATCCTGACGACCTGCCACCGGAGCGGGCCCTGCCGCTGACGATCGAGCCAGCCCGGATACATCCCGCCACGGGCCACCCGCACCACCGTCACTCGCCACCGCCACCGGACTTGCAGAAACAGCCGAGGCAGGCCGCGCGGCAGGAGCCTCACCGCTGCGGCCTCCCGTTCCACCAGGCCCCAGGCGCTGCCTGGCGCGCCGAGGCCCCGCCCCCCTCGCACTGCGGGGAGAAGGCCTACTCGCCGCCGCTGAGCCCCGACCAGCAGGTGGATTCCTCCCAGGCCAGGGCCGCGTCGCCGCTGATCTTACCGGCACCCGGCCTGGAGGGTCCCGAGAGGGGCTCCGGCGCCGTCGGGGAGCTCGAGGTCCGGAATCCGGGGAAAGGCGCTCGGGGGGCCGCGTCCTCCGAGAACGCCGCTCCAGCGGCGCCGCTGCGCCGGATGCACCATCTGCGCCGGACGGACCCGCACCATCGGCCATGATGCGGGCCACCTGTGCCTGAAGCCACCCAGGGGGATGAGACGCTGAGGCCTTCTAATATCGCGTCCACGCCAGCCATCCTGAGGTATGACTGCTCAGATCCACAAAAGAGCGGGAAGTGAGCGTTACCTCCCAAAATCCCACAAACCCCCGGGCCTGAAACTTCCTCCCTCCTCATTATCCTACCCCTCTCCCCCCCATTGTCATGCAGGCCTCCGCCTACGCCGTGGGGGGAGGGGTACGGCTTGCTCCGGCCTTTTCTGCCACAAAATTTTACACAGTCACACGTCTGGACCCTGAGAGCGTCATAGGCTACGTTGTGAGGTGAAATTTTAACCCCGCGCTTTCCAATTCACCAAACAATTTTGCCCCTATCTACATAATGGGGAAAAAAGTGAAAGGAAAAGTGTTGGAGGCGTCGCAGCTACAGAAACAAAATTTTGCACAGTCACACGTCTGGACCCTGAGAGCGTCATAGGCTACGTTGTGATGTGAAATTTTAACCCCGCGCTTTCCAATTCACCAAACAATTTTGCCCCTATCTACATAATGGGGAAAAAGTGAAATGAAAAGTGTTGGAGGCGTCGCAGCTACAGCCACAAAATTTTGCACAGTCACACATCTGGACCCTGAGAGCGTCATAGGCTATGTTGTGAGGTGAAATTTTAACTCCGCGCTTTCCAATTCACCAAACTATTTTTCCCCTATCTACATAATGGGGAAAAGTGAAAGGAAAAGTGTTGGAGGCAAATTGACAGCTGCCAGATGTGAACAAGGGGGACTTAAAGAATGAGAGCGATGGCGCAAAAGAGTATATACCGATCAGTTGCTAAGGTGGGGCCCCGACATGAGATACTCACCACACATGGGGATATGAACACACACAAAATGCGCCACACAATACCACGTGCTTGAACACATATACCACCCTCAGCACACATTTCACCACACATACACCAACCTCGCCACATAAAAGTCGAAACACAAAAGTCGCCGCTCAAAACTCGCCGCGCGCAAAACTCGCCACATGCAAAAACTAGGCTCACGCAAAACTCGCCACAAGTGCAAAACTCACCTCATGGAAAACTCGCCACACGCAAAATTTGCACACGCGGAAAAATTGCCACATGCACAAAATTTGCAACACATGCAAAAGTTGCCTCACACAAAACTTGCACATACTCAAAAGGCACCAGACATAAAACTCACCACGCGCAAAACTCGCCATGCGCAAAACTTGCTGCACACAACTTGCTACACTAACCTGTTACATGCAACTCGACACACAAAAAGTTGCTAAAAGCATGTTGCCACACAAAACTCATCTCACAAAAGTCGCTACATGCATGTCGCCACACACAACTCAACACACACAACTTGACAAACGAAACTCGCCCTAAAACACACACAAGTCTGGTATTAGCCTTCAAAAATAAAAATCTGATTAATAAGCAGACAAACTACAAGAGCAACAAATGTACCATATAGGAAATACAGCAGCTGTCAGTCACATGACCTGTCAATTATGTGTATGTGTGAGCTAATATATACTGCCAGGGGGAGGGCTTCCTGTTGGCTGGGGATTTATCAGGCTGCCAATTTATCTTACAAATACTGAGGTAAAAATACTGAGCAAATAACATGTTAACGAGGTCTAATACAGGAGATCACACAGGTATATACTATATACAGGGGAGATGACACACAGATATATACTATATACAGGAGAGATAACACACAGGTATATACTATATAGAGGAGGAGATGACATACAGGTACATACTATATACAGGAGGAGATGACATACAGGTATATACTAAATACAGGAGGAGATGACACACAGGTATATACAGGAGCAGATTACCTACAGGTATATACTATATACAGGAGGAGATGACATACAGGTATATGCTATATATAGAAGACGACATGCAGGTATATACTATATACAGGAGGAGATGACACAGATATATACTATATACAGGGGAGATGACACACAGGTATATACTATATATAGAAGGAGATGACATACAGGTATATACTATATTTAGGAGGAGATGACATACAGGTATATACTATATATAGGAGGAGATGACATACAGGTATATACTATATATAGGAGGAGATGACATACAGGTATATACTATATACAGGGGAGATGACACACAGCAGGTATATACTATATACAGGAGATGACATACAGGTGTATACTATATATAGGAGGAGATGACATACAGGTATATACTATATATAGGAGGAGATGACATACAGGTATATACTATATACAGGGGAGATGACATACAGGTATATACTATATACAGGAGATGACATACAGGTGTATACTATATATAAGGGAGATGACAAACATGTATATACTGAGGTGAAAATGAGAGGTGTGAGGTGAAAATGAAAAGGTGTGAGTGCAAAATGAGAGGAGGGAAAATAGTGTAGTGATCGGAAAATGACAGATGTGAGGTCGAAATGACAAGTGTTAGGCGGGAATGAGAGGAGTGAGGGAGAAAATGAGAGGTGTGAGGGAGAAAATGAGAGATGTGAGGGGGAAAATTAAAGATGTGATTGGGAAAATGAGAGGCGTGATGGGAAAATAAGAGAAGTGACGTGCTATAACTAACCACAGATATTTACTATGCCCAGGCAACGCCGGGCTCTTCAGCTAGTCTAATATATAAAGCTGAATGTGTGTGTATGTCTGGGATTGGCATCTGCACCGTCGCGGCTACAGCCACAAAATTTTGCACAGTCACACGTCTGGAACCCGAGAGAGTCATAGGCTATGTTGTGAGGCGAAATTTTAACCCCGCGCGTTCCAATTCACCAAACAATTTTGCCCTTATCTACATAATGGGGAAAAAGTGAAAGGAAAAGTGTTGGAGGCAAATTGACAGCTGCCAGATGTGAACTAGGGGGACTTAAAGAGTGAGAGCGATGGCGCCAAAGAGTATATACCTTACAGTTGCTAAGGTGGGGCCCCGACATGGGATACTCACCACACATGGGGATATGAACACACACAAAATGCGCCACACACTACCACGTGCTTGAACACATATACCACCCTCAGCACACATTTCACCACACATACACCAACCTCGCCACATAAAAGTCGACGCTCAAAACTCACCACGCGCAAAACTCGCCACATGCAAAACTAGGCTCATGCAAAACTCGCCACACGTGCAAAACTCACCTCATGGAAAACTCGCCACACGCAAAACTTGCACACGTGGAAATATTGCCACATGCACAAAAGTTGCAACACATGCAGAAGTTGCCTCACACAAAACTTGCACATACTCAAAACGCACCACACATAAAACACGCCACGCGCAAAACTCGCCATGCGCAAAACTTGCTGCACACAACTTGCTACACTAACCTGTCACATGCAACTCGACACACAAAAAGTTGCTACACGCATGTCACCACACAAAACTCAACACACACAACTTGACACATGAAACACGCCCTAAAACACACACAAGTCTGGTATTATCCTTCAAAAATAAAAATCTGATTAATAAGCAGACAAACTACAAGAGCAACAAATGTACCATATAGGAAATACAGCAGATGTCAGTCACATGACCTGTCTATTATGTGTATGTGTGAGCTAATATATACTGCCAGGGGGGAGGGCTTCTTGTTGGCTGGGGATTTATCAGGGTGCCAATTTAGCTTACAAATACTGAGATAAAAATACTGACCAAATAACGTGTGAACGCAGTCTAATACAGGAGGAGATGACATACAGATATATACTATATACAGGGGAGATGACACAGGTATATACTATATACAGGAGCAGATGACTTACAGGTATATACTATATGCAGGAGGAGATGACACACTGATATATACTATATACAGGGGAGATGACATACAGGTACATATTATATACAGGGGAGATGACACAATGGTATATACTATATACAGGGGAGATGACACACATGTATATACCTTATACAGGGGAGATGACACACAGGTATATACTATATACAGGGGAGATGATACAGGTATATACTATATACAGGAAGAGATGACATACAGATATATACTATGTACAGGAGGAGATGACACACATATATACTATATACAGGGGAGATGACACACAGGTATATACTATATACAGGAGGGGATGACACACAAGTATATACTATATACAGGAGGAGATGACATACAGGTATATACTATATACAGGAGGGGATGACACACAGATATATACTATATACAGGAGGAGATGACACACAGGTATATACTATATACAGGAGGAGATGACACACAGGTATATACTATATACAGGGGGGATTGACACGCGTATATACTATATACAGGAGGAGATGACACACAGGTATATTGTTGTGAATTCCGCTCTTGGGCTCCCTCCAGTGGTTGTAAGTGGCACTTTTGTGAGTTCTGCTCTTGGGCTCCCTCCGGTGGTTTTAAGTGGAATGGCTGCTCCTTGGATTTAGATGTCAGCAGCTGCTTCCACTGATTGTCCATTCTGCTCGGCTATTTAGCCTGGCTCTTTCCTTCAGCTTGTGCCACTTGTAAATGGTTCCTGGTTGGATTCACTTCTCTTTGGATTTCCCTGTTATCCTGACCAGTTCAGCAAAGCTAAGTCCTTGCTTGCTCTTTTCTGTCCACAAGTTGTGGACTTATCCTGTTATGTTTGCTAATGACAGGTGTTATGAAGGCAATCCAGAAACACAGTGTGCTTAGCGATCAGAGCGCACACAGTGATCTGACAAATACCCAAAAATACAAGAACGAGCTCTGAGACGTGGAAACTCTGTAGACTGCACACCTGATCCTATCCTAAACACAACTAAAAGCGGCTGTGGATTGCGCCTAACAACTACCTAGGCAACTCGGCACAGCCTAAGAAACTAGCTAGCCTGAAGATAGAAAAATAGGCCTGACTTGCCCCAGAGAAATTCCCCAAAGGAAAAGGCAGCCCCCCACATATAATGACTGTGAGTAAGATGAAAAGACAAAACGTAGGGATGAAATAGATTCAGCAAAGTGGGGCCCGATATTCTAGGACAGAGCGAGGACAGTAAAGCGAACTTTGCAGTCTACAAAAAACCCTAAAGCAAAACCACGCAAAGGGGGCAAAAAAAACCCCACCGTGCCGAACTAACGGCACGGCGGTACACCCTTTGTGTCTCAGAGCTTCCAGCAAAACAAAAGACAAGCTGGACAGAAAAAAAGCAACAAAAAAACAAAAAGCACTTAGCTATACAGAGCAGCAGGTCACAGGAACAATCAGGAGAAGCTCAGATCCAACACTGAAACATTGACAAGGAGCAAGGATAGCAGCATCAGGCGGAGTTAAGTAATGAAGCAGCTAACGAGCTCACCAGAACACCTGAGGGAGGAAGCTCAGAAGCTGCAGTACCACTTGTGACCACAGGAGTGAATTCAGCCACAGAATTCACAACATTATCTGTTCTGTGCTTTCTATGTTTGTCCAGCTTGTCAGTATGAATTAATTCAGTTATGCTGGAAGCTCTGGGAAGCAGATTTACCCTCCACACCTTTAGTCAGGTGTGGAGATTTTTGTAAACTCTGTGTGGATTTTTGTAGTGTTTTATACTGACCGCACAGTATGCCATCCTGTCCTATCTATTTAGCTAGACTGGCCTCCTGTGCTCATCCTGGTTTCATTCTGTGTATGTCTTTTCCCTCTCCACTCACAGTCATTACTTGTGGGGGGCTATCTATCCTTTGGGGATTTTCTCTGAGGCAAGATAGTTTTCCTGTTTCTATCTTTAGGGGTAGTTAGTTCTCAGGCTGTGACGAGGTGCCTAGGGAGTGTTAGGAGCATCCCACGGCTACTTCTAGTGTTGTGTTGAGCTTAGGGACTGCGGTCAGTACAGGTACCACTTCCTTTAGAGCTCGTCCCATGTTGCTCCTAAACCACCAGATCATAACAGTATATACTATATACAGGAGGAGATGACATAGAGGTACATATTATATACAGGAGTAGATGACACACAGGTATATACTATATACAGGAGCAGAAGACACACAGGTATATACTATATACAGGAGGAGATGACACACGTATATACTATATACAGGTGGAGATGACATACAGGTATATACTATATAAAAGAGGAGATGACACATAGGTATATAGAGGAGGAGAAGTCTTACAGCAGGTATATACTATATACAGGGGAGATGACATACAGGTATATACTATATACAGGAGATGACATACAGGTATATATTATATATAGGAGATGACATACAGGTATATAGTATATACAGAAGAGATGACATACAGGTATATACTATATACAGGAGGAGATGACACATAGGTATATACAATATGCAGGAGGAGATGACACACTGGTATATACTATATACAGGGGAGATGACATACAGGTACATACTATATACAGGGGAGATGACACAGGTATATGCTATATACAGGGGAGATGACACACAGGTATATACTATATACAGGAGGAGATCACACACAGGTATATACTACATACAGGAGGAGATGACATACAGGTACAGTCATGGCCAAAAGTATTGACACCCCTGCAATTCTGTCAGATAATACTCATTTTCTTCCTGAAAATGATTGCAAACACAAATTATTTGGTATTATTATCTTCATTTAATTTGTCTTAAATGTAAAAACATAAAAGAGAATGAAGGAAAAAGCAAAACATTGTTCATTTCACACAAAACTCCAAAAATGGGCCAGACAAAAGTATTGGCACCCTCAGCCTAATACTTGGTTGCACAACCTTTAGCCAAAATAACTGCGACCAACCGCTTCCGGTAACCATCAATGAGTTTCTTACAATGCTCTGCTGGAATTTTAGACCATTCTTCTTTGGCAAACTGCTCCAGGTCCCTGATAATTGAAGGGTGCCTTCTCCAAACTGCCATTTTTAGATCTCTCCACAGGTGTTCTAAGGGATTCAGGTCTGGACTCATTGTTGGCCACCTTAGAAGTCTCCAGTGCTGTCTCTCAAACCATTTTCTAGTGCTTTTTGAAGTGTGTTTTGGGTCATTGTCCTGCTGGAAGATCCATGACCTCTGAGGGAGATCCAGCTTTTTCACACTGGGCCCTATATTATGCTGCAAAATTTGTTGGTAGTCTTCAGACTTCATAAGCCATGCACACGGTCAAGCAGTCCAGTGCCAGAGGCAGCAAAGCAACCCGAAAACATCAGAGAACCTCCGCCATGTTTGACTGTAGGGACTGTGTTTTTTTCTTTGAATGCCTCTTTTTTTCTCCTGTAAACTCTATGTTTATGCCTTTGCCCAAAAAGCTCTACTTTTGTCTCATCTGACCAGAGAACGTTCTTCCAAAACGTTTTAGGCTTTTTCAGGTAAGTTTTGGCAAACTCCAGCCTGGCTTTTTTATGTCTCGGGGTAAGAAGTGGGGTCTTCCTGGGTCTCCTACCATACAGTCCCTTTTCTTTCAGACGCTGACGGATAGTATGGGTTGACAATGTTGTACCCTCGGACTGCAGGGCAGCTTGAACTTGTTGGATGTTAGTCGAGGTTCTTTATCCAATATCCGCACAATCTTGCGTTGAAATCTCTTGTCAATTTTTCATTTCCGTCCACATCTAGGGAGGTTAGCCACAGTGCCATGGGCTTTAAACTTCTTGATGACACTGCGCACGGTAGACACAGGAACATTCAGGTCTTTGGAGATGGACTTGTAGCCTTGAGATTGCTTATGCTTCGTGTTATGATCAGGTAATTCAGAATCACAATGGACATTGAAGTTCAGAGCACACAAAGTGACCTGACAATTACCAAAAACAAAGGACGAGCTCTGAGACGTGGGAACTCTGCTGACCGCAATCCCTAATCCTAACACACCACACTAGAGGTAGCCGTGGATTGCGCCTAACGCTCCCTATGCAACTCGGCACAGCCTGAGAAACTAACTAGCCCTGAAGATAGAAAAATAAGCCTACCTTGCCTCAGAGAAATTCCCCAAAGGAAAAGGCAGCCCCCCACATATAATGACTGTGAGTAAGATGAAAATACAAACACAGAGATTAAATAGATTTAGCAAAGTGAGGCCCGACTTACTGAATAGACTGAGGATAGGAAAGATAGCTTTGCGGTCAACACAAAAACCTACAAACAACCACGCAGAGGGGCAAAAAGACCCTCCGCACCGACTAACGGTACGGAGGTGCTCCCTCTGCGTCTCAGAGCTTCCAGCAAGCAAGAAAAACCAATAAAGCAAGCTGGACAGAAAAAATAGCAAGCAAAAATAACACAAGCAAAACTTAGCTTATGCAGGATACACAGGCCACAGGAACGATCCAGGAGGAAGCAAGACCAATACTAGAACATTGACTGGAGGCCAGGATCAAAGCACCAGGTGGAGTTAAATAACCAGCTGAAGTACCACTCTCGACCACAGGAAGGAGCTTGGCCACAGAATTCACAACAGTACCCCCCCTTGAGGAGGGGTCACCGAACCCTCACCAGAGCCCCCAGGCCGACCAGGATGAGCCACATGAAAGGCACGAAACAGATCGGCAGCATGGACATCAGAGGCAAAGACCCAGGAATTATCTTCCTGACCATAACCTTTCCACTTAACCAGATACTGGAGTTTCCGTCTTGAAACACGAGAATCCAAAATCTTCTCCACTATATACTCCAATTCCCCTTCAACCAAAACCGGAGCAGGAGGATCAATAGATGGAACCACAGGTGCCACGTATCTCCGCAACAATGACCTATGGAACACGTTATGGATGGAAAAAGAAGCTGGAAGAGTCAAACGAAAAGACACAGGATTAAGAACCTCAGAAATCCTATATGGACCAATGAAACGAGGCTTAAATTTAGGAGAGGAAACCTTCATAGGAATATAACGAGATGACAACCAAACCAAATCCCCAACACGAAGTCGGGGACCCACACAGCGCCTGCGGTTAGCGAAACGTTGAGCCTTCTCCTGGGACAAAGTCAGATTGTCCACTACATGAGTCCAGATCTGCTGCAACCTATCCACCACAGTATCCACACCAGGACAGTCCGAATACTCAACCTGCCCTGAAGAGAAACAAGGGTGGAACCCAGAATTGCAGAAAAACGGCGAAACCAAAGTAGCCGAGCTGGCCCGATTATTAAGGGCGAACTCAGCCAAAGGCAAAAAGGACACCCAATCATCCTGATCAGCAGAAACAAAACATCTCAGATATGTTTCCAAGGTCTGATTGGTTCGTTCAGTCTGGCCATTTGTCTGAGGATGGAAAGCCGAGGAAAAAGACAAATCAATGCCCATCCTAGCACAAAAGGCTCGCCAAAACCTCGAAACAAACTGGGAACCTCTGTCAGAAACGATGTTCTCTGGAATGCCATGTAAACGAACCACATGCTGGAAAAACAACGGCACCAAATCAGAGGAGGAAGGCAATTTAGACAAGTGCACCAAATGGACCATCTTAGAGAAGCGATCACAAACCACCCAAATGACCGACATTCTTTGAGAGACGGGGAGATCCGAAATAAAATCCATAGAGATATGTGTCCAAGGCCTCTTCGGGACCGGCAAGGGCAAAAGCAACCCACTGGCACGAGAACAGCAGGGCTTAGCCCGAGCACAAATCCCACAGGACTGCACAAAAGAACGCACATCCCGCGACAGAGACGGCCACCAAAAGGATCTAGCCACCAAATCTCTAGTACCAAAGATTCCAGGATGACCAGCCAACACCGAACAATGAACCTCAGAGATAACTTTATTCGTCCACCTATCAGGGACAGTTTCTCCGCTGGGCAACGGTCAGGTCTATTAGCCTGAAATTTTTGCAGCACCCGCCGCAAATCAGGGGAGATGGCAGACAAAATTACCCCCTCTTTGAGAATACCCGCCGGCTCAGACAAACCCGGAGAATCGGGCACAAAACTCCTAGACAGGGCATCCGCCTTCACATTTTTAGAGCCCGGAAGGTACGAAACCACAAAGTCAAAACGGGAGAAAAACAGCGACCAACGAGCCTGTCTAGGAATCAACCGTTTGGCAGACTCGAGATAAGTCAAGTTTTTGTGATCAGTCAAGACCACCACGCGATGCTTAGCTCCTTCAAGCCAATGACGCCACTCCTCGAATGCCCACTTCATGGCTAGCAACTCTCGATTGCCAACATCATAATTTCGCTCAGCAGGCGAAAATTTCCTGGAAAAGAAGACGCATGGTTTCATCACCGAGCAATCAGAACTTCTCTGTGACAAAACAGCCTCTGCTCCAATTTCGGAAGCATCAACCTCGACCTGGAACGGAAGCGAAACATCTGGTTGGCACAACACAGGGGCAGAAGAAAAACGACGCTTCAACTCCTGAAAAGCTTCCACAGCAGCAGAAGACCAATTGACCACATCAGCACCCTTCTTGGTTAAATCAGTCAACGGTTTAGCAATGCTAGAAAAATTAGCGATGAAGCGATGATAAAAATTAGCAAAGCCCAGGAACTTCTGCAGACTCTTCAGAGATGTTGGCTGAGTCCAATCATAAATGGCCTGAACTTTAACAGGGTCCATCTCGATAGTAAAAGGAGAAAAAATGAACCCCAAAAATGAAATCTTCTGAACACCAAAGAGACACTTTGACCCCTTCACAAACAAAGAATTAGCATGCAGGACCTGGAACACCATTCTGACCTGCTTCACATGAGACTCCCAATCATCCGAGAAGACCAAAATATCATCCAAGTATACAATCAGGAATTTATCCAGGTACTCTCGGAAGATGTCATGCATAAAGGACTGAAACACTGATGGAGCATTAGAAAGTCCGAATGGCATAACCAGGTACTCAAAATGGCCTTCGGGCGTATTAAATGCTGTTTTCCATTCATCGCCCCGTTTAATACGCACAAGATTATACGCACCACGAAGATCTATCTTGGTGAACCAACTAGCCCCCTTAATCCGAGCAAACAAATCAGACAGTAGCGGCAAGGGGTACTGAAATTTGACCGTAATTTTATTTAGAAGGCGGTAATCAATACAAGGTCTCAGCGAACCATCCTTCTTGGCCACAAAAAAGAAGCCTGCTCCCAATGGCGACGACGACGGCCGAATATGACCCTTCTCCAAAGACTCCTTCACGTAACTCCGCATAGCGGCGTGCTCAGGTAGAGATAAATTAAACAGTCGACCCTTAGGAAACTTACTACCAGGAATCAAATCGATAGCACAATCACAATCCCTATGCGGAGGTAGGGCATTGGACTTGGGCTCATCGAATACATCCCGGTAATCAGACAAGAACTCTGGGACCTCAGAAGGGGTGGATGATGAGATAGACAGAGATGGAACATCACCATGTACCCCCTGACAACCCCAGCTGGACACAGACATTGATTTCCAATCTAATACTGGGTTATGGACTTGTAGCCATGGCAACCCCAACACGACCACATCATGCAGATTATGCAACACCAGAAAGCGAATATCCTCCTGGTGCGCAGGAGCCATGCACATGGTCAGCTGGGTCCAATACTGAGGCTTATTCTTGGCCAAAGGCGTATCATCAATTCCTCTCAATGGAATAGGACACTGCAAGGGCTCCAAGACAAACCCACAGCGCCTAGCAAACTCTAAGTCCATCGAATTCAGTGCAGCGCCTGAATCCACAAATGCCATGACAGAATAGGAAGACAAAGAGCAGATCAAAGTAACGGACAAAAGAAATTTCGACTGTACCGTACCAATGGTGGCAGACCTAGCGAACCGCTTAGTTCGCTTAGGACAATCGGAGATAGCATGAGTGGAATCACCACAGTAGAAACACAGCCCATTCTGAAGTCTGTGTTCTTGCCTTTCAGCTCTGGTCAAAGTCCTATCGCACTGCATAGGCTCAGGTTCATGCTCAGATAATACCGCCAAATGGTGCACAGATTTACGCTCGCGCAAGCGTCGACCGATCTGAATGGCCAAAGACATAGACTCATTCAGACCAGCAGGCATAGGAAATCCCACCATGACATCCTTAAGGGCTACAGAGAGACCCTTTCTGAAAATAGCTGCCAGCGCACATTCATTCCATTGAGTGAGCACGGACCACTTTCTAAACTTCTGACAATAAATCTCTATCTCATCCTGACCCTGACACAGTGCCAGCAAATTTTTCTCTGCCTGATCCACTGAATTAGTCGTTCGTCGTACAGCAATCCGAGCGCCAGAAAAAATGCATCAATATTACATAATGCAGGATCTCCTGGCGCAAGGGAAAATGCCCAGTCTTGTTGTACTGGGTCACCAGAGGAGCGGGGTTTCAAAGCCAGAAATAGTTTACAATTATTTTTAAAATTCAAAAACTTTGCTCTATCTCCAGAAAATAACTCAGGAATAGGAATCTTAGGTTCTAACATAGGATTCTGAACCACTAAATCTTGAATATTCTGTACATTTATAGCGAGATTATCCATCAAAGAGAACAGACCTTGAATGTCCATGTCCACACCTGTGTTCTGAACCACCCTGATGTAAAGGGGAAAAGAAAGACAGAACACAGTGCAAAGAAAAAAAAATGGTCTCAGAACTTCTCTTTTCCCTCTATTGAGAAGCATTAGTACTTTGGGCCTCCAGTACTGTTATGATCAGGTAATTCAGAATCACAATGGACATTGAAGTTCAGAGCACACAAAGTGACCTGACAATTACCAAAAACAAAGGACGAGCTCTGAGACGTGGGAACTCTACTGACCGCAATCCCTAATCCTAACACACCACACTAGAGGTAGCCGTGGATTGCAACTAACGCTCCCTATGCAACTCGGCACAGCCTGAGAAACTAACTAGCCCTGAAGATAGAAAAATAAGCCTACCTTGCCTCAGAGAAATTCCCCAAAGGAAAAGGCAGCCCCCCACATATAATGACTGTGAGTAAGATGAAAATACAAACACAGAGATGAAATAGATTTAGCAAAGTGAGGCCCGACTTACTGAATAGACCGAGGATAGGAAAGATAGCTTTGCGGTCAACACAAAAACCTACAAACAACCACGCAGAGGGGCAAAAAGACCCTCCGCACCGACTAACGGTACGGAGGTGCTCCCTCTGCGTCTCAGAGCTTCCAGCAAGCAAGAAAAACCAATAAAGCAAGCTGGACAGAAAAAATAGCAAGCAAAAATAACACAAGCAAAACTTAGCTTATGCAGGATACACAGGCCACAGGAACGATCCAGGAGGAAGCAAGACCAATACTAGAACATTGACTGGAGGCCAAGATCAAAGCACCAGGTGGAGTTAAATAGAGCAGCACCTAACGACTTAACCTCATCACCTGAGAGGGAAACTCAGAAGCCGCAGTACCACTCGCATCCACCAAAGGAAGCTCATAGACAGAACCAGCCGAAGTACCACTCTCGACCACAGGAGGGAACTTGGCCACAGAATTCACAACAGCTTCGTCACAATTTGGTTTCTCAAGTCCTCAGACAGTTCTTTGGTCTTCCTTCTTTTCTCCATGCTCAATGTGGTACATACAAGGACATAGGACAGAGGTTGAGTGAATTTAATCCATGTCAACTGGCTGCAAGTGTGATTTAGTTATTGCCAACACTTGTTAGGTGCCACAGGTAAGTTACAGGTGCTGTTAATTACACAAATTAGAGAAGCATCACATGATTTTTCGAACAGTGCCAATACTTTTGTCCACCCCCTTTTTATGTTTGGTGTGGAATTATATCCAATTTGGCTTTAGGACAATTCTTTTTGTGTTTTTTCATTTAAGACAAATTAAATGAAGATAATAATAATACCAAATAATTTGTGTTTGCAATCATTTTCAGGAACAAAATGAGTATTATCTGACAGAATTGCAGGGGTGTCAATACTTTTGGCCATGACTGTATATACCAGGGGTCCCAAACTCCAGGCCTCGAGGGCCGCCAACAGTGCAGGTTTTCAGGATTTCTTTAGTATTGCATTGGTGGTAATGCGATCATCTGCACAGGTGATGATTCCAACCCCTGTGCAATACTAAGGAAATCCTGAAAACCTGCACTGTTGGCGGCCCTTGAGGCCAGGAGTTGGGGACCACTGGTATATACTATATACAGGAGGAGGTGACACACTGGTATATACTATATACAAGGGAGATGACATACAGGTACATACTATATACAGGGGAGATGACACACAGGTATATACCATATACAGGAGGAGATGACAAACAGGTATATACTATATACAGGAGTAGATGACACAGGTATATACTATATACAGGGGAGATGACACACACATATATACTATACACAGGGGAGATGACACACAAGTATATACTATATACAGGAAGAGATGACATACAGGTATATACTATATACAGGAGGAGATGACACACACATATATACTATATACAGGGGAGATGACACACAGGTATATACTATATACAGGAGGAGATGACACACAGGTATATACTATATACAGGAGGAGATGACATACAGGTATATACTATATACAGGAGGAGATGACACACAGATATATACTATATACAGGAGGAGATGACACACATGTATATACTATATACAGGAGATGAAACACAGATATATACTATATACAGGAGGAGATGACACACAGGTATATACTATATACAGGGGACATGACACACGTATATACTATATACAGGAGGAGATGACACACAGATATATACTATATAAAGGAGCAGATGACACATATGTATATAATATATACAGGAGGAGATGACACACAGGTATATACTATATACAGGAGGAGATGACATACAGGTGGGTGGCACGGTGGCGCAGTGGTTAGCACTGCAGCCTTGCAGCGCTGGGGTCCTGGGTTCTAATCCCACCCAGGACAACATCTGCAAAGAGTTTGTATGTTCTCTCCGTGTTTGCGTGGGTTTCCTCCGGGCACTCCTGCTTCCTCCCATATTCCAAAGACATACTGATAGGGATTCTAGATTGTGAGCCCCATCGGGGGACAGTGATGATAATGTGTGAAAAACTGTAAAGCGCTGCGTAATATGTTAGCGCTATATAAAAATAAAAATTATTATTATTATTATTAGGTACATATTATGTACAGGAGTAGATGACACACAGGTATATACTATATACAGGAGCAGATGACACATATACAGGAGGAGATGACTTACAGGTATATACTATATACAGGAGGAGATGACACACGTATATACTATATACAGGAGCAGATGACATACAGGTATATACTATATAAAAGAAGAGATGACACATAGGTATATAGAGGAGATGATTTACAGCAGGTATATACTATATACAGAGGAGATGACATACAAGTATATACTATATACAGGAGATGACATACAGGTATATACTATATATAGGAGGAGGTGACATACAGGTATATAGTATATACAGAAGAGATGACATACAGGTATATACTATATACAGGAGGAGATGACACATAGGTATATACAATATACAGGAGGAGATGACATACAGCAGGTATATACTATTTACAGGGGAGATGACATACAGGTATATACTACATACAGGGAAAATGAGAGGTGTGAGGTGAAAATGAGTGGTGTGAGGTGAAAATGGAAAGGTGTGAGTGCAAAATGAGAGAAGTGAGGAAAATAGTGGAGTGATCGGAAAATGATAGATATGAGGTCGAAATGACAAGTGTTAGGGGGAATGAGAGGAGTGAGGGGAAAATAAGAGGAGTGAGGGGTAAAATGAGAGGTGTAAGGGGGAAAATGAGAGGCGTGATGGGAAAATAAGAAAAGTGAAGTGCTATAACTAACAACAGATATTTACTATGCCCAGGCAACGCCGGGCTCTTCAGCTAGTAATGTGATAAATATAAGCCTAAAGAACCTATAAAGTGATCCACGCCAAATGGGAGGTGAAAAAGAAAGGTAAATTTACCTATAAATATGAAGGTCCAAATATAGGGGTCCAGTAAATTACTGCGCGATCTGGCAGTGCTTCCCTCCACCCCAACAAGGGCCGGACTAGCCATTGGGCATTTCTGGCAAATGCCAGAAGGGCCGGTGGCAGTCGTGGGCTGCTCTCCAGCGCCGACTCCCCCCTCCCCCCCACCACATTCAACTATACCGGCATCTATGATGCCGGTACAGTTGAATGCAAAGATGGAGGAAAGAGCGTCTGCTGTCACTCCCTCTCCCATCATTCCCCGCTCTACCTCTGACACTGCAGGTGTGTGATAACGTCATATCATCGCTCACCTGCTGTGTGGCCGGGCAGACTGCAGCCACTGAGACTAGAGCCAGGAGCAGCGTGGGGCACGAGGAGAGGTGAGGAGAGTGGTTTTTTTTAATATATCAATGAGTGATAACTGGATTGTGGGGCAATTGGGGGGGCTGTATTCCATTCTATGGGGGCTGTGCTGCATTACATTCTATGGGGGCTGTCTGCATTACATTTTATGGGGCTGGCTGCATTACATTCTATGGGGCTGGCTGCGTTATATTCTATGGGGGCTGTGCTGCATTACATTCTATGGGGGGCTGGCTGCATTACATTCTATGGGGGCTGTGCTGTATTACATTCTATGGGGGCTGGCTGCATTGCATTCTATGGGGGGGCTGTATTACATTCTATGGGGGCTGTGCTGCATTACATTCTATGGGGACTGGCTGCATTACATTCTATGAGTGCTGGCTGCATTACATTCTATGGGGCCGTGCAGCATTACATACTATGGGGGCTGTGCTGTATTACATTCTATGGGAGCTGTGCTGCATTAAATTCTTTTGGGGTTGGCTGCATTACATTTTATAGGGGCTGTGCTGCATTACATTCTATGGGGGGCTGGCTACATTACATTCTGTGGGGGCTGTGCTGCATTACATTCTATGGGGGCTGTGCTGCATTACATTCTATGAGGGCTGTGCTGCATTACATTCTATGGGAGCTGGCTGAATTACATTCTATGGGGGATGTGCTGCATTACATTCTATGGGGCTGTGCTGCATTACAGTCTATGGGGGCTGTGCTGCATTATGGCTGTGCTGCATTACATTCTATGGGGGCTGTGCTGCATTGCATTCTATGGGGGCTGGCTTCATTAAATTCTATGGGGGGCTGTATTACATTCTATGGGGGGCTGTATTACATTCTATGGGGGAGGGCTGTGTTACGTTCTATGGGGGAGGGCTGTATTACATTCTATGGGGGCTACATTATATTTTATGGGGGCTGTATTATATTCTTTGGGGAGGTGGGCTGTATTACATTCTATGGGGTGCTGTATTATATTCTATGGAGGGGCTACATTATATTCTATGGGGGGCTGCATTATGCTCTATGAGGGGGCTGCCATATATTATATATGCAGGGGCTGCATTATACTATGTGAGGGGGCTGCATGATATTCTATGGGGGGTTACATTATACTCGGGGCTACAATATATTCTGTGCGGTGGCTGCATTATACTCTGGGGTGGCATCATTATACTACATGTGGGCTGCATTATACTGTATCGCGGACTATGGGGAATACATTATACTATATGAAGAACTATGGGGTACATTATACTATGGGAAGTGAATTGTACTACATGGATGACAATGGCGGGGTGTAATACTATATGGAGCACTATGAGGAATGTATTATACTATTTGGAAGACTGAGGAGTGTATTATACTATATGGAGGACTGAGGAGTGTATTATACTATATGCAGGAATTGTATTTTAATATATGGAGGAATATGGGGAGTGTATTATACTATATGGAGGACTATGGGGACTGTATTATACTATATGGAGGACTGAGGTGCACATTATAATATATGGAGGACTATGTGGTGTATTATCCTAAACAAGCAAAATGCTGCCTATTTATCGAGTGATTGGATTGTTTATGTGGGAACAGAAATCCTTGTTCTCAGCAGCACGTCGCCGGTTTAAACTGTAGATATGCTGCTGATAACATGATACTGTATGGGGACAGATTGATCTAATTGTGAATCTTCTGTCCCCATCATTCTTTCTCAGTTGGTGTAAAGAGGCCGGGAAAAAAGCAAACAACTTCAGTATTGTCGATCACACTCGTTTAGCGGCCTGAGATTAGCGCATGTAAATACAGCAGAAATGCTTCGCAGGGAGACCAGGCAAGGATGATGACAGTTGTAGTTAGCACCCGATGCATGGGAATAGCGCTCTTTTCCCAGCCGCCAGAGCATTTAATTTGGGTATGTGTAATGATTTTTAGGGTTGATGTCTGCTGTGTAATGTCAGCTTCTATCAATCCCTGAGCAAGCCGATATCGCGCGTGCGATACAAAAAGGAAAATGTATGTTAACATACATTTTCTTTTTTTGTATCTTTTTCCCTTTCACTAACCACATAACACATGTAAGCGCATTCCTTTTTTATTTTATTTTCTTCTAGCGGCTATATTCCGTTCAAAACATAACATACTTAATAGAGCAGTGCGCATGCGCGATATAGGCTTGCTCTTTCGGCATAGTTCGTGAAGCCGAGATCACTCAGCGCATGCACACTTCTTTCTTCTCTCGGTCTTCTCCGGCAGTATTTGGGCTCGGCGCACACGTGATACACAGGATGTGATCTCACCGCGTTATAACAGGTCCTTTCACACCGGGATCACCACGTCTCTGGGACACTTTGTACATGATGTCGCTCACAATTACAGGTAATTATCACTCTGATGGTTGTACTTGCCTCTTTGGTTATTTTCTGTGGCTTTCCAACAATCTAAAGCTTGCTTATTGGCGCCATTTTTTTACAGGAGATTATTTGCTTTTTTTTTCCTTTTGACTTTTTGATGTGCATGATATGTTCTAATACAGACATGTGGGACCTCTTTTCTTACTGGGGGATATGTTGATTCCCATTTACTGATAAGAGCGTGTGCACAACTAATGGTGGTGCAAAGGTAGGTTCCCACACCATGTAGTACAGAAAGAAAGAACCTGGCACTCAACTTAATGCTCTTGTGAGAATTTTAATGTAGTACCCAAAACGTTATAAACTTCTGTGCTAGGGGTTCAAGGTGCTCATGTCACATCTGGATACGTTCCCTAAGGGGTCCAATTTCCATAATGGGGTCACTCGTGGGGGATTTCTACTGTTTAGGGGTATAAGGGTCGAATTTCTCCTGTTACCTTTGAAAAAATAACAAGTTTGAAGCTAAAGTAAAATTTTTGTGAAAAAAAGTTAAATGTTCATTTTTTCTTTTCACATTGTTTTATCTTCTGTGAAGCACCTGAAGAGTTAATACATTTCTTGAATGTGGTTTTGAGTACCTTGGGGGATGCAGTTTTTAGAATGATGTCACTTTTGGGTATTTTCTGTCATATAGGCCCCCCAAAGTCACTTTAAATGTGCTGTGCCCTTAAAAAATGGTTTTGTAAATTTAGTAAAAATGAGAAATCGCTGTTTAACTTTTAACCTTTACAACTTCCTTACAAAAAAAATTCTGTTTCAAAAATTGTGCTTATGTAAAGTAGACATGGGGGAAATGTTATTTATTAACTATTTTGTGCAATGTGACTCTCTGATTTAAGGGCATAAAAATTAAAGAGCAAAAAAGGGGAGAAGCCAGCGCAGCCTAAGGTTAAGACGCAATACATAAAGTGCAAATGCACATATTAATTTCTAACTGTATTATCAAAATGAGACATTTAGCAAACAATTGATCAATTCTTTGAGCTACCCCGCCTCTTCACGGCAATCTCATATTGGGGCAGTCCTACACTACGTTAGGCTGCGCTGGCTTCTCCCCCTTTTTTGCTCCATAAAAATTAAAGGTTTAAAAATTGAAACATTTTCTATTTTTTCACCATATTTCTGATATTTTCACAGGGAAGTGCAAGTCATAACGAAGAAATTTTACCACTGTCATGAAGTACAATAAGTCATGAAAAAACAGTCTCAGGATCAGTGGGATCCGTTGATGCATTCCAGTGTTACAACTACATAAATTGACAGTGGTCAGAATTCAAAAAATTAGTTTGGTCATTAAAGTCAATATTGGCTTTGTCACTTAGGCTATGTGCACACGTTGCGGATTGTAAGCGTTTTTTCTCCGCAAAAATGCATACACAACACAATCCATCGAATTCAATGGGATTCTGCAATGCTGTGCTAATGCTGTATATTTTTCAGCGGCGGAATCGCATCACAGAAAAATACGCAGCATGCTCATTCTTTATGTGGAATCGTGGCGATTCCGCACACATAGGAATGCATTGATCCGCTTACTTCCCGCATGGGGCTATGCCCACCATGCGCAAAGTAATAGGAAGCGATGCTTCAAATCGCTTGGAAAAGCACCAGCATTCTGCAAGCTAAAAACGCTTGCAAAACGCTCGTGTTTTGCGGGAAAACACATGCAAATTCCACATGCGTTTTACCCGTGGCAGGGAGTTGCGGAAATGCTGCGGACATTTCCGCAGCATTTCTGCAACGTGGGCACATAGCCTAACACTGCTTCTGAAATCTCATCCTGTGCTGCCTGAAGGACAATCACAAAAGTTTAAATCTGCTTAGCTAAAATGTTAATTTGATGGAGAGAGCAGAGCTTTCCCACCCTTTATTACATTTTCATAGCAACTAATTTTGAAGGAATTTGGTGAGGAGCAACTTTCTAGAATTAATTATAATATAATTTTTCATTTGTCCAAATCGGTGGTAGAGGAGCTTTACCCATGATGTGCTGCCTTTGCACTGCAGGAAACATAGTTTTACGTGTAGCAATGTTCCTGGCAATACTGATCTCTGAATGAATTGTGAAGGTCCATCATCAGAGTGATCCCTCTCGAAGGGGGACTGCTAAAATCTTTCAGAATAATTAGCATTTGCTGCCCCCTAGTGGTAAAAATCAATTTTTTCTTACTTGTGAAAATCAATGTGATACTAAATTGGGTAGCCAGAAAAATTTAATTTGCACTATTTTGAAGCATATTGGCTCCTTCATTTTTCAAGTTTTCATATGAATGACTCAAACAAGGACACAGCATTAAAAATCTGATAAACCAAGACATTTGGTGATATATCTTATGCAATCAGTTTGTATGTTCTCCCCATGTGTGTGTGGGTTTCCTCCTGGTTCTCCGGTTTCTTCCCACTCTCCAAAGACATACTGATAGGGAATTAAAATTGTGAGCCCCAATAGGGACAGTGTCGACAATGTCTGTAAAGCGCTGTGGAATTAATAGCGCTATATAAGTGAGTAAAATAAATAAATATGATAATTCAATTGTACCAGTTAATCCAGGATCTGTGTTTGATATACTGGGGTATTTTTCAATATTACAGTGTGCAACATAAAAAATGTGGTATCATGTTAGCCCCACAAAAATCTGTTGTTAGATATTTTTGCATTTAAGTATATTTGAGCAGATTAAGTTCTAAATAATTATTTCTGATAAGATAAATATTTTGTGAAACATGGTAACCAAATGTTAACAAATAAGACACAAAATTTCTTAAACATCAGTCTGGATTATTTTGACCAAAGACATATGAAGATGATGCAAACTTGTTTGAAAAATAGTAAATATTTGTTACCTTTAAGTTTTCTAATCCCAATAGTGCTTATTGAAATTCTCAACATTACAAGGTAATAAACATTTAAGGACTGGAGAACAAGGAGCTGCGAGTAAAAGTGCAAAATCTATACAAGTGTATATGGTACTACAAAGAATATTACAACATTTTTAGAAAAGTTAAAAGATGTGCTCCCATCACATATAATAGTAGAACCACGTAGGTATAAAGGGTAAGGGGTAAGGTTAGGGTATAAGTAATCAACTTAATCCATGAATTGAGTGGCCAACATGTAATTAACACCCAAGGAAGGAATATGCCTCTTACCTATTGAATATGGGAAACATCAGGCTGGTGCAGGATGGTGGACAGACCCCAACGCGCGTTTCACGTATATGTTCTGGTGCTTTCTCAAGGGGATAGTGTAAAAAACCACAGAAGACCTTTGTATTTCCAAGCTGGGGGTTCACTGCCCGTCTCGTGTACTTCCCGTGACAAATAGCAGTGCTGGATGTGGCACATGAGCATCGCATCACAAGCATCTGCCAAGTGCTCACCGGATGTCATGCCCGCGGCACATGCGTGGGAGCCCTCAAGTGAACCAGGCACCCGGTCATACACAGAGGGCATAGAGATTCCGGGAAACAGACACAGATGCAGCAGAGCGACCGTGCATGTGCACTGCAGCTGCCAGTATGGGCCTGGAGCACAAAAGCAAAAGACTACCGGCATTGCAGCAACACACAACAGACAAGGCAGGCATAAGTATATAGGTATAAATCAGCATCATTATATTGCTGTATAGATGCCACTGTTGTGTAGTCCTCAGGACATTTAGTGGATCCGATCCATTGGGCCGGATGTGATGGGGAATAAAACTGGGTCAATCATGGCATCATCATTCAAGGGACATTTAAAAATCAATTGAACAAGTACATAAATAAACACATGAGATAGAAATGCCCCAATCTAACACAGGGAGAGGGGGCAGATAACCCAATGACAAACTAGAGAAATAAATAAATTCTTCATAGAAATGAGGAAAAGCTTAGAGACTCGTTGAGACCATCCAGAGTCAGTGTGTCCAAGGTGACGATCCACTTGGTCTCACACTGAGCTAGAAATTTTTTTTTACGTCGCCCCCTTCCCTTATTCCCATATGACGGATCTTAAAGTGGTGGGGGATCGTTTTAAGTTCTGGTATGTCAGCCACTGTACTGGCCATGCCAATGTTACGCACATGCTCCCGAACCCGTACCCTACGTTCTCTAGATGTCAGACCAATATAGATCAATGGACAACTGCATGTGGTAAAGTAAATGACATTTGAGCTGCTACAGGATATGTGGTGCATAATCTGATATTCTTTGTTGCCATCTGCCGGTTAAAATGTAAATCTGCGAAGGACATTAGCACAGGCAAGACAGTGGCCACAGGGGAAGGATCCTAAAGTTGGACCTAGTGAACCAAACTGCTTCACTTTAGCTGGTAGGTAGTGACTTCTTACCAGGAGGGAGGCACCAAGGGAGGTTCGCAGGACAGGTTCTGTATGCAATATTGCCGAGTGTTTAGCAAGAATATCACACATCTGTGACCATTCATGGTTATAAGTGGCTATAAACCGGAATTTATCATTATTAGATGGAGGGGATTTCTTTTTGTATAAAAGGGTGGTCTTGGGGGTGGATCTTGCCATATCATAGCTCTGTTTGATGTTTCTCTGGTTATAGCCACGTTGAGCGAACCTGATTTTCAGCTCCAAAGCCTGGTGCTCGAATCTGCCATTCGAGAAACAGATCCACCACATCCTTAGGAACTGTCCGACCAGGACGGCCCAAATGGTGGCATAGATTAAAGTGTTATTGTTCAGTGATTCGAAGAATACCTCCAGCTGCTGCACCGTCCCCTGCCAAAAAAGGCAATAAATCTCAGAGTAGTAAACATCTTTAATGAAGTGGTTAGGAAATAGGGGGCTAAATTTGAAGGGGAACAGTTGTAGAATTTTTAAATAATTAAGGATAAGGGATGGTTATGTCGGGGGCGAGGAAAGGGATATAGCAGTATATAAACATTATTAACTCTGAATTGTAAACAACTTGAACTTGCTGCTCTTTTCTTTAAACAGTAATTTACTATGTTTTGTAGGTTTTCTTAACAGTTAGGCTGCTGTCACACTAGCAGTATTTGGTCAGTATTTTACATCAGTATTTGTAAGCCAAAACCAGGAGTGGGTGATAAATGCAGAAGTGGTGCATATGTTTCTATTATACTTTTCCTCTATTTGTTCCACTCCTGGTTTTTGCTTACAAATACTGATGTAAAATACTGACCAAATACTGCTAGTGTGACGGCAGCCTTATAAACATATTATTGTATCCGTGTGCCTTGTTATCTGCTCATGTTTAATGTATTTGTCTATATTTGCCTCGTATTCACATGTAAAGCGCCATGGAATAAATGGCGCTATAAAAATGTATAATAATAATAAAACTAGATGGGTATTTCCTGAAGGAACTACAGATAGTGCTTTGGAATGGTGCCCGGGCTGCCCCTGCAAGACTTTCACACTTGGGTGCCCCTCAGGTGCTGATTTGGTGGGCGGGGCCACTCTGGGTCCGATTTGGTGGGCGGGGCCACTCTGGGTCCGATTTGGTGGGCGGGGTCACTCTGGGTCGATTTGGTGGGCGGGGTCACTCTGGGTCCGATTTGGTGGGCGGGGTCACTCTGGGTCCGATTTGGTGGGCGGGGTCACTCTGGATCCGATTTGGTGGGCGGGGCCCCTCAGGGTCCGATCTGGTGGGCGGGGTCTGGGTCACATTTGGTGGGCGGGGTCACTCTGGGTCACATTTGGTGGGCGGGGTCACTCTGGGTCACATTTGGTGGGCGGGGTCACTCTGGGTCACATTTGGTGGGCGGGGTCACTCTGGGTCACATTTGGTGGGCGGGGTCACTCTGGGTCCGATTTGGTGGGCGGGGTCACTCTGGGTCACATTTGGTGGGCGGGGTCTCTCTGGGTCACATTTGGTGGGCGGGGTCACTCTGGGTCACATTTGGTGGGCGGGGTCACTCTGGGTCACATTTGGTGGGCGGGGTCACTCTGGGTCACATTTGGTGGGCGGGGTCACTCTGGGTCACATTTGGTGGGCGGGGTCACTCTGGGTCACATTTGGTGGGCGGGGTCACTCTGGGTCACATTTGGTGGGCGGGGTCACTCTGGGTCACATTTGGTGGGCGGGGTCACTCTGGGTCACATTTGGTGGGCGGGGTCACTCTGGGTCACATTTGGTGGGCGGGGTCACTCTGGGTCACATTTGGTGGGCGGGGTCACTGGGGCACATTTGGTGGGCGGGGTCACTCTGGGTCACATTTGGTGGGCGGGGTCACTCTGGGTCACATTTGGTGGGTGGGCGGGGTCACTCTGGGTTCGATTTGGTGGGCGGGGTCACTCTGGGTCCGATTTGGTAGGCGGGGTCACTCGGGGTCCGATTTGGTGGGCGGGGTCACTCGGGGTCCGATTTGGTGGGTGGGGCCACTCGGGGTCCGATTTGGTGGGCGGGGCCACTCGGGTCCGATTTGGTGGGCTGCCCACCTCAGGAGCCAATTTGGTGCGCGGGTCACTTTAAGAGCTGATATTATCTGGCAAAACTGTGTCCTGGTGGGGTCATGTAGAGTTCGTACGCGTTGGCATAGTAACTGGATCTGACTTCGCATATCAATGAGCTGATCAGCCAGGTGGCAGTTGGCAGTTATTTTTAAATTGCCTCAGAAATCAGCCATTATACCTTATGTCAAAATTTCTCTATTGAAATGCATAGCGGCAATGCTTTCCAATGAGGGGGAATCAATTTTTAAACGCACATTGCGCAATCGCTTGATGAGCTTTTCTTCCTTATCCTTAGTTATTAATTAATTACTTACTTATTTGTTGTTCATGTTGTTTGCAATTTCTTGTTCCAAAAAACACAGTTTTTTTTGCATATTTTGTATAGGTGTCCGGTCTTCTAGCATGGTTGTGGTCATAGATGATATGTGTCGTTATTTGTAATTTCCTGTCATTTTTATTTTCTGTACCTCTAAGGCAAGGGATATTTTGATCCTCGCCTTGGCTAGGACCACCCACCTAACAATCAGAATAAAAACAATTAACCAATTATGTCAGAGCACATAATATGCAGTGACATGTAAAGTTTGGGCACCCCTGGTTAAAATTACTGTTATTGTGAACAAGTTGAAGATGAAATGATCTCTAAAAAGCCGAAAGTTATAAATGACTTTTAGATACCCTTGTATAGTCAAATATTAGTGCAGAAGTGAAAGTTTGCCGTTCTACTTTTGTGTTGTGGTGTCAGCTGTTTTTGCAAACAAGAGGTGCAGCGTTTTGACACGTCACTTTTGTATTAGCTCAAACATGCAATGTATTAGGACCACATTCAATGCTCGCATATATAATAGACTCAAAATGAAATACAAAAGAATTTATTGTGTGGGTTATGTGTGTTGGCACAAGGAATCTGTATAGCTCCAAAAATAAGGATTGAAAATTATTCAAGCACTGAAATTAGTGACCACTGCGCTGACGACTGAATCCTTGAAAGTTTTTATGTTAAGTCTGTAATGTTTTTCAAAACTGAAGGAAAAACAGAATGTGGCATTGTAGATGACATGATTCAGATCTCAAGCTTCTTCTGCCCATTAAGTGGAAGTAGATCTGATAGGAAGAGCTTTAAGTGGGATATAGTGAGGTAGTTCTTCCAAGTTATACATTTTCGTGATACAGGTTCTATCAAACTTTGTAAATCCTTAACAGAAAAAAAGTTAAATTGAAAAAAATGCTCCGTAAAGGCAGATCTTTATTGCGTGTCTGAGAAAACTTTGGGACAAAACATCGAACAGTCCTTAGATCATCATCATCTGGAACTAGGCTTAGAAAAAAAAGTATTTTATTTCTCCCAATCTCCCTGTCAATGAGATGGTCTGAAAGAACCAGACCTTATAGCAGTTGTCCACTATTCGGACAATCCATTCTCAATCACTATGTTTCCTCCAAATAAAATAATAGCAGCTGTACTTACTTATGATGTGGGTGCTGTTCCAGCAGTTTCGGCACTGGTTCTCCTGGGGTTCAGTGACATTGTTACGAGATCTGTGTGGCCAATCAGTGGCTGCTTCACTTTCCCCTCCTTTGGATAAATCAGACATCCATAGGAAGATGCCAGTTACATCCCAAGGAAGGGACAGTGAAGTGGCCGCTGATTGACCACAGAGTTTATGTCACTCAAGCCCTGGGAGAGCTATGGCTGACACCGCTGGAACGGCGCCTAGACTGGAGGTGGGTATAACTACTATTATTTTATTTGGGGAACAAATACAGATTAAGAAGGGCTTGTCAGAATATTGGACAACCCCTTTAAAGTACAACCAGCTGATATCAACCTCAGAAAAGAGGTTCAAAGGGAGAAATAATCTTTTCAAGACGAGAGAGATCTCAAATGGATATTGAAAGATGGGAATTTGTCCTGAGAGTTCCTTGAAAATTTAAAACTTCCCATCGGTAAAAGAGTTGGTAGCAGTAATGAGTGCTATAAGGGTATTAGTTTTGAGATCCTTATGGAAATTATCTTGCAGAAGTTCAAGCACAATAGATCAATCTGTAAAGAATAATCTTGAGCTCACCCAAAATGAGAGTTTTTTTCCAGACCTTAGATCAGGGGTGGGCAATTAATTTTGCCATGGGGCTGCATGAGAAAGTGGAATGGTTTTAGAGGGCAAAACTAATATAATTACTGTATTTTTCGGACTATAAGACGCACCCCAAATTTGGGGTGAAAATTGCAGAAAAAAAGATTTTTTAGAAGATGGGGGTCCAATCTTATTGTCCAAATTTGCAGTATCTTACGGTAAGATTCTTATCTGAGGGCTGGCGGTGGCAGAGCAGGGTCACAGGTGGCATGGTGTCGGCAGAGGTGGGGTGATGCGGTGTGGCGTGCACTTGAGCATGGTCCCTTCCTGCTTAGGTGGGCAACGCCATGGCCTGGTGTCCATGGGGGGGTTGCAGCAGTGGTGTGGCGGTGGCAGATGTGCAGTATGGCGTGCGCAGGGTCCCTTCCACCGGTGAGGTGACGCAGCGGCCCAGAATGCAATGTGAGCAGCAGAGCCGGGTTGAATATCCTAGGCGGCGGCCAACTTCCCGAGGCTGCGCGTGCGCAGATTGAGTGCTCTGCTTCACGGGGCTTCAGGAAAATGGCCGCGGGAGGCCGCGCGTGCGCAGATGGAGATCGCGGCGGCCATTTTCCTGAAGCCGAGATTTAAATCTGCAAACTCGGCTTCAGGAAAATGGCCGCCGCGATCTCCATCTGCGCACGTGCGGCCTCCCGCGGCCATTTTCCTGAAGCCCCATGAAGCAGAGCACTCCATCTGCGCATGCGTGGCCTCGGGAAGATGGCCGCCGCCACCGATAAACAGGTAATCAACCTGGCTTTCACTCCAGCCACCAGCGGTCCTACTCAGAAGGAGGAGTGCCGGGGCCGGCTGTCAGAAGTGACAGCTAGCTGGTGGGCCGCTTAAAATCATCAGGCAGGCCGGATGTGTGGGAGGTTCATCCGACACAGCACCCCGTCTTGTCGGATGAACCTCCCACACAGATGGAGGGATACAGGAACCTTCCCCTGATGAGTATAAGGACACGAAACGCATAGGGAAGTATACCTTTTTCGTATCTACTTTTGTGGGGTCTAGTATAGATACTGGTGATATTTAGCAATGGGGGATTAGTATGGACAGGTATGTGCCATCTCCCCAATTATAACACCAGATGAAAAAACGGTTATTATCTTAACCATTATGACAACAGGGTGAGATTGTGCAGTTCTCTGTTTTTCTTTCACGCATCATCTAAGTGGTCATTTCGTTACCTAAGCCAGCAATATTTGTTTATCTATAGGACATATATGGTTTAATCTATTTGTCTAATTGGCTAAATGACTTTTGAGGTGAAAGTTTATATTTTTCCGTACTGCTAAGCGGTCTAGGACCGTACATCTTGAGGCCTGCGGCAGGTCCGTTTACAGGAATCTCATGATTGGGAGGTCTGTAGCAGTTCGGTTTATTGTTCTTTTTTTTATTTTGGCTTTTCTCTTCCTGAAAGGTGATATACTGTTTGTCCTATATGTATGTTTGTCTAAAAAAAATGTTGGCATCCTATTTTAAATGAGTTTATTAAAAGTTAATTTTTAACTAAATAATCACACCCTGCTTTTCATATTATATTTGATTGGTGGTCACAGCTTTCTAGACTCCCTTGGTGTTCCAGCTACCAGCTTCTGCGCCTCAGAAGGAGGCAGCCTTTTACAGGGCAGAACTCCTGGTTTCCTCTCCTTTTGCTATGACTTCGTTTCTCACTCTCAGCAACGCAATTCCCTTCAATGTCTTTTTCTTTGGATGCTGCCGCATTGGTAAGCAGGCGCAGCTTGGTGGCCTTCTATCTAGGCCTCTCACAGGATCCCACCCCTGTCAGAGACCCACTACCTGATAGGAGCTCAGATAGCAGCTCACTGGGTGAAGCCCAGCTCACTTCTGTCCTAACTTCCTGTCCAAGCCACCAGTTTTACCTAATTGCGAGGAGTGCCCTAATAGATAGAAGCATGGCTCCCCCTGGCGGCCTGGAGTGTGAAGTGTGTTGTGTGGTTTGTGATACCTGGCAAGGTGATCTCCTTTATTGCCTTCAGACGTAACATCACTCCCCCTGGTGGAAGAATGTCATTACTGCAACGACCATGACCCTGGGGCGCTGCATTAATGTTTAGCATTATATAACCTTTTATATGTGCATCAATCACTACTCCAAGATATTTACATTTTTCTACCATCTGTGTATCTGATATTAATTCTGTGGGGGGAAGAGGATCCACTGGTAAGAGTGATGATTTTTCCCAGTTAATTGAGAATCCTGACCAACATCCAAATTCTTTAATTTCCGCCATTATTGGGCCCAAAGATGTCTCTATATTCCCCACATACAGCAGCATATCATCAGCATATAAACTTCCTTTTTCCTCTATATTATTACACCTAAAACCCATAAAGTTGCTTGTATCCCTCAATCTACATGCCAACGGCTCCATCGCCATAGCAAACAGGAGGGGAGAAAGTGGGCAACCCTGGCGCGGTGTGCCCCATACCCAAGGTAAATGTACTTGATATATGTCCGCTAACCTTCAACCTAGCCGTTGGTGACCAGTACAGTAATTTGACCCAATTTATAAAGTTCAAGCCAAATTCCATTTTACTCATGACTTCCCATAAATAATTCCACTTGACACTGTCGAAAGCCTTTGCAGCGTTGAGTGACACTATTGCTCTATACCCCGTTTCCGCACTGCACAATTGCATGTTAAGATATAAACATCTAATATTGATAGCCGTGGATCCATTTGGCATGAAACCTGTTTGATCTTCATGTATTAGCTCCGTTAATATTTTAAGTCTCATGGCTAATACTTTAGCAAATAGTTTTACATCAACAGGGAGAAGAGATATTGGTCTATAGGAATCTGGGCATTCAGTTTTTTTCCCTTCATAAAACACAGTCTTAGGTGTCCTTGTTGGTGCAGGCCAAGTTCTATGATCAGACTTCCAATTTATGGAAATCTCACAAATAGGGGATGATTCATTAAGGCTGGCATAAGGCATGCCAGTTTTAATGAAGGGCTGCCTTGAGTACAATGCACTAAATTCATTAAGAGGGGAACGCCACTTAATGAACTTCTTAGGCTGCCGTCACACTAGCAGTATTTGGTCAGTATTTTACATCAGTATTTGTAAGCCAAAACCAGGAGTGGGTGATAAATGCAGAAGTGGAGCATATGTTTCTATTATACTTTTCCTCTATTTGTTCCACTCCTGGTTTTGGCTTACAAATACTGATGTAAAATACTGACCAAATACTGCTAGTGTGATGGCAGCCTTATGAGTAGCATGCGCCTCGCCAGAAATGCTACTCAAGAGTATGCTCTTTCTCTACCTCTTCAGAGAGCTCCTACTACAGCAGCTTGACATCTGAAAGACAAAGAAAATTATTGGGAATAGGTTAGCAGATAAAACTAAATGCAATTCAGACTATTAATTGGTCCTTTATGCAATAAGGTATCCTAAAGCCGAAGATTCTAGCTGCCAAGCAATTGGTAAGTTTAAAAACCTGCAATTATGGCAAGTACAAATTCCTGTTCACATTACAGACACCAAAATGCAAATAAATTATTACCAGGGCCTTAACTGTAGTAATTGTAGGACTCGCACTCGCACTCTAGCCCTGCAGCCTAGGTGGCCGCAAAAAAAATCCCTTTGACCCATATGAGAAGGCCTGTCATAGGCCTCTTTCACACTTCAGTTGTTTGGCGTCAGTCACTACCGACATAGTGACGGATTGACGGATCCGTCACAATTGTTGAGAAAACGGTTCTGACGGATCCGTTACTTGGGGGTTGTCTGGGAAAAGTATCTACTTTTTGGAGCATGCGCAATTGAAAAAACGGATTGGGGCGACGGATCCGCCGAAAAAACGGTTGCGGCGGATCCGTCGCCCATAGGCGGCCATTCTATGGAATGGTGGACGTGACGGATCCGTCGCGATCCGCCATTTCGGCGTTGACAAAAAACGTTTCAATGTCCGTCTATTTTCAGAAAACGTCCGCCAAATTACGACGGATCTGTCGCATGGCGGATGGAACGGACGACCATCCGTCACAATCCGTCGCAAATGCAAGTCTATGGGAAAATAACGGATCCGTAAAAAAAATTGACGGATCCGTTATTTGAGGAAAATGGCGGTTTTAGACTGACGCCAAACAACTGAAGTGTGAAAGAGGCCATAGTTGAGAACCATGTTTGAGATTTTACACTGTGTGCCATGAGTTTCAAGTAACGCCAATGATTGTTATAAATAGATTTATGGTCAAAGGACGTATCGTAAGAGTTGGCAGGTGAAAGATACGGTGTTAAAATAATAAAAATCAGGCATACTCACCTGCTCTAACCTCAATGCAGAAGTCAGGTCTGAAAATTTGAGTTTCGGGATTTCATCCATCCATACAATCCTTAAAGGCAGCCCTTTCTGTAATCATGTTCTATTAATGAAGGCAGCAACTGATCATTATTAGGCTACTTTCACACATCAGGTTTTTTATTCTGCTACAGATGGATCTGGATAAGTTGGAAACTTGGGCTGAAAGGTGGCAGATGAGGTTTAACAATGATAAATGTAAGGTTATACACATGGGAAGAAGGAATCAATGTCACCATTACACACTGAATGGGAAACCACTGGGTAAATCTGACAGGGAGAAGGACTTGGGGATCCTAGTTAATGATAAACTTACCTGGAGCAGCCAGTGCCAGGCAGCAGCTGCCAAGGCAAACAGGATCATGGGGTGCATTAAAAGAGGTCTGGATACACATGATGAGAGCATTATACTGCCTCTGTACAAATCCCTAGTTAGACCGCACATGGAGTACTGTGTCCAGTTTTGGGCACCGGTGCTCAGGAAGGATATAATGGAACTAGAGAGAGTACAAAGGAGGGCAACAAAATTAATAAAGGGGATGAGAGAACTACAATACCCAGATAGATTAGCGAAATTAGGATTATTTAGTCTAGAAAAAAGACGACTGAGGGGCGATCTAATAACCATGTATAAGTATATAAGGGGACAATACAAATATCTCGCTGAGGATCTGTTTATACCAAGGAAGGTGACGGGCACAAGGGGGCATTCTTTGCGTCTGGAGGAGAGAAGGTTTTTCCACCAACATAGAAGAGGATTCTTTACTGTTAGGGCAGTGAGAATCTGGAATTGCTTGCCTGAGGAGCTGGTGATGGCGAACTCAGTCGAGGGGTTCAAGAGAGGCCTGGATGTCTTCCTGGAGCAGAACAATATTGTATCATACAATTATTAGGTTCTGTAGAAGGACGTAGATCTGGGGATTTATTATGATGGAATATAGGCTGAACTGGATGGACAAATGTCTTTTTTCGGCCTTACTAACTATGTTACTATGTTACATCAGGCACAATCCGGCGAATGTTGGAAAAAACGGGTCCTGCACAGATTGTGAAAAACTGATGCCTCACTCCAGATATTATTTGGACCCAACTTTTAAGGTACCTTCACGCATAACGATATCGTTGCTTTTTGTGACGTAGCAACGATATCGTTAAGGAAATCGTTATGCGTGACAGCGACCAACGATCAGGCCCCTGCTGGGAGATCGTTGGTCGCTGAACAAAGTCCAGAACTTTATTTCGTCGCTGGATCTCCCGTGGACATCGCTGGATCGGCGTGTGTGACACCGATCCAGCGATGTCTTCACTGGTAACCAGGGTAAACATCGGGTTACTAAGCGCAGGGCCGCGCTTAGTAACCCGATGTTTACCCTGGTTACCAGCGTAAAAGTAAAAAAAACAAACACTACATACTTACCTACCGCTGTCTGTCCCCGGCGCTCTGCTCTGCACTCCTCCTGCACTGGCTGTGAGCGTCGGTCAGCCGGAAAGCAGAGCGGTGACGTCACCGCTCTGCTTTCCGGCCGCTGTGCTCACAGCCAGTGCAGGAGGAGTGCAGAGAAGCTGAGCGCCGGGGACAGACAGCGGTAGGTAAGTATGTTGTGTTTGTTTTTTTTTACTTTTACGCTGGTAACCAGGGTAATCATCGGGTTACTAAGCGCGGCCCTGCGCTTAGTAACCCGATGTTTACCCTGGTTACCAGTGAAGACATCGCTACCCTGGTTACCGGCATCGTTGGTCGCTGGAGAGCTGTCTGTGTGACAGCTCTCCAGCGACCAAACAGCGACGCTGCAGCGATCCGGATCGTTGTCGGTATCGCTGCAGCGTCGCTTAATGTGAAGGGGCCTTTACTATAAGGTCGAGTCCTTAAAAAGGTATTGTTAAAGAGGACTTTTTGTGCTCAGGGCTAATTTTCATTAGCTAATGTCTGGAGACGAATCTTTACACTGCTCTGCATAATTACTGTGAGCCGAGCGCCCCCTTGGTAAAGGCTATAAAAAGTTCCACTAAGAAGCTCCAAGTCTCTGGAACATGGTGCATTTAAAAAAAAAAAAAAAAAGAGAGAAAAGAAGGATTACTCGGGAGAGCAGTCCAAATAAAATAAACAAAAACTGGACACTTTTGACCTAGTGAAAGGACCACTTTAAAGAAGTTGTCCACTACTATAACTTTTCTTTTTTCATAAATCTTGCTATTATGTGCCACTGAAAACATCCATTGTGTTTATTTTAGCAATATTACCTTTTATCATACTGTAGCAGCACATCTTTTTTGGTTTAGTTTTTGCGCGGTTTTGATTCAGTTTTTGGTGCAGTTTTGATGCGTTTTTGATTCAGCTTTTGGTGCAGTTTTGATGCATTTTTTATGCAGTTTTTGGCGGTTTTGATGCTTTTTTGGTGCCGTTTTTGCACGTTTTGATGTAGTTTTTGGTGCGGTTTTGATTCAGTTTTTGGTGCAGTTTTGATGCGTTTTTTGCTCGGTTTTGATGCGTTTTTTGGTTCAGTTTTTGGTACAGTTTTTGCGCGGTTTTGATGTAGCTTTTGGTGCGGTTTTGATGCGTTTTTGGTGCGTTTTTTCCAAGGTTTTGATACGTTTTTGGTGCAGTTTTTGTGCATTTTTGATTCAGCTTTCGGTGCAGTTTTGATGCGTTTTTTTGCACAGTTTTGCTGCAATTTTTGGTGCAGTTTTTGTGCAATTTTGATGAGTTTTTGTTGCGGTTTTCATGTAGTTTTTGGTGCAGTTTTGATGCGTTTTTTGCTCGGTTTTGATGCGTTTTTTGGTGCAGTTTTTGATTCAGCTTTTGGTACAGTTTTTATGCGTATTTTATGCAGGTTTTTGGTGGTTTTGATGCGTTTTTGGTGCTGTTTTTGCGCGGTTTTGATGTAGTTTTTGGTGCGGTTTTGATTCAGTTTTTGGTGCAATTTTGATGTGTTTTTGGTGCGTTTTTTCCAAGGTTTTGATACGTTTTTTGGTGCAGTTTTTGTGCATTTTTGATTCAGCTTTCGGTGCAGTTTTGATGCGTTTTTTTGCAGTTTTGCTGCAATTTTTGGTGCAGTTTTTGTGCAATTTTGATGCGTTTTTGTTGCGGTTTTTGCTCGGTTTTCATGTAGTTTTTGGTGCGGTTTTGATTCAGTTTTTGGTGCAGTTTTGATGCGTTTTTTATTCAGCTTTTGGTGCAGTTTTGATGCATTTTATGCAGGTTTTTGGCGGTTTTGATGCATTTTTTGTGCGGTTTTGATTCAGTTTTTGGTGCAGTTTTGGTGCGTTTTTGATTCAGCTTTTGGTGCAGTTTTGATGCATTTTTTATGCAGGTTTTTGGCGGTTTTGATGCGTTTTTGGTGCAGTTTTTGCGCAGTTTTGATGTAGTTTTTGGTGCAGTTTTGATGTGTTTTTGACTCAGCTTTTGATGCAGTTTTGAGGCGATTTTTTGCACGGTTTGATGCGTTTTTTGATGGTTTTTGGTACGCTTTTTGCACGTTTTTTTGGTTTAGTTTTTGCGAGGTTTTGATTGTTTTTGGTGCAGTTTTGATGCGTTTTTGATTCAGCTTTTAGTGCAGTTTTGATGCATTTTTGATGCAGTTTTTGGCGGTTTTGATGTAGTTTTTGGTGCAGTTTTGATGCGTTTTTGGTGCATTTTTTTCCACGGTCTTGATGCGTTTTTTGGTGCAGTTTTTGATTCAGCTTTTGGTACAGTTTTGATGCGTTTTTTTGCATGGTTTTGATACATTTTTTGATGCAGTTATGGTGCAGTTTATATGCAGTTTTTGGTGCGTTTTTTGCAGTTTTGATGCAATTTTTGGTGCAGTTTTGATGCGTATTTGATTCAGCTTTTGGTGCAGTTTTGATGCGTTTTTTTGGTGGTTTTGATGCGTTTTTTGGTGCAGTTTTGATGTAGTTTTTGGTGCGGTTTTGATTCAGTTTTTGGTGCGGTTTTGATGTGCAACCATTAGGCTGTGGGTGCCAATACTTTTGTCTGGCCCATTTTTGGAGTTTTGTGTGAAATGATCAGTGTTTTGCTTTTTGCTTCATTCTCTTTTGTGTTTTTTCATTTAAGACAAATTAAATGAAGATAATAATACCAAAGAATTTGTGATTGCAATCATTTTCAGGAAGAAACTGAGTATTATCTGACAGAATTGCAGGGGTGTCAATACTTTTGGCCACAACTGTAGATAGATATGGGATGGATAGATGGATACATACAGAGATATATCTATATATCTATATCTATTTCCATAGATATGTCCATATCCATGTATCTAAACCCCTTTACCCCTGGAGCTTTTTTAATTTTCGTTTATCTCTCCCCTTCTTTCCAGAGCCATAATTTTTCCCATCAATATGGACAGGTGAGGACTTGTCTTTTGCGGGACAAGTTATTCTTTTGAACGACACCATTGGTTTTATCATGTCGTGTAACAGAAAATGTGAAAAAAAATTCAAAGTGCGATGAAATTGCAAAAAAATTGCAATCCCACACTTGTTTTTAGCTTGGTTCACTAAATGCTAAGGCTGTGTGCACACGTTGTGGATTTGATTGCAGATCCGCAGCGTTTTTTGTGGCACGGAATTGCATCAAATCTGCAGTGTAGTGCACAAGCAATATAAGTCTATGGGAGCCGCAGACTTGTTGTGCACATGCTGCGGAAAAAGCCGCACTGAAACACAGCTTTTTTTTCCGCAGCATGTCACTTCTTTTGTGCGGAACCGCAGCGTTTCTGCACCCATAGACTTTCATTGAGTCGGGCACATCAACAGCAAAACCGCAGATGTAAAAAAGATCTGCAGTTTTGCTGCAGATGTGGGTCTGAGAAACGCTGCAGTTCGGGGGAGGGGAGTGTGTGGGCGGAATGTGGGCGGTGACTGTGTGCGCGCATGTATGTGCGGAACTGTTCGGGTGTGTGCGGGACTGTTCGGGTGTGTGCGGGACTGTTTGGGTGTGTGCGGGTTTGTGCGGGGGGGTCTTTGGTGGTGTGTGTGTGTGTGTGTGTGTGTGTGCAGGCATCATCCAATGGGACTACAAGTACGCAGCATCCAATCTGCAGCTAATCCGGATGTAATCCGGACAGTGGACGTGCACCCTACACTATCCATACATCTATCAATAGATATATCTATTCATAGATATATCTATAGATAGATATATGAATAGATAAATGTATGCATCTATAGATCTATCTATATGTAGATCTATAAAAGTTCAAAAAAGAGGCAGCACTCCATTATCCAGTGAAAAAATATGCAGGGTTTAATTTACACACATGTTCAGGCAACGTTTCAGCTCACATCGAGCCTTTCTCAAGCCTTGTCGTGGAGAAAAAAACCCATAATTTTGGATGCATTTTCAGAGATTATTCTCTGGGGTAATTTACCTTTTCCAAAGTGCATGATGTTCACCAATAATAAGCAGACAGTGTCATGCAGGAAAAAAAAATGCTAGGTTAGATTTGCTTGTCATAATTTTACCTGGGATGACTTCTACTACTTTCCTCGCCAAGTTGGCATTTACAACCCAGGGGAGGAGAGTAGAACTGTGTGTCATTAAAAACACCTCTCTACATCTATCAAAGGCATCATGGAATAATGGTGTTGAAGCTGGCACAGAACCAAAGTGATGCACACTGCAGCTCTAATCTCACAGCACTGACAATGTGGGGAGACAGGAAGGAAAGTGGGGTTGTCAGTTCTGTGAGATCAGAACTGCACCATGTTACATATATCACTCTAACTGTGCCAGCTACCAGGGCATTATTTCCCAAAGGTTGGGACAGATGCAGAGAGGTGTTTGCAATGACACGTCTTTGCAGGGCTCATCACCTAAAAAAAAATCATGTGAGTCCTGGGAACACGATTGCAGACATCGCTGGAAAGGCGCTGGCAAAGCAGGAGAGTATAGGTGTTTTTAACGGAGGCAAAAATTCAAGATTGAGAAGGGGTTGTTCTGGAAGCAGACAACTCCTTTAATGAAGGCCTGCTAGTGTCCAAATCCATTGCACCATGTGACAGAAAATGTTGTTTATGAAAATATGCTAATGAGTCACCCGTTGCACCTTTAGCTGGGAAGATGCACTGAACTGATCAGCTGCAATGTAGCGCCAGATTTGCACAATACTAAAAGGTACAATATTTTTTACTACTATGTCCTCTACAAGGTGCTGTGGTTGGTTTAAACAGTCATTTTGTGCAAACTCTCTTTGACATGTTAACCTGGGCACTTTACTCCAGCGGGTTCTTGGTTCAAGACTGGTGTATGACACGCAAGTCTTTATAAACTTACTAGCCCTAGAGTTTTAGAATGAATTATTTATTTTTTTACAGGGCAGGTACTCATCCCCAGTGAGTTGAGGCAGCACCCCATCACTCTAGTTTTGGCTGCAGCAGTAACATCACATACATGGCGCATATTAAGTAATAGATTGTGGAAGCCACTGATCTCAACCATTTATAGTGGTGATGCAAGTCGTCAATGTGACATTACTGATGCAGTCATAAGACAGAAAACAGATAATGGAGCAGCAGCTAAGTTCTGGCACTCAGCACAGGAAAGGTGATGCCATTTTCTTTGCTGAATGTGGAAAACCCTTTTAAACATCAAGTTCTTCTGTCATTAGAGATAAAACTTTCAGATGCTATTCACAAAATTAGAATATCATCAAAAAGTTAATTTATTTCACTTCAATACAAAAAGTGAAACTCAAATTATATAGAATCATTACAGTGATCTATTTCAAGTGTTTTTTTTTATGTTAATGTTGATGATTGGGGTTTTCATTGGCTGTAAGCCATAAAGTCATTAGCTCAGTAAATTAGAATACTTTATAACACCAGATTGAAAAATAATTTTAAAATCCAAATTGTTGGCCTACTGAAATGCATGTTCAGTAAATGCACTCAATGCTTGGTCCGGGCTCTTTTTGCATCAATGCGGTGTGGCATGGAGACTATCAGCCTGTGGCACTGCTGATGTGTTATGGAAGCCCAGGTTGCTTTGATAGAAGCCTTCAGCTCATCTGCATTGTTGGGTCTGGTGTCATCTTCCTCTTGATAATACCCTATAGATTCTCTATGAGGCTAAGGTCAGGCGAGTTTGCTGGCCAACCAAGCTCAGAGACACTGTTGTTTTTAAACCAGGTATCGGTACTTTTGGCAGTGTGGACAGGTGCCAAGTCCTGCTGGAGAATTAAATTTCCATTTACAAAAAGCTTGTCGGCAGAGGGAAGCATGAAGTGCTCTAAAATTTCCTGGCAGATGACTGCGCTGACTTTGGTCTTGATAAAACACAGTGGACCTGCAGATGCCATGGCTCCCCAAACCATCACTGATTGTGGAAACTTAATAATAGACCTCAAGCAGATTAGATTTGTGTGGCTCTCCACTCTTCCTCCTGATTCTGGGACCTTGATTTCCTAATGAAATGCAAAATTTACTTTCATCTGAAAACAACACTTTGGACAACTGAGCAACAGTCCAGTTCTTTTTCTCCTTGGCCCAGGTAAGCGTTGTCTATTGGTCATGAGTGGCTTGACACAAGGAATGGACACTTGTAGCCCTTGTCCTGAATATGTCTGGGTGTGGTGGCTCTTGAAGCAATGACTCCAGCAGCAGTCCACTCCTTGGGAATTCCCCCCCAATTTTGAATGGCCTTTTCTTAATCCTTTCAAGGCTGCGGTTATCCCGGTTGCTTGTGCATCTTTTTCTACGACACTTTTTCATTCCACTCAATTTTCCATTAATATTCTTGGATACCACACTCTGTGAACAGCCAGCTTCTTTAGCATTGACCTTTGGTGGCTTACCCTTCTTGTGGAGTGTGTCAATGACTGCCTTCTGGACATTTGTCAACTCAGTAGTCTTTCCCATGATTGTGAAGCCTACTGAAAAAAGACTAATGGACCTTTTTAAACCCTTAGGAAGCCCTTGCAGGTGTTTTTCAATATTCTAATTTATGATTTTTGGGTTTTCATTGGCTGTAATCATCAACATAATTAAACACTTGAAACAGATCACACTGTTTGCAATGACTATATATACAGTTTTCACTTCACAGGTGTGTCCTGTCAGGTTTAATAAGTGGGATTTCTTGCCTTATAAATGGGGTTGGGACCATCAGTTGTGTTGAGCAGAAGTCTGGTGGATACACAGCTGATAGTCCTACTGAATAGACTGCTAGAATTTGTATTATGGCAACAAAAAAGCAGCTAAGTAAAGAAAAACGAGTGGTCATCATTACTTTAAGAAATGAAGGTCAGAAAAATTGTGAAAACTTTGAAAGTGTCCTCAAGTGCAGTTGCAAAAACCATCAAGCGCTACAAAGTAACTGGCTCACATGAGGACCGCCCCAGGAAAGGAAGACCAAGAGTCGCCTCTGCTTCTGAGGATAAGTCACCAGCCTCAGAAATCTCAGGTTAACAGCAGCTCAGATTAGAGACCAGGTCAATGCCACACAGAGTTCTAGCAGCAGACACATCTCTACAACAACTGTTAAGAGGAGACTTTGTGCAGCAGGCCTTCATGGTAAAATAGCTGCTAGGAAACCACTGCTAAGGACAGGCAACAAGCAGAAGAGACTTGTTTGGGCTAAAGAACACAAGGAAAGGACATTAGACCAGTGGAAATCTGTTCTTTGGTCTGATTTGCGATCTTTGGTTCGAGGAGTTCTTTGGAGGAGTGATGGTGTGGGGGGGGCTTTGCTGGTGACACTGTTGGGGATTTATTCAAAATTGAAGGCATACTGAACCAGCATGGCTACCACAGAATTTTGCAGCGGCATGCTATTCCATCCGGTTTGCGTTTAGTTGGATCATCATTTATTTTTTAACAGGACAGTGACCCCAAACACACCTCCAGGCTGTGTAAGGGCTATTTGACCAAGAGAGAGAGTGATGGGGTGCTACGCCAGATGACCTGGCCTCCATGGTCACCAGACCTGAACCCAATCGAGATGGTTTGGAGTGAGCTGGACCACAGAGTGAAGGCAAAAGGGCCAACAAGTGCTAAGCATCTCTGGGAACTCCATCAAAATTGTTGGAAGACCATTTCCGGTGACTACCTCTTGAGGCTCATCAAGAGAATGCCAAGAGTGTGCAAAGCAGTCAGCAAAGCAAAAGGTGGCTACTTTGAAGAACCTAGAATATAAGACATTTTCAGTTTCACTTTTTTGTTAAGTATATAATTCCACATGTGTTAATTCATAGTTTTGATGCCTTCAGTGTGAATTTACAATTTTCATAGTCATGAAAACACAGAAAAAATATTTAAATGAGGTGTGTCCAAACTTTTGGTCTGTACTTTAGATGGGCAACGGTGGTCATGTTGTCGGCATAAACTCAGACATGAGTTCCCTGGATTATTGGCTTTGCTGCTCTCTGGGCTTCTCCCAATTCTCTGAAATTGGAGGACTCGTCGTTCATCTTTTTGAGACAGATTCCCTGAAAGACTACCTGAGATGTCACAGCTCCCCAACCGCATTTGCTGGCATCTGTTGTAACGGACATTGGATATTAAAAGGTGTACCTTTTGTCAAATTTCCTCGGCTGAGCCACCAGTTGAGGGATAGCTTTACGTGATGAGGAACAGAGATTCTTGTACTGAGTGTCTCTGGGGTTCTGTTCCAGCGGGAGAGGGTAAACATCTGGAGTATCTTTGAGTGAGCTTGGGCCTGAATACATGATGTCATCGAGTCCAGTACTGACATTGCAAACCTTAGGCTCACCGTCTTCGGGGTTTCTAGGGTGCAAACCCTTGATCTTTCGCATAATTGTTTGGAGACCGGAAGAAAGGACTTCTGGTTTTGGGAATCTAGGAGGATTCCTAAAAGACTTTCTTGGTTGATGGGTTCGGGTCTGCCTTCCCTTGATTTACGATCCAGCCTAAAGATGTTAGGGTATGTAGGACTGATCGAAGATGCCCTCTTAGAGTGGTACTGGAAGGAGCCATAATGAGAAGGTTGTCCAGGTAGGGGATGATGCAGATGTCCTGCTTCCTGAAGAAGGCTACTTACTTCTGCCATAATCTTTGTAAATGTTCGAGGTGCCGAAAGGAAGTACCTTGAACTGGAAGTGATGTACTTCCTGACCTAAGGTGACTGCAAATCTCAGATACCGATGGAAGGCTGGATTGATGGGCACATGGTAGTATGACTCTTGGAGGTCTATGGTGGCCATGGCAAAGTTCTTCCCGATTAACGGTATTGTAGTTTTTACCAATTCCATTTTGAATCATCGATACACGATGTATTGGTTTAGCTGCTTCAGGCTGATGATGACCTGGTAATCCCCACTTGGCTTTTTTATAAGAAATACTCGGGAGTAGTGGCCCTGGCACTGCGGAGGATAGCATCTGCTGGAGTTCTGTGTACAGAATTTTTTGAAGTCTTAAAGATGGAAGCTGTCACCTCCAGTCTTTGTGGGGGAAAGAATTCTATTTTTACTCCTCTTCTGAGTCCAGGATTTTTTGGTCAGATGTTATCTCTTGCCAGTTCGCAAAGTAGCTCGAAATCATGCCCCCTACTTGTTCAGTGTAATTTTCCATCCAAACGGGGGTTCTGAAATATATTCCTTCCTTTTGGGTAGCTCCATGGTCCGGATTTACCTTTCCCTCTGTATTGAGGGGTCTGAGTTTGAGGTGGACGAAATGGCTTCTTCTCGAGTGTTTTTGGCTCAGTAAGATTTTTCTTTTCGTCGGTTACTTTCTCAAGTAACTTGTCCAATGCAGGACCAAATGCGTATTCACCTTTGAATGGAATAGAGCATAGTCTGGATTTGGATAAGTTGTCACTGCTCCATATCTTCAACCACAGAGCCCTCCGGGTGGTGTTGGAGAGTACCGATGTCCTTGCAGCAATGCAAATACACTCAGCAGTAAACCCGCCGCTTTCTGTAGGAGGGGTTAAGAGGCAAGATCTTCTCTCGGGGTACCACTCCTAATGTGGTCTTCCAGTTGTTGCAACCAGAGAAATCGGGTTCTCGTGACGCAAGCGGATGCAACATTTGTCTTTAAGGAGGTTGCTGATGCTTCCCATGACTTCCTCAATAAGCTGTCCATCTTGCGTTCAATTGGATCTTTAATTTGAGAGGAGTCTTCAAAGGGTAGTGTAGTTTTCTTGGCTATCCAAGCCACCTGGATGTCCACTTTAGGGATTTCAGTCGAGCATTTCAAGACATCCTCATCTAGGGGAAAACGTCACTCATTTCACCTGGAATGTTCAGCTTTCTTTCTGCGAATTCACATTCATCCAGGATAAGGTTTTGGACATAGTCATGGATAGGAAAGACCTTCTTCCTCATTGACTTTATACCACCGAATAATTCATCTAGGATTGAGCGGGAAGGTTTCTCCTCTTCAACCCCCATTGTATTCCTGACTGCTAGTAGGAGTTCCTCCATATCCTCTGAAGAAAATTTTTTTATTATCCTCTATATAACTGTTTAAGTTCACCTTCCTCCATCCATTCTTTAGGGCCCGACTATTCAGCTTTTGAGTCAGAGATATCCTCAGGAGCATATTCCTCTGGGAACTGTGGGGCCCCCTGTAAAGGACTGGGATAAGGTAGCCAAGGATGACTTTCCTGTCGTCTGCTTCTTCCTCTCACTTCATCCATCAGGGATGGCTGTACCTCTCAGACAATTTTTTCTGACAAACTTTTTTATAGTTGGAGAATTTTTTACTGCAGATGGCGCATTTGCGATTTGCAGCTTTCCCCCTTGATTTTGGTGCAGGATCCTTGTCTCCCTAGAAGAGAGAAAAGGGGAGCTTCCTATAAGGATGGGTCCTATACCAAAAGAGGGTGCCCTTTACCAGATATACTCAATGGGCCAGGGTTTGCGCTAGGCTCTGCAGATGCAGATCTAAGAGAAGGGACATCCATCATTTAGAACCTCAGTCCTACCTTATGGAGTCTTCAGTCAGGGTCCTTTTATTCAGGAACTGAGACTAAGCGCTTCTGCTTTCCCCCTCCCTGATCGGTCCTTTCCTCTGGCACCTCCCAGAAAAAAAAAATAAATTTCCCCAAAAATGGTGGTGCATTTCACTGTAGAACGCACAGTGGAAGAGACGTGGCGCCTCCTCTCCCGGCGGTGTACGTCACTTCCTGTGTATGCTCCAGACTGCCGGGGAGTGCGGAAGTCACTGCCGGCATGCAATTGCGAGGCTACGGGAGGCCGCTAGCCACATACTTACCATCCAGCATTGCCAGCAGTATTGGAAGATGGTGCGGTCCCGACACGGCAGGAGCAGCAGAGGGAGGAAGGTCAGGGACGATCGACCCAGGCTTCTCGGCTTAGGCTGCCGTCACACTAGCAGTATTTGGTCAGTATTTTACATCAGTATTTGTAAGCCAAAACCAGGAGTGGGTGATAAATGCATAAGTGGTGCATATGCTTCAGTTATACTTTTCCTCTATTTGTTCCACTCCTGGTTTTGGCTTACAAATACTGATGTAAAATACTGACCAAATACTGCTAGTGTGACGGCAGCCTTAAAGGTATATTCCCGGAGTGTCGCTGGCCCTCCCTCAGGAGCACGCAAAAAAACCTCTTCATCCCTTAGGGACAGGAAAACACTGGGGTTTCAGGGAAAGGGAGGGTTATTTAAACCTCGTTTCCTGTCGCTAATTAGGATGGGGAGGCAACCTCCTGTGTGCTGTCGTGGAGGGGATTACAGAAAAGTAGACAGAATAGGATAAAAAGGTAATTTGGGGCATTTTATGTAGACTAATGTATCAATCAATGCCCAACAGGAAAACGTTCTCAAGCCACACAAAAGAGGGAATTTTGGTTCTGCAGAAAAAGAGGAGTTAGGTCGGCCGGTCAGAAACCGCCGCCTGCAGTATTCTCCTACCCAGGCTCGCGTCCGCAGAAGCCTGAGTATGCACCTTGTAGAATTTGACAAAGGTGTGAATGGATGACCACGTTGCGGCCTTGCAAACCAGCAAGGTCGAAGCTTGGTGACAAATTGCCCAGGAAGCTCCCACAGCCCGGGTAGAGTGAGCCTTCACCTCCGACGGAGGCGGTTTGTCTTATAAACGGTATGCCTCCAGAACCGCCGAACGGATCCAACGAGCAATTGTGGACTTGGAGGTGGGGAGCCCCTTTCGCCGCCTTTCCGAGACGATGAACAGAGAATCAGCCTGACGAAAAGAGGCAGTTCTGGCCAGATAAATTCAGATAGCACTGACCACATCCAACTTGTGAAGAGATTTCTCCAAGGGACGAACCGGGGAAGGGCACAAGGAAGGGAGGACAATGTCCTCATTGATGTGAAAAGCCGAAACCACCTTTGGTAGAAAGGAAGGAACCGGATGAAGAACCACCTTGTCCTGATGCAGGACTAGGAAGGGAGAACGACAGGATAATGCTGCCAGCTCCGACACTCTTCTAATGGAGGTGATGGTGACCAAAAAGGCCACCTTCCAGGATAGAAGCGAGAAGGAAATGTCCTGAATTGGTTCAAAGGGCGCACGCTGGAGAGCGTCCAAAACGAGGTTGAGGTCCCAAGGCTCGACAGGAGGACGATAAGGGGGAGCTATATGAGCGACCCCCTGGATGAAGGTCCTCACCTGAGGCAGGGAGGCCGGGCCTCTTTGAAAAAGAATGGACAGAGTGGAAATCTGACCCTTCAAGGTGCCAAGGGAAAGACCCGAATCTAGACCCGCTTGAAGAAAACTGAGAAGGGATGGAAGGGAAAAGGTCATAGGAAACAGATTGTTGTCCTGACACCACCGGAAAAAAGCCTTCCAACACCTGTGGTAAATACGCGAGGAAGCCGGTTTTCTCGCCCTTATCATAGTCTGGATGACGCTATGAGAAAAACCCGCATCCTTCAGGACCGCGGCCTCAACGGCCATACCATTAAATTCAGAGACCGAGAATTCGGGTGGAAGAGGGGCCCCTGCGAAAGAAGGTCCTGACGATCCGGAAGCCTCCACAGAACGTCTGATAGCATGTTCACCAGTTCCGCATACCAGGCCCTGCGAGGCCAATCTGGAGCTACTAAGATTACGGGGACCCCTTCTGTCTTGATCTTTTTTACGACCCTTGGGATCAAGGGGAGAAGTGGAAACAGATAGGGCATCTGGAACTGGGTCCACGGGATCACGAGAGCGTCGTATCCGACGGCCATCGGATCCCGAGATCTGGGGAACCTTGTGGTTTGCCCGGGAGGCCATCAAGTCTACGTCTGGGACGCCCCACCGCTGGCAAATCTGGCTGAATATTGCGGGGAGAAGAGACCACTCGCCCGCCACGATGCCCTGGCGACTTAGAAAGTCGGCTTCCCAATTGTCCACTCCTGGGATGTGGACGGCTGACAGAGAGGGAACGTGACCCTCCACCCAACGCAGGATTTTTGCCACTTCCGCCATGACTTGTGTCCTGTGAGTCCCTCCCTGATGGTTTATGTAAGCCACGGCCATGGCGTTGTCCGACAATGCGGACCGGTTTACCTGAAAGGAGAGACTCCCAGCGGATGAGGGCTAGGAAGATGGCTCTGATTTCCAAGAGGTTGATAGGGAGGCGCGCCTCCTGAGCAGTCCAGCAGCCCTGGGCCGTGAGGTGGAGAAAAACCGCTCCCTAACCCTGGAGGCTGGCGTCGGTGGCGATCACCTGCCAGCGGGGATGGAGGAATGACCTCCCGCGCAGCATGGTGGACAGCGTCCACCAAGAGAGACTGTTTCACTCGGGGAGAGGCGAAACGGGCGATCCAGGGAAAGTGGATTCCTGTCCCAGGCCGACAGAAGGGCCAGCTGGAGGGGACGAGAGTGGAACTGGTTATATAGGGGACTGCTTCCATGGAGGCGACCATCTTTCCCAGAACCCTCATGGCAAGACGGAGAGACGGAGGATTCGGGCTCTTTAGTGCCCTGACCCCCCGACGAAGAGAAAGGAACTTTGCTTTGGGAAGAAAGACCTGAGCCAGAGAGGTGTCAAATTCCATGCCCAGGAACTCCAGCCGCTGAGTTGGAATCAGGGAATACTTCTGGTAATTGATTATCCAGCCGAGGCGAAGAAGCGTGTCCAGAGTAAGCTGGAGGCTCAGGCTGCAATCCCGACGGGAAGGACCCTTGATCAAGAGGTCGTCGAGGTATGAGATTACCAGAATCCCCTGTGAACATAGGATGGCCATGACCACTGCCATGACCTTCGTAAAGACCCTGGGCGCAGACACCAGACCGAAAGGGAGGGCCGTGAACTGATAGTGATGACCTTGGATCGCGAACCGGAGGAATCTCTGATGTCGTACGCAAATAGGGACGTGAAGGTACGCATCTCAGATATCCATGGAACACAGAAACTCTCCCGGTTCCATGGACGCGATCACCGAACGTAGTGATTCCATCCTGAAACGCCGAATCCGGAGATGGCGGTTCAGCCGCTTGACATCCAAAATTGGACGGAGAGAATCGTCCTTTTTTGGAACCATAAACAGGTTTGAGTAAAAACCCAAAAACCGGTCGCGATGAGGCACCGGAACTACGACTCCTGAGGCGAGGAGCGAATCGACGGCCTGGAGAAGTCCTGAGAGGTGGGAGGGCTTTTTGGGAGGACGAGAGAGCAGGAAACGTCTTCCTGGGGGCGAAGAAAATTTTATCTTGTAGCCCGAAGTGACGATCTCCCTGACACAGGCGTCGTCGACTACCGAAAGCCACACCTCTGAGAACAGGAGAAGTCGGCCTCCCACCCTGGAGGGATTTCCAGGTGGGGGCGACCCGTCATTTATTAGAGAACCTGTGGCCCCGAGATCCAGATGATCTTTCGGGGTGGCTCTTAGCCCTCCAGCGCGGTGGAGGCCTGAAAGGTTTTCTTCTGTCTCCTTGCGAGGAAGAACAGTCCTGGTTGGGGTTTCCTGAGTGGGCGAAGGACCGAAAGGACTGGGGGCCCCTCCGGTTGAAGGGACGTTTCGGCTTGGATTGGGGTAAGGAGGTACTCTTACCACCCGTAGCGTCCGAGATCATTTGATCCAGCTGCGTGCCGAAGAGTCTAGAACCCTGGAAGGGCAGACCTGTGAGGGATTTTTTTTTAGAAGCGGGGTCAGCGTTCCACACTTTTAGCCAGAGAATCCGCCACAATGTTGCTGTTAGCCCTGGTGGAGCAGGCCGCTGCATCAAAGGAGGCATTCATGAGGTATTTTCCCGCAAGAGAAATCTGATTCGCCAATTCAGACAGTTCCTCAGCAGGAGCAGAGGCAAAAATGCCCCTGCGCAAGGTTTTGGCCCAGGCTGACACAGCCTTGGCTACCCAGGACGAGGCAAAACTAGGGCAGAGGGAGGCTCCGGAAGCCTCAAACTCCGATTTTGCTAATGCCTCGATTTGCCTGTCTGTGGGGTCCTTAAGGGAAGCCGCGTCCGGGATAGACAGAACCGTCTGCGAGGATAACCTGGAGACGGGCGGGTTGACCTTAGGAGACTCGGACCATTTGGAAACAAGGTCGGAGTGAAAAGGGTATAACACGTCAAGCCGTTTCCTGCCAGGGAAACGCTTGCCAGGATTTTCCCAGTGTGTAGAAGAAGTGTTGTCAAACTCCCTGTGATTAGGAAAATACCTAGAAGGACGTTTAATCCGTTTAAACGCAACGGAGACGTACTGAGAGCTCGCTTCATCCTCCTTAAGATCAAGCGTCTGAATGATAGCCGAAATAAGGCTATCAACCATCTCCTGTGTTTCGGAAGTCTGATCTGCATCAGAGTCAGATTCCGACAGAGGATAGATCAGACCCGACGTCCGCCTGCGAGGAAGGGGAACGGGCAGATAGGGGAATCCCGTCCAGGGAACTGGATGAGGATCTAGATAAGGTCTGTTTTCTGTCTCTTTTGTCCGGCCTGCCTCTGTGAGGGTCTAGGACAGGTGCGAGCGAATCGCCATGTGAGGCGTTTGTGGCACTAATGGCATTAGAGAGAAGCGGGATACATTCAAGTGCCTGGACCAGGGACTGAGAAACCTTAATCAGGTCGGACACTGATTGAGACATAGCAACAGCCCACTCCGGGGGGAGGGGGGGTGCACATCCCGGGACTTAGGAGCTTCCTGAGGGACAGGACATGGTGGAAGGAACGCAGGACGGGCAGAAGGGTGAAGGCTCACCTGAGGCCCACTTTTTCTTACAGTGAGCGCAGGAGTAATGGATGGCCGTAGTGGCAAAGGCCGGGGTGGGGTCGGACATAGGTGGATATTACCTTGTCCTGGAGTGGAGAAGTACTGCCGGAAGGAGTTGAGCCCGAGAGAGCAGTAGCGCTGAGCTTGCTGAAAAACAGCGACAGCGGTAGCCGCAGGTGCCTGTGCTCCCCCGAAAAACTTATGTCCCACGAGGTGTGCAGACACTGAAAGGAAGCAGGAAGTGGTAGAAAGAGCGCTGAGACAGCGCGACGCTGTGGGTGGACACAAGCGCTGAAGGGGGAAGCAGAAGAAACGTCCCCAGCAGCGCTGAAAGATTCCCGGCCACAATACTGCCGGCCGCCACCAGAGGGCGCTCAAGCACCAAAAAGAAAGTGAAGAAAAAAGCCGGGAACTCCTGGCCGCAATACTGCCGGCCGCCACAAGAGGGCGCTCAAGCGCCAAAAGAAGGAGAAAAGACAGGAGAGACAGAAAAGAATGGCGCGCGCCTGCAAGTTTAAATAAAAGAGGGAAAGAATGCTGGCGTTATGTGAAGCCCTTTCACCGCGGTTTAGCGCGTCCCAGCGCCTGAAAATGCGACCCTCTCTCCTATCAAAAGGGAAGCCTGGTAGGATATATGGAAATCACTGCCGGGCAGGGTGGGGGAAGGAAGGGGGGGGGGGGCTTTGTTGATTGAAGATCCCTTACCTGGAGATGAGGAACCATCAGGATCCCTTGTAGACTAGAGGGTTCTGGAAGAAGTCCTCCTTCCCGCGCCACGAACTCTCCGGCGCAGAAGACGTCGTCGACCCCTAACCAGGGGGAAGAGGGTCACTGGAAGTGACTGCCGTCTTTCTCTCAGCCCACTCCGAGGAGAGGGATGAGGAGGGGAAACGGGCAGGACCGGCCACCGAGGAAGAAGGTCACCCTGAACACCCGAAAGGTGACAGGGGACAAGGTCCTGCCCAGCGGGTCCGAGAGGGTGCGATGTGGGTGATACCACACTGCTCTCTGTCACTCAAAGTTGGGAAAACAGGGTGAGAAAACTGCACCCTATTACCCTGAAAAAGAGTCTGAAAAAGAAAGGGAAAAGGTTAATAAACAAAACAAATCCCTGTAAAAGAAATGCGGACCTGGGGTTAGATCCAGGTCGCCTCCTACAGACACTAAGCAAAAACTGAGTTGCCTGGTGCCTGTCGGAGGGTGTATACTGCCGGGGAGGAGTTACTTCTTCTTTATTTGCATAGTGTCAGCCTTCTAGTGACAGCAGCATACACCCGTGGTTATTTGTGTCCCCCAATGAGGCGAGAAAGAAATGGTAATGTTAGTACTTTGAGGTTCGCACTTTCGCATGGTGACAAGACTCATCGGATGCTTTTTTTAATTTTGGCAGCATGGTGGCTCAGTGGTTAGCACTGCAGCCTTGCAGCACTGGGGTCCTGGGTTCAAATCCCACCGAGGACAACATCTGCAAGGAGTTTGTTTCTTCTCCCCGTGTTTGTGTGGGTTTTCTCCCACATTCCAAAGACATACTGATAGAGATTCTAGATTGTGAGCCCCAATGGGGACAGTGCCAATAATGTATGTAAAGCGCTGTTGGAATTAATGGCACTATATAAATGATTAAAATACATCTCTTTTTCGACATTCTATGATATGATTTTGTTTACTAAAAATAACGTGTGATCTACTGGAATGTTCACAATTTTTTTTATTTTTTTCATAAGAGGCCGACACATCCTGTTTTGTACAGATCACTCCTCAGCAGTCATTTCATTATTACAGGATTACAAGGGAAAGGTAAGACTCATATACAGATATACAGGTAACCGATTCCACAATTAAAACGATAGTTGGGAATCACAAGTCCTGAATAATGAACTCTGCACAGGTGACAGAATTCATAACACTTCTCCCATAGAAGTTGATGAACAGCCCTATTCTACAAGCTCCTATGGCCTACATTCGAAACACGTTGCTCGCCCCATCATGATATGGAATCTTTTAAAATATTTTTTCAATTAAATTTTGCAATTTTGATGAAGTTGGAACCTTACTTCTTCATTTACCTCCATATTTGGTCTCATGGAATCCGTTCTACATCTTCCACAAGCTGCTTTTCAGTTAATATTATTATCTGCTGTAAAGCATCTCTGACTATTTCAAGCAAGCTGGTCATCCCCATTATCATGTACAAAAAAAGAAAAAAAAAAAAGTATCAACCATTAGAAAATAAAAACAGAAAAAGGAATCTTTAGCAGTATCCAGATTATCTGACAAGTTTCCTACTGTTAAGGACTTGTAACAGTGATTGTATACACAGACCCACGGAAAAAACAGCATCTTCCCTGTGAGTCAATGAGACCTTGCTTGAGGAATCCCAGGGACATATAGCAACCTGCCCAATGCAGAAGTATACAAACAGGTCAAGTGGCCCGAGTGTGTGAAACTGTGTGTAGGAAATATATACATATAATATAGAAGCCATGCCACTAAAATAAGCTGGAGAAAGCAGACGATTCAGAAGTTCTTACACTTTAATATCCTTATATAGAAGAAATCTATATACAATCAGTGTGCATTTAAACAGTATATAAAGTCAACCAATTTACTGGAAATCATACTGGCTGCATAGCACATTTGACATTATTGCCCATTTCTTCATTAAAAAAAAAAAAAAAAAAAAAAAAAAAAAAAAAAGGGAAAACAAATGGATTAACAATAAAATTTTGGCTGGTTCGGACAATAGAGCTGCTTGTCTGACAAGTTGCCTGGTTTTATAACAATACGTTAAACTATTTCAGGCTGCATAAAATCTCTCCAAGAATTAATTTTATCCATAGATTAATCACAACATTGACATTTGTTTGAAATTAATAAGAAAAAAAAAAAAAGTAAAATGTGTACTATAAAATGGAACACTAAACAACATAAAATGGAATTAGTGTTCCCTTTCCCCGTTTTTTTTTTTTACATTCTGAACATTTATTCCATAAAAACTAAAGATAAAAAAAAAATGTAATGAATGTACATATAATCCATACTTTATGAGAAGGCCTGAGTTGGTGGGGAAAGGAACAGTCAAAGAAAGCCTGAGGAAAGAAGAAATGTCCATTTAATTAATTTACAATAATTTACAGCAGTTTTTGTATAAAAAAATATTACAATTGATCACAAAGGAAAAAAAAAACTGGCTATTTTACACTTTTAGGTACAGGTTTTAAATATTCAAGCATATGATGAGAAGCGGCAAGGTGGGTGCAGTGTACAATGTAAACAAATAGCTTTGGAAAGTGAATAAAGTCCTTGAGAGCATTTCCCAGACAATAAAAGCCTCTCCAATTACTTGTCATCATAATCATAGGTCAAAAGGTGGTCACAGTTCAAAGATGTTTGTTTTATACCTTTCTTTAATAAAATTCAGTCTAAATGGGCAGTGCTGAGGTCTCCATAATAGTAAACATCTAAGTTCATTAAAAAAAAACAATGCCACATTTGCAGCACAGTGCAGCATATACCTTAAATACAAAAATATTCTCTGATCTGGTGTGATGCTAGACCTTGCATTCAGGAAAGTAGTAATGTCTGCACTGGGCAGATCCAGTCCATTTCTTTCAAGTCATGTAAGGCAATCACTGTGATAATTTTACGGAATATGGCTAACGTCCAGGACTGTGGTGGCCCTGTGTTATGTTTTGCGGCCACTCCATAAATGTTCCGGCGTACTTTTATGATCTGAAGAACATTCAAAAGGTGATCTGCGGCCCAACGGTGATCTAGAATCATAAGGAGACCTCTGGTCCAATGGAGATCTTGGCCCACTACTTGAAGCTCTGTGGTCCATCTGCCAGTCTGAGTGGTACCGGTAATCCCTGGAAGATTTGTGATGGCTGTAGTCAGAAGTGGATCGGTGATCTGAATGTATACGGTGGTCAGAATGGGATCGGTGTTCTGAAAGTGACCTGTCCTTTAAGTTTCCTTCAACATTTGACCTATGATCTCTGCTTCTGTGGTCATCTAATTTTCTGTGTTTGATTTCACTGTGGTACCTAAAAGAGACACACAATTCATTAACCCTACTTGTATAAAGACCTGGCACGTAAAATATAGTTTTTAAATAGATTCACCACAAGGGAAAAAGTATAGAATACAGGAAATCAGTAAATGGGCTGCTTAGGAATTCAGAACATGGTTACCGTATATACTCGAGTATAGAGTATAAGCAGACACAAGTATAAGCCGACCCCCCCTAATTTTGGCACAAAAAACTGGGAAAACTTAATGACTCGAGTATAAGCCTAGGGTGGGAAATGCAGCAGCTACCGGTAAATGTCAAAAGTAAAAATAGATACCAATAAAAGTAAAATTAATTGAGACATCAGTAGGTTAAGTGTTTTTGAATATCCATATTGAATCAGGAGCCCCATATAATGCTCCATACAGTTTATGATGGGCCCCATAAGATGCTCCATATTAAAATATGCCCCATATAATCCTGCATAAAGGTTAATAATGGCCCCATAAGATGCTCCATAGACACATTTGCCCAATATAATGTTGCACAAATGTTGATTATGGCCCCATAAGATGCTCCATAAAGATATTTGCCCCATATATTGCTGCACAAACGTTGATTATGGCCCATACATACACTTGCCCCATATAGTGCTGCACAAACGTTATGGCCCCATAAGATGCTCTATACAGACACTTGCCCCATTATAGTGCTGCACAAACGTTATGGCCCCACGAGATGCTCTACACAGACACTTGCCCCATTATAGTGCTGCACAAACGTTATGGCCCCATGAGATGCTCTACACAGACGCTTGCCCCATTATAGTGCTGCACAAACATTATTGCCCCATAAGATGCTCTATACAGTCACATGCCCCATATAGTGCTGCACAAATGTTATGGCCCCATATAGTGCTGCACAAACGTTATGGCCCCAGAAGATGCTCCATACAGACACTTGCCCCATTTGCTGTTGCTGTGATAAAAAAAAATAAAAAAAATCACATACTCACCTCTCCATCGCTCAGGCCCCGGCACTTTCAATATTCACCTGCTCCTTGTTCCGGCGCCGCTCCATCTTCAGCGTCTTCTGCACTGACGTTCAGGCAGAGGGGGCGCACTAACCACGTCATCGTGTCCTCTGACCTGAGCGTCACTGCAGAAGACGCTGAAGACAGAGCGGCGGGTGGAATGAGGAGCAGGTGAATATCGCGTAGCGCAGCGCTCCCCTCCCCGTTATACTCACCTGCTCCTGGCGCTGTGCAGTTCCTGCTTCCCCGGCGCTGCTGCTTCTTCCTGTACTGAGCGGTCACCGTTACCGCTCATTACAGTAATGAATATGCGGCTCCACCCTTATGGGAGGTGGAGCCGCATATTCATTACTGTAATGAGCGGTACCATGTGACTGCTCAGTACAGGAAGAAGCTGCCGGCGCCGGGGAAAAGACGAGCAGGACCGCGCCAGGAGCAGCTGAGTATTATTAGACAGCCCCCGCTCCCCCTCCCCTGCCGACCCCTGGTATGACTCGAGAATAAGCCGAGAGGGGGACTTTCAGCCCCCAAAAATGGGCTGAAAATCTCGGCTTATAATCTAGTATATACGGTACCTTCCTCCAAAAACAGCACCACAGTGGCATAGAGGTTAGGTCTGGTATTTTCACTTCAATGGAGCTGAGCAGCATTCCAGATGATGTGAAGTGCTGTATTTAGAAGAAAGTTGCCATGTTTTTCCTTATGCTGAACAATTCTGAACTGATTTACAATAATTTCTTTAGATAATGTTCAACATATGCAGAGACGTTTTATAGATTGCCATCACAGGCATCGGTGCCTGTCCCCATTGAGGCTCAAATCATCAGAAGTGACTTTAAAGTCCCGGGGAAAACCAGGTTCACGAGTGAGACCATCACAAACAAAGAGAACATAAAAGCTTTCCTCAGATGCTTGGTCATCTCTGAACATAGGACATCAGAGCAAGGAAACCATTCTGAGCCTTATACATCGAACAAATCGAAAGAATGGAAAGCTTATGGCTAGTGATGAGCGCGCATGCTTGGATGAGGTGTTATCCAAGGACGCTTGTGTGTTAATAGAGTATGATCGGCGCGCTCGAATAATATGTTCGTGTCACCGTGGCTGCATGTCTCAAGGCTGTTCTACAGCCTCAACACATGTAGGGATTGCCTGTTTTTTAGGCAATCCCTGCATATGGTGACTCGAACATAGAGTATCTTTGGAGTGCTCGAACAACGCCTTATCTGAGCACACTCCCTCATCACTACTTATGATGACTATACAGTCCTAGAGAGCACAACACTAACCGGCAGCCCTGGACACTTACCTGTCCTGCTTATAATGATGATCCCAGTCTCGATGGTCTTTACCGTTGCTGAAGTTAGAATACGGTCTTTTTCTGGAATCGCCCTTGTAAGCATCACTGTGATGTCTGTCCTTGTGATAGTGATCGTGATACTGCGACAGATGTCGATCAGAGGAATAACTATCTCTGCTGCTGTCATCATGGTTTGTGTTTTCTTTTAACCTTTCAACATCTGAAAGGAAGTAGTATGAAATATGGTGACTGTATACAAAATATTTCTATATCTGTAGAGTCACTATCAGCAAAAGCACTTTTAAATGAACGCATCATATACCAAAAAGTGAAAAGTGTAATGGTATGCGAAGAAGAGACCAGGAAATGTTAAAAAATGGAGAGATGATCTAAAGAATCAGAGGAGTACAATACAAGGGTGAAAAATCTCAATACAGATCTAGACAATACAGGGACTAAAAATATGGATGAAACAACAGAGTAATTTACCTGGGTGTCTAATGATTGTGTTCATGCTGCTGCTGACGTTCTGGTCGTTGTGCTGTAGGGTGGAAGGGGGAATAGATCAATGAACTGACAAGAACCAGGGTCCAATAGATCAATTGCTTGTTAAAACCAACAACAAAGAAAAAAAACACGATTGGCGTTGTAAATGATTACCTGAGATTCCTGACGTTTCTTGATGGCATGCTTGTACAGTTTGTGCAGTTTACGAGCATCAAACTCTGTAAACTTGGATACAAAAATCCATAAGTTTCTAAAAGGAAATGATAAAGCTATAGTCAATAAAAGTGCAAAAATACTATAGAAGAATAGCTGCCATGACGTAACGCATCACGGTGAAGGAATGCCCTGCTTGTTGTAGCCAATAGGAGAAAACCCAAACAGGAACTTTATCTAGAAATTAAATTAGTTACAGTAGCATGTAAAAGCTTGTGCACTACTGGTCAAAATTACTGTTACTGAGGACATTTAAGCAAGTTGAAGATATAATGATCTCTAAAAAGTCTAAAATTGAATTTGTATTTGATGAGAATATATATATATATATATATATATATATATATATATATATATATATATATATATATATATATATATATATATATATATATATATATTTTATTTAATCTTATACATTTTTTAAATTACAAATAGGGAAATGGAGATGTTCAAAAGTTTGGGCACACTACATGGTTGGTACCTAGTAATAGCCCCTTTTGAAAGTATCACAGCTTGTAAACACTTTTTGCAGCCAGATAAGAGTCTTTCAGATCTGGTTTGAGGGGTTTTCATCCATTCTTCCAGCTCTGTGAGATTCCAAGTTCGTCTTGCATGCACTGGTATTCTGAGGTCTAGCCACAGATTTTCAATGATGTTCAGATCAGGGGACTGCGAAGGCCATTGGAAAACCTTGAGCTTGCGTCTTGGTGACTTTGAAGTGTGTGTAGGATCATTATCCATGTGTAGGAGCCATCCTTTTTATCTTCAACCTTTTTTATTTTTTTTAGGGTATGTGCACACGTTCAGGTTTTTTAGCGTTTTTTCGCGATAACGCTATAAAAACGCAGACATATGCATCCTATCATTTAGACTGCATTCTGCAATTTTTGTGAACATGATGCGTTTTTTTCCACGAAAAAAAAAAACGCATTGCGGTAAAAAAAAAAAAAAAAAGCAGCATGTTCATTAATTTTGCAGATTTTTCGCGTTTTTCCCACTATTTAATGCATTGGGAAAAAACACACACAAAAAAAGCGCAAAAAACGCATCAAAAACGCATGCGGATTTCTGGCAGAAATGTCCGGTTTTTGTCAAGAAATTTCTGCAAGAAATCCTGACGTGTGCACATACCCTACAGATGGTGTTATTGTTTTCATCAAGGATCTGTGGCAGTTTTATTTAATCCATTCTTCCCTCTACCCGTAAAATGTTCCCTGTGTCATTGGCTACAACACAACCGCAAAGCATGATTGGTCCACCCCCACGCTTAATAGTTAGCAAGATGTTATTTTCCTGAAATTCTGTGCCCTTTTTTCTCTACACATACTTTGATCATTTGCTCTATTTTAACCTTATCGGTCCGCAGGTTGTCTCCAAAATGCATCAGGCTTTTTTTTTAGATGTTCTTTTGCATACTTCGGACGCTGAATTTTATGGTGATGACATAGGAGAAGTTTTCTTCTGATGACTCTTCCATGAAGGCCATATTTGTGCAGGTGTCTCTGAACAGAACAATGTACCACAACTTCAGAGTCTGCTAAATCTTCCAGAAGGTCTTTTCCAGTCAAGCAGGCGTCCTGATTTGCCACTCTAGCAATCCTACAAGCAGCTCTAATTACAATTTTGCTTGGTCTTCCAGATCTTATCTTGACCTCCACTGTTACAGTTTTCTGTAATTTCTTAATTATATTTTAAACTGAAAATAGGGCAACTTGAAAACATTTTACTATCTTCTTATAGCCTTCTCCTGCTTTTTTGGCCTCTACCATTTTCATTTTCAGAGTACTAGGCAGCTGCTTAGACGAAACCATGGCTGCTGTTTTGGCACAATGTTAGAGGAGGCTGCGGTTTTATAAAGGTTGAATCACCTGGCTTTTCCTAATGATAATAGTGAACAAGCCATTACCTTTAGACTAAGGTCTGAAACCTTGGTGAACATTATCCGAGTACACAAATCTCCAAGTGTGCCCCAACTTTTGCATTGGCCCATGTTCCTTTTTGAACTTTTTAAAATGTAAAAGATGAAAATCTTTATTTTTTTTTGTCTAAAATAAAAAAAAGGAAATGTGTTCCCTTTAACTTGCTTAACTGTTCACAATAACAGTAATTTTGATCCGGGCGCTAAATCTTTTACATACCAGTGTATGGCCAAATATTAGTGAATGAAGTTAGCGCAGAAGTGAAAGTTTGCCGTTCTTCTACTACTTTTTCTGTTGTGGTAGCATCTATTTGTGCAGATGTTTCAAGCAATATGGCACTTTTGTATTAGCTGAAAAATGGGTACTGCAAACAGTTGGACTGTCACAACTTGACAAGCTGGGAGGAATTAGTACTTAGTTCTTGACCAGGCACATTATCTGATTTTATCCATCATACGCATATAATGGCTTAAAATTTTACTCACTGGATATTCAAATAAATTTGGGAGTCTTTTTTGCGATACACGGGGCTTAATTTTTATGTGCTCTAATAGAAAACTCTAAAGAAAAATGTACTCACTTTTCACATTTTTTCTATGACCACAAATAGTTACTTAAAAAAAACAAACAAAAAACCCCCCACATTTTAAACGTGCAATGCTGTTTCCACAGGTTTGGCAGCATTTCTATTTTTCACAATTTGTTTTCTTTTTCATTTTTTCACACACTGTGCCCCCATAGGATATTAAAAGGTTTTTGTTGGTAAGGTGTGGGGATGGGGATTGCTAGCATTTTAACATTTTATACATTCTTTTTATAGCTGATTTTTTCCGTAATATTCAAGCAAATTCAGCCAAAGTTCCTGTCCCTATAACAGTCTGCTTCTTCTAGGCAGGAGTGGACACAAACAGAAGAGGGCCCCTGAGCAGGAACACTATATGGGCACTCCAATAGCTCATCATAATACACAATTCCACCTGCTATAGAGATTGAAGTGGGCCAGCTTATCTCTTGCCCTTGTATGGCTGCACAAATTCCACCAATGTTACGTCTGCCTCTGCTCTTAGGACCTAGCAGTGCTTGCTCTGTTCCTTGTTTTGTACTGTGTATACAGCAATCCGGAAGGCAGAGAAGGTATTGAACCATCTCTGCTTTTTCTTTGGGTGACTGGCTGAGTCTGATAGTCAGCTCCTCACTGCAGCAATTTACTCTGCAATGACATTTTGGAATCTCAGCTTAGAGTAGAGTGTGAACCACTCGGACAGGAAACATTTGTAGGCAGTCCAGAACTGGTTAAGAAGGTCCTAAACATGTGTAATTATCAGGTACATCTCTGGCCTGAAATCTCATTCCACTGTGTGAGAGCAGGTGAAACTTCAGGACTGCTAAGCGGATTAATCCCCCCCTTGATGTTAAAAATTCCATATAATGTCAAAAATCAGATAACATTGAAAGTTAGGGCAAACAAAGCACATTAACAGAAAATAATCTACAGACCTATTCTTATGTCATAAATTTGTGCAACCTAACAAATTAGAGCAATAAGTGCCACATTTTACATTAGGCAGAATTCGAAAATTACTGAAAAAAAAATCAAACACGTATAACACAGTAAAACAGTTGTATGTTCTATAAAATGTTATGTGAGGCAAAAGCCATTCACTTACTTCCTCCACTGTTTTATTTGTTCTGGGTTTGCATATTCTTTCAAGCATTCGGTTATGTGGTCCCCGATCTTAATCAAACACTGCCGGGTGTGCTCAAGCTGTTCACGCTCAGAGAGTCCTTTTTCAGGTCGATCCAACTGTTTTAATGCAGCTTTCACTGGCCTCATTCGCTCTTTACACTAAAAAAAAAAAAAAAAAAAAAGCTATTTTTATTTTTGCAATTAAATAAAATTTCAAAAACAAAATACTTGTCCAAGAAGATCATCTCTCACCTGAGAAACAATTTCCAGACCACAAACATGTCTACTGTCCTAATAAATCAGTGGCAACAGAGTGCACCTCATAAATAAGTACTGCTTTTGTAGAAAAGTCCCACAAATATACTTGTGTGTTTGTGAATGTAAATATTATATACCGTACATACTCGAGTATAAGCTGACCCCCCTAATTTTGCCACTAAAACTGGGAAAACTTAATGACTCGAGTATAAGCCTAGGGTGGGAAATGCAGCAGCTACTGGTAAATTTCAAAAATAAAATAGATACCAATAAAAGTAAAATTAATTGAGACATTAGTAGGTTAAGTGTTTTTGAATATCCATATTGAATCAGGAGCCACATATAATGCTCCATACAGTTCATGATGGCCCCATAAGATGCTCCATATTAAAATACGCCCCATATAATGCTCCATATACAAATGTGCCACATAGAATGCTCCATACAGTTCAGTATGGCCCCATAGACGCTCCATATAACAATGTGCCACATATAATGCTGCTGCAATAAAAAAAATAAAATTACATACTCACCTCTCGTCGCTGCTCCTCAGCGTCCCGTCTCTCCGCACCGACTGTTCAGGCAGAGGGCGGCGCGCACACTAATACGTCATCGCGCCCTCTGACCTGAACAGTCACTGCAGAGGACACGGAAGACGGAGTGGCGCCGACGCTGGAATGAGGGACAGGTGAATATTTATTACTCACCTGCTCCCGGCGCGGTCCCAGGCAGCTTCTCCCGGACAGATGGTCTCCGGGACCCGCAGCTTCTTCCTGTATTGAGCCGTCACTGGTACCGCTCATTACAGTAATAAATATGCGGCTCCACCCCTATGGGAATGGAATCCATATTCATTACCTTAATGAGCGGCACCACGTGACCGCTGAACACAGGAAGGTGTCAGCACCGGAGACCATGTGACATGCAGGGACCGAGTCAGGAACGCCAGGAGCAGGTGAGTATGTGATCGTCGTCGCTCCCCCTCACCCGCCGACCCCCCCGCCTTCCATGACTCGAGTATAAGCCGAGAGAGGCACTTTCAGTCCACTTTTTTGGGCTGAAAATCTCGGCCTATACTCGAGAATATACGGTATTTATTTAACTTGATTTTTATGCTTTCTATGTAGTTTATACTTTTTCTCTTCCCGATTGTTAGATATGTTATTCCATGCCACACAAAAGCAGCACACTTTGACATTGACTGGAAAAAAGATGACGACTAATTTAAAGATTTTTCTGTATTTTCATGACTATGAAAATTGTACATTCATACTGAAGGCATCAAAACTATGAACAAACACATGTGGAATTATATACTTAGAATAAAATACATATGTTCAGTTGTTTCACACTTTTTTGTTATGTTCTTCAAAGTAGCCACCTATTGCTTTAATGACTGCTTTGCACACCCTTGGCATTCTCTTGATGAGCTTCAAGAGGTAGTCACCGGAAATGGTCTTCCAACAATTTTGAAGGAGTTCCCAGAGATGCTTAACACTTGTTGGCCCTTTTGCCTTCACTCTGCGGTCCAACTCACCCCAAACCATCTCGATTGGGTTCAGGTCTGGTGACTCTGGAGGTCAGGTCATCTGGCGTAGCACTCCATCACTCTCCTTCTTGGTCAAATAGCCCTTACACAGCCTGGAGGTGTGTTTGGGGTCATTGTCCTGTTGAAAAATAAATGATGGTCCAACTAAACGCAAACCGGATGGAATAGCATGCCGCTGCAAGATGCTGTGGTAGCCATGCTGGTTCATTATGCCTTCAATTTTGAATCAATCCCCAATACTGTCACCAGCAAAGCACCCCCACACCATCACACCTCCTCCTCCATGCTTCACGGTGGGAACCAGGCATGTAGTCCATCCGTTCACCTTTTCTGCGTTGCACAAAGACACAGTGGTTGGAACCAAACATCTCAAATTTGGACTCATCAGACCAAAGCACAGATTTCCACTGGTCTAATGTCCATTCCTTGTGTTCTTTAGCCCAAACAAGTCTCTTCTGCTTGTTGCCTGTCCTTAGCAGTGGTTTCCTAGCAGCTATTTTACCATGAAGGCCTGCTGCACAAAGTCTCCTCTTAACAGTTGTTGTAGAGATGTGTCTGCTGCTAGAACTCTGTGTGGCATTGCCCTAGTCCCTAATCTGAGCTGCTGTTAACCTGCGAATTCTGAGGCTGGTGACTCAGATAAACTTATCCTCAGAAGCAGAGGTGACTCTTGGTCTTCCTTTCCTGGGGCGGTCCTCATGTGAGCCAGTTTCTTTGTAGCGCTTGATGGTTTTTGCAACTGCACTTGGGGACACTTTCAAAGTTTTCCCAATTTTTCGGACTGACTGACCTTCATTTCTTAAATTAATGATGGCCACTCGTTTTTCTTTACTTAGCTGCTTTTTTCTTGCCATAATACAAATTCTAACAGTCTATTCAGTAGGACTATCAGCTGTGTATCCACCAGACTTCTGCACAACACAACTGATGGCCCCAACCCCATTTATGAGGCAAGAAATCCCACTTATTAAACCTGACAGGGCACACCTGTGAAGTGAAAACCATTCCCGGTGACTACCTCTTGAAGCTCATCAAGAAAATGCCAAGAGTGTGCAAAAGGGTATCGTTTCTCCTTATGGAGAGTGACATACCATCTCTGGCTTGTCAAGGTAAGGACGCAATGCTCCTCTGGGAAATATAATATGCAAATTGCCTCTTCTGAGAAAAAGAGGACTTAACTCTATAGCGCCACCTGTTGGAAGTAGCGATCTTACAAGTCACAATCAACTCTTTAACGAGTCGTGCAATATGACTTAGGATAAAAGCCAAATTAGTATCTCAATTCGCAGACACGGTGTTTCGGGCTGTTGGCCCTCGTCAGTGCGAAGCATGAGAACTAATTTGCTAATTTGGCTAGGTGGAGCCTCATATATGTATGTATGTGTATATATATATATATATATATATACATATATATATATACACACATATATATACATATATATATATACACACATATATATACACACATATATATACACACATATACATATATATATATACACACATATACATATATATATACATATATATATATATATATATATATATATATATATATATATATATATATATATATATATATATATACATACATACATATATATACATACATATACACATATACAGTACAGACCAAAAGTTTGGACACACACAAAAGGATTTTTCTAATCCTGACCAAAACCTTTAAACTCCAAAGAGACGATGAGGAAATGATGGGTATTAATTTGCTGTAAACAAAAATTTAAATAGTCAGAAATCAAAGTGGCTAATCTCTTAAGTAAATCAGAAATAACCTACCACACTGAACGTCTTTTGATCCAGTTCTTCTGCCTCTTCAGAAATAGGAACGGGATCACTGCTTGCAGTTATATGAACAGGGGTTTCAGCTGAGATATTTTTCTTTGCCTTTTCTTTTTCTGGTTTCACATCATTTACCTAGCATCAAAAATGTATAAATTGTCAATGTTTATCTGTAGCCCGAATAAATGAATAATGTACCATTCACCAAGAGCAGAAGAGCAGAAAATGTGACTTACCTTCTCTTCTTTAATTTCTTTATCTTTGACTAGCTCTTTTGTTTTAGCTTCCTTTTTGTCTTTTTCCTCTTTCTTTTCATCGCGATCTTTCCTTTCTTTCTTTACCTCTTTTTTGTTCTCCTTTATTTCCTTTTTCTCTTCTGGCTCTTTTTTTAATGGGACTTCTGCCTCGGTCCGTTCCTCATTTTCTTTTTCTACTTTAGCTTTTTTACTGTTTGTTTTCACAGAAGTATCTTCTTCCTGCAGCAAAAAAAGACGATCATTTTCAAGAACACAGTAGAAAACAGCACTGTGTATTCATTTATGCCCTGTACCTACCCTGGTGAGCAGGTACTGCATGGGAAATGACCACTGACCAGTGCTACCATAGTTGCAAACATTTCTGGTGACATTTACATATAGCCCCCAGCCACACAACACCTCTTACATAAACCACCCCCCCCATACCATCCAGTGTTATCAACCCTAATACCCTTAGGGCTCAGGAGTCCCCACCAGTGTTACTGAAAAAAGTGATAAGACGACAATCATTGCGGGGCAAGTGCTTCTGACTTATTGATCCTCGCCAACTATGGTCTTTAAGATACACCTTATAGGGGACATCAATCATAGACAGGGGTCACACATGCAGTGCTTCTGCCAAAGAAAAAAATGGATCAACCAGAAGTGAGTAGTCATAGCCTTAAATTTCCATTTCAGTCAAAGTTCACTCCTCTTGGAAAACACTATACAAGTAGTATGTGAGATTCCAGCCGTAAAGGGGTTGGTGACTAATTGTGCAACCCTTTTTTAAATGAAGTAATCTCCCTCTCCCGTAGGCACCATTCCAGCTATGTAGGCACTGGGTCTCCCACTGCATGCATGACATTGCCTGTAGGGCTCACATGACAGTACAGTCAGCGCCCGCTTTAGGGATTTTGCAATCTAACTTCCCTTGGACAACCTCATAAGTGGGATCTGTACGATTGCAGCAGACCAATATTGGCCACCAACTGTTATGGCACACGAGCCCTGCAGCCAATGTCATGAGAGCCGAAGGACATCTGCACTTCAACATAGCTGGAACGGCTCTGGTGCGGGAGGTGAATTTCTGTTTATATTTTAGAATGGGGACTACGTTATTTAAAAAGAGGCTGTCCAGGTAGAGAACAACCCCTTTGAAGACATCAAATTCAGGTTGTTTTTTTCCCTAGTGACCACCATTAACAGCTCTAAAATATCACTATTATTATTGAGCACGGTTTTGGTGAAGTTTTTAGTGTAATGTGTCAGTTGTATCCAATGATCATGTCTTCTGTGTGAAACATTAGTGTGCGTTTGCTAAACTTGCCTTGTCTTCATCATCCTCATCTTCCTCTTCTTCCTCCTCTTCCTCTGATTTTTCTGACGTTTGCGGTGAGGATTCACTTTTGACTTCTTCAATTTTCACAGGTTTCACCGTTTTACTTTTCTTTGCTCTGGTCTTTCTCCGTTTTGAGCTTCCCTACAATAAAGTTGAGATGTTAAGAAAAAAAAGCTCAACTTGAAAAACAAAAACACAAACAGAATTATTACTGCTAATAACTTCAATGCACACACAATGTACATCATGAGACAAAATCCATCTGCAAGGATTTGCATGTTCTCACTGTGTTTGCATGGGCTTCCTCTGGGTTCACTTCACACCTCTAAGACATACTGATATGGAATTTATATTATGAGCCCCAATGGGGACAGCGATTATGTCTGTAAAATGCATTGGAATTAACGGTGCTATCTAATATATAATTGCCTAGAATACTACTTCCTGCAATTTGTGCCAACTTCCGTGGCTTTGTCCGGAGCTAATGTCCGGAGCTAATGTCCGGAGCTAATGTGCGGAGATAATGTCCAGAGCTAATGTCCGGAGATAATGTCCGGAGCTAATGTCCGGAGATAAGTGACGTCAACAGTGTCCAGTGTCTGATTGGTTGCCGCCTGCTGCGAGCGACCAATCAGAAACGTGCCGTACTGTGACACACTCCGCCCGCCATTTTGGTGTGATTTTTGAATTTTTACCTCACAGCAAGTTTCTACTGCGTGGAGGCGGGCCCAGTGACGTTGCTCTTCAAGCTCCTGCCGAATTTCGTCAAAAAAATGATAATACCATTTACCAAAACTATATATATTTAGTTGTGAAGTGGTTCAGTGACATTTTCACACCAATTTTGAACTTTTGTTTGGTGTTTTCTCCATATACTGCCTATTATTTTTGTTCTTTCTTACTATTATTTATTAATTGTATTATTCTTACATTTAAATAAATAAATTATATGGATTCTAGACTCCCGATTCTTTAGAATCGGGCTGCCATCTAGTATAGGATAATTAAAATTGTACATATTCTCAAAAGTTCTACAGATTCTTTAAAGAACTCATAATTAACAACTCACTCCTGAAAGCCGTTGTGCTTCTTTTTTAGCCAGGTCCCTGCTCAGCAGTTTAATGAGGTAGTCTGCTCTAGTCTGTAATTGCTTAGCTTGGGGCTTCTTATCTGGATCATCAGGCAATATCTAAAACAGGAGACAAACATAATTATAAACTAGAGGTTAAAGTCACTTTTCCCGCACCCAAACCCTTAGGTACTATAGTCAGGGATACAAAACTTCCATATATGCCACTATCATCTTACTACGAAGAAAAAAAAAAACAAAAAAATCCTGCTGGGAAATTCAAAAGGTGCATGCCGTTTTATAAATTTGCCTCATCTTTGGGCTGTCCATGTGCCACAAAGCAAAATTCTTGTCAATCTTCAACTGTTACACCAATACCGGTCACTGATTATAGTGAATCTATCAGGAAGTATTTGAGGCGAGATCACGGGCCTCCCCCGTCAGGCGAGATCACGGGCCTCCCCCGTCAGGCGAGATCACGGGCCTCCCCCGTCAGGCGAGATCACGGGCCTCCCCGCAAACAAGGACCGCACAACTCGCTCTCCAGTTGTAGGTCCACAAGTCAGCTCCTTGATGAATCGCTACATATCACGGGACACACAGCATTATTCAGACAAGTGTCTTTCTTGGAGGGACTTTGAATATTTCAATAACTGGCATATTTCATTTGATACAATATATGGATTGGCAATATTAGCAATGTCCCCCTTGTGAGAGTATCCTCACAGAATGGTTACCTGACAGATCAGATGACTGTGGCCGGGTGTGCCATATGGTTCACCACTTGCTGCCACAAATAAGGAGGGAGTACAATTTACCTGCAGTAGCCATTGGTTCCTTCTCGCTAATACGGAAAGGGAATTGGAGCAGATACAGTTCCTGTATTCGCCCAAAGACCAATATGCACGTACAGAGCAGTTCATTTTACCTTTTGTGTTAAGTTGAGGTCAGGATCCATTTTTATCATTTCCCAGCTGCCATAACCATATTCATAGATTCCAATTAAAAGATTTGAGTCGTCATCTTTTTTCCAGTCAATGTCAAAGTGTGCTGCTTTTGTGTGGCATGGAATAACATATCTAACAATCAGGAAGAGAAAAAGTATAAACTACATAGAAAGCATAAAAATCAAGTTAAATAAATACCGTATATATACTCAAGTATAAGCCGAGATTTTCAGCTCAAATTTTTGGGCTGAAAGTGCCCCTCTCGGCTTATACTCGAGTCATGGTCGGCGGGTGAGGGGGAGAGAGGACTGTTGCAAACTCACCTGCTCCTGGCGCTGTCCCTGCCTGTCCCATAGTCTTCGGGTGCCGCAGCTCTTCCTCTGTTCAGAGGTCACGTGGTACCGCTCATTAAAGTAATGAATATGGATTCCACTCCCATAGGGGTGGAGCAGCATATTCATTCTTGTAATGAGCGGTACTCCTACTGACCGCTGACAGAGGAAGAAGCTGCAGTGCCCGGAGACCATCTGTCCGGGAGAAGGAGCCAGGGACGCCGGGAGTAGGTGAGTATTTCATATTTACCTGTCCGCATTCCACCCGCCGGGCGCCGCTCCGTCTTCCCGTCCTCTTGCTGTGACTGTTCAGGTCAGAGGGCGCGATGAAGTATTAGTGTGCGCGCCGCCCTCTGCCTGAACAGTCACTGCGGAGAGACGGGACGCTGAGGAGCAGCGAAGAGAGGCATGTCTTTTTTTTTTATTGCAGCAGCAGCATTATATGTGGCACAGCTTTATATGGAGCATCAATGGGGCAATAATGAACGGTATGGAGCATTATATGTGGCACAGTTTTATATGAAGCATCTATGGGGCAATAAAGAACTGTATGGAGCATTATATGGGGCATCTATGGGGCCATAAAGAACTGCATGGAGCATTATATGGGGCATCTATGGGGCCATAAAGAACTGTATGGAACATTATATGGGGCATGTATGGGGCCATAATGAACTGCATGGAGCATTATATGGGGCATCTATGGGGCCATAAAGAACTGCATGGAGCATTATATGGGGCATCTATGGGGCCATAAAGAACTGCATGGCGCATTATATGGGGCATCTATGGGGCCATAAAGAACTGTATGGAGCATTACATGGGGCATCTATGGGGCCATAAAGAACTGCATGGAACATTATATGGGGCATCTATGGGGCCATAAAGAACGGCATGGAGCATTCTATGGGGCATATTTGTATATGGAGCATCTTATGGGGCCATAATGAACTGTATGGAGCATTATATGGGGCTCCTGATTCAATATGGATATTCAAAAACACTTAACCTACTGATGTCTCAATTAATTTTAATTTTACTGGTATCTATTTTTATTTTTGGCATTTACCGGTAGCTGCTGCATTTTCCACTCTAGGCTTATCCTCATGTCAATAAGTTTTACCAGTTTTTTGGTGCAAAATTAAAGGGGTCGGCTTATACTCGGGTCGGCTTATACTCGAGTATATACAGTAAATGGTTTCTGCAGATAACAGATTTTGAAATTCATTTCTAACATCATATGAGAAATCGAGTAGTCTTATTTTAATATTGAGGGCATAGGAGACCCAGAGGTCTGTGCTTGAACATATCTTATCGGCATATACAGCTGCTCTGTGGCTAAATTTAGGCTACGTGATTTGAAATAAAGTGTCACCTTTGCAGATACCTTTGGATTTTATGACCAAACCTAATTTAATGGCTACAGCATTAATCTAGACCATAAACACATTGTGCTAAATTCCACACACCTTTTCCTATCGTCGGGTTCTGGAGGAATAGATTTATGCAATGGAAGCAGCTCTTCTTCATGAGAACTGACCAGTTTTGCATTAACTTGTACTCCCGAGATACGGAATGTTGGTCCTTTCATTTTCCCTCTCCTTCCACCTTGGATGAAAAAACAATTTGAAAACCATGAGTTTTTCTCACAGTGCTAGCGGGTATCTCACCAAGACCACGGCAGTTCAGCCTGGCTGGGAACACAGCCTCAGTGATCGGAGGTAACCTCCATGACGTCACCACCGATCACTGAGACTACAATCGCAGCAACTCATTCACCAGTGGTTCTCAGCCTGGACGGTCACATTTTGGCACCGTCCAGGTTAAAAACTAATTATCCCCCAGACATGTATTTCGAGTTGGATAGAACGACCGAGAGGTGAGGGATATTGTTTTTTTTTGTCTTCTTACAGAAGATGAGGGATTCGGTGGAATTAGGCATTAGGTGAGTATAACGGTGTTTTTTCAATTAAAAAAAAAAAAGTTAAAGTGTGTTTTGTTTTATTTCTAATAAAGGACTTTATTCTGGCTGTGTCTTTATTTACCATATAACTATAAGATTAGTAATGGAGAGGTGGGCTTGATGTCACTTGACAATACAAAGGTGACATCAAGCCCACAAATATGAACCCCACTTGCCACCGCTACAGTGCAAGTGGGAAGAGCGAGGCTAAGTGCCAGAATTGGATCATCTATAAGATGCGCTATTTCTGTGGAGAGCTTATGTTTTTAGCCTGGGGGTGCCAATATCCATGGCCCCTTCCCAGGCTATTAATATCAGCCCGAAGCTGTTTGACTAGCCATTGCTGGTTCGATGTTATAGGGGGACCCCTGTCAATTTTTTTCTTGGGTTCCCCTATAAACTAGCCAGTAAGGGCTGAGCAAACAGCTGTGAGCTGATATTATTAATAGAACCTGGGAACCTTTGGCTATTGGCTCCTTCCCAGAATATCAACATGAGCCCTCAGCCATCAGCTTTCCCTCTGCTGGTTACGAAAATTATGCAGGAGCCCATGCAATTTTTTTAAAAGATTTAAAAAAAAATAAACAGATATTGCATTTCACGCAGATTTGAGAGTTGCTACTTTGTTGCAGCATATGTTGGTAATTATGTTAATGCTCCTATAACCTCACTTGCCAGCCACCGCTACAGGGCAAGTGGGAAGAGCTGGGTAAAGCGCCAGAATTGGCGCATCTAATAGATATGCCTTTTCTGGGCAGCTGCGGGCTGCTATTTTTAGGCTGGGGGGGCCCAATATCCATGGCCCATTAGCAGTCTGAGAATTCCAGCCCCCACGTGTCTGCTTTAGCAAGGCTGGTTGTCAAAAATGGGGAGACAACGCCATTTTTTTTAAATTATTTTTTAAAATAATTAATACGGCATGGGGACCCTTCTATTCTTGATAACCAGCCTTGTTGAAGCTGACAGCTGAGGGTTGCAGCTCCCAGCTGTGAGTTTTGCCTGGCTGGTTATCAAAAACACAAGGGAACCAACGCCGAGTTCTTTTTTTAATTATTTATTTACAGCGCAGGAGTCGGCTAATGAATACACCCATCAGCTGATCCTACTCTCGCTGTTATTAGCGGCAGCAGGTGTCAGATGATGGGAGCTGTAGTCCCATCTGCTGACACCAGTGACCGGAGGTAAACTTTTTACCTCCGATCACAACTGAGTGCTCACGCTCTTTTGACAGTGTGGGAACAGCGACTCTCTGACCGACGGGGATGATTTCAATGCCGATCAGAAGCTGTGTTTACCGTGCTGTCATACACATGACAGAGTGACAAACACCCGGTGCTCAGGCAGCCAAACCCGACCAGTAACACGGACTTCCTGATGAAGTCAGTGTTCGGTGTCCATGCCCGAACTGTAGGTGTTCGGTACGGACGCCGAACTTAACTGTTCGAGTTCGCCCATCTCTAATTAAAACCCCTTTTTAAAGCATCTCATCACATACCTGCCCTTTCACTGCTAGAACTATCTTTCAGAGCTTTGATACATCCATTGTGTACCAGTTCTCCAAGTCTACGCAGGTCAATTTCAGATTTCTCCACTAACTCCGCATCTCGAGCTATAGCATCTAACCTAGAAAAAAATTTCATACTAAAATGTGAAAACGATCTTAAAATACTGCTATGTAAATTGAAACAATTGATACACATTTATAGCAAACTTCAAGAAATAACATTTCAGAATTACATTAATAACATCAAGCAAAAAATATAGTCCTGCTCATCGTTATTGGCACACATGAAGTTTAAGTACATAATATAGAATATCTCCTGAAAAAAAATGAAATCAAATTAAACAGTTCTTTTGTATGGAGCACTTCTGTTAAATACAAAAGAGTAAATGATAAAACAATAATTCAAAACAAAAACAATGGGAGGGAAAAATAGAAAAACCTAAAGATTGACGTGACAATGGTGTTGGCACCCATTACTTGGAAACATTTTTGACAAATTTTGACTCCCCTATGGTAAATCACAAATGAGAATCACCTGTGACATGAATTAGCCAATGAATAAGGACTTCAGTATTTTAAAAAGCCACATGGTAGGCCCTGTTCCTTTGTCACAATGGTGAAGACAAAGGAGGTGTCTGAGGACATCAGAACTGCTATTAGCAAACACTTTGAAAGGGTATAAACCCATCTCCAAAGACCTTGGTATCCCAGGTTCAACAGTGCGCAGTGTTAAGGTACCTTCACACATAACGATATTGTTAACGATATCGTTGCTATTTGTGACGTAGCAACGATATCGTTAATGAAATCGTTCTGTGTGACAGCGACCAACGATCAGGCCCCTGCTGGGAGATCGTTGGTCGCTGAAGAAAGTCCAGAACTTTATTTCGTCAATGGATCTCCTGCTGACATCGCTGGATCGGCGTGTGTGACACCGATCCAGCGATGTCTTCACTGGTAACCAGGGTAAACATCGGGTAACTAAGCGCAGGGCCGCGCTTAGTAACCCGATGTTTACCCTGGTTACCATGCTAAAAGTAAAAAAAAAAACAAACAGTACATACTTACCTACAGCCGTCTGTCCTCCAGCGCTGTGCTCTGCACTCCTCCTGTACTGGCTGTGAGCCGGAAAGCAGAGCGGTGACGTCACCGCTCTGCTTTCCGGCTCCCAGACAGTACAGGAGGAGAGCAGAGAAGCAGAGCGCAGCGCTGGAGGACAGACAGCGGTAGGTAAGTATGTAGTGTTTGTTTTTTTTTACTTTTAGCATGGTAACCAGGGTAAACATCGGGTTACTAAGCGCGGCCCTGCGCTTAGTTACCCGATGTTTACCCTGGTTACCGGCATCGTTGGTCGCTGGAGAGCGGTCTGTGTGACAGCTCTCCAGCGACCAAACAGCGACGCTGCAGCGATCCGAATCGTTGTCGGTATCGCTGCAGCGTCGCTTAATGTGAAGGGGCCTTTAGTAAGAGCTTTGCCAAGCATGGAACCGTCAAAACCTCTCTAGACGTGGGGGAAAGCAGAAAATTGACAAGAGAAGTCTTCAAAGGTTGGTTCGAATGGTGGAAAAAACACCACGTCAAACATCCGAAGACCTGAATGCCAACCTGGAACAGTCAGAGGTTATGGTTTCAAAAAGTACCATATGCTGCACACTAAACCAAGCAGAGCTTTATGGGAGAAGGACAAGGAAGAAACCATTGCTAAAGAAAAGACATACAAACATACTGGAGCACTATGGAACGCACGCTCTGTCTGCAACAAACTGTCATTTATCCATGTCCTCTTTAACAACAAACTCTCCTTCCTTGGCATCACTGAAACCTGGCTCACCTCCTCTGACTCAGCCTCTCCAGCTGCACTTTCTTATGGCGGACTCCATCTCTCTTACACCCTTCGCTCCACCAGCAAACGTGGTGGTGGAGTTGGCTTGCTCCTGTCCGATACCTGCTCCTTTACACCAATTCCACTACCACCCTCCGCTACTCTTCCCTTGTTTGAGGTGCACTCCGTCCACATCTACTCCCCCTCCAACCTCCAGCTGGCTGTCATCTACCGTCCCCCCAGAATTAGCCGTCTCCACCTTTCTTTACCATTTCACCACCTGGCTACTTCATTTTCTCTCAGCAGACATCCCCACTATCATCATGGGCGACTTCAATATCCCCATTGACACTTCCACCCCAGCTGCCTCTAAACTTTTATCGCTCACTGCTTCCTTTGGTCTCACTCAATGGTCATCCGCAGCCACCCACAAAGATAGCCACCCACTGGACCTCATCTTCACCCGCCTCTGTTCCCTTACTAATCTCACCCCTCCCCGTCTGACCACAACCTACTGATTCTCTTCCCTCCCCTCTGCTAGAGCACAACCCCACTCCACAAACTCACTGACCCTCGCCTAAATTTATACTCACTCTCTGAGTCCCTTCTCCCTCTTACAGACATAGCTTCCTTCCATGACACAGATGCTGCTGCCACTTTTTATACAACCACAATAACAGCTACACTTGATTCGGCCGCCCCCCTCATGCATAGCAAAACTCGTACAAACAACAGGCAGCCCTGGCTGACCAAAGAACTGAGACGGGCTTCTAGGGTCGCTGAGCGGAGATGGAAGAGATCTCGTTCTGCTGAGCACTTCATCGCATACAATCGGTCCACTCTCACTGCCGCAAAAAAAACCAACTCTAAACAGCTCTTCAACACTTTCAATTCTCTATTCTGTCCCGTAGCACCTCCTCCCTCCTTTAAGCAGAAGATAGATAACATCAGACAAAGCTTTGGCCCGCAGCCCCCAATGCCCGTCCTCTTGACTGTTCAGCCCTGTTCTTCCAAAGCCAGCTTCTCCACCAAAACAGAAGATCAGCTCTCCACCCTTCTGTCAAGATCACATCTAACCACTTGCACGCTTGACCAGCTCCCGTCCCACCTCATCCCTAACCTCACCAAAGTCTTCATTCCAACCCTAACACAACTCCTCAACCTCTCACTTACAAACGGTGTCTTCCCCTCATCCTTCAAACATGCATCAATCACACCTATCCTCAAAAAAAGTCCCACGACCCATCCTCTGTGTCCAGCTATCACCCGATATCCCTTTTCCCCTATGCCTCAAAACTACTGGAACAGCATGTCCATCTTGAACTGTCCTCCCACCTCTCCTCCTGCTACCTCTTTGACCGATTACAATCTGGCTTCCGACCACATCACTCAACTGAAACTGCCCTAACTAAAGTGACCAACAACTTACTAACCGCCAAGAGCAAGTGACACTACTCTGTCCTCCTCCTCCTGGACCTGTCTTCTGCCTTCGACACTGTAGATCATTCACTCCTGTTACAGATTCTCTCATCGCTTGGCATCAGACTTGGCCCTATCCTGGATCTCATCATTTCTAACGGACTGGACATTCAGTTGTCTCCCTCTCCCACACCACCTCCTCTTCTCTCCCCTTGTCTGTCGGTGTTCTCCAAGGCTCAGTTCAGGGACCCCTACTCTTCTCCATCTACACCTTCGGCCTGGGACAGCTCATAGATTCCCACGGTTTACAATATCATTTCTATGCTGATGACATGCAGATCTACCTATCTGGACCTGACCTCACTTCCTAACTGACCAAAATCCCACAATGTCTGTCTGCTATTTCATCTTTCTTTTCTGCTCGTTTTCTAAAACTGAACATAGACAAAACAGAATTCATCATCTTTTCCCCACCTCACTCTACCCATCCACCCGACTTATCAATCAATGTCGGCTCACTTTCACTAGTCCCGCACGATCGGTGCCTCGGGGGTGATCCTTGAGTCTGCCCTCTCTTTCAAGCCACATATCCAAGCCCTTGCCTCCTTTTGCCGATTCCAACTAAAAAATATTTCCCGTATCTGTGCATTCCTTGACCATGAAACCACAAAAACACTAGTGCATGCCCTTATCTCCCGCCTCGACTACTGCAACCTCCTACTCTCTGGCCTTCCCTCTAGCACTCTGGCACCACTCCAATCCATCCTAAACTCTGCTGCCGACTAATCCACCTGTCTCCCCGTTATTCCCCAGCCTCTCCTCTCTGCCAGGCCCTTCAATGGCTTCCTATTGCCCAAAGGCTACAGTTCAAAACAATGACATACAAAGTCTTTCACAACCTGTCTCCTCCATACATCTGTGGAATGGTCTCCCGGTACCTACCTACACGCAACCTTCGATCCTCTCATGATCTCCTTCTCTACTCCTCTCTCATCTCTTCCTCCCACAACCGCATACAAGACTTCTCCAGTGCTTCCCCTATACTCTAGAACTCTCTACCCCAACACATCAGGCTCTCGCCTACCATGGAAACCTTCAAAAGGAACCTGAAGACCCACCTCTTCCGACAAGCCTACAACCTGCAGCGATCCTCTGTCTGCTGAACCACCACATGACCAACTCTACCCTCTCCTAGTGTAGCCTCACCCATACCCTGTAGACTGTGAGCCCTCGTGGGCAGGGTCCTCTCTCCTCTTGTACTTGCGTGTGCCTTGTTTTACTCATGTTTATTGTACTTGTCTATATTTGCCCCATTCACATGTAAAGTGCCATGGAATAAATGGCGCTATAAAAATATATAATAATAATAATACAAAGGAATTACTTATCTTTGCCAAAGAGTACTTTGACAAACCACAATCCTTCTGGGAAAATGTTCTATGGACAGATGAAACAAAAATAGAGCTTTTTGGAAATGCAAAGTGATGGTGTTTTTTTTATATAGATGGCGCAATGAAGCTTGAAAGGAAAACAACACCCTACCAACAGTTAAGCAAGGTGGAGGATCCATAACATTGAGGGGTTGCTTTGCTGCGTCTGGTACTGGAGGCCTTGACCGTATCACAGGAATCATGAAATCAGAGTATTATCAAGAGATTTTAGAGCGAAATGTCCTTCCCAGTGTAAGAAAACTTGCTTTGAGTCAAAGATCATGGGTCCTCTAGCAAGACAATGACTCAAAGCACACATCCAAAAGTACACAGGAGTGGTCGAAAAAGAAAAAAAAAAAATGGACCATTTAAAATGGCCATCAATGAGTTCTGACCTCAATCCCATTGATAATCTTTAGGGCGAGCTGAAATCTGCCATTGGGAAAAAGAACCCTGCAAACATTCAAGAGTTTGAACAAACTGCAAAGGAAAAGTGGGAGAAAACACCAGCTGAGAAGTGGAAGAGACTTACAGATGGCTGCAAGAAACATTTGGAGGCTGTCATCAATTCCAAAGGGTGTGCAACCAAGCATTAATTAGGGGTGCTTTTATTACTCCACATGCTGTTATTCTGTTTCTTCTTTGAAATTGCAACGTGTAAGTTAAAAAGCAATGTTTTATTGTTGTATTACTTTGGACCACTACCGTATATACTCGAGTATAAGCCGAGATTTTCAGCCCATTTTTTTGGGCTGAAAGTCCCCCTCTCGGCTTATACTCGAGTCATATACCCGGGTGTCGGCAGGGGAGGGGGAGCGGGGGCTGTGTAGTCATACTTACCTGCTCCTGGCGCGGTCCCTGCAGTCCCTGGCTTCTCCGGCGCTGCAGATTCTTCCTGTACTGAGCGGTCACATGGCACCGCTCATTACAGAAATGAATAGGCGGCTCCACCCCCATAGGGGAGGAGCCGCATATTCATTGCTGTAAATGATCGGTGCCATGTGACCGCTCAATTACAGGAAGAAGCTGCAGCGCCGGAGAAGCCAGGGACTGCAGGGACCGCGCCAGGAGCAGGTAAGGGGAGCGCAGCGCTATAATTACCTGCTCCTCGCTCCGGTGCGGCTCCGTCTGCAACGTCCTCTAGCAGTGACGCTCAGGTCAGAGGGCGCTGTGACGTAGTCAGTGCGCGCCCTCTGCTGAGCGTCAGTGCTGGAGACGGAGCCGCAGAGGAGCAGGTAATTATTGAAAGCGCTGGCGTCCTGAGAAGAGAGGTAAGTATGTGATTTTTTTTTTTTTATTGCAGCCGCATTCTATATGGCACAGCATTATAAGGAGCACCTATGGGGCCATAATCAAAGGTGCAGAGCATATATGGCACAGCAATATAAGGAACACCTATGTGGCCATAATCAAAGGTGCAGAGCATATATGGGGCACAGCATTATAAGGAGCATCTATGGGGCCATAATCAAAGGTGCAGAGCATATATGGCACAGCATTATAAGGAACACCTATGGGGCCATAATCAAAGGTGCAGAGCATATATGGCACAGCATTATAAGGAGCACCTATGGGGCCATAATCAAAGGTGCAGAGCATATATGGAACAGCATTATAAGGAGCACCTATGGGGCCATAATCAAAGGTGCAGAGCATATATGGCACAACATTATAAGGAGCACCTATGGGGCCATAATCAAAGGTGCAGAGGATATATGGCACAGCATTATAAGGAGCATTTATGGGGCCATAATCAAAGGTGCAGAGCATATATGGCACAGCATTATAAGGAACACCTATGGGGCCATAATCAAAGGTGCAGAGCATATATGGCACAGCATTATAAGGAGCACCTATGGGGCCATAATCAAAGGTGCAGAGCATATATGGCACAACATTATAAGGAGCACCTATGGGGCCATAATCAAAGGTGCAGAGCATATATGGCACAACATTATAAGGAGCACCTATGGGGCCATAATCAAAGGTGCAGAGCATATATGGCACAGCATTATAAGGAGCATTTATGGGGCCATAATCAAAGGTGCAGAGCATATATGGAACAGCATTATAAGGGGCATCTATGGGGCCATAATCAAAGGTGCAGAGCATATATGGAACAGCATTATAAGGGGCATCTATGGGGCCATAATCAAAGGTGCAGAGCATATATGGCACAGCATTATAAGGAGCACCTATGGGGCCATAATCAAAGGTGCAGAGCATATATGGAACAGCATTATAAGGAGCACCTATGGGGCCATAATCAAAGGTGCAGAGCATATATGGAACAGCATTATAAGGAGCACCTATGGGGCCATAATCAAAGGTGCAGAGCATATATGGCACAGCATTATAAGGAGCACCTATGTGGCCATAATCAAAGGTGCAGAGCATATATGGCACAACATTATATAAGGAGCACCTATGGGGCCATAATCAAAGGTGCAGAGCATATATGGCACAGCATTATAAGGAGCACCTATGGGGCCATAATCAAAGGTGCAGAGCATATATGGCACAGCATTATAAGGAGCACCTATGGGGCCATAATCAAAGGTGCAGAGCATATATGGCACAGCATTATAAGGAGCACCTATGGGGCCATAATCAAAGGTGCAGAGCATATATGGCACAGCAATATAAGGAACACCTATGGGGCCATAATCAAAGGTGCAGAGCATATATGGCACAGCATTATAAGGAGCATCTATGGGGCCATAATCAAAGGTGCAGAGCATATATGGCACAGCATTATAAGGAACACCTATGGGGCCATAATCAAAGGTGCAGAGCATATATGGCACAGCATTATAAGGAGCACCTATGGGGCCATAATCAAAGGTGCAGAGCATATATGGAACAGCATTATAAGGAGCACCTATGGGGCCATAATCAAAGGTGCAGAGCATATATGGCACAACATTATAAGGAGCACCTATGGGGCCATAATCAAAGGTGCAGAGGATATATGGCACAGCATTATAAGGAGCATTTATGGGGCCATAATCAAAGGTGCAGAGCATATATGGCACAGCATTATAAGGAGCACCTATGGGGCCATAATCAAAGGTGCAGAGCATATATGGCACAACATTATAAGGAGCACCTATGGGGCCATAATCAAAGGTGCAGAGCATATATGGCACAACATTATAAGGAGCACCTATGGGGCCATAATCAAAGGTGCAGAGCATATATGGCACAGCATTATAAGGAGCATTTATGGGGCCATAATCAAAGGTGCAGAGCATATATGGAACAGCATTATAAGGGGCATCTATGGGGCCATAATCAAAGGTGCAGAGCATATATGGAACAGCATTATAAGGGGCATCTATGGGGCCATAATCAAAGGTGCAGAGCATATATGGCACAGCATTATAAGGAGCACCTATGGGGCCATAATCAAAGGTGCAGAGCATATATGGAACAGCATTATAAGGAGCACCTATGGGGCCATAATCAAAGGTGCAGAGCATATATGGAACAGCATTATAAGGAGCACCTATGGGGCCATAATCAAAGGTGCAGAGCATATATGGCACAGCATTATAAGGAGCACCTATGTGGCCATAATCAAAGGTGCAGAGCATATATGGCACAACATTATATAAGGAGCACCTATGGGGCCATAATCAAAGGTGCAGAGCATATATGGCACAGCATTATAAGGAGCACCTATGGGGCCATAATCAAAGGTGCAGAGCATATATGGCACAGCATTATAAGGAGCACCTATGGGGCCATAATCAAAGGTGCAGAGCATATATGGCACAGCATTATAAGGAGCACCTATGGGGCCATAATCAAAGGTGCAGAGCATATATGGCACAACATTATAAGGAGCACCTATGGGGCCATAATCAAAGGTGCAGAGCATATATGGAACAGCATTATAAGGAGCACCTATGGGGCCATAATCAAAGGTGCAGAGCATATATGGCACAGCATTATAAGGAGCACCTATGGGGCCATAATCAAAGGTGCAGAGCATATATGGCACAGCATTATAAGGAGCATTTATGGGGCCATAATCAAAGGTGCAGAGCATATATGGCACAGCATTATAAGGAGCACCTATGGGGCCATAATCAAAGGTGCAGAGCATATATGGCACAGCATTATAAGGAGCACCTATGGGGCCATAATCAAAGGTGCAGAGCATATATGGCACAGCATTATAAGGAGCACCTATGGGGCCATAATCAAAGGTGCAGAGCATATATGGCACAACATTATAAGGAGCACCTATGGGGCCATAATCAAAGGTGCAGAGCATATATGGCACAGCATTATAAGGAGCATTTATGGGGCCATAATCAAAGGTGCAGAGCATATATGGCACAGCATTATAAGGGGCATCTATGGGACCATAATCAAAGGTGCAGAGCATATATGGCACAGCATTATAAGGAGCATCTATGGGGCCATAATCAAAGGTGCAGAGCATATATGGCACAGCATTATAAGGAGCACCTATGGGGCCATAATCAAAGGTGCAGAGCATATATGGAACAGCATTATAAGGAGCACCTATGGGGCCATAATCAAAGGTGCAGAGCATATATGGCACAGCATTATAAGGAGCACCTATGGGGCCATAATCAAAGGTGCAGAGCATATATGGAACAGCATTATAAGGGGCATCTATGGGGCCATAATCAAAGGTGCAGAGCATATATGGCACAGCATTATAAGGAGCACCTATGGGGCCATAATCAAAGGTGCAGAGCATATATGGAACAGCATTATAAGGAGCACCTATGGGGCCATAATCAAAGGTGCAGAGCATATATGGCACAGCATTATAAGGAGCACCTATGTGGCCATAATCAAAGGTGCAGAGCATATATGGCACAACATTATATAAGGAGCACCTATGGGGCCATAATCAAAGGTGCAGAGCATATATGGCACAGCATTATAAGGAGCACCTATGGGGCCATAATCAAAGGTGCAGAGCATATATAGCACAGCATTATAAGGAGCACCTATGGGGCCATAATCAAAGGTGCAGAGCATATATGGCACAACATTATAAGGAGCACCTATGGGGCCATAATCAAAGGTGCAGAGCATATATGGAACAGCATTATAAGGAGCACCTATGGGGCCATAATCAAAGGTGCAGAGCATATATGGCACAACATTATAAGGAGCATTTATGGGGCCATAATCAAAGGTGCAGAGCATATATGGCACAGCATTATAAGGAGCACCTATGTGGCCATAATCAAAGGTGCAGAGCATATATGGCAAAGCATTATAAGGAGCATTTATGGGGCCATAATCAAAGGTGCAGAGCATATATGGCACAGCATTATAAGGAGCACCTATGTGGCCATAATCAAAGGTGCAGAGCATATATGGCACAACATTATATAAGGAGCACCTATGGGGCCATAATCAAAGGTGCAGAGCATATATGGCACAGCATTATAAGGAGCACCTATGGGGCCATAATCAAAGGTGCAGAGCATATATGGCACAGCATTATAAGGAACACCTATGGGGCCATAATCAAAGGTGCAGAGCATATATGGCACAGCATTATAAGGAGCACCTATGGGGCCATAATCAAAGGTGCAGAGCATATATGGCACAGCATTATAAGGAGCACCTATGTGGCCATAATCAAAGGTGCAGAGCATATATGGCACAGCATTATAAGGAGCATCTATGGGGCCATAATCAAAGGTGCAGAGCATATATGGCACAGCATTATAAGGAGCATCTATGGGACCATAATCAACGGTGCAGAGCATTATATATGGCACAGCATTATAAGGAGCATCTATGGGGCCATAATCAACGGTGCAGAGCATTCTATATAGCACAGTTGTATATGGAGCATTTATGGGGCAATAATGAACGGTATGGAGCATCTATTTTTATTTTTGAAATTCACCGGTAGCTGCTGCATTTTCTACCCTAGGCTTATACTCGAGTCAATAAGTTTTCCCAGTTTTTTGTGGCAAAATTAGGGGGGTCGGCTTATACTCGGGTCGGCTTATACTCGAGTATATACGGTAATTAAAAAAATCCTGAGGATATAACTTTGGTACATTTCCATTTATTTCTGAAGATATTGTACAGTCTATGAAGAAAAATGAAGGGGTTCCAATAACGGTGATCAGCACTGAAACAACTAGACACTGTCCAGACCTGCAGTGTATAAGCCAGGTTTACTGCCGTGTAAGGGCAGCCAGATTAATCTCAATGCCCGGCAGAGACACCACAAACTCAAATCAAAGGGAGAACAATTACCTTTCCAGAGGTCCACCAAATTTTTTGTAGCTTTTAATAAATCTAGAATGAATGAAAAAAAAAAAAAAAAAAAGAGGTTAGAAAACAATTATAAGTTCTGAGCGCTGCAATATTGTAACACTGATAAGATCTCGTTTATAATTTGCATACTTCACAGAAGAGCAAAGGAAAACAACAAGAACAATACTAGCTGCATTTGTAAGTTGACTCTAGACATGAGAAACACGAGCTGAAACAATATTACAACCATCAGCTGACCATCAGAGCCTACCGAAATGGTAAGTCCACTAGCAGCTTTACTACACACATACCTCCGGATCTCAGCGTCACTAAAACCTTTAATGATTTCCCTTGGTATGGTCCTTGGTCGACCACGTTTCTTGGGTCGTTTTCTATCAGAGCCTGAATCACTGTCATCAGAGGCTGAATATCTTCTATTCCGACTGCGCCTGCCTTCGCTTCCATTAAAGCTTGCCTGAAAGTCAGAAATATTTCTTGAGAAACAGAACACAATAATCCACAAATACAAATGGGAAGCTTTATTGAAGGATATGCAAACTGTTAAGGACTTTTTATTTTACTTAAAGGGATTGTTCTCAATATGGTTAAAACTGCAATGTGGTTGTAAAAACAAGCAACACTGCAATTTTTTGGTTATTAAAAATCCCTGTGATCTGAAAAATGGAAGGATAGCTGTGGTCAGTCTCCTAGGCAAGGAGCGCAGCACTTACAAGCTCTTAGTTACAGACCTTGCAAGTGTTGCTCTGAAGCTGTCAAGATCCAGCTTCAGTCCCCAGGACGGTATAGAGGCAAAACTGCATTGGCTCAACCATGGCACTAGTCTGAGTCATCAATCAACAGGAGCGCAGCGCCACCTATCAAACAGGAAGCCTGGAGGCAGGGGAGAGATGACCTGCCTAAAGAATGATTTTGAGAAGAACCCTCTGAATTCTTGGATTTTGGGTTAAAATTCATTTTGTTGCAGTTGGGCTTCATTGAAAATTTTGTACCATTTGGCTTTTACATGCAGGTTGAGTGCACAACGTGATTGACCGAGAGCATCAACCATATAAGCCCCCCTCAGCTGATTTCTGACCACAAACTTAAACTTCGATGCAGTCTGAGGTAAAAGAAAAAAGAAAAAAAAAAAAAGCACACACACACAAAAAAAAAAAGCTTTTCCGATCGGGGATTTTTTTTTTTTTCATAAAAGAGCTTTTAAACTCTTCCATCAGAGTGAGCTCACTGACGGACTCTTAAGATAACTCATTCTGCAGCCAGCAATAAGACAGTGTTACACAGAGGCTAGAACAGGCAAACAGTACAACCATTTTTAACTAATCCCAATTGCAAAAATGGTTGTTTTTAACCCAAAATATATGCGTTTAAAGGAAAAGTGCTAGAAATTTTATTTTTGTATTAATAATTATTGATTATATGATCATTTATTCTAGTTACAAAATTAAATAGACTGGTTTTACATTTTTTGAATGATCTTTTTCTGCATCCGCTGGGGACTGCCATTTTCATTTGCTGGTGTGTTAAGGCTATGTTCACATGTTCAGTAGTGATCATCAGCAATCCGTTAGTTAAGCAGACACCACTTTTACGTGCGCTTTTAAATAACTGATCTCTGCTTGATCCGTTTCTTTAACATTGCAGCCATGCGGTGAGCTACTTTCACACTTGCGTCGTTTTGGGGAAAAAAACGCATCCTGCAAATGTGCCCGCAGGATGCGTTTTTTCCCCATAGACTTGTATTGCCGGACGGATCACGACGTATGGCCACACGTTGCGTCCGTCGTGCACTGGATGCGTCGTGTTTTGGCGGACCGTCGTCACGAAAAAAACGTACGTCGGATCCGCCATTTCCTACCGCGCATGCGCGGCCGGAACCCCGCCCCCTCCTCCCCGGGACTTAGAATGGGCAGCGGATGCGTTGAAAAACTGCATCCACTGCCCACGTTGTGATGAATTTTCACAACGTTCGTCGGTACGTCGCGCCGACGCTTTGCAACGGCCGCGTACCGACGCTAGTGTGAAAGAAGCCTAAGACTTTTCTGCAGTGTGATCCTCATGCTGCTGTGCGCTAAACACTGACTGAGCTCTGCTACATCAGGATTACGCTTTATTCAGACGTCCCTGCATTACAGACATCTGAAGGAGGCTATACGCTGACATGTATGTAATCCCATCATGTGTGATACAGCCCACCGAGACCACAGCCTGTGATACACTCCACTCTAACAGGTGTCCACATCTGAGTATCACTTATGATCTTAATAAAATGATAACGGAGTATCAAGTGTAACACCCAGAAGCGAAGGGGATTGCCATCAGATACATGTGAGCAAACCGCGCCCACTATTACTGCAGTAGTAAAGCGAGCTAGTTGTACACTAGGTTTTTATAGCAAATTTCAGCAACTGCTCCCTCCAGTGTTTAAAAGTGGAAAATATCAAACAGTTTAAAATTAGTTCTCATTTTTTTATGCAATTAAAAAAAATGTACCGTATGTACTGGAGTATAAGCTGAGATTTTCAGCCCATTTTTTTTAGGCTGCATTTTTTTTAGGCATCCCCTCTCGGCTTATACTCCAGTCATTGCCCCAGGGGGTCGGCAGGGGAGCAGCAGCTGTCACATGCTCACCTATTCCCGGCGCGGTCCTTGGCAGCTTCCCTGATGGTCTCCAGGCGCTGACAGCTTCTTCCAGCATTGAGTGGTCACATGGTACCGCTCATCACAGTAATGAATATGGAGGCGACTCCACTCCCATAGGGGTGGAGCCGCATATTCATATTTGTAATGAGCGGTACCGGTGACCGCTCAACGCTGGAAGAAGCTGCCAGCGCCAGAGACCATCAGGGAAGCTGCCAGGGACCGCGCCAGGAGCAGGTGAGTATAATGGGGAGGGTGAGCACTGCGTAATATTCACCTGTCCTTGTTCCACCGCCGGGCTCCGTCTTCCGCGTCATCTGCCTGTGACGCTCAGGTCAGAGGGCGCAATGACTTGGTTAGTACGCGCCCTCTGCCTCAACGTTAGTGCAGAGGACGCGGAAGACACAGCAGCGCCCGACGGTGGAACGAGGACAGGTGACTATAGCAAGTCAGGGGGCCTGAGCGACGAGAGGTGAGCATGTCATTTTTTTTTAATAGCAGCAACAGCGTATGGGGCATAATAGTCTATGGAGCATCTTATGGGGCCATAATCAGCATTTGTGCAACATTATATGGGGCAAATATCTCTATGGAGCATCTTATGGGGCCATAATCAGCATTTGTGCAGCATTATATGGGGCAAATATCTCTATGGAGCATCTTATGGGACCATAATCAACATTTGTGCAGGATAATATGGGGCATATTTTAATATGGAGCATCTTATGCGGCCCATCATAAACTGTATGGAGCATTATATGGGGCTCCTGATTCAATATGGATATTCAAAAACACTTAACCTACTGATGTCTCAATTAATTTTACTTTTATTGTTATCTATTTTTATTTTATGCTCGAGTCATTAAGATTTCCAAGTTTTTGTGGCAAACTTAAGTTAGGGGTCTCGGCTTATACTCAGGTCGGCTTATACTCGAGTATATACGGTATATATATTCTTTTAAATTAAAACATTAACACTACATTTTTTCAACTGTTGAAAACATTTTAGGGGGATAGCACATTCCATTTAACACCTTCACGACATATGACATATTTACGTCATTATGTCATCTCCCAGATTTTGATGCGGGCTCCGGCACCGAGCCCGCATCTTTCCGGACATGAAAGCTGGTTTAATCAGCTGTTAGGTACATTTCACAGCAGCGGGTGGATCAGAGCTCCAACCGCGGCTGTTAATCTGTTAAATCCTAATGTCAATTTCTGACAGTGGGATTTAACATGCAGCAGCCACAAATGCGTCACAAATTCTGCCCATCCACGCCCATCACAATTGGGGGGCACTGATGGATTGTCATGAAAGCTGGGGCTCTGCAGAAGACTGCCGTGACTTGGGTCTGATTTTGTTCTCTTCCCCTCTTAAACAAAACAAACTATACATGTTTGGTATCTGCGTACTTGTACTGACCTGGAGATTCATATTGCCAGGTCACTTTTACCTGATAGTGAACATGGTCAATAAAAAAAAAAAATGAGGAATTGCACTTTTTTTTTTGCAATTTCACTGTGCTTGGATTTTTTCCCCCGTTTCTCAGTACACTATATGGTAAAATCAATTGTGCCATTCAAAAGTACATCTCATCTCGCAAAAAACAGCCTTCATACAGTTATATTGATGGAAAAATAGAAATGTTACAGCTCTTGGAAGGAGGGGAAGAAAAAATGATCAAGAAAAAAGGCCATGGTGTGAAGGGGCCAAGTAAAGAAAATGCCTCTAAGATGTCCTTATCCTTTAAAGCAGAAACTCACCTGCTTTGCACAGTTTCGCATCCTGGGAAGCAAATAGATTTCTTGAAGCTCCTTTTGTCTTTCCTCTTCCTCCATTTTTCTTCTCTGGTCTGAAGGTATAATGTCTTCCCATGTTTTTGTATTTCGGTCAGACTCCACCATATCATCCTCTTCCATTGTTGAAAAGTTGGCAACCTTAAAACAAACACATAAGCCTGTTATATGGAAAAGAAAATGTAGGCACAAAAATGGAGCGATGTTCTAACAGGCAAGTAGAACCAGCATTCTGCCAAGTCGTCCCTAGTCTGCTAAGCTTTGAGGCAGCATAATATTAACAGAAAGTACCTTAAACTGTGAAAGTAATTCATCGCCTACAGTAAATGGGCCACCTTCATTTTCACGGGTCTCCGCTCTCTTCAATATTTCATCAATGTCCATTTCCTTGAGTTAACGACAGAGGATTGTTAATAGGTAAAACTGTGTAACATACAGAACGTAGGAGAACGTGCGCTGTAATTCTACCTGAGGCTCTTCCTCTTCTCCTTCTGGTTCCTTGAAAAGCTCTTCAGCACCAAACTTTAAAATAGCAGCAAGCTCTTCTTTGTTAAACGGTGTGGAGCTTAAATGTGGAACATATACCATTATTTAGCTGATGCAAAAAGAAAATTAATCCAACAGAGGGTTCGCCACACGCAGACATACCTAGACGGCGTTGATCCAGTGTGTAACACAGTCTTGCCGGTGGTGTCCATTCTTTGAATCACAAGGTGATCCAGCACCATCTTCTTCTTTGCCCTTTCAATAATTTCTTCCTCCACAGAGCTTTTTGTGACCAAGCGATATATATTCACCTAAAAACACAGCGATCTGGTAAGTTTGTGCGTGCACTTCCCTCCACATTGTAACTAAAACATCCCAATAAAATATTCCATTAACCTGTTGGGGACTACTGACATACAAGTGTGGGGGACGAGCATCATCACTGCCTGTAGCAGGCGTCTGGTGCTGAGCCGACTCCAAACAACGCAGGTTCAGGCTGTACTACCTAGCTGGCATGTGGGTGGATCAGCTGCCATCCGAGCCGACACTCTCAACCATAGCACCAGCATTTAAAGAAACTGGTCTGGAGATCGAGACCCGCTAAACTGAATAGATTGGCTGTCAGTAGGCGGGGGGAGCCCCACTGTTTTTCTTAGTTGCAATTCTTCCTGTCAGCCTCCGGGTGGCATCAGAGGACACCTATGAGCTCCTGTGTCCCACAATGAGGGGACCGACAAATATAGATAGATCTATATTCTATCTATACGCACACCTGTATTCCTGGTCAAACACCATCACAGGAGATTAGATCTACAAAAGTTCATATTTACCACCCGCATGTCATTGAGACATTGGCCTCTTTATAGAGCAATCCTTGAAATTAATATTAGCCATAGGACTGCATCCATTTTATTAATACAAAGGATCTTTGGCTTAATTGGAGCATTTCTTTTTAACCTAAATATGTATTTGAGGGTAAAAATCATTTTTGAAATTGGTTTCCATTTGGCTTATACAGGCTCATTCTTTTTAATCCACAATCAACTTTGATGTGGTCAGAAATCAGCCAAGAGCAGCTCAGAAAAAGACAGATAAAAGCATTTCTAACTAACTCCCCTCAGACTGTCAGGTTCGTCTCACTTCTCCGCTAACTCATTCTGCAGTTAGTAATAGACAGTAACACGGGAGCCATAGACCACAAGTGTATAGAGTGTGGCCATGCCACATGACAGAGCGCAGACTCGCTTAAAAAAGTGTATGTCGCGAGGAGGGTGCACCCACTGCCTGGGAGTATACCTTACTCATATGTACCCGCCAGTCCCAGCTCAGAAACCAGCGTGCTTTCTAGGGAGATTCAGAAGTCTGCGATCACAGAGTTACTGCAGACTTATTTTAGCCCGGACAACCCCTTTAACAGAGGTGTAAGAGCTTTCCAAAAATATTGTATAAGAAATGTAAAAAAAAATATCTCAAGTTAACGTTCTTTAATTCCTTTACTATGTTAAGCATTTAAAAATGGAGGACTGTATTCTGCGCTCGGTCTCCCCATGATTATACTTCTGGTCAGTAACTAATGTGGCAAGACTTGCAGAATGGCTCAAATATACAGTTTACATTAGGGCTGAAAATCAGATGATCGATGTACGGACTGATGTTACACTAATCAAATGCTACATGCACCATGTGATATATTGTATTGAATGTGAAGCATGGAACATCAAGATTAAAAAAATAATAATGGCAGAGAGTATTATTCATATATACAACAAAAATGCATCTTACTCAGGAGCTGCCACACATTTTGTTTTTACTTTTTATGGTATAGCTCAGTGATGGTGACCCTTTTAGAGACCTAGTGCCCAAACTGCAAACCAAAACCCACTTATTTATGGCAAAGTGCCAACATGGCAATTTAAAGGGAATCTGTCACCTACTTTATATAAGCTGCGGCCACCACCTTTAGGGGCTTATCTACAGTATTCTGTAATGCTGTAGATAAGCCCCCGATGTTACCTGAAAGAGAAGAAAAACAAGTTAGATTATACTCACCCGGGGGGCGGTCGGGTGGACGTCGCGGTCCGGCGCTTCCCATCTTCGTGTGATGACGTCCAGTGCGCAGGCGCCAGGAAAGGTCCGAGAAGCCGAGCGCCTGCGCACTGCAGTACTTTGCGCTGCCCTCAACAGTGCAGATAAAGTACGCCTGCACAGGAGCCGCAACAGGAAGCAAGGAAGAGGACGTCATCGCATGAAGATAGGAGGCACCGGACTCGGACCGCGACGCCCTTCGGACCGGATCGGGACCGCCTCTGGGTGAGTATAATCTAAGGTGTTTTTCTTACCTTTCCAGTTACATCGGGGGCTTATCTACAGCATTACAGAATGCTGTAGATAAGCCCCTAATGGTGGTGGCCGCAGCTTACATACAAAAAAAGTAGGTGACAGATTGCCTTTAACCAGTACACTGAGGTTTTAGATTAGAATAACAACTTGCACAGAGAGCGGCGGGGGGGTTCTGGGTTATGCAGAGAGCAGGTGGGGGCACCAGAGAGAGAAAGGTACTAGACTGCAGATATAAAAGGAATATGCTCCCCATCCCGGTATATGCTCCCCCATTCCGTGAACACTATATATACTCACCCAATCGATGAATATGCTCCCCATTCCGTGTACCTGCTCCCCCATCCATCCTTGCACACGTTCCCCCATCCATCCTTGCACACGCTCCCCCATCCATCCTTGCACACGCTCCCCCATCCATCCTTGCACACGCTCCCCCATCCATCCTTGCACACGCTCTCCTATCCTTGTACACGCTCCCCCATCCCTCGTACACGCTCCCCCATCCCTCGTACACGCTACCTCCATCCTTGTACACGCTCCCCCCATCCTTGTACACGCTCCCCCCATCCTTGTACACGCTCCCCCCATCCTTGTACACACTCCCCACATCCTTGTACACGCTCCCCCCATCCTTGTACACGCTCCCCCATCCTTGTACACGCTCCCCCATCCTTGTACACGCTCCCCCATCCTTGTACATGCTCCCCCAATCCTGCCTGCGCCGCAGATGTTCAACGCACAGAAAAAAACACACACAAACACTCCCACTCCCCTTCCTTCCTCTCCCAGTCGCACTGCCTTGTCTTCTGAAGCTAGCAGCTGACTTCAGCGTCCAAGCGACTGGTGCGCACAACGTCTCCACCATGCGCTCAGTCACGTGCACGCCAATGTCAGCTGCTGGCTTCTGATTATCTGTCAGTGTGCATTGCTGCATACGGAAATGTGCAGAATTCTAAAAGGAAAAACACATTACCTGCTTCTTTTGTCCTATTCGATGAGCTCTTGCTTGGGCCTGAAGGTCATTTTGTGGATTCCAGTCGGAATCAAAAATGACAACTGTGTCAGCTGAAGCAAGGTTTATTCCAAGACCACCGGCACGGGTAGAGAGCAGAAAGCAAAAGTCCTGCGCAAAGAAGAAAGAACAAGTATTTTCGTAATTTTCTTTTATTTTTGCAATTAGAATGGAAGTGAAGTAAAGCTTCACGAGAAAATAGGGGGGAAAAAAGAGGCTTAATCATTCAAAAAAATGTCATTATCACTTAAAAAAAAAAAAAGTCATCCTTACCTCCGAACCTTCCGCATTAAAATGGTCCAAGGCTTGTTTTCGGATTTCTCCTTTGATGGATCCATCTAATCTCTAAAAAGAAAACATGACAAGTTTAAGCAATCACAATATAGCTGTAAAGTACAAACAGTTTTACAAACTCACTGAAACTGAAGCTGAAATTTACCTGGAAAGGAAACTGTCGAGCCTTTAGGTATTCTGCAAGGATGTCCAGCATCCGAACCATTTGAGAAAATATCAAGACTCTGTTACCGCGTTCTCTCAGACGTACTAGCAACTTGTCCAGAAGAATCAGCTTCCCGCTACTGCGAATTAAGTGCTAAAGAGCAAAAACAAACAGTAAAACAAAAGAAAAAAAAATGAATAACTGAAAATGATCCAGTTTCCATCATTGTTAAGGTGTAGCTACACAATGGCATGGCCATCTACAGCTCTGAATATTAGCAAAACCTAGTATGTCATATTCTGTATTATACAATGCACAGCTATTGTGCATCATCCACAATGCTGGACCACAGCACCTGGGCAACAGGAGGATGGCTGCCAGGAAGCGAGGATTTATTTCCTGCATGAAGTGTCACGTTCCCTGGGGATCAAAGACTATCACTTCCTGAAATCATCCAGATTTCTTTAAAAAAATAAAAAATAAGTCTTACCAACATGCCCGCCGCTACACGTCCTACACTGTGACTGGCTGCAGCAGTGATGTGTTGATTATACTTGTGGATGTCCATGGATTATCCATAGTATAGGTGATAACTTACTGATCAGTAACTTTTTTTTTTTTAGGGACTACATTCCATCTGAAGTCACTTTGAGGGGTCTATATAATTGAAAATACCCAAGTGACACCATTCTAAGAAAAGCACCCCTCAATGTGCTCACAACCACATTCAAAAAGGTTATTAACCCTTCAGGTGCTTTAGATGCCGAACATGATTGGGGACTTGCTTTTTTTGTGGATTGACTTGAAGCCTTTGTTAGGAACCTTTTAGATCAAATTTATCTTGCGCTTTACACTGAGCACTTACATAGGATAGGGGTTTAGGTGTGACGTGATTCAGATGAAACCCCCCAGAGGGATCCATTCATTATACTGAGGCAGCAAAGTTACTCTGGACACAGTCTGGCCTCTGTTCAGCGGTGCACTTTTTTGCACATCTAAAAAGATGGACACTGCTGTTTTTGGGAGGCAGAATGAACAAATCAACAGCAGGAATTGGTTTCATTTATTTTGTACGCCGTTCCTCATGTAGCATAAGTGATATGGCGACTTTATTCTTCGGGTCAGTGCGATTACAGAGATACCAGATTTATATCGTTTTATGCTTGGCTGCTGTCACACACTAATAGATGCTTTTCATTGCAAAAAAACTGTTTTTGCATCACCATATTTTGAGTTATAATTTTTCCATATTTCGGCAGACAGAGTCGTGTGAGGGGTTGTTTTTTGCGGGACGAGTTGACGTTTTTATCAGTATCATTTTCAAACACATGACATTTTTTGATCGTTTTCTGTTCAGCGGCAGAATAAACCAAAACCAACAATTCAGGAACATTTTTTTTGTCATTTCTCGTGTGGTAAAATTGTTAAATGCAGCTTTATTCTTTGGGTCAATATACGTACAGCGATACCACACTTAATATATAGTTAATGTTTTGGCGCTTTTACACAATAAAAACTATTTTATATGAAAACAAATTTTTGCATCGCTTTTTGATCGTGTTTTATTCCACTTTTTGTTCAGTGATATCATGATAAAACAGGATTTTTGGTTGCTTACCGTAAAATCTGTTTCTTGAAGCCTCCATTGGGGGACACAGGAACGGTTCCTGTGTCCCCCAATGAGAGGCGATAAAGAAAACAGATTTGTTTATAAAAATATTTATTTATGGGTACAATGTAATATATAAACACACTTTTTTTTTTATTATTATTTTTTTTTTTTACATTCACTCCCTCTGCATGCCTGATAAATGCTATCGATGTATTTCGATAGCAGCTTTTAGCGGGTTAAAATGCCAGGAGCGGGGCAGGCGAGTGCCAGAATCAGCTGACACCCGATGGCAATTGCCCATGCACAGTCTCCTATGCGCGGGACATTGCCATGACCAGTATATACTGCATTGTGCAAAAACGCAATGGGATTGCGATTGTTTCTGAAAATTGGCGCAAAACCTACACTAAATCCACAACGTGTGACTGCAGCTTAAAACATATGATTGATTTTATTGCTGCAGTACTTTTGAATGAAGAGACGGCATTATGTCTAACCTGTAAAGCTTCTTGCCTGTTGTAGAATTCATTATCTTCCGGAGGCTTAATGAGGTAGCAATGGTTACAACACTTTTTAAGCTCCATCATGATGTTTAAAAATCCTGAGGTACTTCCTTTCCCGCCTTTGCTCAAAGCCTTATAATTGCGTGTTAAGATCCACCTGAGGAAAGGACAGAAACAATGACGAGATCTTTTACAAGAACATATTCAAGATCCATATTAAATATATCCTGGATAAGGTACTGATATAATTCAATGGGGCCTTGTATAGTTATATTTTCACATGGCGGTATAACAAGGCAGCATAAGATAAACTCTTGGCATAACTATTGGATGCCAAATCACATGAAATTTTCCTGCCTAGCACAGGAATAGTAAGGGCTAGTAGGATCTGAGATGCAAACCCAATATAAAATAGTAATGTTATTAATACTCATTGTGGTCCAAAATTGCATGCATAAGTTAATGTTCAGAAACAACCCACGGCAAGTATACTTACTTATAGTACTGTTTCTGCAGAGCACTCATCTCAACTCTCAAAATTTGTTCTACTTTAGCTGGTAAAGATTTCTCCACATCTTTCTTTACTCTTCTTAGAAGGAATGGCTCAAGTTCTTTGTGAAGACTTGCATAGCCATATTCTCTGCCTTTACCATGCTCCTCCTCAAAGTGCTCCCAGGAGGAGAACCTATTATAGAATATATACACACAAAAAAATATATATTTTGTTTAGTCTGCTCTATGGAAGAAACTGTACCTCTAAGAGTTGCAGAAGGCACAAGACAAAAGGGTTCATAATACTAAAAACAAGTGTGTAAAACAGAGGATTCCCCAAATATTGTAATGGAAAAGGACATCTTATACTGAATACAACATCTCTAAGGCTTCGTGGTCCGAGTTCGAATGGTTGGCAGTTTTCCTGACCCGAACTGGACAGGCTCGAATATGCCTCCAAGGCTGTGGAGTTCAGGTTAGGAGACACTTATGGACAGTCTGTGCATCGTACTCGGCCCACGAAACATGGATGTGTAAAACAGGCCCAATATTCTAGGTATTAATGCTTTCATATCTGAAGCTCTTACTTTTCTGGCATAATGAAGTGAAGCAAGGACCACAATTCTTTAAGGGAGTTCTGTAAAGGCGTTCCAGTGATGAGGAGACGATGATTTGACTTGAAGTCTATCAGGGTCTTGTACAGCAGAGAATCATCGTTTTTCAGCCGATGAGCTTCATCAACACCTACGAAAGACCAGTTAACACCACCTAGGAAAGACTAGGGAAAAGAAAACCAACAACTCAGTTAATAGATTCTGTGACTGACTAGAGTTGAACGCTCATATTCAAGAAAATTAAAGGGGCTGTCCACTGCTAGGACAACTCCCCTTCTTGATCTAAATGTTTGGTGCAGATGAAAAAAAAAAAAGCTCACTCACCTTCCATGTCGGCGCTGTTCCAGCCGTGTTGACATTTGCGTTCTCAGGGATCTCATGCGGTTGATATGAAACGTGAGCCTGGCGCCCAATCAGTGCTGGCGTCACTGGCCGTGCCTTCGGACAAATTGAGCATCAATAGGAACGAAGAGCAGCCGCAGCGCTGACTCCCTCTTCATGCTCGATTTGTCTGAAGGTGGGGTCAGTGACGCCAATGCTCACATATCGTAACAACCACATGAGAGTCCCAGGAACCTGAATGCCAACATCGCTGAAACAGTGCCAGCACGGGAGGTAAATAAGCTTTTTTTACTTTATAGGGGCAAAGCTTATATGTGAGAAGGGGTTGTCCAAGTAGTGGGCAACTTCTTTAAGTCACAATGAACTTAATAAGCTGCTGGCAATTTGTTTTCTCTATCGCTTCATTGGGGGACACAGGAAACCATGGGGGTGTATCCTGCTGTGACTAGACAATACAAAAAATTAGCTTCTCCTCAGTAGTATACACCCACCGACTGGAAACAAGACGACCAGTTTAGATTAGTGTCAGTAAGAGGCAGACACGGGTCTTTTATTAGACCCATATTTACCTTGGTTTTCTCTTCTATCCCATGAAGGGAAACAGTATCAACAGTCACACTGATATCCCATGTAGAAACAGAGTACGGCGTAGACAGACAGCCCGTATCCTCTTCTGTCTATCCGGCAGGAACATAGCCCCTAACACATAACACATCAAAAGTATTCAGGTGATCTCAGGAAGGGTCCAGGTCCCCACTCGTGCCCACCAGAGCCAGATAGTGTCAGAAAGTACAGACATCCAGCAATCCGATGAGGTTTGGACGTTTGATCTTATATCGGAGATATCTTTAGGGACGAAGAGTTACCCCTTTTTATCCTGCAGGTTCACCTCCCCCTGTTCCCCAGGAAGATGACTGGACATTGTTACTCACAGGATTCACTATACAGGGGCTCTTTATTGTGTAGATGTACATGTGGGGCTCTTTATTAGTGTGTGATGGATCAAGGGCAGTGCATTGGAGGTGTCTTACTAGCCTTTTGTTTTCAGCCCAGCCTCGTCTTCCTCGTCGTCCTGGTTCTTCGTGGAGGCCTAGTTCTCAAATTTAGCCCCCCTGCTTAGTTTGGAGCCTTCTCCTGCGGCTGTGACACGTCCCCGCACTCACAGCCAATCAGTCACACTGGCTCTTCTGTACTTCCAGTCCACCATCCTCAGCCAATTACAGTGCGCCTTGCTCCCTGGATACAGGGGAGAAGAGCACGCCTTTTTCTGACTGAGGACGCTCTTCTCCGACGGCGCAATCTTTCTTCCCCAGAAGCCTGCACCAACCGTTACATGAGGAAAGGTGATCTGCAACTACTGCTTCTACTATTACAGTGTTTGGGCCGGTTCCTGGCTGATTAAAGACTCTTTATTCCAACAGTCTAATCCACATTATGGAGAGTCTCTTCAGCCCTGGGATTCGGTTCCTGAAGTCACGCAATTCCCTTCTCCAACATCGTAAATCACAGCCATAGTTTGAGAGCCGCTTCAGTCCAGGATCAGATGTTGTATCCTTCTTGGTATTTAGAGTCCGTTTGTTTTTCCTCTCCCGGTCATTACATTTTGACTTCCAGGTACAGAACTGTCTCACACGGACAGACCATTCCAAGTTATGGAATCTTTGGCTATGTAGCCATGTGGTTCACAGGTTCAGCACTCGTACCCAGCTGGTTGGGTTTGCAAGTCACCCTCCACCCTCTGTTGCCTACACAAAGCACCCTGTTGCCGGGAGCAGGCATTTTCCCAGGGATCACCCTCCCCCAGATGGTTAGACATCACTGAATAGACTGCACACTTTGTGTTTCTTCTTATAGCAGCCTACTTTTAACGATCTTGTCCTGTTGCGGTTCTTCCCAAAGTAAGCGGTCCCACATTTGAGGATCCTGGTCCCCTTCCTGCCTAGAAGGTCCGGGTTGGACAAGGGTTACCCAAGAAGCCTCAGGGGGTCAGTACTTATTTTTTCCAATACGCTGGACCAGTCGTTCCTCATCAGTAACATTCTTTTCACCACGTACGCCCTTTCCAGCTCGGTTTCACACTGTTGTACTGTTGTCAGTACTTGGATTCTAGGTTCAGACCTCTCCATGGTTACCTCTCCAGGGAGTTGGTAGATCTCCTTCCCATGCTTTGCATGGCTTTACTCCAGCCATTAAGGTTTTTCTCATCTAGCCATCTCCCTATTCAGTGTAGGACAATTCCTATCCTTCCATTCAGGATCTCTGGCTTATGTACGGATGTTGCCTTCGACATTCTCCAAGACACCTAAATCCTGCGAGTTTACCGCAACTCAAATTCACCGCAGTGAAATGCTCCCGGTGAACTGTGGTAAACTCAACTCTGCACCGTGAGACTTTTTCTCACTGTGCTATCGGTGATCTCACCGGTGGGAGATCAACGCAGTTCATTTGCCCGGCTGGGAACGCAGCCTCAGTGACTGAAGGTAACATGATGAGGTCACCGCAGCTCACTGATTATTCATGAGTGGTTCAAAGCATGGATGGTCGCATCTTGGCACCGTTCAGGTTGAAAACTATTAATCCCCAGTCATGGATTACCGCATGGAACAGAACAACGGACAGGTGAGGGATATTGTTGTGTTTAATTTTTGTTTTATTAGTGGAGACTAGGGATTCAATGGAATTGGCGTTAGGAGAGTATAACTGTTTGTTATTCTTAAATAAAAAGGGAAAGTGTCGCTTGTTTTTATTTCAAATAAAAGACTTTATTCTGGCTGTGTCTTTGTTTATAATATAACTATAGGATTAGTAATAGATAGGTGTCTTATAGACACCCAGGGGCACTGAAGCTGGCTGGACCCAACCAATTTCACAGCAGCGCTTTACAACCTTTATAGCACAGGGCTTATGTACCATGTTCCTTGCCTAGGACAGACTGATAGACGACAGAGGTGGCCAGTAATGTAGACAATGAGCAGTAAACCATAAAATTAACAATCCATTGATGACTAAAAGGATATTTAATAAGAAGACAACGACAAAGTTTCTTGATTTCATAAGAACTTTGTCATTTAAAAACAACAATTAACCTGAGAATAACCCTTAAAGAAAGGCAAAAGGGAATGAATATCATATAAGTGCTTAAGGGGATGTGATCTTGGGGTGTTCACATATTTTTGTCCTAAAAAAGGGGTAAAACTTTTGATAGAATGTTACACTTACTTTGTCCTTAAGTAAAATTTCATAGGTAGTTAATACAACATTGAACTTCAATCGCTTTGTCTGTAGGTGCATCCACTCATGTGTCCGGATCTGAAGCAAAGAAATCTGGTTTAGGTAACATGAATCAGCAGAATGGATGCTGCGCCAATAAAAACAACAAGTACTGATCGGTGGGGGCAGGGATCAGACTCTCGGCAACCCCCCTAATTAGCTGTCTAAAGGGGCTGTTGTGATTGATGGTAATCAAAGTCACTTTGTTATATTTTCCCCACCTACTTAGTAGAAGGGGTTGTGCTGCATGGTCCCATTGAAGACTTTATTGACCAGCGGGAACGCAGACAGTCAAAGCTCGCAAATCAAACATAGATGTTTTATCCTATGGATAGGTAATCAATTTTGAGATTCACTAATGACCTCTTTTACCCCTTAAGCCCCAAGGGTGGTTTGCACGTTAATGACCGGGCCAATTATTACAATTCTGACCACTGTCCCTTTATGAGGTTATAACTCTGGAACGCTTCAACGGATCTTTGCGATTCTGACATTGTTTTCTCGTGACATTGTACTTCATGATAGTGGTAAAATTTCTTAGACATAACATGCGTTTATTTTGTGAAAAAAACAGAGATTTGGCGAAAATTTTGAAAATTTTGCAATTTTCCAACTTTGAATTTTTATGCCCTTAAATCACAGATATATGTCACACAAAATAATTAATAAGTAACATTTCCCACATGTCTATTTTACATCAGCACAATTTTGGAACCAAAATGTTTTTTTGTTAAGGGTGTTATAAGGGTTAAAAGTTGACCAGCAATTTCTCATTTTTATAACACCAATATTTTTTAGGGACCACATCACATTTGAAGTCATTTTGAGGGGTCTATATGATAGAAATACCCAAGTGTGACACCATTCTAAAAACTGCACCCCTCAAGGTGCTCAAAACCACATTCAAGAAGTTTATTAACCCTTCAGGTGTTTTACAGGAATTTTTGGAATGTTAAAAAAAAAATGAACATTTACGGTAACTTTTTTCACAAAAAATTTACTTCAGCTCCAATTTGTTTTATTTTACCAAGGGTAACAGGAGAAAATGGACCCAAAAAGTTGTTGTACAATTTGTTCTGAGTACGCTGATACACCATATGTGGGGATAAACCACTGTTTGGGTGCATGGCAGAGCTCGGAAGGGAAGGAGCGCCGTTTGACTTTTCAATGCAAAATTGACTGGAATTGAGATGGGACGCCATGCCATCGGGCAGCACGGTGGCGCAGTGGATAGCACAGCAGCCTTGCAGCGCTGGAGTCCTGGGTTCAAACCCCACCAAGGTTTGCGTGGGTTTCCTCCGGAAAGACATACTAATAGGGAATTTAGATTGTGAGCCCCATCGGGTACAGTGATGATAATGTGTGCAAACTGTAAAGCGCTGCGGAATATGTTAGCGCTATATAAAAATAAAGATTATTATTATTATGTTGCGTATGGAGAGCCCCTGATGTGCCTAAACATTGTAACCCCCAGCAAGTTACACCATTTTGGAAAGTAGACCCCCTAAGGAACTTATCTAGATGTGTGGTGAGCACTTTGACCCACCAAGTGCTTCACAGAAGTTTATAATACAGAGCCGTCAAAATAAAAAATCATATTTTTTCACAAATATGATCTTTTCGCCCCCAATTTTTTATTTTCCCAAGGGTAAGAGAAGAAATTGGAACTCAAAAGTTGTTTTGCCATTTGCTCTGAGTATGCCGATACCCCATATGTGAGGGTAAACCACTGTTTGGGCGCATGGCAGAGCTCGGAAGGGAAGGAGTGCCATTTGACTTTTCAAAGCAAAACTGACTGGAATTGAGATGGGACGCCATGTTGTGTTTGGAGAGCCCCTGATGTGCCTAAACATTGAAACCCCCCACAAGTGACACCATTTTGGAAAGTAGACCCCCTAAGGAACTTATCTAGATGTGTTTTGACAGCTTTGAACCCCCAAGTGTTTCACTACAGTTTATAACGCAGAGCCGTGAAAATAAAAATTATTATTATTTTTTTTCACAAAAATTTTTTAGCCCCAGTTTTGTATTTTCCCAAGGGTAACAGGAGAAATTTGACCCCAAAAGTTGTTATCCAATTTGTCCTGAGTACGCTGATACCCCATATGTGGGAGGGAACCACCGTTTGGGCGTATGGCAGAGCTCGGAAGGGAAGGAGCGCCATTTGGAATGCAGACTTAGATGGATTGGTCTGCAGGCGTCACGATGCATTTGTAGGGCCCCTGATGCACCTAAACAGTAGAAACCCCCCACAAGTGACACCATTTTGGAAACTAGACCCCCCAAGGAACTTATCTAGATGTGTTGTGAGAACCCCAAGTGTTTCACTACAGTTTATAACGCAGAGTCGTGAAAATAAAAATAAATTTTTTTCCCACAAAAATGTTTTTTTTTAGCCCCCCAAATTTTTATTTTCCCAAAGGTAACAAGAGAAATTCGACCCCAATAGTTGTTGTCCAATTTGTCCTGAGTATGCTGATACCCCATATGTTGGGGTACACCCCTGTTTTGGCGCACGGGAGAGCTCGGAAGGGAAGGAGCACTGTTTTACTTTTTCAACGCAGAATTGGCTGGAATTGAGATCGGACCCCATGTCGCATTTAGAGAGCCCTGATGTGCCTAAACAGTGGAAACCCCCAATTCTAACTGAAAACCTATCCCAAACACACCCCTAACCCTAATCCCAACCACACCTCTAACCACACCCCTAACCCTGACACACCCCTAACCCTAATCCCAACCGTAAATGTAATCCAAACCCTAACCCTAACTTTAGCCCCAACCCTAACTGTAGCTTTAACCCTAACTGTAGCCCTAACCCTAACTGTAGCCCCAACCCTAACCCCAACCCTAGCCCCAACCCTAACCCTAACGGTAAAATGGAAATAAATACATTTTTTAATTTTTTTACGTTTCCCTAACTAAGGAGGTGTTGAAGGGGGGTTTGATTTACTTTTATAGCGGGTTTTTTAGCGGATTTTTATGATTGGCAGCTGTCACACACTAAAAGACGCTTTTTATTGCAAAAAATATTTTTTTGCGTTACCACATTTTGAGAGCTATAATTTTTCGATATTTTGGTCCACATAGTCATGTGAGGTCTTGTTATTTGCGGGACAAGTTGACGTTTTTATTGGTACCATTTTTGGGCATGTGACAATTGTTGATCGCTTTTTATTCCGATTCTTGTGAGGCAAAATGACCAAAAACCAGCTATTCATGAATTTCTTTTTTTTTTTTTGGGGGGGGGGGGGGGGTTATACCGTTTCACGTTTGCTAAAATGAATAAAGCAATTTTATTCTTCGGGTCAGTACGATTACAGCGATACCTCATTTAGATTATTTTTTCATGTTTTGCTGCTTTTATACAATAAAAACTATTTCATAGAAAAGATAATTATTTTTGCATCGCTTTATTCTGAGGAGTATAACTTTTTTATTGTTTTGCTGATGATGCTGTATTGTGGCTCATTTTTTGAGGGACAAGATGACGTTTTCAGCGGTACCATGGTTATTTGCATCTGTCTTTTTGATCGTGTGTTATTCCACTTTTTGTTCGGCGGTATGAAATAAAGCGTTTTTTGCCTTTTTTTACGGTGTTCACTGAAGGGGTTAACTAGTGAGCCAGTTTTATAGGTCAGGTCGTTACGGACGCGGCGATACTAAATATGTGTACTTTTATTTATTTTTTTTTTAATTTAGATAAAGAAATGTATTTATGGGAACAATATATATATTTTTTCTCTTTATTTATTACCGTAACTTTTTTTTTTTTTTTTTTACACATTTAAAAGATCTGACGTGCACTGTTCCTGGCTTACCAGCGCTTGCTCTGAGCAGGCACTTGGTAAGCCACCTCCCTGCAGGACCCGGAAGTAGCCATTTTGGATCCGGGTCCTGCAGGGAGGAGACGCTCGGTACAAGGTAAGCTCATCGCCTAGTACCGATCGTCTCAGGGAAGCCCCCAGGGAGCCCCCTCCCTGCGCGATGCTTCCCTGTACCGCCGGAACACTGCAATCATGTTTGATCGCAGTGTGTCGGGGGTTAATGTGCCGGGAGCGGTCCATGACCGCTCCTGGCACATAGTGCCGGATGTCGGCTGCGATAGTCAGCTGACACCCGGTTGCAATCGGCCACGCTCCCCCCGTGAGTGTGGCCGATCGCATATGACGTACTATCCCGTCACTGGGAATTAAGTCCCAGGTCACCTTGATGGGATAGTACGTCATATGGGATTAAGGGGTTAAAGACTTGTCCAGAATTATGAAAAAGGGTCCCTTTTCTTTTCTCTGTGCCTGGGGCTGCAGCCTTCACTGGATACTAAAAAAAAAATTCCAACTAGCTCTAGAAAATAAAGCTAAAAATTAAGCAAAAGCTGCCCACGTTAACAAATAATTTTTCTTGTGGAAAATCTTGGACATAAAACAAATACCAATATAACTGCAAGTTCAACTTACCACATTTCTACTATTAATGTCCCCCAAGTACACCACAGCGTTCATTAATGGGGCCCAATTCTGGATTTCTCTTTGCCAGGACGTTAAAGTAGAAAGGGGAACCACAATCAAAAATGGCCCATAAAGCTGATGTTCATGGAACAAATAATTTAAGAAAGAAATGGTTTGAATGGTTTTTCCCAATCCCATTTCATCTGCCAAGATGCAACTGTTTCCTCTGTAGAAAAATGACACAATTTCAATTATTTCTGCTGCCCAACAGAAGCACAATTGCAGTTGCAATTCATTTTCATTGTCAATGTGCGCCAACATAAAAGCAAAATGGCATGCAGCATTAAAGTGCACTAAGCGTAAACCTGGTCATAAGGGGTTCTTCCAACATACATTTATCACATATTGGCACGGGTGAATAGGGGGAGCAACAGTCAGGTGCCCACCAGAAGTGTACATAGAAATCATAGGGCCCCAAAGCATAGGTTCTAATTGTACCCCATTACACATGTGCTGCAATAAAAATCCCCCGTTGCCTCCAAAAAATGTTATATATGTTATTAGTGGTGTCATGCCACATAGCATAGGTGTAATCTCAGAAAGGCATAGCTCACGATCTCCCTGCAGACAGACATTACTGAAGCACTTGCACAGCAATATTTCCACTGTTGAAGCACTTTAGTGTTCTCACCCACTACAATATGCTAAAGACCATGAAAGGGGTATGTTGCTTCCCAAAATGGGCCCTATGCACGGAATGATACCCCCACAGTTCCACTCACAGTATAATGCCCTTCACAGCCACAGCCTGAGGTTGCAGATGCTTTTGTAGTTGTGACTTGGAGGGGGAGTACAGGGTCATTCAGCAGCGGGTTTCCCAAATTATAAGGGTGCTGCTATCAGCAGCAGGCCACTGATTCCTGCTGATCAGAGATATGTCACCTAGCCTGTGATTGCCTAATAAATAACTGTCATGGCACAAGCCCTTTAAAGTAGCAGTAATATAATTTGCATGCAAGAAACACATGCAAGTAACTAGCAAAGAGAATAATGCAGCACTTACTTGCACCATGAGTGTGCCAGCCAGTTTAGGCCATTTAATTGATAGTCTCTTAGCTCCAGTGTATCAGTCCTTCCAATGTAGGATGGCTGCTTCTTCAGAGCCACAAACCTCGGCCTTAGTTTTAAAACCTGGGACAAATATTACATCTGTTCATACAATCCAGCATGTAGCATAAAGCATTAACATATGGAGACCAGTGTAATTACATACACACTAATGCTACTGATGTCTAAAAATGCTAAAGAAATACTGCGCATAATATACTTGGAATATATACTCCCCGCTTAGTAATTCCCACCTGTGCAGCTGTATTACAGGTGGGCTTTGGTCCTATAACACTGATTTGCAACTAGAGGGGTTCTTCGCTGTCAGATAATGTTCCACATCTGGTGTAGTTCGATAAAAAAAAATAAGCCGTGCTTTGATTGCTTTCTCTGGGTCCTCATGTGAGCTGCGACGCCGATATCAAATCAACAGCGCGGCAGCCAGTTAGCTCAGCGGCTCTGAACTCCGAAAGGGAGATCCATCTACATTGGCAATGATCCGGAGCTCACTGATTGGCTGCGGCACTAATGTCATGTCGACAATGCTGCAACCAATGTCAGACACCAGAAGCAGCAGCAGACACTCACCGGTGGGCAGGAGAAAGAGGACAATGTGGTTTGTTTGTTTTTTGCTTTTTTTTTTTTTAACAAACTACAGCTGGAAGCGTAGCTGAAACTAAGCTTATATGTATTGTCAGCTTTCATAAAAGCAAACTAAAAAAAACAAACAGCTATCACATTTGGAGGCAGCCTGTTTCAACAAGAATCTGCTTCTCAGATATTTCTGCAATGGACAAAGTAAGCAAAGTCTCGTTTCTTTAGTAAAGGGGTTGTTAGGAGTGATTAAATCATTAATGGTTTCATCTAAAAGCAGACCATATAATTTTTATTTGTACTGTCTGGTATTGCAGCTCAGCTCCATTGACGTGAATGAGGCAGAGCTGCAACACCACATACAACCCGAGTACAGGTGTGGCACTGTCTTTGGAAGAAAGCAGCTATGGCCATTTGTTTTCAGAGAAACTCTTTTAGACTAAACAAGCTCTGTCATATTGATAAACACTGGGAGGACGCGGGGCAGGGAAGACGCGGGGCAGGGAAGACGCGGGGCAGGGAAGACGCGGGGCAGGGAAGACGCGGGGCAGGGAAGACGCGGGGCAGGGAAGACGCGGGGCAGGGAAGACGCGGGGCAGGGAGGACGCGGGGCAGGGAGGACGCGGGGCAGGGAGGACGCGGGGCAGGGAGGACGCGAGGCAGGGAGGACGCGAGGCAGGGAGGACGCGAGGCAGGGAAGACGCGAGGCAGGGAAGACGCGAGGCAGGGAAGACGCGAGGCAGGGAAGACGCGAGGCAGGGAAGACGCGAGGCAGGGAAGACGCGAGGCAGGGAAGACGCGAGGCAGGGAAGACGCGAGGCAGGGAAGACGCGAGGCAGGGAAGACGCGAGGCAGGGAAGACGCGAGGCAGGGAAGACGCGAGGCAGGGAAGACGCGAGGCAGGGAAGACGCGAGGCAGGGAAGACGCGAGGCAGGGAAGACGCGAGGCAGGGAAGACGCGAGGCAGGGAAGACGCGAGGCAGGGAAGACGCGAGGCAGGGAAGACGCGAGGCAGGGAAGACGCGAGGCAGGGAAGACGCGAGGCAGGGAAGACGCGAGGCAGGGAAGACGCGAGGCAGGGAAGACGCGAGGCAGGGAAGACGCGAGGCAGGGAAGACGCGAGGCAGGGAAGACGCGAGGCAGGGAAGACGCGAGGCAGGGAAGACGCGAGGCAGGGAAGACGCGAGGCAGGGAAGACGCGAGGCAGGGAAGACGCGAGGCAGGGAAGACGCGAGGCAGGGAAGACGCGAGGCAGGGAAGACGCGAGGCAGGGAAGACGCGAGGCAGGGAAGACGCGAGGCAGGGAAGACGCGAGGCAGGGAAGACGCGAGGCAGGGAAGACGCGAGGCAGGGAAGACGCGAGGCAGTCCTCTGCATCTATTAACTCTTACCTTGCAATCCTTAAAAGGAATGGTTTTGGACTGATTTCTACTGAAGTATTCATCGATGTGTGCCTGAAATTTTTTTGCAATAAGTGCACCATCCTCCCAACTGCACTCTGAATACGGAAGCCCCTGCCACTTGCAAAAATAATCTGGGTATCCTGCTGCAGATTTCTGATTGGAATGAGCTGGGGAAAAAAAAAAATGTACTGTGAGCTCAAAGCATCTACACATTTTATAGCTGTAGAAGAACAATGAAAGCACTGATCACTGAAGCGCACAAAGGGTTAAAATACACTTACTATTAGGCTATGTGCACAAGTATTAATTATGATTCTGAATTAGACTGAATTCTAGAATGCATTTGGCTACTCATCACTACTACAATATTATCATCATCTGCACCATCTAATCGAGCTGTTCTCCTCTTCCCACAGGTATGCACTGACTTTACCCAGCTCTCCCTGGCTTCTGAATGTCTCTGTATACTGCACTGGCTTTTCTATGCTTCCCCTGGATCTGAGTGTCTTGGTGCAGCACATATAATCCTTTTAGTATGCTTTCTCACCTATGAGCTTGTTTCCATGACCTGTTTTCATGTATCCCATTGTGTGATCCTGGCATCTCTTTGAGTGGTCAGTCTTACCCCTCCCTCACTTTATGACCTTTGCTTAACTCTCTACATCTGGTCTCCCATACCCAGCCACCCCCTCATTCACACCTGATTGCCCCTAACTGGGGATATATTCACATGCAGGAGTCTGCTATAGACTCAGTCTGCTGCAAATCATCTTTTAACTTCCATCTTTTAAATTACATCTTTTTAATTATGATTCTGAATTAGACTGAATTACATCTTTTTAATTATGATTCTGAATTAGACTGAATTACATCTTTTTAATTATGATTCTGAATTAGACTGAATTGGACTGGAATTGACTGGAAGGTAACAGAACACCAACCACTACAATGTTTCGGTTTCATTTCTCTTTCACACCCATACTACTTTCCTTCTTACAATCTCCTGCAATCCCTCCTCCTAGTAAGGAACTAGTCATTTCTTCCTCCATACTCCCCAGCCATCTCACCTTCTCCTCAGAACTGTTCCTCCACATACAATCCTTTTTATCCAGACACACACGGCCGCATCATGTCCTATCCTGCTCCCACCTTCTAATGACCTGTCTGTTACTCCTCATTGCTGGTGACATATCCCCAAATCCCGGCCCTCCCCAATTCATCCCCACACTCGTTTCTAACCCCCTGCCACGATCCTCCGCATGTTTTCCCAACCACGACAACCTCATACCCATTCATCCAGCCCCCACTCCCCAGCTCCCCCTACTTGGAGCACTATGGAACGCACGCTCCATCTGCCACAAACTGACATTTATCCATGACCTCTTCATCACCAACAAACTCTCCTTCCTCGGCCTCACTGAAACCTGGCTCACCCCCTCTGACTCGGCCTCTCCAGCTGCGCTCTCCTATGGCGGATTCCACCTCTCTCACACCCCTCGCCCCAGCAACAAACGCGGTGGAGGAGTTGGCTTGCTCCTGTCCGACACCTGCTCCTTCACTCCAATCCCGCTACCACCCTCCGCTACTCTTCCCTCGTTTGAGGTGCACTCTGTCCGCATCTATTCCCCCTCCAACCTCCAGCTGGCTGTCATCTACCGCCCCCCAGAACTAGCCATCTCCACCTTTCTCGACCACTTCACCACCTGGCTACTTCATTTCCTCTCTGTTGACATCCCCACTATCATCATGGGTGATTTCAATGTCCCCATTGACACTTTCACCTCAGCTACCTCTAAACTTTTATCACTGACTGCCTCCTTTGGCCTCACTCAATGGTCCTCTGAGGCCACTCACAAAGATGGCCACACGCTGGACCTCATCTTCACCCGCCTCTGCTCCCTTACTAATCTCACTAACACACCCCTCCCCCTGTCTGACCACAACCTACTGACATTCTCGTCCCTCTCCTCTCCTAGTGTGCAACCCCCACTCCACAAACTCACTCACCCTCGCAGAAATCTCAAACATCTCAACTTACAATCACTCTCTGAGTCCCTTCCCCCTCTCACAGACATAGCTTCCCTTCATGACACAGATGCTGCTGCCACTTTTTATAACACCACAATAACAACAACACTCGATTCGGCCGCCCCACTCATGCATAGTAAAACTCGTACAATTAACAGGCAGCCCTGGCTGACCAGCCTGACCAAAGAATTGAGACGGGCTTCCAGGATTGCTGAGCGGAGATGGAAGCGATCCCACTCTGCCGACCACTTCACTGCATACAAGCAGTCCCTCGCCAGCTTCAAGTCTGCGCTCACTGACGCAAAACAAACTTACTTCTCATCCCTCATATCCTCCCTGTCTCACAACCCTAAACAGCTTTTCAACACTTTCAATTCTCTACTCCGTCCCCCCGCACCTCCTCCCTCCCCCCTCATTTCTGCTGATGACTTCGCCTCTTTCTTTAAACAGAAGATCAATACGATCAGAGAAAGCTTTGGCCCACAGCGCCCACTGCCCCTCTTAGCTGCTTAACCCTGCTCCTCCAAAACCAGCTTCTCCACCATGACAGAAGATCAGCTCTCCACCCTCCTGTCAAGATCACACCTCACCACCTGCACGCTTGACCCGCTCCCATCCCACCTCATCCCTAACCTTTCCACGGTCTTCATCCCAACCCTAACGCACCTCTTCAACCTCTCACTCACAACAGGTGTCTTTCCCTCATCCTTCAAGCATGCCAAGATCACACCCATCCTCAAAAAGCCCTCCCTCGACCCATCCTCTGTGTCTAGCTATCGCCCAATATCTCTTCTCCCTTATGCCTCCAAATTGCTGGAGCAACACGTCCATCTTGAACTGTCCTCCCACTTCTCCTCCTGCTCCCTCTTTGATCGGTTACAATCAGGCTTCCGTTCCCATCACTCAACTGAAACTGCCCTAACTAAAGTCACCAATGACCTACTAACTGCCAGGAGCAAGCGACACTACTCTGTCCTCCTTCTCCTGGACTTGTCTTCTGCCTTTGACACTGTTGACCACTCCCTTTTGCTACAAATCCTCTCATCCCTTGGCATAAGAGACTTGGCCCTTTCCTGGATCTCGTCATATCTGACAGACCGAACATTCAGTGTCTCCCTCCCCCACACCACCTCCTCACTTCGCCCCTTGTCAGTCGGTGTTCCTCAAGGCTCTGTTCTAGGACCCCTACTCTTCTCCATCTACACTTTCGGCCTGGGACAGCTCATAGAATCCCACGGTATGCAGTACCATCTCTACGCCGACGACACGCAGATCTACCTCTCCGGACCTGACCTCTCCTCCTTGCTTACCAAAATCCCGCACTGTCTGTCTGCCATTTCAGCCTTCTTTTCTGCTCGCTTTCTACAACTGAACATGGACAAAACAGAATTCATCATCTTTCCCCCATCTCACTCTACCCCTCCACCACATCTATCCATCAATGTCAATGGCTGCTCACTATCCCCAGTCCCACACGCCCGGTGCCTCGGGGTGATCCTCGACTCTGCCCTCTCTTTCAAGCCACATATCCAAGCCCTTGCCTCCTCCTGTCGTCTCAAACTCAAAAATATTTCCCGGATCCGTGCTTTCCTTGACCGCAACACTGCAAAAACGCTAGTGCATGCCCTTATCATCTCCCGCCTCGACTACTGCAACCTCCTACTCTCTGGACTCCCCTCTAGCACTCTGGCACCACTCCAATCCATCCTACACTCTGCTGCCCGACTAATCCACCTGTCCCCCCGCTATTCCCCAGCCTCTCCCCTGTGTCAAGCCCTTCACTGGCTTCCTATCGCCCAGAGAGTCCAGGTCAAAACCCTCACACTGACATACAAAGCCATTCACAACCTGTCTCCTCCATACATCTGTGACATGGTCTCCCGGTACCTACCTACACGCGACCTCCGATCCTCCCAAGACCTCCTTCTCTACTCCCCTCTCATCTCTTCTTCCCATAACCGCATCCAAGACTTCTCCCGTGCTTCCCCCATACTCTGGAACTCTCTACCCCAACACATCAGACTTGCGCCTACCATAGAAACCTTCAAAAAGAACCTGAAGACTCATCTCTTCCGACAAGCCTACAGCCTGCAGTGATCCTCAACCTACTGAACAGCCGCACAGCCAGCTCTTCCCTCTCCTAATGTATCCTCACCCACCCCCTGCAGACTGTGAGCCCTCGCGGGCAGGGTCCTCCCTCCTTATGTACTCGTGTGCCTTGTTATCTGCTCATGTTTAATGTAATTGTCTATATTTGCCCCGTATTCACATGTAAAGCGCCATGGAATAAATGGCGCTATAAAAATGTATAATAATAATAATAATAATAATAAAAAGTACAGGTTTTTTTGCGTTTTTTCACGCTAAAAACCCTATAAAAACTCATTAAAAACGCATACATTATGCATTCTATCATTTAGAATGCATTCTGTATGTTTTGTGCACATGGATGCATTTTTTTCCGCGAAAAAAACGCATGCGGTAAAAAAATGAGCATGTTCATTATTTTTGCGGATTTTCTGCGTTTTTCCCGCAATTCTATGCATTTGGGAAAAAACGCACAAAAAACGCACCAAAAACGCGTCAAAATCGCGGTAAAAACGCATGTGGATTTCTGGCAGAAATGTCCGGATTTTGTCAGGAAAATTTCTGCAAGAAATCCTGACGTGTGCACATACCCTCATACTTTATAGCACTCCAACGTATTCCACAGCACTTTACAATGAGGAAAAATGAAGCTCTAAAAAGACATTTAAACCATTCACCAACACTTGCTAGAAAGACTGTTACAGAAGACAGAATCTTCTTTATCACGGCTCAGCTCACGCGTGCCATAGCGGCAGATTCTTTGTCTGAAGGACTTTCCATGGGAAGAAGTGTTGTTTTCAATAGGACAGCAAACAGTAATGCATGTTGGGCTTTCCTTGCCATCAAATCTGATGAATTGCAAATGATGTTGCAAACAGAGCCTTGAATACGAATGTGAACATAACCCAACTTTCATTTAACCCTGCTGTTCTGTTCGGTCTGGGGAGACCTATTTTGAACTTTGGTATTTTTTGGGGTGTTCAAGATGCGGTTCTGAACCTTGTGGTTGATTGACTTAAATGAGGATGGGTCGGTCGGCCACGGGTTTCAGAGCCGCATCTTGAATATTTTAAAGAATATTGAAGTTCAAAGTCGGTCATTTTTGACCAACAGAACAGCAGGGTTAAGGTCATCACATTACTGCTGCCCACTACAGGCAGTATGGAGTAGGTACAGGCCCCCTGCAGAGCATGCAGGTCAGCAAGCCTCAAGAATAGGGCAATAGCGGAAAAATGGACTCAAAGTTAGGTTCTCATCATATTATGTGATCACAATTCTGTATATGCCACAGACAGCTTTCACTGTATCCTTATACAGCTGAATACATCTAATGAAGACTGCGGTGAAAACATGTATACCGCATGCTGGGTGTTTATTGGCACACAGTAATGACTTCATCCCCCTGGTTCACAATACGTATAACAGAAAAATGTATGCCAAAAGCACAGTATAAGGCCTAGAGTCACGTTCTCACCAATGATTCTTTCCACAATTTGATACTGTTTATGAAGGTCATCTGTCAGCTCCTGCTGACAGTTATAATACTCTATATCTTCTGGAGAAGCAGCTTTCAACCTGCAAAATGTAAAGGACAAATCAGTTTAATCTTACTTCTTAGGAATCTGAAAAAATTGTTAAAGGCAATCGCAGTGAGAAGTCCAAAAGTCAATCTTACTAAAGGTACAAGTAGATTAGTGGGAGGAGGAGGCAGGAGAGACCCTCATCTCATTTTCTTGCTCACGCCGGACTGTCAATCACGCCACTGTGTGAACCAGCAAACTGTGATTAAACACACACTGTAGCATCAAATTGGTGAATAAAGGGATCACTGAGCATCTTATTCGGAGGCAGAGGACGGGCTCCTAATTTATTATAGGGGTTAATCTCCTTGACAGGTTCCCTCTAAACGTTGTTTCCGCTCAGGTCAGGAAAGATTCAGAAAACCTCTCCCCGGCTGCAATCTGTTTTTTAAAACACATTGTGTTTTTCTTCCTCTCCCTGGGTTCTGCCTGTATAGATGACACAGGCCCGAGCTCACTGACTGGCTGCAGTATTCTCAGTGTGGGGCCATCGCTACTAGCCAAGCTCTGCAGCTCTGCCTGTATAGATGACACGAGCCCGAGCTCACTGACTGGCTGCAGGATTCTCAGTGTGAGGCCATCGCTACTAGCCAAGCTCTGCAGCTCTGCCTGTATAGATGACACGGGCCCCTGAGCTCACTGACTGGCTGCAGTATTCTCAGTGTGAGGCCATCGCTACTAGCCAAGCTCTGCAGTTCTGCCTGTATAGATGAGACAGGCCCGAGCTCACCGACTGGCTGCAGTATTCTCAGTGTGAGGCCATCGCTACTAGCCAAGCTCTGCAGCTCTGCCTGTATAGATGACACGGGCCCCTGAGCTCACTGACTGGCTGCAGTATTCTCAGTGTGAGGCCATCGCTACTAGCCAAGCTCTGCAGTTCTGCCTGTATAGATGACACGGGCCCCTGAGCTCACTGACTGGCTGCAGTATTCTGAGTGTGAGGCCATCGCTACTAGCCAAGCTCTGCAGTTCTGCCTGTATAGATGACACAGGCCCGAGCTCACTGACTGGCTGCAGTATTCTCAGTGTGAGGCCATCGCTACTAGCCAAGCTCTGCAGCTCTGCCTGTATTGATGACACAGGCCCGAGCTCACCGACTGGCTGCAGTATTCTCAGTGTGAGGCCATCGCTACTAGCCAAGCTCAGCAGTTCTGCCTGTATTGATGACACAGGCCCGAGCTCACCGACTGGCTGCAGTATTCTCAGTGTGAGGCCATCGCTACTAGCCAAGCTCTGCAGTTCTGCCTGTATAGATGACACAGGCCCGAGCTCACTGACTGGCTGCAGTATTCTCAGTGTGAGGCCATCGCTACTAGCCAAGCTCTGCAGTTCTGCCTGTATAGATGACACAGGCCCGAGCTCACCGACTGGCTGCAGTATTCTCAGTGTGAGGCCATCGCTACTAGCCAAGCTCTGCAGCTCTGCCTGTATAGATGACACGGGCCCCTGAGCTCACTGACTGGCTGCAGTATTCTCAGTGTGAGGCCATCGCTACTAGCCAAGCTCTGCAGCTCTGCCTGTATAGATGACACGGGCCCCTGAGCTCACTGACTGGCTGCAGTATTCTCAGTGTTAGGCCATCGCTACTAGCCAAGCTCTGCAGTTCTGCCTGTATAGATGACACGGGCCCGAGCTCACTGACTAGCTGCAGTATTCTCAGTGTTAGGCCATCGCTACTAGCCAAGCTCTGCAGTTCTGCCTGTATAGATGACACGGGCCCCTGAGCTCACTGACTGGCTGCAGTATTCTCAGTGTTAGGCCATCGCTACTAGCCAAGCTCTGCAGCTCTGCCTGTATAGATGACACGGGCCCCTGAGCTCACTGACTGGCTGCAGGATTCTCAGTGTGAGGCCATCGCTACTAGCCAAGCTCTGCAGCTCTGCCTGTATAGATGACACGGGCCCCTGAGCTCACTGACTGGCTGCAGGATTCTCAGTGTTAGGCCATCGCTACTAGCCAAGCTCTGCAGTTCTGCCTGTATAGATGACACAGGCCCGAGCTCACTGACTGGCTGCAGGATTCTCAGTGTGAGGCCATCGCTACTAGCCAAGCTCTGCAGTTCTGCCTGTATAGATGACACGGGCCCCTGAGCTCACTGACTGGCTGCAGGATTCTCAGTGTTAGGCCATCGCTACTAGCCAAGCTCTGCAGCTCTGCCTGTATAGATGACACGGGCCCCTGAGCTCACTGACTGGCTGCAGGATTCTCAGTGTGAGGCCATCGCTACTAGCCAAGCTCTGCAGTTCTGCCTGTATAGATGACACGGGCCCCTGAGCTCACTGACTGGCTGCAGTATTCTCAGTGTGAGGCTATCGCCACTAGCCAAGCTCAGCAGTTCTGCCTGTATAGATGACACAGGCCCGAGCTCACCGACTGGCTGCAGTATTCTCAGTGTGAGGCCATTGCCACTAGTCAAGCTCTGCAGTTCTGTCCGGATAGATGACACGAGCCCGAGCTCACTGACTGGCTGCAGGATTCTCAGTGTGAGGCCATCGCTACTAGCCAAGCTCTGCAGTTCTGCCTGTATAGATGACACAGGCCCCTGAGCTCACTGACTGGCTGCAGTATTCTCAGTGTGAGGCCATCGCTACTAGCCAAGCTCTGCAGTTCTGCCTGTATAGATGACACGGGCCCCTGAGCTCACTGACTGGCTGCAGTATTCTCAGTGTGAGGCCATTGCCACTAGCCAAGCTCTGCAGTTCTGCCTGTATAGATGACACGAGCCCCTGAGCTCACTGACTGGCTGCAGTATTCTCAGTGTGAGGCCATTGCCACTAGCCAAGCTCTGCAGTTCTGCCTGTATAGATGACACGAGCCCCTGAGCTCACTGACTGGCTGCAGTATTCTCAGTGTGAGGCCATCGCTACTAGCCACGCTCTGCAGTTTTGCCTGTATAGATGACACGGGCCCCTGAGCTCACTGACTGGCTGCAGTATTCTCAGTGTGAGGCCATCGCTACTAGCCAAGCTCTGCAGTTCTGCCTGTATAGATGACACGGGCCCCTGAGCTCACTGACTGGCTGCAGAATTCTCAGTGTGAGGCCATCGCTACTAGCCAAGCTCTACAGTTCTGTCCGGATAGATGACACGAGCCCGAGCTCACTGACTGGCTGCAGTATTCTCAGTGTGAGGCCATCGCTACTAGCCAAGCTCTGCAGTTCTGCCTGTATAGATGACACGGGCCCCTGAGCTCACTGACTGGCTGCAGTATTCTCAGTGTGAGGCCATTGCCACTAGCCAAGCTCTGCAGTTCTGCCTGTATAGATGACACAGGCCCCTGAGCTCACTGACTGGCTGCAGTATTCTCAGTGTGAGGCCATCACTACTAGCCAAGCTCTGCAGTTCTGCCTGTATAGATGACACGGGCCCCTGAGCTCACTGACTGGCTGCAGTATTCTCAGTGTGAGGCCATCACTACTAGCCAAGCTCTGCAGTTCTGCCTGTATAGATGACACGGGCCCCTGAGCTCACTGACTGGCTGCAGAATTCTCAGTGTGAGGCCATCGCTACTAGCCAAGCTCTACAGTTCTGTCCGGATAGATGACACGAGCCCGAGCTCACTGACTGGCTGCAGTATTCTCAGCGTGAGGCCACTGCCACTAGCCAAGCTCAGCAGTTCTGCCTGTATAGATGACACAGGCCCGAGCTCACCGACTGGCTGCAGTATTCTCAGTGTGAGGCCATTGCCACTAGCCAAGCTCTGCAGTTCTGCCTGTATAGATGACACAGGCCCCTGAGCTCACTGACTGGCTGCAGTATTCTCAGCGTGAGGCCACTGCCACTAGCCAAGCTCTACAGTTCTGTCCGGATAGATGACACGAGCCCGAGCTCACTGACTGGCTGCAGTATTCTCAGTGTGAGGCCATCGCTACTAGCCAAGCTCTGCAGTTCTGCCTGTATAGATGACACGGGCCCCTGAGCTCACTGACTGGCTGCAGTATTCTCAGTGTGAGGCCATCGCCACTAGCCAAGCTCAGCAGTTCTGCCTGTATAGATGACACAGGCCCGAGCTCACCGACTGGCTGCAGTATTCTCAGTGTGAGGCCATTGCCACTAGCCAAGCTCTGCAGTTCTGCCTGTATAGATGACACGAGCCCCTGAGCTCACTGACTGGCTGCAGTATTCTCAGTGTGAGGCCATCACTACTAGCCAAGCTCTGCAGTTCTGCCTGTATAGATGACACGGGCCCCTGAGCTCACTGACTGGCTGCAGTATTCTCAGTGTGAGGCCATCGCCACTAGCCAAGCTCAGCAGTTCTGCCTGTATAGATGACACGAGCCCCTGAGCTCACTGACTGGCTGCAGTATTCTCAGTGTGAGGCCATCACTAGTAGCCAAGCTCTGCAGTTCTGCCTGTATAGATGACACAGGCCCGAGCTCACCGACTGGCTGCAGTATTCTCAGTGTGAGGCCATTGCCACTAGCCAAGCTCTGCAGTTCTGCCTGTATAGATGACACGAGCCCCTGAGCTCACTGACTGGCTGCAGTATTCTCAGTGTGAGGCCATCACTACTAGCCAAGCTCTGCAGTTCTGCCTGTATAGATGACACAGGCCCGAGCTCACCGACTGGCTGCAGTATTCTCAGTGTGAGGCCATCACTACTAGCCAAGCTCTGCAGTTCTGCCTGTATAGATGACACGGGCCCCTGAGCTCACTGACTGGCTGCAGTATTCTCAGTGTGAGGCCATCGCCACTAGCCAAGCTCTGCAGTTCTGCCTGTATAGATGACACAGGCCCCTGAGCTCACTGACTGGCTGCAGGATTCTCAGTGTGAGGCCATCGCCACTAGCCAAGCTCTGCAGTTCTGTCCGGATAGATGACACGAGCCCGAGCTCACTGACTGGCTGCAGTATTCTCAGTGTGAGGCCATCGCTACTAGCCAAGCTCTGCAGTTCTGCCTGTATAGATGACACGGGCCCCTGAGCTCACTGACTGGCTGCAGTATTCTCAGTGTGAGGCCATCGCTACTAGCCAAGCTCTGCAGTTCTGTCCGAATAGATGACAAACAGAACCGTTTTAAAGTGTAATCCGTTATTTTTCCCCATAAATGACTAATACAAGTGAAAATGAGAAACTTTGTAATATATACGGTACCTAATCAGTGAAATTAGCATTTTATCTTCTCCCCCCACGTTTGGTCTTTGTGCAATTTTACCCACAAATTGAGAGTCAATCTGATTTCGGTGAAGAGATATTCCTATTACTGAGATAGGAGATGACAGCTGCTGCTTATAAGGCTCTACAGAGGAAGGAGGATGAGGAAGAGGCAGACACAGACAGTCTGCTGCAGGTTCTCCTGAAATTACAACACATTTTCAAATACTCTAGTCCTACCCCATCCTCCCACGTAAAATATATACTCGCCTCCAGGGTCTGCGGTATTTCAACTATGCTGGCGCTGTCATGTGGGGGAAGGGCGAGTGTTGCAGCCAATCTGCAACCGGCAGACATAGCTCAAACATCCGCAATACAGTGCCAGTCTAGGAGAAAGCTATACGGTTTTATTAAACTACAAGGGGATGACACGTCAGAAGGGGTTGTTTAACCCCTTCATGACCCAGCCTATTTTGACCTTAAAGACCTTGCCGTTTTTTGCAATTCTGACCAGTGTCCCTTTATGAGGTAATAACTCAGGAACGCTTCAACGGATCCTAGCGGTTCTGAGATTGTTTTTTCGTGACATATTGGGCTTCATGTTAGTGGTAAATTTAGGTCAATAAATTCTGCGTTTATTTGTGATAAAAACGGAAATTTGGCGAAAATTTTGAAAATTTCGCAATTTTCACATTTTGAATTTTTATTCTGTTAAACCAGAGAGATATGTGACACAAAATAGTTAATAAATAACATTTCCCACATGTTTACTTTACATCAGCACAATTTTGGAAACAAAATTTTTTTTTGTTAGGAAGTTATAAGGGTTAAAATTTGACCAGCGATTTGTCATTTTTACAACGAAATTTACAAAACCATTTTTTTTAGGGACCACCTCACATTTGAAGTCAGTTTGAGGGGTCTATATGGCTGAAAATACCCCAAAGTGACACCATTCTAAAAACTGCACCCCTCAAGGTACTCAAAACCACATTCAAGAAGTTTATTAACCCTTCAGGTGCTTCACAGCAGCAGAAGCAACATGGAAGGAAAAAATGAACATTTAACTTTTTAGTCACAAAAATTATCTTTTAGTAACATTTTTTTTTATTTTCCCAATGGTAAAAGGAGAAACTGAACCACGAAAGTTGTTGTCCAATTTGTCCTGAGTACGCTGATACCTCATATGTGGGGGTAAACCACTGTTTGGGCGCACGGCAGGGCTTGGAAGGGAAGGAGCGCCATTTGACTTTTTGAATCAAAAATTGGCTCCACTCTTTAGCGGACACCATGTCACGTTTGGAGAGCCCCCGTGTGCCTAAAAATTGGAGCTCCCCCACAAGTGACCCCATTTTGGAAACTAGACGCCCCAAGGAACTTATCTAGATGCATAGTGAGCACTTTGAACCCCCAGGTGCTTCACAAATTGATCCGTAAAAATGAAAAAGTACTTTTTTTTCACAAAAAAATTCTTTTAGCCTCAATTTTTTCATTTTCACATGGGCAACAGGATAAAATGGATCCTAAAATGTGTTGGGCAATTTCTCCTGAGTACGCCGATACCTCATATGTGGGGGTAAACCACTGTTTGGGCACATGGTAAGGCTCGGAAGGGAAGGAGCGCCATTTGACTTTTTGAATGAAAAATTATTTCCATCGTTAGCGGACACCATGTCGCGTTTGGAGAGCTCCTGTGTGCCTAAACATTGGCGCTCCCCCACAAGTGACCCCATTTTGGAAACTAGACCCCCCAAGGAACTTATCTAGATGCATATTGAGCACTTTAAACCCCCAGGTGCTTCACAAAAGTTTATAACGCAGAGCCATGAAAATAAAAAATAATTTTTCTTTCCTCAAAAATGATTTTTTAGCCTGGAATTTCCTATTTTGCCAAGGATAATAGGAGAAATTGGACCCCAAATATTGTTGTCCAGTTTGTCCTGAGTACGCTGATACCCCATATGTGGGGGTAAACCACTGTTTGGGCGCACGGCAGGGCTCGGAAGGGATGGCACGCCATTTGGCTTTTTAAATGGAAAATTAGCTCCAATCATTAGCGGACACCATGTCACGTTTGGAGAGCCCCTGTGTGCCTAAACATTGGAGATCCCCCAGAAATGACGCCATTTTGGAAACTAGACCCCCAAAGGAACTAATCTAGATGTGTGGTGAGGACTTTGAACCCCCAAGTGCTTCACAGAAGTTTATAACGCAGAGCCACGAAAATAAAAAAAAAAAATTATTTTCTCAAAAATGATCTTTTAGCCTGCAATTTTTTATTTTCCCAAGGGTAACAGGAGAAATTTGACCCCAAAAGTTGTTGTCCAGTTTCTCCTGAGTACGCTGATACCCCATATGTGGGGGTAAACCACTGTTTGGGCACATGCCGGGGCTCGGAAGTGAAGTAGTGACATTTTGAAATGCAGAATTTGATGGAATGCTCTGTGGGCGTCACGTTGCGTTTGCAGAGCCCCTGATGTGCCTAAACGGTAGAAACCCCCCACAAGTGACCCCATTTTGGAAACTAGACCCCGAAAGGAACTTATCTAGATGTGTGGTGAGCACTTTGAACCCCCAAGTGCTTCATAGAAGTTTATAATGCAGAGCCGTTAAAATAATAAATACGTTTTCTTTCCTCAAAAATAATTATTTAGCCCAGAATTTTTTATTTTCCCAAGGGTTACAGGAGAAATTGGACACCAAAAGTTGTTGTCCAGTTTCTCCTGAGTACGCTGATACCCCATGTGTGGGGGTAAACCACTGTTTGGGCACACGTCGGGGCTCAGAAGGGAAGTAGTGACTTTTGAAATGCAGAATTTGATGGAATGGTCTGCGGGCGTCACATTGCGTTTGCAGAGCCCCTGGTGTGCCTAAACAGTAGAAACCCCCCACAAGTGACCCCATTTTAGAAACTAGACCCCCCCAAGGAACTTATCTAGATATGTGGTGAGCACTTTGAACCCCCAAGTGCTTCACAGACGTTTACAACGCAGAGCCGTGAAAATAAAAAATCATTTTTCTTTCCTCAAAAATGATGTTTTAGCAAGCATTTCTTTATTTTCACAAGGGTAACAGGAGAAATTGGACCCCAGTAATTGTTGCGCAGTTTGTCCTGAGTATGCTGGTACCCCATATGTGGGGGTAAACCACTGTTTGGGTGCACGTCGGGGCTCGGAAGTGAGGGAGCACCATTTGACTTTTTGAATACAAGATTGGCTGGAATCAATGGTGGCGCCATGTTGCGTTTGGAGACCCCCTGATGTGCCTAAACAGTGGAAACCCCTCAATTCTAACTCCAACACACCCCTAACCCTTATCCCAACTGTAGCCGTAACCCTATTCACAACCCTAACCCCAACACATCCCTAACCCTAACCACAACCCTAATTCCAACCTAACCCTAACCCTAAGGCTATGTGCCAACGTTGCGGATTCGTATGAGATTTTTCAGCACCATTTTTGAAAAATCCGCAGGTAAAAGGCACTGCATTTTACCTGCGGATTTACCACGGATTTCCAGTGTTTTTTGTCCGGATTTCACCTGCGGATTCCTATTGAGGAACAGGTGTAAAACGCTGCGGAATCCGCACAAAGAATTGACATGCTGCGGAAAATACAACGCAGCGTTTCCGCGCGGTATTTTCCGCACCATGGGCACAGCGGATTTGGTTTTCCATATGTTTACATGGTACTGTAAACCTGATGGAACTCTGCTGCAGATCCGCAGCGGCCAATCCGCACCGTGTGCACATAGCCCAATTCTAAAGGTATGTGCACACGCTGCGGAAAACGCTGCGGATCCGCAGCAGTTTCCCATGAGTTTACAGTTCAATGCAAACCTATGGGAAACAAAAATCGCTGTACACATGCTGCAGAAAAACTGCACGGAAACGCAGCGGTTTACATTCCGCAGCATGTCACTTCTTTCTGCGGATTCCGCAGCGGTTTTACAACTGCTCAAATAGAAAATCGCTGTTGTAAAACCGCATTGAAATGCGCAGAAAAAACATGGTAAATCCGCCATAAATCCGCAGCGGTTTAGCACTGCGGATTTATCAAATCCGCAGCGGAAAAATCCGCAGAGGACCAGAATACGTGTGCACATACCGAAACCCTAACCCTACCCCTAACTCTAACCCTAACCCTAGTTCTTACCCCAACCTAGGGGGGGGGGGGGGGTCATTTACTTTTTTTATTTTATTTTGATCACTGAGATATAACCTATCTCAGTGATCAAAATTCACTCTGGAACGAATCTGCCGGCCGGCAGATTCGGCGGGCGCACTGCACATGCGCCCGCCATTTTGGAAGATGGCGGCGCCCAGGAAAGAAGACGGACGGTCCCCGGGAGGCCAGGTAAGTATAAGGGGGGGGGAGATCAGGGCACGGGGGGGGGGGGGGGGCGTCGGAGCACAAGGGGGGGGGGGGGGGGATCGGAACACGGGGGGGTGGATTGGAGCAGGGAGTGGGGGATCGCTGTGCGGGCGGGTGGATCGGAGCACGGGGGGGGAATCGTTGTGCGGGGGGGGGGGGATCGCTGGGCGGGGGGGGATCGGAGTGCGGGGGGGTTTGATTGGAGCACGGGGGGTGTGATTGGAGCACGGGGGGAGCGGGCAGGAGGACGGGGGAGCGGAGCACAGGACCGAGGGGAGCAGACCACAGATCGGGGGGCTGGGGGGGCGATCGGAGGAGTGGGGTGGGTGCACATTAGTGTGTCCAGCCATGGCCGATGATATTGCAGAATCGGCCATGGCTGGATTGTAATATTTCACCATTTTTTTAGGTGAAATATTACAAATCGCTCTGATTGGCTGTTGAAAGTGAAACTGCCAATCAGTGCGATCGTAGCCACGAGGGGGTGAAGCCACCCCCCCTGGGCTAAACTACCACTCCCCCTGTCCCTGCAGATCGGGTGAAATGGGAGTTAACCCTTTCACCCGATCTGCAGGGACGCGATCTTTCCATGACGCATATGCTGCGTCATGGGTCGGAATGGCACCGACTTTCATGACGCAGCGTATGCGTCAAAGGTCGGGAAGGGGTTAAGTAGTAGTGAACCTCTTTAACCCCTGCATGGCATATGACGTATATTTACATGATATGTTATTGTCCATGACTGTTGCGGGCTCCGACGCTCAGCCCACATCTTTCCCCACAGATGATAGCAGATTTAATCATGTCATGTGCCTTTAACAACCTCAGAGTGGATAACAGCTCCACACACGGCTGTTAAAAAGTTAAGTACCGATCGTAATTGCCCTACTATGCATAGCACAGACTATCGCTGCTGCAAATCTCCTAAGGAAACTATTAAATTAGGTAAAAAGTGAGAAGAAAAGTTTTAAAATATGGGGAAAAAGAAACCTTGAAATCCTTCCACCTTTTTGCCTATTGAAAAAAAAAAAAACACATTTGGTATCGCCGAATTCAGAAATGTCTAATCTATCAAAATCTAAAAGTAAATACGATCGGTAATCAGTGTAACGAGAAAAAAAAGGAGAAACTCCAGAATTTTAAGTTTTTGACACTGCAATAAAATGTAATAAGAAGTGATCAAAACATCGTATTGTCCCCAAAATGGTATACATAAAAATGTCAGCTCGGAGCGCAAAAAAATAAGGCCTCATCTAGCCCCAGATCACGAAAAATGAAAATGCTACGGGTCTCAGCGACATGGCAACAAACGCAAAAATGGTTTGTTTTTTCATACAAATTTCACCACATAGACAAAAAGTAACCGGTACACTTTTAGTATCTGCGTACTCGTACTGACCTGGGGAATCAATTACTGCCAGGTCAGTTTTCACCATACAGTGAACATGGTAGATTAAAAAAAAAACACAAAGATTGTGGAATTGCACTTTATTTGCAATTTCACCACACTTGGAATTTTATTCCCGTTTCCATACTATGGTAAAATCAATGGTGCCATTCAAAAGTACAACTAGTCCCACAAAAAACAAGTCCTCATAAGGCTATATTGATGGGAATATAGTTATGGCTTTTATGGAGGAAAAAACACTGGACTATAGCCATGGGTTAAAGGGGTTAACCTAGAAGGTCACTATTACAGAACTTGATCATTACCATCTTTTTTTTTCCTGCTCCTTTTTCTTGTAATTGTCCAGTTTCTTCATTCCCTTCACATTTTGCTGCTTCAGTGTTTCTTCGGTTTCCCAAGTATTATGGATGTGGGACCAACCTTTCCATTTAATTAAATACTGTGTCTCTCCGGCTTCGTTTGCCTTGTCGAAATTACCATTGGGATCACCATCAGCCTCAATAGCATATATCGTTGTGGTGCCACCAGTAACTGCCAATGAGGAAATATCAAATTACTAATATTTTCCATACAGAGCACTTACTCGTAAAGGAAAAAAAGCAACATTCAGACGTGCAACAATGCATAACCACATCATCAATACCAGTATGGCACCTAATCATAGTACACACCCAATATCGTTACACTTCTAGATTAGAAGACAATTTAGATGTCCGCACAATGCTAGGTTTCTCCCACAGTGGTACAGGTTGCTAGATTGCAGTGATAATGAAAAGCTGCATATAGAATTTGTGAGAATCAATCCGACTGACCCAATCCAGTAGCTAGATCAATATTCTGCAGACTCTGGACAATAGCCCTGCGAGCCGCCTTCTATCTCCCTGCATCCGCGGCTATTCTTTTGAATCAAAAGGGGAGCCGTGGATGCCATCAGGTAAGAGACAGTTTGTAGGGTTCTCGTCAGATGGCCACAGAATACTGACCTTTTTGCTGGACCGGGGTCCTGCAAATTGATCTGCGCCATCTATCTGTTGTCCTGAAAAGGAGACATGCTCAGCCCTGGAGTTTGAGACACCTCACAAAATTATTATAGAATAAAATCACATCAAACAGTGCAATTCAGGTGGGATTGAATGCTGCATACAACCGCAGCGTTCAACCCGCAGCGTCCAGATGTTACAGCATAGTAGAGGGAATTTTATGAAATCCCGTCTCCACTATGCGTGCGAACACACACCCGGCGGCCCTGCGTTTACAGACATGCGGTGCGTCTTTTTAGAACACAGCATGTCTGTTTACCTTGCGGCGACGCAACCCTCAACCTATTGTCTCCTTCCCCATAATCCTGTAGACCGTAAGCCCGCAAGGGCAGGGTCCTTGCCCCTCTGTATCAGTCTGTAATTGTTAGTTTGCTTACTGTAAGTGAGATCTGTAATTTGTAGGTAACCCTTCTCGTGTACAGCACCATGGAATCAATGGTGCTATATAAATAAATAATAATATATCAGAACTCACCAGCACTATTCTAACTGCAAGTTGTATACACTCTCCGTTATATCTCAACATTTTGAAACCTTAACTATTGGTGCTGCGTCATGTGATCGATAGTCCACTACCGTCCTAGTAAAAGTTCTGTGTACACAGGATGTCAGTCTCTGATACCCTGTGAATTACACGATGACATGGTCACCTATCGAATCCCAGCCCTTTGTATGACTTCTGTGCAGCTGAAGGTATAAATGTCTGTCCTATACAAGAAAGCAGTGATAAAGTAGGCGAGTCCTAGAATTATTAACTACAGATCTGGGTCTCCTCTGACTCAAACTACATATCTCTACCTGTAAGTGCTGTGTGAAGGTTCATTAGTGTATCCTGCGAGAAAGATTGTCTATCTCCTGCCTCCTGCTTGTGAGAGCTGACAGGAAAAATCTATCCCAAGCATGAGGCAGGGTAAATGTAATAAAGTTGCGTTCCATCTGAAAAACAATATGCATCATAGTAAATTTAGTCTGCATTAGGCCGGGAGCACAAGATCCGGACCTAGTAGCGTTTTGGACGCAGCACATGTTCGTCCAAAGTGCTGCCGTCTATTAAACGCACAGATGTTTTCACTGAATCGTGCATATTCGCCATGTCTAATCCCACCTTGGACAACATCTGCAAGGAGTTTGTATGCTCTCCCCGTGTTTGCGTGAGTTTCCTCCGGGATCTCCGGTTTCTTCCCACATTCCAAAGACATACTGACAGGGAGTTTAGATTGTGAGCCCCATTGGGGACAGCGATGATAATGTTTGCAAAACTGTAAAGCGCTGCGTTAATTTGTTAGTGCTATATAAAAATAAAGATTATTATTTATTATGTCAAATACATTCTATTGGTGAAATTTCTCTTGCGGAGACTGGCGTCTCCACAAGAGAAACTGACATATGTGTCTCCACTGGTGATCTGCAGGCGTCTGTGGATGCATAACGGACATGGGATTTCTTGAAATCCCATCCACTATGCTGTAACAGCTGGCTGCTGCGGGTTGGACGCTGTATAAGTACGCAGCGTCAAACGCAAAGCGATTACTGATAGTGTGCACATACCTTAAGACAAACAATATGATAAGAAAAAGAAATCTATGTAATAAAAACATTGCTGGAGTGCTAAATTAAACTCAAACTGACATATGACTGGTACATCATATGCTGGCTCACTGACTTGGATGCGGCCTCGCACGCTTAGCCCGCATCTTTCTCGTCACGACTGCTGATATAATCAGCTATCACGTGCCATTAACAGTCCCGGGTGGAGTGGAGAGGAGCCTGCGACTGTTAAATCCCGCTGTCAATCTCTAATAGCGGCATTTAACACATGCAGGCAGCCATCGGTGCAACCGCAGCTGTTAATGTGCCGGACGGAAGAACGCCATTCACCCTGCCCATTGGCACTCCTGTCACATGATCGCGTGGCACCGAAGGGTTGTCATGACTGCTGGGTGTCTGCTGAAGACCCCACTGCCCGTCATTACGATCCTCCTAAGGTTCATAGGAGATTGTGATTTCCCCTATACATATCAGTGTTGATGCACTTCTAAATATAGCACAACCGATCAGACGATCACAGCTTCAAGTCCCCTAAAGAAACTATTAAGTAAAACAGAAAAAAAAATATGAAAGAATAACCCTCTACAAAAAGTTCAAATCAACCCCTTTTGCCCCATTAAAAATAAAACCATTAAAAAAGATAAAAGATACACAGATTTGGTATCACCGTGTTTGTTAATGTCAGATCTACCAAAATATAAAATAAATTAATTCGATTGGTAAACAGTGTAATAAAAAAAATCAAAATGCCAAAACTATGTATGTTTTTGGGCTGCCATAACATTGCAATAAAATGCAGTCAAAACATTATGTCTTAACCAAAATGGTATTAGTAAAAATGTCTGCTCAGGGCGGAAAAAAATAAGCCTTCACACATCCCCATATCCTGAAAATTGAATGTGTTTCGGGTCTCGGAAAAGGTGACAAGAAAAGTTGTTGATTAGTTTGTATGTTTTCTTTTAAATTTCCAAAAAATTTTTTTAGCCACTTAAACAAAAAAAAAACCCACCAAACTAAGCATGTTTTGTATCTGCGTAGTCGTACTGACCTAGAGATTTTTACCATATAGAGAAAAGTTGTAAACTTTTTTCCATTTCAAAGCACTTTGAATTTTTTCCCACCTTACCAGCGCATCACAAGAGAAAATGAATGGCGTCATTCAAAACCACAACTTGCCCAGCTAAAAAACAAGCTCTCACACAGCTGTATGGGCGGAAAAATAAAAACGTTATGGCTCGTTGAAGTAGTAGAGGAAAAAATGGAAAATGGCCACGGTGTGAAAAAGATTAACAAGTTAATAAGCATCTAAAATAGAATGAGTAATCTACCGAGACAAACACATACAACCAAAATACACAAACATGGATATGGCTTTCTATAAAAGGCAATAATTAACCTGAAACATGCTGAATATTTTACATAAACTTTACCTCCTTTTCGCCCAAGTCTTGAGTCCATTACTCTCTCAATTGTTTCAAACTCATCTTCCTCTGGTTGTGGGACGTCTTCCCCACATACTTCCAACAAGTCATCAGAGTCCGTCTTCATTTCCTCATGTTCCTTGTAGCTTACATTTACTGTGGCCTGCCGCCTAGATCCTCTCTTATCAAAGTCTTCGTCAGAGGAGTCTGCACCCATTTTCTGCTGGGCAGTAATCTTCTTACCATTTTTAGCTTTGGACCTAAAAAGAAAATCACATGATTAACAATCACAGCATACAATATAATGTGGATATCTGATATTTTACATGATTACATCAATGTATGTTGTTTCATTACTTTGTAATGTATTTTTTTTTTGCACACAATTACCCAACAATAGGATTATTATAACAACTCATAGAAGACAATGGATGCCGAGCGGACATCTACGCGATGTCTACAATGGTGGTGCATACCACCAACTCGACAAACAGAGTCTCCTAAGATGGGCAAAGTCATCACAAACAGAGTACACACTCCACAAACACCCGGACTATAGAAAGATATAATGAGAGGAAAGATTCCCTATCAGATGACACAAATTACTTAATATACAATGGTTGTCAACTGCTTCCCAGGATGTTGCCTTAAAGGATTATTCCCATGTTAGCCAACCGGGGCTCAGACGAGGACCATCCATCCATGTGCTGACCATTGATGGTGGAGTGGAGCAGCCAAGCTACAGCTTTTCTGTAACTCCCATTCAATTCTATAGGGATTAGAGAACAGAGTAGCACAGCCGCACTCATCAGCTTCCATAGTGCCTGGGATGGGAATAACTATATTGATGCCTATGATTTTACCAAACTTTATATTTGCCATAAGCTTTGATCTGTGGGTGCTGAATTAAAAAAAAAAGGGGAACATGCTTACCTGAGTACTAAGCCCCATCATCTTTAATTGGCTCAGCTTGATGTACAGACCCCCCCAATCACTAAATGTCAGCTGAGAGCTGTGCCCCTTCGTTCTGAGGACAACCAAGCCTGTGATTTATGGATTCACCTAAGGTCTCTAGACTATGAATATTCACACCACGAATTGCGCTCCCTGAGCAGAGCCAAACCGAAATTAAGAGACAGAACGCTCAACCAAGTTCTTCTGTGCCTTCTTTTGCGAGTTGAAATTTCTTGATGGAGTTTGTTAAAATAATTGGTACCCTTCAAATGGCGCTATGTATTTAGAAGGTAATTAGAGCAAAGGTAGGTTTATTAACAGATCAGGTAATCCCTATGTGTAAAATTCTCTAATAAACATATTATCCAAAGACAATTCCAGGTGCCACAAGATGACGAGAAGAAGCAAGTTACTGCATTGCTTGCAATAAACATCACAAATAGAAATCTCAGAAAAATTAGGGGAACCTATAAAGTCTGAAATGTCATAAAAAGGAAATTGACCAACACCACAGGAGATATAAACTGTACACAGCTCATCAAAACCCCTTTGTACATGATACAATGTTTTACTCTAAACAGATTTTCACTTTCTGCAAACCATTTACTAATGGGCATTATGAAAACCAGAACAACGAAACACCTATTTTAAAGAAAAACGACTGCTCCGTCCATGTGCTGATGTATTTCCATTAGATGAAAGTGAATAATACAATAGAAGATGGTTGCATTCTTAACACCAGATGTAACCAACGCCTGCACGGTAGCTCTGAAAGGGACTACATGCGCAGAAATTACATCACGTTACAAGAAGACCAACATTAGAGTCTAGCCCTTACCTGTTTTGAGATTTCTTGTTTTTTACTTTATGGCTGGGATCATAATCAGATTCGCTGTCCCTACTGCTGCTTTTCTGTCTATCCCCCCCAGTGTCGGAATCTGAACTGGAACTGGCCGATGAAGAGTCACTATCAGAACCTGAGCTGGACATCTGCCAATCTTCACTGGATATATTGAGAGGGTGGAAATGATGAGAAGTTACAACATGCATGCTCACCTCACAAACAAACCCGAAATATGGGACCATCATCCCAATCATTAGCCCCCACCCTTTATCCGGCAACGTAGCATAGGACACCACAAACTATACAATTAAATCCCATGTAGCTAAAGATTGAGTTTTTAAATTCTCCAAGCATAAAACCAGAAAATTAACTTTTCTATCATGAAGGATAGCACATAAGGGGATCACATACTATATACCATGAAGCAGAACAAGACGCACACTGCAAGAAGCGGCTAGAAATTTATCCACAGAGATGCAAGCACAATCGGGTGGTTAAGACTAGCAGAACAGAGACTGGGACAGAGAAGCTGCAATACCAAAGAAACATGTAGGCCAGAAACTTTACACTAACGCCAGGATGGAAGATCAAACCGGAAGAAAACAAATTCAACTTGCCCCTCCTATTTAAACCCAAAAAGGCGGGGAGGCTAATCCTATCAACAGGAGAACAGGCAGCATTATGCCAACCGGGAAGATCAGCACACACTTTAGAGGGAGAACGGGACAGGATAAACAAGTACTACATTTGGAGGTAGACAAACACTTTGGAAAGAGCAATGAAAATTACACCAGCACCAAGAAGCATTGAAACGACAGACAAGGCATCAGCACGTATTATTTGAGAAGCAACAGCTCATCACACAACATAAAACTTACTCTTTGGGCTTTTTCTTTTTATGATCACTTGAGGAATCCTCGTCCGAGTCATTGTCACTGCTGGATGAGTCCTGGGAGACAGAATTAATGATACTTCACAAGTGTTCTTCAATGGCAAATGCATTACAGTTGTTTCCCACTAATGACATTTTTGACCCCAAAAGCTTTAACTGTTTAAAAGTAAAGGTACCTTCACACTGAGCGACTTAACGATATCGCTAGCGATCCGTGACATTGCAGCGTGCTGGATAGCGATATCGTTGTGTTTGACACGCAGCAGCGATCTGGATCCTGCTGTGACATCGTTGGTCGGAGCAGAAAGGCCAGAACTTTATTTCGTCGCTGGCTCTCCCGCAGACATCGCTGAATCAGCGTGTGTGACGCCGATTCAGCGATGTCTTCACTGGTAACCAGGGTAAACATCGGGTTACTAAGCGCAGGGCCGCGCTTAGTAACCCAATGTTTACCCTGGTTACCATTGTAAATGTTAAAAAAAAAAAAAAAAAAAAAAAAAAAACAGTACATACTTACATTCCGGTGTCTGTCCCCTCGCCGTCAGCTTCCCGCACTGACTGTGAGCGCCGGCCGGCCGTAAAGCACAGCGGTGACGTCACCGCTCTGATTTACGGCCGGCCGGCGCTGAGACAGTGCAGGGAAGCTGAGGCCGGGGGACAGACACCGGAATGTAAGTATGTAGTGTTTGTTTTTTTTTTACATTTACAATGGTAACCAGGGTAAACATCGGGTTACTAAGCGCGGACCGGCGCTTAGTAACCTGATGTTTACCCTGGTTACCAGGGGACTTCGGCATCGTTGGTTGCTGGAGAGCTGTCTGTGTGACAGCTCTCCAGCGACCACACAGCGACGAAATAGCGACGCTGCAGCGATCGGCATCGTTGCCTATATCGCTGCAGCGTCGCTTAATGTGACGGTACCTTAACAGCTCCCGTGCGCCAGCGCTGCCTGTCTGACTTTTGCTGATAGGCTAGCGATGGTGATATCGGGACAATAGTGCACATGACCGCTGCAGACAATTACCAGCCTCAGCGGTCATGTTGATGACAAGACCACTGAGCCCAGTGATTGGCTGTATCAGTCATGTGCACTGTAGTTATGATGTCACTGCTGCAGTCTGTCAGGACAAATGCTGGGCAGAGAGCAAGCAGTGGAGGGCGGACAGTGAGTAAATCTATATTATTTAGATACTGTGAAGGCTTACCCCTTAGTGACCGAGTCAATTTTGACCTTAATGACCAAGTCAAAATGTTACTATTCTGAAGAGTGTCACTTTATGTAATAAGCCTGGAACACATCAACGTATCCCACGGATTCTGACATTGTTTCGTGACATACATGATAGTGGTAAAATTTCCTCAATATGACTTGCGTGTATTTATGAAAAAAATGGAAATTTGAAAAAAATGTTAATTAACCCTTTCAAGACCTTGCCCTTTTTTCGGTTTTGCGTTTTCGTTTCCCTCCTTCCCAGAGCCATAACCTTTTTATTTTTCCGTCAATATCGCCATGTGAGGGCTTATTTTTTGTGGGACGAGTTGTACTTTTGAACGACATGTCATGTGCTAGAAACCGGGAAAAAAATTCCAAGGGCAGTGAAACTGCAAAAAAAGTGCAATCCCACACTTGTTTTTTGTTTGGCTTTTTGCTAGGTTCAATATATGCTAAAAGTGACCTGCCATTATGATTCTCCATGTAATTACGAGCACATAGACACCAAACATGTCTAGGTTATGTTTAAAGGGATGCTGTCACCCCCAAAATGGAAGGTGAGCTAAGCCCATTCTGTAATGCTGTAGATAAGCCCCTGATGTAACCTGAAAGATGAGAAAAAGAGGTTAGATTATACTCACCCAGGGGCGGTCCAGTCCGATGGGTGTCGTGATCCGGTCCCGGGGCCTCCTATCTTCATAGGATGACGTCCTCTTCTTGTATTCACGCTGCGGCTCCGGCACAGGCTGTTGAGGGCAGAGCAAAGTACTGCAGTGCGCCGGGCCTCTCTGACCTTTCCCGGCACCTGCGCACTGCAGTAATTTGCTCTGCCCTCAACAGGGCAGACAAAGTACGCCTGCGCCGGAGAATGAAGACAAGAAGAGGACGTCATCGTAAGAAGATGGGAGGCCCCAGACCGGACCACCCGCCCAGGTGAGTATAATCTAACCTCTTTTTCACATCTTTCAGGCTACATCGGGGGCTTATCTACAGCAGGGGAGTCAAACTGCATTCCTCGAGGGCTGCAAACAGGTCATGTTTTCAGGATTTCCTTGTACTGCACAGGTGATAATTTAATCACCTACACAAATAATGAGTTGGTGATTAAATTATCACCTGTGCAGTACAAGGAAATCCTGAAAACATGACCCGTTTGCAGCCCTCGAGGAATGCAGTTTGACACCCCTGATCTACAGCATTCCAGAATGCTGTAGATAAGCCCCTGATGGCGGTGGGCTTAGCTCAACTTCCATTTTGGAGGTGAAAGGTTCCCTTTAATCAAAGTGGTAAAAAAAAAACAATGCAATTTTCCAATACACGTAGCGCCTCCATTTTTCGTGATCTTGGGTTGGGTGAGTTCTTATTTTTTGCGTGCTGAGCTGACATTTTTAATGATACCATTTTGGTGTAGATATGTTCTTTTGATCGCCCGTTATTAGATTATAATGCAATGTCGCGGCAACCAAAAAAACGTAAGCGTTTCAATTTTTATCTCGCTACGCCGTTTAGCGATCAGGTTAGGGTTGCGCTCACAGCACTCCAGCATTAACAACCATAGATGTCTCAAGGAGACCTCTGGTTGTTATGCCGATGCATCGCTGACCCCCGATCATGTGATGGGGGTCGGCGATGCGCTCATTTCCGGCCTCATGGCCGGTAGCGGTAGTTAAATGCCGCTGTCATCGTTTGACAGCGGCATTTCACTAGTTAATTGAGGCAGGTGAATCGCGATTCCACCCGCCGCTATTGTGGGCACATGTCAGCAGTTGAAAACAGCTGACATGTCCCGGCTTTGATGCGGGCTCCGGCGGTGAGCCCACATCAAAGCAGGGGATCTGACCTCCGCCGTACTAGAACGGCGGAGGTCGGTAAGGAATTAAGCGAAAATTTGGCAATTTTCAAACTTTGAATTCTTATGCCCTTAAATCACAGAGATATCACAAAAAATAGTTAATAAGTAACATCTCCCACATGTCTACCTGACATCAGCACAATTTTCAAAACAATTTTTTTGTTAGAAAGCTAGAAGTTACAAGTCGACCAGCAATTTCTACTTTTTACACCAAAATTTACAAAACCTTATTCAAGAAGTTTATTATTCACGTTTTTATGCTTTTCTGAAGGGGGTCATGCGTACCACGACGGGGGATTGTGGGGGGCCATGCGTACCACGACGGGGGATTGTGGGGGGCCATGCGTACCACGACGGGGGATTGTGGGGGCCATGTGTACCACGACGGGGGATTGTGGGGGGCCATGTGTACCACGACGGGGGATTGTGGGGGCCATGCTTACCACGACGGGGGATTGTGGGGGCCATCTTTACCACGACTGGGATTGTGGGGGCCATGCGTACCACGATGTGGATATGCTAATAAACATGAGATGGAAATTCAGGTAAAAAGCTCCGCGGCAGGGTCAATCACCGCTCTGAGTGTACAGAACTCCTGCAGTTACTGCGCCCCCGGCCCTGATGGACATTCACTTTGGCTGGGGCCGGCTGTCCGGCTACAGCCGCCGCTCTGTATGCTCAGAATGGTGACTGAACCAGCCCCAGCGCCGCCCACATGACTGAAACCGGAAAGCTGCCAAGCAGAATAAAGTTCATTTTCTCCTGACACTGTCCGGCTAAGAGCAGGCGCCAGGCAGGTTAACGCTGTTAATCCGCAGATTAATTTTATATATGCAAGTTAATAGCATTTTTTCTGGTGACAACTTCCCTTCAAGCGACAAATCTACAGGTATGACAGTTGCTTCAGCAACAACAAAACATAAAAGGTGTTTATGTAATTATTTAATTTGCACACAATAAAAATGTGTACATTTTGAAAACTATAAAAAATAAAGTTTCAACATGCCTCATCTGAGCTGTTAGAAGATGCTGGTTGCCTCTGCTGCAATTGCTGTTGCTGCTGTTGCTGCTTTCTCAACATAGCAGATCTCTGCACAGCTAAAATGCTGGGATTCGATTTCCAGAACTGTGGAAGCAACATGAAAAACACAAATATAAAATTCAAGTTCTAATAAAAATGTATCTGTTGTGTATGTGATTAATGATATACATTATTACATGGCTCCACACCATTAACTATATAATTGTCTATGGGTCACTTCCGTCTTTCTGTCTGTTCTTCTGTCTGTCACGGATATTCATTGGTCGCGGCCTCTGTATGTCATGGAATCCAAACGCCCACAGTCCGGCGGCAATATGGCCGCCCTTTCCTCCCCGCTCCATACTCCCCTCCAGTCATCCAGTCAGCCCTCACACAGGGTTAATGCCAGCGTTACCGGAGCGCGGTGTAATGCACTCCGGTTATGCAGCTATTAACCCTGTGAGACCAACTTTTTACTATTGATGCTGCGTATGCAGCATCAATAGTAAAAAGTTCTAATGTTACAAATAATAATAATAAAAAAACAAAATGTTATTCTCACCCTCCGACGTCACGCTGTCCTCGGCAGCGCAAGCGGCAGGTTCCGGTGCCAAGGATGCTATGCGAGAAGGACCTGTCATGATGCCACGGACACGTGACCGCGACGTTATCACAGGTCCTGCGCTCATACCAACCCTGGGACCGGAAGCTGCCGCATGCACCGCACACAGGCGCTAGGACTACAAGGAGCCCTCGAAAGGTGAGTATATGTTTATTTTTTTATTTTTTAACCTGTTACATACGTGGCTGGGCAATATACTACGTGGCTCTGTGCTGTATACTACGTGGCTGGGCAATATACTACGTGGCTCTGTGCTGTATATTACGTGACTGGGTAATATACTACGTGGCTGGGCAATATACTATGTAGCTGGGCAATATACTACGTGACTGGGAAATATACTACGTGGCTGGGCAATATACTACGTGGCTGGGCAATATACTACGTTGACATGCATATTCTAGAATACCCGATGCGTTAGAATCGGGCCACCATCTAGTCATTGCAATATTACCTCTGCTCCATCCATTCTCGGTGGCTTTGATTGCACAGCTTTTTTTTCTTTCGAGGTGTCAGACTCCGATTCTGATTGGCTCCCTGAGTCTGACCCACTATCAGAGTCACTGCTTCCAGACTGACTACTGCTTCCATCGCTGCTGCTCCCTGAACTGGAACCAGATCCTGAGCCAGATTCATCATCTGATCGGCTATTGATAAAGGAAAGAAAATATTCAGCGGAGATGTTTATTTAGTCAGAGACATAGCAATTTCAAAGTGAAAGTAACCACAATTTTATCACATATCTAGCATAACTATAGGGGACACCAAGTATGGCCACAGAACAAGATTATGGTCTTTAACTCTGATGTGCAGGCCCAAATCATATACAAATTATAAACGTTGGCTTGTTATTTGGATACTCAGAGCAGTGACTGAACTCCAGACGCTGCCGTTCGGCTAAGTGCGGACGACGGGCAAGTTAGTAACGCTGTTAACCTGCAGACTAAACCCATATCTGCAGGTTAACAGCGGTTGTTCTGGTGACAGGTTCCCTTTAATAGTCCCCTTAGGAGACTTGAAGCTGCAATCGTCCAATTGCCTGTGCTATACATAACAGCGCTACTATGCATAGCAGAAATCACGATCTCTTATGAATGCCGGTGTTCACAGAAGTATCATAATGACAGGCACTGGGATCTTCAGCTTACTCCCAGCTGCAATGACAACCCTATCTGCACCCTGGGGCGTCAATGGGTGGGATGACGAGCTTCTATCTGATGCATGGTAAATCCCGCCGTCGGTAACTGACAGTGGGATTTAATACGTTAACAGCCAAGGGGGAAGCACAGCTCCACCTGCAGATGCTGAAGGCCCATGATGACTGCCTATATTAGTCATCATGTGCAGGGAAAGATGTGGGCTCAGCATGCGAGCCTGCATCAAAGGCAGGGACACGACCTTTGGAGTAATATACATCAAAGGTGGTGAAGAGGTTATCCGTGACTATTATTTTTTTATTTCACTACGGGGCTATGAACTTATTCTGCCCGCTGCCAATATCTGCCAACTAAGGGCGGCCACAGATCTCTACTGCCGGCGATTCTGCGCTTTCTGCCAACATCACGTCAACAGAACAGCTGGTCCTCTTCTGCGTTGACGGGGCATAACTGCCGAATAGTGATGAGCGAGTGTGCTCGGATAAGGTGTTATCCTAGCATGCTCGAGTGCTAATAGAGTTTCTTCGGCGTGCTCTAACTATTTTGGAGTGGCCGTGTCTGCATGTCTCACGGCTGTGCGGCAGCTGCAACACATGCAGGGATTGCCTTACAGCCACGGCGACTCGAAAATAGTATTAGAGCACGCCGAAGATACTCTATTAGCACTCGAGCACCACATTAAGGCTTTTACTGAAGGAGTCTTTTCTGTACATACTCTTGGTTGGTAAAGCATACAAAGGAAAGACAGATACTTCTTACTTCTGTATATACTTTTCAGCTGCAGAAACAAACATGTAAACATACTCAAGCTCACTAGAAAGTCAATGCATGAAATCATCATAAAAAACAATTGGGACTAGATAGGAAAAAGATTTTCACAATCGGCATATATAAGCTGTTATGGGCTAAACCGTTAAATAGAAAAGAGGTTCTGGGATTTTATCCATTTAACACACAAGTACATGTGATTTTGAAAGCTTTGGACATCCTCCAACTACCGATATTAACAATACCTTAAAGGGACTGTTTCTCCCTCCAGCCGTTAGAAACTAAAAGAGCCACCTTGTGCAGCAGTAATGCCACATTCTGACAAGGTGGCTCTTTTAGTTATTGGTGCAGTCAAAGCAGAAATTTCGTAAAAATACCTGTCTTTAGTCCTAGAGGCAGGTCTTAACCCCCTTGCTGCACACGCCACACTGCCGTCACTCACGGCTTCTTCGGCGCCGGGCGCCGCCCCCTCCGTGCTGTTTTCTAATCAAATCCGGCGCCTGCGCTGTTTTGTTCTGGCTCACTGCGCCTGCCCCAGGCAGAATAAAACAGCGCAGGCGCCGGATTTGATTTGAAAACAGCACGGAGGGGGCGGTGCCCGGCGCCGAAGAAGCCTTGAGTGACGGAAGTGTGGCGTGTGCAGCAGGGGGGTTAAGACCTGCCTCCACGGCTAAAGACAGGTATTTTTGCGAAATTATAAAACACTTTATTTCTGCTTTGACTGCACCAATAACTAAAAGAGCCACCTTGTCAGAATGCAGCATTACTGCTGCACAAGGTGGCTCTTTTAGTTTCTAACGGCTGGAGGGGGTGACAGAGTCCCTTTAACAAGGATTGTCTGGGGCAGTTACATAATATACTTAGCTTACTATACTTCCATTGCCCCCACTGTTTGGAAAGCTACGGTGATATGAGACTCCATGACAGCAGCGAACAGGACCCAACTTCCTTGATGACAGCGGATGACAGTCATGTAATGAGTCCACTCCACGGAGAACATATCACCATGCAGCTTTCTAACCAAAAAGAGGTAGATGTCTAAGACAGATGGTGGGAAAAAGGTAGACCATCCATATGTGTATGAAGATATACATTATGTAACAAACTAAGAAATATCTTTGAATTTCAGCATCTTTGTCCTTAAGAGAATGCTTTTCTTTTTAATAGATCACTAGAAATGTGCAAATGTTGCAAGATTAAAAAATGAATGAAATATGGATGCCTTACATTTTTTTTTTTTTAAAGGGTTTTCCACTGCGTGGCCAGCCCCTACTTAAATACTATATTGTCACTTGTAAAAATGAAAATCCCCTATAGTCACCTCCCATACCGGCACCATTGCAGCAATGTCAGCGCTGCCAGCAATCAGCTGCCGCTAAAGCGCTGCCGCCTCCCCGCGGGAGGTTCATCCAAAGGAAGTGAAAGCGCAGAAGCTCGATAGTGGCCACAGTCTTGCTGCAGGACCCACAAGGCAGAATGTCCGTCGAGAATAGGGAGAGGGAACTGACATCGCTGCCACAGCTCCAGTACGAGAGGAGAGCGTGAGGCATTTTTATTTGATAACAGAGAACATAGGATATAGGAAGGAGTTGGACTAGTAGTAGACAACCTCCTCAATAATGCCTGCGTAACAAAGTAAATCTCACCTTGAATTTCCACTGCTATTGCTTTCGTCATCACTCTGCCCGTTCATTGTCAAACTTTCACAGATTTAAAACAAATATGTACAAATTGAAGATGAGGAGATGGATATTAATACTTCCACATTAAGCTTCTTCCTTTTAAAAAATACTAAGGAAATTTAATCTGAAAAGAAAAAAAAAGTAAAATTAAGATGTAACTGTAAACCGTAAAAGAAGCTGCAACATACAATGCAGTGCGCCTGAGTTATGCCGCAGATAGGTGAGAACACGCTGAATGGAGGCTGTCCCACCATTGGACCCTGCATCAAGGCATGGCAGGATGAACTGTCGCTCCACTCATATGTGGATAAAAGACCGGAGTCCGACTGCTGTCACCTGCACCAATCAATCAAGAAGTTGGGTAATAACTTATTTTCACTCGACAACCCTTTTAATTAAATCAGCTCAGAGAACAATAATTAAATTATCAAAAATTTGGGATAAAAAAAAAAAAAAAAAAAAAAAAAATCACAAAATCCTTAAGAAGCCAAGCTGAGGAACAATTACCGTACATACTCGAGTATAAGCCGACCCGAGAATAAACAGACCCAAGTATAAGCCGACCCCCCTAATTTTGCCACAAAAAAACTGGGAAAACTTAATGACTCGAGTATAAGACTAGGGTGGGAAATGCAGCAGCTACCGGTAAATGTCAAAAGTAAAAATAGATACCAATAAAAGTAAAATTAATTGAGACATCAGTAGGTTAAGTGTTTTTGAATATCCATATTGAATCAGGAGCCCCATATAATGCTCCATACAGTTTATGATGGGCCCCATAAGATGCTCCATATTAAAATATGCCCCATATAATCCTGCATAAAGGTTAATAATGGCCCCATAAGATGTTCCATAGACACATTTGCCCAATATAATGCTGCACAAATGCTGATTGATGCTCCATAAAGATATTTGCCCCATATAGTGCTGCACAAACCTTGATTATGGCCCTATAAGATGCTCCATACAAACACTTGCCCCATATACCGTAATGCTCCACAAACGTTAATTATGGCCCCATACAGACACTTGCCCCATACAGTGCTGCACAAACGCTATGGCCCCATATAGTGCTGCACAAACGTTATGACCCACCCCGTATACTCACATGGTCCTGGCGCGGTGCAGTCCCTGCTTCCCCGACGCCGCAGCTTCATCCTGTACTGAGCGGTCACTGTTACCGCTCATTACAGTAATGAATATGCGGCTCCACCTCTATGGGAGGTGGAGCCGGTACCATGTGACCGCTCAGAACAGGAAGAATCTGCTGCTGCCGGCGCCAGGGACCTGCAGGGACCGCGCCAGGAGTAGGTGAGTATAATTTCACAGCCCCCGCTCCCCCTCCCGACCCCTGCGTATGACTCGAGTATAAGCTGAGTGGGAGACTTTCAGCCCAAAAAAGTGGGCTGAAAATCTCGGCTTATACTCGAGTATATACGGTAATCTTCAGCAATTTGTCCTTTTAACCCCTTCCCGACCCATGACGCCACGTAGGCGTCATGAAAGTCGGTGCCATTCCGACCCATGACGCCTATGCGGCGTCATGGAAAGATCGCGTCCCTGCAGATCGGGTGAAAGGGTTAACTCCCATTTCACCCGATCTGCAGGGACAGGGGGAGTGGTAGTTTAGCCCAGGGGGGGTGGCTTCACCCCCTCGTGGCTACGATCGCTCTGATTGGCTGTTGAAAGTGAAACTGCCAATCAGAGCGATTTGTAATATTTCACCCATTATAACGGGTGAAATATTACAATCCAGCCATGGCCGATGCTGAAATATCATCGGCCATGGCTGGAAATACTAGTGTGCCCCCACCCCACCCCACCCCACCGATCGCCCCCCCAGCCCTCCGATCTGGCTGGTACACTGCTCCGGCTCCCCTCCGTCCAGTGCTCCGCTCCCCCCCGTGCTCGTGTCCGCTCCCCCCGTGCTCCAATTACCCCCCCGTGCTCCAATCACCCCCCTTGCACTCCGATCCACCCCCCCCCCCGTGCTCCGTTCCACCCCCCCGTGCTCTATTCCGGCCCCCCCGTGCTCCGCTCCACGCCCCCCGCGCTCCGTTCCACCCCTCCCGCGCTCCGATTCCCCGCCCCGTGCTCCGATCCCCCCCCCCCCCCGTGGTCCCTCCCCACCCTATCATACTTACCGATCCAGCCGTGGTCCCGTCCGTCTTCTCCCAGGCGCCGCCATCTTCCAAAATGGCGGGCGCATGCGCAGTGCGCCTGCCGAATCTGCCGGCCGGCAGATTCGTTCCAAAGTGCATTTTGATCACTGAGATATAATCTATCTCAGTGATCAAAATAAAAAAAATAATAAATGACCCCCCCCCCCTTTGTCACCCCCATAGGTAGGGACAATAAAAAAATAAAGAAATTTTTTTTTTCCACTAATGTTAGAATAGGGTTAGGGTTAGGGGTAGGGTTAGGGGTAGGGCTAGGGGTAGGGTTTGGGGTAGGGTTAGGGGTAGGGTTAGGGGTAGGGTTAGGGTTAGGGTTTCGGTATGTGCACACGTATTCTGGTCCTCTGCGGATTTTTCCGCTGCGGATTTGATAAATCCGCAGTGCTAAACCGCTGCGGATTTATGGCGGATTTACCGCGTTTTTTTCTGCGCATTTCACTGCGGTTTTACAATTGCGATTTTCTATTGGAGCAGTTGTAAAACCGCTGCGGAATCCGCACAAAGAAGTGACATGCTGCGGAATGTAAACCGCTGCGTTTCCGTGCAGTTTTTCCGCAGCATGTGTACAGCGATTTTTGTTTCCCATAGGTTTACATTGAACTGTACACTCATGGGAAACTGCTGCGGATCCGCAGCGTTTTCCGCAGCGTGTGCACATACCTTTAGAATTAGGCTATGTGCACACGGTGCGGATTTGGCTGCGGATTCGCAGCAGTGTTCCATCAGGTTTACAGTACCATGTAAACATATGAAAAACCAAATCCGCTGTGCCCATGGTGCGGAAAATACCGCGCGGGAACGCTGCGTTGTATTTTCCGCAGCATGTCAATTCTTTGTGCGGATTCCGCAGCGTTTTACACCTGTTCCTCAATAGGAATCCGCAGGTGAAATCCGCACAAAAAACACTGGAAATCCGCGGAAAATCCGCAGGTAAAACACAGTGCCTTTTACCCGCAGATTTTTCAAAAATGGTGCGGAAATATCTCACACGAATCCGCAACGTGGGCACATAGCCTTAGGGTTAGGGTTGGAATTAGGGTTGTGGTTAGGGTTAGGGGTGTGTTGGGGTTAGTGTTGTGGTTAGGGGTGTGTTGGGGTTAGGGTTGTGATTAGGATTATGGCTACAGTTGGGATTAGGGTTAGGGATGTGTTGGGGTTAGTGTTGGAGTTAGAATTGAGGGGTTACCACTGTTTAGGCACATCAGGGGTCTCCAAACGCAACATGGCGCCACCATTGATTCCAGCCAATCTCGTATTCAAAAAGTCAAATGGTGCTCCCTCACTTCCGAGCCCTGACGTGTGCCCAAACAGTGGTTTACCCCCACATATGGGGTACCAGCATACTCAGGACAAACTGCGCAACAATTACTGGGGTCCAATTTCTCCTGTTACCCTTGTGAATCTAAAAAAATGCTTGCTAAAACATAATTTTTGAGGAAAGAAAAATGATTTTTTATTTTCACGGCTCTGCGTTGTAAACGTCTGTGAAGCACTTGGGGGTTCAAAGTGCTCACCACATATCTAGATAAGTTCCTTGGGGGGTCTAGTTTCTAAAATGGGGTCACTTGTGGGGGGTTTCTACTGTTTAGGCACACCAGGGGCTCTGCAAACGCAACTGCAACTGCAAAAGCATTCCATCAAAGTCTGCATTTCAAAACGTCACTACTTCAATTCCAAGCCCCGGCATGTGCCCAAACAGTAGTTTACCCCCACATATGGGGTATCAGCGTACTCAGGAGAAACTGGACAACAACTTTTGGGGTCCAATTTCTCCTGTAACCCTTGGGAAAATAAAAAATTCTGGGCTAAATAATTATTTTTGAGGAAAGAAAACGTATTTATTATTTTCACGGCTCTGCATTATAAACTTCTATGAAGCACTTGGGGGTTCAAAGTGCTCACCACACATCTAGATAAGTTCCTTTCAGGGTCTAGTTTCCAAACTGGGGTCACTTGTGGGGGGTTTCTACTGTTTAGGCACATCAGGGGCTCTGCAAACGCAACGTGACGCCCGCAGAGCATTCCATCAAAGTCTGCATTTCAAAACGTCACTACTTCAATTCCAAGCCCCGGCATGTGCCCAAACAGTAGTTTACCCCCACATATGGGGTATCACCGTACTCAGGAGAAACTGGACAACAAATATTGGGGTCAAATTTCTCCTGTTACCCTTGGGAAAATTAAAAAATTCTGGGCTAAATAATTATTTTTGAGGAAAGAAAACGTATTTATTATTTTCACGGCTCTGCATTATAAACTTCTATGAAGCACTTGGGGGTTCAAAGTGCTCACCACACATCTAGATAAGTTCCTTTGGGGGTCTAGTTTCCAAAATGGGGTCACTTGTGGGGGGTTTCTACTGTTAAGCCACATCAGGGGCTCTGCAAACGCAACGTGACGCCCACAGAGCATTCCATCAAAGTCTGCATTTCAAAACGTCACTACTTCACTTCCGAGCCCCGGCATGTGCCCAAACAGTGATTTACCCCCACATATGGGGTATCAGCGTACTCAGGAGAATTTCTCCTGTTACCCTTGGGAAAATAAAAAATTGCAGGCTAAAAGATCATTTTTGAGAAAATAATTTTTTTTTTTATTTTCATGGCTCTGCGTTATAAACTTCTGTGAAGCACTTGGGGGTTCAAAGTCCTCACCACACATCTAGATTAGTTCCTTTGGGGGTCTAGTTTCTAAAATGGTGTCATTTCTTGGGGATCTCCAATGTTTAGGCACACAGGGGCTCTCCAAACGTGACATGGTGTCCGCTAATGATTGGAGCTAATTTTCCATTTAAAAAGCCAAATGGCGTGCCATCCCTTCCGAGCCCTGCCGTGCGCCCAAACAGTGGTTTACCCCCACATATGGGGTATCAGCGTACTCAGGACAAACTGGACAACAATATTTGGGGTCCAATTTCTCCTATTATCCTTGGCAAAATAGGAAATTCCAGGCTAAAAAATCATTTTTGAGGAAAGAAAAATTATTTTTTATTTTCATGGCTCTGCGTTATAAACTTCTGTGAAGCACCTGGGGGTTTAAAGTGCTCAATATGCATCTAGATAAGTTCCTTGGGGGGTCTAGTTTCCAAAATGGGGTCACTTGTGCGGGAGCTCCAATGTTTAGGCACACAGGGGCTCTCCAAACGCGACATGGTGTCCGCTAACAATTGGAGCTAATTTTCCATTCAAAAAGTCAAATGGCGCTCCTTCCCTTCCGAGCCTTACCATGTGCCCAAACAGTGGTTTACCTCCACATGTGAGGTATTGGTGTACTCAGGAGAAATTGCCCAACACATTTTAGGATCCATTTTATCCTGTTGCCCATGTGAAAATGAAAAAATTGAGGCTAAAAGAATTTTTTTGTGAAAAAAAAGTACTTTTTCATTTTTACGGATCAATTTGTGAAGCACCTGGGGGTTCAAAGTGCTCACTATGCATCTAGATAAGTTCCTTGGGGCGTCTAGTTTCCAAAATGGGGTCACTTGTGGGGGAGCTCCAATTTTTAGGCACACGGGGGCTCTCCAAACGTGACATGGTGTCCGCTAAAGAGTGGAGCCAATTTTTGATTCAAAAAGTCAAATGGCGCTCCTTCCCTTCCAAGCCCTGCCGTGCGCCAAAACAGTGGTTTACCCCCACATATGAGGTATCAGCGTACTCAGGACAAATTGGACAACAACTTTCGCGGTTCAGTTTCTCCTTTTACCATTGGGAAAATAAAAAAATTGTTGCTAAAAGATAATTTTTGTGACTAAAAAGTTAAATGTTCATTTTTTCCTTCCATGTTGCTTCTGCTGCTGTGAAGCACCTGAAGGGTTAATAAACTTCTTGAATGTGGTTTTGAGTACCTTGAGGGGTGCAGTTTTTAGAATGGTGTCACTTTTGGGTATTTTCAGCCATATAGACCCCTCAAACTGACTTCAAATGTGAGGTGGTCCCTAAAAAAAATGGTTTTGTAAATTTCGTTGTAAAAATGACAAATCGCTGGTCGAATTTTAACCCTTATAACTTCCTAACAAAAAAAAATTTTGTTTCCAAAATTGTGCTGATGTAAAGTAAACATGTGGGAAATGTTATTTATTAACTATTTTGTGTCACATATCTCTCTGGTGTAACAGAATAAAAATTAAAAATGTGAAAATTGCGAAATTTTCAAAATTTTCGCCAAATTTCCGTGTTTATCACAAATAAATGCAGAATTTATTGACCTAAATTTACCACTAACATGAAGCCCAATATGTCACGAAAAAACAATCTCAGAACCGCTAGGATCCGTTGAAGCGTTCCTGAGTTATTACCTCATAAAGGGACACTGGTCAGAATTGCAAAAAACGGCAAGGTCTTTAAGGTCAAAATAGGCTGGGTCTTGAAGGGGTTAATATAAGATAACTGAAAGTCATACTCAACACATTCTGTGGTCTCACAGGTATGGAAGAGAAGGGGGCAGAAAGGGATGGCAAGATGAAGAGTATCGCTCTGCAATACGCAGTGGCAGATATTTTGTGTGATGCAGTATGTTGTACTGGTGAACCACATGGTGAGACCAGCACCACACCAGCTACATACGAGTTTATTTCGCAGAGTAACAGAAAAGCCCCATAGAAGACTATGTCAGAACCCCCAAAAATATGGTTTGTCACATCTAGTGCATGTCTGAAAAAGAGAAATATTGCCAGATTGTGTCTGGCAGAAGTGAGTGTCGGCTTCATTAGGATTACAGTTTGGGGGTTCCTGATAAAACCCAGACATAGCGCTTGGTGGAGAGCACTGTATAATGTGAACAAAGCCTTAAAGGGGATTCCCACTACCCGGACAACCCCATCTCAATTATTATGGAGGGGAGAGTGAAGCGGCCACTGACTGACTGCAAGGCTTAAGTGACAAAGATGTCAATGTCACCAGAGCCCTGGGAGAGCCAGTACAGCTGATTTTATTTTGTAAGGGGGTCCATTGTGATTAAGCGGTCCATAAAGTGCTGTAATTTGCCCTAGGTAGCACTGAAGACGCAAGGTACACACTGAGGCACTGCCATCTCAGACCATTAGGTCTCATCAGTAAACACCGAAAATTGTAATTAATTCTGTAAATGTAAGGGACAGGTCAATCTGAGATGGAATCGTTTTACAGTTTCAGAACTTGAAGATCAAGTCCCTCCATCAGTAAGACAGCGCTGTCATGTATAGCAGGTACATGGCGACTTACGGAGAGCACCATTATTGCTATGACAGACCGTGCGTGACATGCAAATACACAAGATACATTTCCTGATTTACAAGACAGCAAAACCTCGGATTTGTAGTAATGACAGTTCTCTCAGGGTTTCACAAGCTATATTAAGCCCCGGAAGAACTGTCGTTACTATAAACTAATAAAAGTAGTAATCCACATCTTCATGATCCCCGACACTCACATGCCCCAGTCTCCTGACAGTCTCTAGCCTTCTGGCTTCACAGAATTGGGAAGGCAAGTAATAGTCTTATTTATAAGTAATAATAACATACCAAATTTTCGAAAAAAATGTTAGGTGGCTGAGCAACCCCCTAAAAAGAAACCTGTCAGTCAATTCATGCTGCCCAAAGCACAGGCAGCACGGATCAGACACTGAACGATTGCAGGCAGGTATATTTTCTCTGAAATGGTCCACTGTTGGAGAAGCCATGGTTTGAAGAGCCTGCCGGGGGCTATAGGGAGATACCTGGACGGCTTTTACTAGCACCGCTCTGGTTGATCACCACGTCTTTCCCCATGTACACACACCTGTCACTCAATCTAGGCTCTCTGTGGCATGGTGAAGATAAGATCAAACCTAGGTGCAATCATGCAGCCAGGCTCTGACTCATGATGCCCTTGGTTTGGGCAGCAATAGTCACCTGACAGATTCCATTTAAGCTTTAGCAGTATACTAGATGGTGGCCCGATTCTAATGCATCAGGTATTCTAGAATATGCATGTCCACGTAGTATATTGCCCAGCCACGTAGTATATTGCCCAGCCACGTAGTATATTGCCCAGCCACGTAGTATATTGCCCAGCCACGTAGTATATTGCCCAGTCACGTAGTATATTGCCCAGCCTCGTAGTATATTGCCCAGTCACGTAGTATATTGCCCAGCCCACGTAGTATATTGCCCAGCCACGTAGTATATTGCCCAGCCACGTAGTATATTGCCCAGTCACGTAGTATATTGCCCAGTCACGTAGTATATTGCCCAGCCTCGTAGTATATTGCCCAACCACGTAGTATGTTGCCCAGCCACGTAGTATGTTGCCCAGCCAAGTAGTATATTGCCCAGTCACATAGTATATTGCCCAGCCTCGTAGTATATTGCCCAGCCACGTAGTATATTTCACAGAGACGGAGTATACAGCACAGAGCCTCGTAGTATATTGCCCAGCCACATAGTATATTTCACAGAGACGGAGAATACAGCACAGAGCCATGTAGTACACAGACGTAAAATAAAAAATAAACATATACTCACCCTCCGTTGAAGTCCTGGCCCTTTGTGCGGTGCAGGGTTGGTATGGGCACAGGACCTGTGATGACGTCGCGGTCACATGACCGTGACGTTATGGAAGGTCCTTGTCGCATACCATCCTTGCCACCGAAACCTGACGCTTGCATGGAGCGGTCATCGGAGCATCGCGAGGATCGGTAAAGGCGCCGGAGGGCGAGTATATGATGATTTTTTTTTATTATTATTATTATTTGTAACATTAGATCTTTTTACTATTAACCCCTTAGCGACCGCCGATACGCCTTTTAACGGCGGCCGCTAAGGGTACTTAAACCACAGCGCCGTTAATTAACGGCGCTGTGGAAAAAGTCAATAGCGCCCCCCACAGGCCGATTTTCTCCGGGGTCTCGGCTGCCGGGGGTAGCCGAGACCCCAGAGAACATGATTCGGGGGGTTTTTAACCCACCCCGCATTTGCGATCGCCGGTAATTAACCGTTTACCGGCGATCGCAAAAAAAAAAAAAAGCGATCTCTTTTTAATTTCTCTGTCCTCCGATGTGATCGCACATCGGAGGACAGAGAAAAGGGGTCCCAGGTGGCCCCCCAATACTCACCTAGCTCCCCCGATGCTCCTCGTGTCTCCCGGTGGGCGCCGCCATCTTTAAAATGGTGGGCGCATGCGCAGTGCGCCCACCGGCCGGCACCGGGAGAATCTTTGGGGTCTCGGCTGCCGGGGGTAGCCGAGACCCCAAAGAGCATGATCGGGGTCGGTTTTACCGACCCCTGTTTTGCGATCGCCGGTAATTAACTGTTTACCGGCGACCGCAAAAAAAAAAAAAAAAAGTAAAGTGTAATTCTCTGTCCTCTGATGTGATCGCACATCAGAGGACAGAGAAATAGGGGGATTCGGGGACCCTACAATACTCACCTGTGTCCCTGGATCCTCTTGCTGCTCCTCCTGGCCGCCGGCAGAAGAACATGGCGGACGCATGCCCAGTGCGCCCGCCATCTGTCTCCATCTGCCGGCCGGCAGGAGAACAGCAGTTGGGGCTAAAATTAGGGTTAGGTTAGGGTTAGGGGTAGGTTAGGGTTAGGCGTAGGGTTAGGTTAGGGTTAGGGGTAGGGTTAGGTTAGGGGTAGGGTTAGGGTTAGGTTAGGGCTAGGGTTGGGGCTAAATATAGGGTTTGGGTTGGGGCTAAATTTAGGGTTAGGGTTGGGGCTAAATTTAGGGTTAGGCTTCTTTCACACTTACGTCGGTACGGGGCCGTCGCAATGCGTCGGCCCGACATACCGACGCACGTTGTGAAAATTGTGCACAACGTGGGCAGCAGCTGTAGTTTTTCAACGCATCCGCTGCCCAATCTATGTCCTCGGGAAGAAGGGGGCGGAGTTACGGCCACGCATGCGCGGTCAGAAATGGCGGATGCGACGTACAAAAAAACGTTTCATTGAACGTTTTTTTGTGCCGACGCTCCGCCAAAACACAACTGATCCAGTGCACGACGGACGCGACGTGTGGCCATCCGTCACGATCCGTCGGCAATACAAGTCTATGGGCAAAAAACGCATCCTGCGGGCACATTTGCAGGATCCGTTTCTTGTCCAAAACGACGGATTGCGACGGAATGCCAAACGACGCAAGTGTGAAAGTAGCCTTAGGGCTAGGGTTAGGGTTGGGGCTAAAGTTAGGGCTAGGGTTGGGGCTAAAGTTAGGGTTAGAGCTGGGATTAGGGTTAGGGTTTGGATTAGGGTTAAGGTTAGGGTTGTGATTAGGGGTGTATTGGGATTAGGGTTAGGTTTGAGGTTAGGGTTGAGATTAGGATTAGGGGTGTGTTGGATTTAGGGTTTTGATTAGGGTTATGGTTAGGGTTGACATTAGGGTTGCTTTGGGGTAAGGGTTGTGATTATGGTTAGGGTTAGTGATTAGGATTATGGATCAGGTTGGGATTAGGGTTAGGGGTGTGTTGGGGTTAGGGTTGGAGCTAGAATTGGGGGGTTTCCACTGTTTAGGTACATCAGGGGGTCCTCCAAACACGACAGCCAATTTTGCGCTCAAAAAGTCAAATGGTGCTCCCTCCCTTCTGAGCTCTGCCGTGTGCCCAAACAGTGGGTTACCCCCACATATGGGGCATCAACGTACTCGGGATAAATTGAACAACAACTTCTGGGGTCCAATTTCTCGTTACCTTTGTGAAAATAAAAACTTGGGGGCTACAATATCTTTTTTGTGAAAAAAAAAAATATTTTTTATTTTCACGACTCTGCATTCTAAACTTCTGTGACGCACTTGGGCATTCAAAGTTCTCACCACACATCTAGATAATTTCCTTGGGGGGTCTAGTTTCCAAAATGGGGTCACTTGTGGGGCGTTACTACAGTTTAGGTACATCAGGGGCTCTGCAATCGCAACATAATGCCCACAGACCATTCTATCAAAGTCTGCATTCCAAAAAGGCGCTCCTTCCCTTCCGAGCTCTGCCGTGCGCCCAAACAGTGGTTTACCCCCACATATGGCGCATCAGCGTACTCGGGATAAATTGCACAACAACTATTGCAGTCCAATTTCTCCTGTTACCCTTGTGAAAATAAAAACTTGGGGGCTACAATATCTTTTTTGTGGAAAAAAAAAAAAATTTTTATTTTCACGGCTCTGCATTATAAACTTCTGTGAAGCACTTGGGCATTCAAGGTTCTCACCACACATCTAGATAAGTTCCATGGGGGGTCTAGTTTCCAAAATGGGGTCACTTGTGGGGGATTTCTACTGTTTAGGCACATCAGGGGCTCTCCAAACGCGACATGGCGTCCGATCTCAATTCCAGCCAATTCTACATTGAAAAAGTAAAACGGCACTCTTTCTCTTCCAAGCTCTGCGGTGCGCCCAAACAGTGGTTTACCCCCACATATGGGGTATTGGCGTATTCAGGAGAAATTGCATAACAAAATTTATGGTTACATTTCTGTTTTTACACTTGTGAAAATAAAAAAAATGGTTCTGAATTAAGAGGTTTGCAAAAAAAAGTTAAATGTTCATTTTTTCCTTCCACATTGTTTCAGTTCCTGTGAAGCACGTAAAGGGTTAATAAACTTCTTGAATGTGGTTTTGAGCACCTTGAGGGGTGTAGTTTTTAGAATGGTGTCACACTTCATTATTTTCTATCATATAGACCCCTCAAAATGACTTCAAATGTGATGTGGTCCCTAAAAAAAATGGTGTTGTAAAAATGAGAAATTGCTGGTCAACTTTTAACCCTTATAACTCCCTAACAAAAAAAAATTTTGGTTCCAAAATTGTGCTGATGTAAAGTAGACATGTGGGAAATGTTATTTATTAACTATTTTTTGTGACATATCTCTCTGATTTAAGGGCATAAAAATACAAAGTTTGAAAATTGCAAAATTGTAAAAATTTTCGCCATATTTCCGTTTTTTTCATAAATAATCGCAAGTAATATCGAAGAAATGTTACCACTAACATGAAGTACAATATGTCACGAAAAAACAATCTCAGAATCAGCGGGATCCGTTGAAGCGTTCCAGAGTTATAACCTCATAAAGTGACAGTGGTCAGAATTGCAAAAATTGGCCTGGTCATTAAGTACCAAATTGGCTCTGTCACTAAGGGGTTAAGGCTGCATAGGCAGCCTCAATAGTAAAAAAGTTGGTCACACAGGGTTAACCCCTTAAGCCCCGAGGGTGGTTTGCACGTTAATGACCGGGCCAATTTTTACAATTCTGACCACTGTCCCTTTATGAGGTTATAACTCTGGAACGCTTCAACGGATCTTGGCGATTCTGACATTGTTTTCTCGTGACATATTGTACTTCATTTTAGTAGTAACATTTATTCGATATAACTTGCGTTTATTTGTGAAAAAAACGGAAATTTGGCGAAAATTTAGAAAGTTTCGCAATTTTCCAACTTTAAATTTTTATGCCCTTAAATCACAGAGATATCTCACGCAAAATACTTAATAAGTAACATTTCCCACATGTCTACTTTACATCAGCACAATTTTGGAACCAAAATTTTTTTTTGTTAGGGAGTTATAAGGGTTAAAAGTTGACCAGCAATTTCTCATTTTTACAACACCATTTTTTTTTTAGGGACCACATCTCATTTGATGTCATTTTGAGGGGTCTATATGATAGAAAATACCCAAGTGTGAGACCATTCTAAAAACTGCACCCCTCAAGGTGCTCAAAACCACATTCAAGAAGTTTATTAACCCTTCAGGGGTTTCACAGGAATTTTTGGAATGTTTAAATAAGAATGAATATTTAACTTTTTTTCACACAAAATTTATTTCAGCTCCAATTTGTTTTATTTTACCAAGGGTAACAGGATAAAATGGATGCCAAACATTGTTGTACAATCTGTACTGAGTACGCTGATAGCCCATATGTGGGAGTAAACCACTGTTTGGGCGCATGGCAGAGCTCGGAAGGGAAGGAGCGCCATTTGACTTTTAAATGCAAAATTGACAGGAATTGAGATGGGACACCATGTTGCGTTTGGAGAGCCACTGATGTGCCTAAACATTGAAACCCCCCCACAAGTGACACCATTTTGGAAAGTAGACACCCTAAGGAACTTATCTAGATGTGTGGTGACCACTTTGACCCACCAATTGCTTCACAGAAGTTTATAATGCAGAGCCGTAAAAATAAAAAATCATATTTTTTCACAAAAATGATCTTTTCGCCCCCAATTTTTTATTTTCCCAAGAGTAAGAGAAGAAATTGGACCTCAAAAATTGTTGGCCAATTTGTCCTGAGTACGCTGATACCCCATATATGGGTGTAAACCATTGTTTGGGCGTATGGCAGAGCTCGGAAGGGAAGGAGCGCCATTTGACTTTTCAATGCAAAATTGACTGGAATTGAGATGGGACGCCATGTTGCGTTTGGAGAGCCCCTGATGTGCCTAAACATTGGAACCCCTCACAAGTGACACCATTTTGAAAAGTAGACCCCTTAAGGAACTTATCTAGATGTGTGGTGAGCACTTTGACCCAACAAGTGCTTCACAGAAGTTTATAATGCAGAGCCGTAAAAATAAAAAAATCTTATTTTTTCACAAAAATGATCTTTTCGCCCCCAATTTTTTATTTTCCCAAGGGTAAGAGAAGAAATTAGACCACAAAAGTTGTTGTGCAATTTGTCCTGAGTGCGACGATACCCCATATGTGGGGGTAAACCACTTTTTGGGTGCATAGCAGAGCTCGGAAGGGAAGGAGCGCCATTTGACTTTTCAATGCAAAATTGACTGGAATTAAGTTGGGACGCCATGTTGGTTTGGAGAGCCCCTGATGTGCCTAAACATTAAAACCCCCCACAAGTGACACCATTTTGGAAACTAGACCCCATAAGGAACTTATCTAGATGTGTTTTGAGAGCTTTGAACCCCCAAATGTTTCACTACAGTTTATAACGCAGAGCCGTTAAAATAATTTTTTTTTTTTTTTTTCGCAAAAATTATTTTTTAGCCCCCAGTTTTGTATTTTCACAAGGGTAACATAATAAATTGGACCCCAGAAGTTGTTGTCCAATTTGTCCTGAGTACGCTGATACCCCATATGTGGGGGGGAACCACTGTTTGGGCGCATGGCAGAGCTCGGAAGGGAAGGAGCGCCATTTGGAATGCAGACTTAGATGGATTGGTCTGCAGGAGTCACGTTGCATTTGCAGAGCCCCTGATGTACCCAAACAGTACAAACCCCCCACAAGTGACCCCATATTAGAAACTAGACCTCCCAAGGAACTTATCTAGATGTGTTGTGAGAACTTTGAACCCCTAAGTGTTTCACTACAGTTTATAACGCAGAGCCGTGAAAATAAAAATTCTTTTTTTTTTTCACAAAAATGATTTTTTAGCCCCCAGCTTTGTATTTTTACAAGGGTAACAGAATAAATTGGACCCCAAAAGTTGTTGTTCAATTTGTCCTGAGTACGCTGATACCCCGTATGTGGGGGGGAACCACTGTTTGGGCGCATGGCAGAGCTCGGAAGGGAAGGAGCGCCATTTGGAATGCAGACTTAGATGGATTGGTCTGCAGGCGTCACGTTGCATTTGCAGAGCCCCTGATGTACCCAAACAGTAGAAACCACCCACAAGTGACCCCATATTGAAACTAGACCTCCCATGGAACTTATCTAGATGTGTTGTGAAAACTTTGAACCCCCAAGTGTTTCACTACAGTTTATAACGCAGAGCCGTGAAAATAAAAAATCCTTTTTTTTCCCACAAAAATGATTTTTAGCCCCCCAAATTTTTATTTTCCCAAGGATAACAAGAGAACTTGGACCCAAAAAGTTGTTGTCCAATTTGTCTCGAGTACGATGATACCCCATATGTTGGGGTAAACCCCTGTTTGGGCGCACGGGAGAGCTCGGAAGTGAAGGAGCACTGTTTTACTTTTTCAATGCAGAATTGGCTGGAATTGAGATCGGACGCCATGTCGCGTTTGGAGAGCCCCTGATGTGTCTAAACAGTGGAAACCCCCAATTATAACTGAAACCCTAATCCAAACGCACCCCTAACCCTAATCCCAACTGTAACCCTAACCACACACCTAACCCTGACACACCCCTAATTCTAATCCCAACCCTAATCCCAACCGTAAATGTAATACAAACCCTAACCCTAACCCTAGCCCTAACCCTAACCGGAAAATGGAAATAAATACATTTTTTTTAATTTTATTATTTTTCCCTAAGGCTAGGTTCACATTGCATTAGGGAAATCCGTTTAGCACTAGCGGATTGCGCTAACGCAATGTCTTTTTAGGTGTCGTGTTTAGTGGTCGCGTTAACGTCCCCGCTCTGGAAGATCGGGGATCGGACCTCGGGCGCGCCGCGGACGCTGCAAGCAGCGTCTGAGGCGCGCCACAAAAGAACGGCACCTTGCTAGCGCGAGCCGAAAATGGCACGCTCTAGCGATGCGCTACACCCGAAAATCACATTGCTATCAATGGTTGTGCTAACGGACCCGTTGCACGGCGTTAATTGTGACATTTTCGCCGTGCAACGCTGTCCGTTAGCGTTAACCCATTAACGCAATGTGAACCTAGCCTAACTAAGGGGGTGATGAAGGGGGGTTTGATTTACTTTTATAGCGAGTTTTTTATATCGGATTTTTATGATTGGCAGCCGTCACACACTAAAAGACGCTTTTTATAGCAAAAAAGTTTTTGCGTCTCCACATTTTGAGACCTATAATTTTTCCATATTTTGGTCCACAGAGTCATGTGAGGTCTTGTTTTTTGCGGGACGAGTTGACGTTTTTATCGGTTACATTTTCGGACATGTGACAGTTTTTGATCGCTTTTTATTCCGATTTTTTGTGAGGCAGAATGACCAAAAACCAGCTATTCATGAATTTCTTTTGGGGGAGGCGTTTATACCGTTCCGCGTTTGGTAAAATTGATGAAGCAGTTTTATTCTTCGGGTCAGTACGATTACAGTGATATCTCATTTATATCATTTTTTTTATGTTTTGGCGCTTTTATACGATAAAAGCTATTTTATAGAAAAAATAATTATTTTGGCATCGCTTTATTCTCAGGACTATAACTTTTTTATTTTTTTGGTTATGATGCTATATGGCGGCTCGTTTTTTGCGGGACAAGATGACGTTTTCAGAGGTACCATGGTTATTTATATCCGTCTTTTTGATCGCGTGTTATTCCACTTTTTGTTCAGCGTTATGATAATAAAGCGTTGTTTTTTGGCTCGTTTTTTTTTTTTTTTTTCTTACGGTGTTCACTGAAGGGGTTAACTAGTGGGCCAGTTTTATAGGTCGGGTCGTTACGGACGCGGCGATACTAAATATGTGTACTTTTATTGTTTTTTTTGTTTTTTTTTTATGTAAAGAAATGTATTTATGGGAATAATATTTTTTTTTTTCTGCTTTATTTAGGAATTTTTTTTTAATTTTTTTTTACAAGTGTGGAAATTTTTTTTTTTACTTTTTCACTTTGTCCCGGGGGGGGACATCACAGATCACCGATCTGACAGTGTGTACAGCACTCTGTCAGATTGGTGATCTGACATACAGCCGGGCAGGATTAGAGCTGCAGCTGCAGCCTGATCCTGACCCGGAAGTGCTCCCTGCAGGACCCGGATGCAGCCCGGCGGCCATTTTGGATCCGGGGACTGCAGGGAGAAGACGCTCGGTACACGGTGAGCACATCACCGTGTACCGATCGTCTCAGGGAAGCCCGCAGGGAGCCCCCTCCCTGCGCGATGCTTCCCTGCACCGCCGGCACACCGCGATCATCTTTGATCGCGGTGTGCCGGGGGTTAATGTGCCGGGAGCGGTCCGTGACCGCTCCTGGCACATAGTGCCGGATGTCAGCTGCGATAGGCAGCTGACACCCGGCCGCGATCGGCCGCGCTCCCCCCGTGAGCGCGGCCGATCGCATATGACGTACTATCCCGTCCATGGGAATTAAGTCCCAGGTCACCTGGACGGGATAGTACGTCATATGGGATTAAGGGGTTAATAGCAGCGTTAATGGAGCGCGCGCGTTACACCGCGGTCCATTAGGGCTGCCGTTAACCCTGTGTGAGCGCTGACTGGAGGGGAGTACGGAGCGGGCACTGACTGCGAGGAGGAAGGAGCGGCCATGTTGCCGCCGGACTGCGCCCGTCGCTGATTGGTCGTGGGCGTTTTGCCACAACCAATCAGCGACTTGGATTCAATGACAGACAGAGGCCGCGACCGATGAATATCCGTGACAGAAGGACAGGCAGAAGGACAGGCAGAAGGACAGGCAGAAGGACAGGCAGAAGGACAGGCAGAAGGACAGGCAGAAGGACAGACAGAAGGACAGACAGAAGGACAGACAGAAGGACAGACAGAAGGACAGACAGAAGGACAGACAGAAGGACAGACAGAAGGACAGACAGAAGGACAGACAGAAGGACAGACAGAAGGACAGACAGAAGGACAGACAGAAGGACAGACAGAAGGACAGACAGAAGGACAGACAGAAGGACAGGCAGAAGGACAGGCAGAAGGACAGACAGAAGGACAGACAGAAGGACAGGCAGAAGGACAGGCAGAAGGACAGGCAGAAGGACAGGCAGAAGGACAGGCAGAAGGACAGACAGAAGGACAGACAGAAGGACAGACAGAGACGGAACTGACCCTTAGGCTAGGTTCACATTGCATTAGGGCAATCCGTTAAGCTCATAGCACTAGCGGATTGCGCTAAAGCAATGTTTGTTTAGGGTCAGCGTTCGGCGTCCCCGATCTGCGCCAGCAAGGGACGGACCTCGGACGCTGCAAGCAGCGTCCGAGGTCCGTCACAAAAGAACGGCACATCGCTAGCGTGTGCCGAAAATGGCATGCGCTAGTGATGCGCTACAGGCAGAAATCACATTGCTGTCAATGGGTGCGCTAACGGACCTGTTGCACGGCGTTAATTGCGACATTTTCGCCGTGCAACGCAGTCCGTTAGCTTTAACCCATTAACGCAATGTGAACCTAGCCTTAGACAATTATATAGTAGATAAGACTACTGGACAATCTCTCATTTATAGCTCCACAGCGCTCTATAAACCTATATATTTACTGCCTAAAATGGTGCAGATTCTCCAAACTAAGCGCTGTGGTGCTGGCGGTCAAGTGTCATGAATACGTGTCAGAGAATACATCACTGAGATTGGAGGGGTGGCGCCGTTCTAGGAGGAAAGTATACAGCCAATATTTTATGCTGCATTGTAGACTTACCCCCCAGACCAGCACCATTCATCCAATCTTAATCACGAGGTCCCTGACAACTGCAGGCAATCAACGATCTCTCACAGAACAGGAGACACTGCCCTGAAGCTGAAGGAGTGGTGCTGGCCTGGGAAGGATCCAGTAATGTTATGTGCCCAATAAGAGCAAAAAATAAAGAGCAGTGGAGGTTCAAGAACATCATGGCGACATTTTGCAGTATGAATGCAGAGGAGAGTATTAATGTACAGCATCACCCCGTTATTACAGGCTCCTGTACAGCAGAGGAGAGTATAATGTACAGCATCACCCCGTTATTACAGGTCCCTGTACAGCAGAGGAGAGTATAATGTACAGCATCACCCCGTTATTACAGACTCCTGTACAGCAGAGGAGAGTATAATGTACAGCATCACCCCGTTATTACAGGCTCCTGTACAGCAGAGGAGAGTATAATGTACAGCATCACCCCGTTATTACAGGCTCCTGTACAGCAGAGGAGAGTATAATGTACAGCATCACCCCGTTATTACAGGCTCCTGTACAGCAGAGGAGAGTATAATGTACAGCATCACCCCGTTATTACAGACTCCTATACAGCAGAGGAGAGTATAATGTACAGCATCACCCCGTTATTACAGCCTCACCCCGTTATTACAGGTCCCTGTACAGCAGAGGAGAGTATAATGTACAGCATCACCCCGTTATTACAGGCTCCTGTACAGCAGAGGAGAGTATAATGTACAGCATCACCCCGTTATTACAGGCTCCTGTACAGCAGAGGAGAGTAATGTACAGCATCACCCCGTTATTACAGACTCCTGTACAGCAGAGAAGAGTATAATGTACAGCATCACCCCGTTATTACAGGCTCCTGTACAGCAGAGGAGAGTATAATGTACAGCATCACCCCGTTATTACAGCCTCCTGTACGGCAGAGGAGAGTATAATGTACAGCATCACCCCGTTATTACAGCCTCACCCCGTTATTACAGCCTCCTGTACAGCAGAGGAGAGTATAATGTACAGCATCACCCCGTTATTACAGCCTCCTGTACGGCAGAGGAGAGTATAATGTACAGCATCACCCCGTTATTACAGGCTCCTATACAGCAGAGGAGAGTATAATGTACAGCATCACCCCGTTATTACAGGCTCCTGTACAGCAGAGGAGAGTATAATGTACAGCATCACCCCGTTATTACAGGCTCCTGTACAGCAGAGGAGAGTATAATGTACAGCATCACCCCGTTATTACAGGCTCCTGTACAGCAGAGGAGAGTATAATGTACAGCATCACCCCGTTATTACAGCCTCCTGTACGGCAGAGGAGAGTATAATGTACAGCATCACCCCGTTATTACAGCCTCCTGTACGGCAGAGGAGAGTATAATGTACAGCATCACCCCGTTATTACAGCCTCCTGTACGGCAGAGGAGAGTATAATGTACAGCATCACCCCGTTATTACAGCCTCCTGTACGGCAGAGGAGAGTATAATGTACAGCATCACCCCGTTATTACAGTCTCCTGTACAGCAGAGGAGAGTATAATGTACAGCATCACCCCGTTATTACAGCCTCCTGTACGGCAGAGGAGAGTATAATGTACAGCATCACCCCGTTATTACAGCCTCACCCCGTTATTACAGCCTCCTGTACAGCAGAGGAGAGTATAATGTACAGCATCACCCCGTTATTACAGCCTCCTGTACGGCAGAGGAGAGTATAATGTACAGCATCACCCCGTTATTACAGACTCCTGTACAGCAGAGGAGAGTATAATGTACAGCATCACCCCGTTATTACAGCCTCCTGTACGGCAGAGGAGAGTATAATGTACAGCATCACCCCGTTATTACAGGCCCCTGTACGGCAGAGGAGAGTATAATGTACAGCATCACCCCGTTATTACAGCCTCCTGTACGGCAGAGGAGAGTATAATGTACAGCATCACCCCGTTATTACAGCCTCCTGTACAGCAGAGGAGAGTATAATGTACAGCATCACCCCGTTATTACAGGCCCCTGTACGGCAGAGGAGAGTATAATGTACAGCATCACCCCGTTATTACAGCCTCCTGTACGGCAGAGGAGAGTATAATGTACAGCATCACCCCGTTATTACAGTCTCCTGTACAGCAGAGGAGAGTATAATGTACAGCATCACCCCGTTATTACAGCCTCCTGTACGGCAGAGGAGAGTATAATGTACAGCATCACCCCGTTATTACAGCCTCACCCCGTTATTACAGCCTCCTGTACAGCAGAGGAGAGTATAATGTACAGCATCACCCCGTTATTACAGCCTCCTGTACGGCAGAGGAGAGTATAATGTACAGCATCACCCCGTTATTACAGTCTCCTGTACAGCAGAGGAGAGTATAATATACAGCATCACCCCGTTATTACAGGCTCCTGTACAGCAGAGGAGAGTATAATGTACAGCATCACCCCGTTATTACAGCCTCCTGTACAGCAGAGGAGAGTATAATGTACAGCATCACCCCGTTATTACAGCCTCCTGTACAGCAGAGGAGAGTATAATGTACAGCATCACCCCGTTATTACAGGCTCCTGTACAGCAGAGGAGAGTATAATGTACAGCATCACCCCGTTATTACAGCCTCCTGTACGGCAGAGGAGAGTATAATGTACAGCATCACCCCGTTATTACAGACTCCTGTACAGCAGAGGAGAGTATAATGTACAGCATCACCCCGTTATTACAGCCTCCTGTACAGCAGAGGAGAGTATAATGTACAGCATCACCCCGTTATTACAGGCCCCTGTACGGCAGAGGAGAGTATAATGTACAGCATCACCCCGTTATTACAGGCCCCTGTACAGCAGAGGAGAGTATAATGTACAGCATCACCCCGTTATTACAGGCTCCTGTACAGCAGAGGAGAGTATAATGTACAGCATCACCCCGTTATTACAGGCTCCTGTACAGCAGAGGAGAGTATAATGTACAGCATCACCCCGTTATTACAGCCTCCTGTACGGCAGAGGAGAGTATAATGTACAGCATCACCCCGTTATTACAGGCTCCTGTACGGCAGAGGAGAGTATAATGTACAGCATCACCCCGTTATTACAGCCTCCTGTACGGCAGAGGAGAGTATAATGTACAGCATCACCCCGTTATTACAGCCTCCTGTACAGCAGAGGAGAGTATAATGTACAGCATCACCCCGTTATTACAGGCCCCTGTACGGCAGAGGAGAGTATAATGTACAGCATCACCCCGTTATTACAGCCTCCTGTACGGCAGAGGAGAGTATAATGTACAGCATCACCCCGTTATTACAGTCTCCTGTACAGCAGAGGAGAGTATAATGTACAGCATCACCCCGTTATTACAGCCTCCTGTACGGCAGAGGAGAGTATAATGTACAGCATCACCCCGTTATTACAGCCTCACCCCGTTATTACAGCCTCCTGTACAGCAGAGGAGAGTATAATGTACAGCATCACCCCGTTATTACAGCCTCCTGTACGGCAGAGGAGAGTATAATGTACAGCATCACCCCGTTATTACAGTCTCCTGTACAGCAGAGGAGAGTATAATATACAGCATCACCCCGTTATTACAGCCTCCTGTACAGCAGAGGAGAGTATAATGTACAGCATCACCCCGTTATTACAGGCCCCTGTACGGCAGAGGAGAGTATAATGTACAGCATCACCCCGTTATTACAGGCCCCTGTACAGCAGAGGAGAGTATAATGTACAGCATCACCCCGTTATTACAGGCTCCTGTACAGCAGAGGAGAGTATAATGTACAGCATCACCCCGTTATTACAGGCTCCTGTACAGCAGAGGAGAGTATAATGTACAGCATCACCCCGTTATTACAGCCTCCTGTACGGCAGAGGAGAGTATAATGTACAGCATCACCCCGTTATTACAGACTCCTGTACAGCAGAGGAGAGTATAATGTACAGCATCACCCCGTTATTACAGCCTCCTGTACAGCAGAGGAGAGTATAATGTACAGCATCACCCCGTTATTACAGGCCCCTGTACGGCAGAGGAGAGTATAATGTACAGCATCACCCCGTTATTACAGGCCCCTGTACAGCAGAGGAGAGTATAATGTACAGCATCACCCCGTTATTACAGGCTCCTGTACAGCAGAGGAGAGTATAATGTACAGCATCACCCCGTTATTACAGGCTCCTGTACAGCAGAGGAGAGTATAATGTACAGCATCACCCCGTTATTACAGCCTCCTGTACGGCAGAGGAGAGTATAATGTACAGCATCACCCCGTTATTACAGGCTCCTGTACAGCAGAGGAGAGTATAATGTACAGCATCACCCCGTTATTACAGCCTCCTGTACAGCAGAGGAGAGTATAATGTACAGCATCACCCCGTTATTACAGGCTCCTGTACAGCAGAGGAGAGTATAATGTACAGCATCACCCCGTTATTACAGGCTCCTGTACAGCAGAGGAGAGTATAATGTACAGCATCACCCCGTTATTACAGCCTCCTGTACGGCAGAGGAGAGTATAATGTACAGCATCACCCCGTTATTACAGGCTCCTGTACAGCAGAGGAGAGTATAATGTACAGCATCACCCCGTTATTACAGCCTCCTGTACGGCAGAGGAGAGTATAATGTACAGCATCACCCCGTTATTACAGGCTCCTGTACAGCAGAGGAGAGTATAATGTACAGCATCACCCCGTTATTACAGGCTCCTGTACAGCAGAGGAGAGTATAATGTACAGCATCACCCCGTTATTACAGGCTCCTGTACAGCAGAGGAGAGTATAATGTACAGCATCACCCCGTTATTACAGCCTCCTGTACGGCAGAGGAGAGTATAATGTACAGCATCACCCCGTTATTACAGACTCCTGTACAGCAGAGGAGAGTATAATGTACAGCATCACCCCGTTATTACAGGTCCCTGTACAGCAGAGGAGAGTATAATGTACAGCATCACCCCGTTATTACAGGCCCCTGTACGGCAGAGGAGAGTATAATGTACAGCATCACCCCGTTATTACAGGCTCCTGTACGGCAGAGGAGAGTATAATGTACAGCATCACCCCGTTATTACAGGCCCCTGTACAGCAGAGGAGAGTATAATGTACAGCATCACCCCGTTATTACAGGCTCCTGTACAGCAGAGGAGAGTATAATGTACAGCATCACCCCGTTATTACAGGCTCCTGTACAGCAGAGGAGAGTATAATGTACAGCATCACCCCGTTATTACAGCCTCCTGTACGGCAGAGGAGAGTATAATGTACAGCATCACCCCGTTATTACAGGCTCCTGTACAGCAGAGGAGAGTATAATGTACAGCATCACCCCGTTATTACAGCCTCCTGTACGGCAGAGGAGAGTATAATGTACAGCATCACCCCGTTATTACAGGCTCCTGTACAGCAGAGGAGAGTATAATGTACAGCATCACCCCGTTATTACAGGCTCCTGTACAGCAGAGGAGAGTATAATGTACAGCATCACCCCGTTATTACAGCCTCCTGTACGGCAGAGGAGAGTATAATGTACAGCATCACCCCGTTATTACAGGCTCCTGTACAGCAGAGGAGAGTATAATGTACAGCATCACCCCGTTATTACAGCCTCCTGTACGGCAGAGGAGAGTATAATGTACAGCATCACCCCGTTATTACAGGCTCCTGTACAGCAGAGGAGAGTATAATGTACAGCATCACCCCGTTATTACAGGCTCCTGTACAGCAGAGGAGAGTATAATGTACAGCATCACCCCGTTATTACAGGCTCCTGTACAGCAGAGGAGAGTATAATGTACAGCATCACCCCGTTATTACAGCCTCCTGTACGGCAGAGGAGAGTATAATGTACAGCATCACCCCGTTATTACAGGCTCCTGTACAGCAGAGGAGAGTATAATGTACAGCATCACCCCGTTATTACAGGCTCCTGTACAGCAGAGGAGAGTATAATGTACAGCATCACCCCGTTATTACAGCCTCCTGTACGGCAGAGGAGAGTATAATGTACAGCATCACCCCGTTATTACAGACTCCTGTACAGCAGAGGAGAGTATAATGTACAGCATCACCCCGTTATTACAGGTCCCTGTACAGCAGAGGAGAGTATAATGTACAGCATCACCCCGTTATTACAGGCCCCTGTACGGCAGAGGAGAGTATAATGTACAGCATCACCCCGTTATTACAGGCCCCTGTACAGCAGAGGAGAGTATAATGTACAGCCTCACCCCGTTATTACAGGCTCCTGTACGGCAGAGGAGAGTATAATGTACAGCATCACCCCGTTATTACAGGCTCCTGTACAGCAGAGGAGAGTATAATGTACAGCATCACCCCGTTATTACAGCCTCCTGTACAGCAGAGGAGAGTATAATGCACTATTATGGCGATGTAGCCGGCAGCAGCGGGTTGTTTCCCTGTACGATCACATTCCCGGCAGCAGCGGGCACAGCGCCGCTCACACGTAACATGGCTGTGTTCACACGATTGCTCAATCCCGCGGCCGCCAGGAGCTCAGGCCCCGGCAGTGGAGCCGCCCGCATTCCTGCGCCCTGCTGGAGTCCTTCACCGCGGCCTGCTCCGCCTGCTCCCCCGGCTCTACGCCTGCTCTCCCGTCCCTCCCCCGGGCCTCCACCTCCCGCCGCGCTCTCACCTGCCGCGTTCTCGGCAGTCTCCAGTCACGGAGAGTCCCGGGCGCACACAGGCCGCTACGTGCGCGCTGCCCCGAGGCCTGGGCCTCCTTCCGGCTCCGACTCTCCCTCCAATCCCCGCTCAAGGAGAGTTATCGTCTTTGTTTACAGGACGCGGCGGCCGCGCAGCCACCCTCGGCCGAGTCTCACCGGAGCGCGGCGACAGCTGAGGTTACCGCGGGTCACACGCCTCTTCCCGGCCACCTTCCCCTTATCTCCTGGCAGCCGCCATGACGCCGCCGAGCTCCTCCGAAACTCACGATGGATGGAAACCCCAGGCGTGACGTCACGGGAGCGCTGCAGGGCGCGCAGCTCAGGCCGTAGAATCACACGAAAGCCGCTGACTCCGCCCCGCACTCGGCAGCAGCGTGTTCGTCGTCACCCGGGAGGCGTGGCTAGCTTGTGAGTCTAGGTGAGTGAGAATGGAGGAGAGGCGGAGTTATCAAAAGGGCGTGTACACACAAGGCGAATCCTAGACAGTGGCGGCTCGGGGTGACGTAATCGGCGTACTTCCGGCGCCTGCGCGCGGCTGTCTGACAGGAAGCTGTGCCTGGATGGAGCTGCTCAGCCGCCGTGACTCCGGCAGGAAGTTCATTACCGTTGGCGCAGCTGTCGAGCAATGTTGTACTCTGGGCTTGTCTCTGTCAGGCGGAAATGCAGGGGCCGCTGCCAGCAGGAGGGGTGACGGGCGCTCAGCTGCCTAGCCAGGGTAGTCTGGTGTGACCAGGCGCTTGTGTAATGTCCCCATAGGGAGTGCAGGCGCAGCACGGAGGCCTCTGCTCACAGGGCTCTACCACAGTGTGAGCTATGAGGGCAACTCAAGATCTCAGGCCGCTCAGTGATTGGCGGCAATACTGTCTGTTAGGCTACGTTCACATTAGCGTTGCGCCGCCCTGCGTCGGCGACGCAACGCGCGACGCACGGAAAAACGCGCGCAAACGCGCGCAAAAACGCGCGCGTTTTGCGACGCGTGCGTCATTTTTGACGAAAATCGGACGCACAGAAAATGCAACTTGTTGCATTTTCTTGCGTCCGACGCTAGCGTCGGAAACGACGCACGTGGCGAAAAACGCCACCCAAAAAACGCACGCGTCCCCTATGTTAAACATAGGGGCGCGTCGCCGCTGCGTCGCCGACGCAACAGCGGCGCAACGCTAATGTGAACGTAGCCTAAGGCTACTTTCACACTAGCGTTTTTTTCAATGCGTCGTTTAGGGGGAAAACCGCTTCCTGCAAAGTTGTCTGCAGGATGCGTTTTTGCCCCATAGACTTGAGGCTCCTTTCACACTAGCGTCGGAATCTCCCCGTCGCAATGCGTCGGGGAGAGATTCCGACGCTAGCGTTTGCTGCATTGCACAATGGGTGCAGCGGATGCATTTTTCCGGCGCATCCGCTGCCCCATTGTAAGGTGCGGGGAGGTGGGGGCGGAGTTCCGGCCGCGCATGCGCGGTCGGAAAAAGCGGTCCATCAGGAGAAAAAAACGTTACATGTAGCGTTTTTTTCTCCCGACGGTCCGCAAAAGCACGACGCATCGTCGCAAGACGGATGCAAAGTGTGGCAATCCGTCGCAAATGCGTCGTCAATAGAAGTCTATGGGGAAAAAACGCATCCTGCAAGCACTTTTGCAGGATGCGTTTTTTCTGCAAAACGACGCATTGTGACGGATTTTAAAAAACGCTAGTGTGAAAGTACCCTTACAGTGGCGACGCATTGGCACACGTCGCAACTGTCGTGCGACGGTTGTGCCGTGTTGTGGCGGTCCGCCGGGAGCAAAAAACGTTACGCCCCCACCTCCCCGCACCTTACAATGGGGCAGCGGATGCGCTGGAAAAATGCATCCGCTGCCTCCGTTGTGCGGCGCATTCGCTGCTAGCGTCGGAACCTTGGCCCGACGCACTGCGACGGGCCGAGTCCGATGCTAATGTGAAAGTAGCCATACAGGCAGGGGCTGGCGGGCCAGCACACAGCAGTGGCCAATGAGTAACGGCCTATCCTTAACCCTCTGTCAGGGGCAATATGTTTCATAACGAGTTTAGGGGCATTGCGCCTGTCCGGCACAGGCTAGAAAATTGGCTTTATTTTCCTTTTTTTTTTAAATGTCAATGCTCTAAAAGTAATCAGTTACCGTAATAGGAATGTAATAAATGAGAATACACGTAATCAGGTGTAAAAAAAAAAGAAAAGTTTAATAACCAGAAAGGTAATATGTTTCTCTGTCTTGAGCATCCTCCTCATTCTCTCCATCCTGATCTGTATCAGACACATCTGGACATTCTTCCACGTCATCTTCTGAATCAATGTCACTTTCTTCCCCTAAATCTTCTAGCTGTAAGGGGTCTGTCTCATCATCAGCAGTATATTTTGCACTTGCTCAACATGAAGGGCATTGGACAAGTCAAATATTCTCCTCGCCATTTCATAAGAAAAGCAGAAGCAAGAGAGAGAATGTGTGTTAGGGCGCAATGTGCCTGAGAAGCACACTCTTATTTCTAACAAAACCTATGACAAATCCACACATTTAGCACTAGCTATTCATAAAACAAGCTAAAAAAACAATAGGGATGAATAAAAACAGCAAATTCTAATCGTCAAAGGTGTGACGCATTCAGGGGCAATGAGCCTGAGAAGCCGAAACTCTGATATCTGATCTCCTGCAGCTCTGCAGCACAAGAGGCTTCCCAGGTTTCACACAGCCTTTAAAGTTAGGACTGTACTGGGAGGAGGGTGTTTCCCAGACAAACCACTGAAAATAGAGAAATGAAACTAAGTGAGCTGCGCCTGTCAGATCAGTTGCCCCTGACGGAGGGTTAAAGGGATTGTCAGATCTTATGCTAAATGTCTACCGTCACTATGTGTGAATCCTCATATTGTGTGCGCTGTGAAGATTCTCTGGTACCGGCAGCGGGAACAGGTGGTCTTCTGAGGGCAAGTCTGCGATCTATGTATTCCCAGCCACATTCCGACTAGACTTTCTGGCCTTGTTCAATACAGTTGCATTAGGCCATGCAAGTCCAGTCGGCATGTGACTGCATGTATGCAAATCACAAACCCGCCGAATAACCACAGCACTGCGAGCAATGTGAGGATTCACAAGTCTGCAGTCACATGGAATGACACACGCACAGCCCCACTGTATAATGACACACACAGCCTCACTGTATAATGACACATACAGCCCCACTGTATAATGACACACACAGCCCCACTGTATGATGACAGACACGCACAGCCCCACTGTATAAAGACACGCACAGCCCCACTGTATAAAGACACACACAGCCCCACTGTATGATGACAGACACGCACAGCCCCGCTGTATAATGACACACAGGCACAGCCCCACTGTATAATGACACACGGGCACAGCCCCACTGTATAATGACACACGGGCACAGCCCCACTGTATAATGACACACGGGCACAGCCCCACTGTATAATGACACACGGGCACAGCCCCACTGTATAATGACACACGGGCACAGCCCCACTGTATAATGACACACGGGCACAGCCCCACTGTATAATGACACATACAGTCATGGTCAAAAGTATTAACACCCCTGCAATTCTGTCACATAATACTCAGTTTCTTCCTGAAAATGATTGCAATCACAAATTCTTTGGTATTATTATCTTCATTTAATTTGTCTTAAATGAAAAAAAAAAAGCACAAAAAGAATTGTCCTAAAGCCAAATTGGATATAATTCCACACCAAACATAAAAAAGGGGGTGGACAAAAGTATTGGCACTGTTCGAAAAATCATGTGATGCTTCCCTAATTTGTGTAATGAACAGCATCTGTAACTTACCTGTGGCACCTAACAGGTGTTGGCAATAACTAAATCACACTTGCAGCCACTTGACATGGATTAAAGTTGACTCAACCTCTGTCCCGTGTCCTTGTGTGTACCACATTGAGCATGGAGAAAAGAAAGAAGACCAAAGAACTGTCTGAGGACTTGAGAAACCAAATTGTGAGGAAGCATGAGCAATCTCAAGGCTACAAGTCCATCTCCAAAGACCTGAATGTTCCTGTGTCTACCATGCGCAGTGTCATCAAGAAGTTTAAAGCCCATGGCACTGTGGCTAACCTCCCTAGATGTGGATGGAAAAGAAAAATTGACAAGAGATTTCAACGCAAGATTGTGCGGATGTTGGATAAAGAACCTCGACTAACATCCAAACAAGTTCAAGCTGCCCTGCAGTCCGAGGGTACAACAGTGTCAACTTGTACTATCCGTCGGCGTCTGAATGAAAAGGGACTGTATGGTAGGAGACCCAGGAAGACCCCACTTCTTACCCCGAGACATAAAAAAGCCTGGCTGGAGTTTGCCAAAACTAACCTGAAAAAGCCTAAGGGTATGTTTCCACGTGCAGGAAACGCTGCGTGTCTGACGCTGCATAGAGCCGCAGCGTCAGACACGCAGCGTCCAGATGTTACAGCATAGTGGAGGGGATTTAATGAAATCCCGTCTCCACTATGCGTGGTAACACGCACGCGGCGGCCCTGCGACTCCGGACATGCTGCGTGTCTTTTCAGATCGCAGCATGTCCGTATATCTTGCGGCGCCACAAGATATAGCACAGGGCCCTATGCGATGGGTGCGATGATGCCGGATGTGTGCTGTGAACACATCCGGCATCATCGCGTCCCAGAAGGGGGCGGGGCTTAGCGCAGAGCGGCAAAGCTGCTTCGACGATACCGCCGGCCATCCTGAAAGTGGACACATACCCTTAAACGTTTTGGAAGAATGTTCTCTGGTCAGATGAGACAAAAGTAGAGCTTTTTGGGCAAAGGCATCAACATAGAGTTTACAGGAGAAAAAAAGAGGCATTCAAAGAAAAGAACACGGTCCCTACAGTCAAACATGGCGGAGGTTCCCTGATGTTTTGGGGTTGCTTTGCTGCCTCTGGCACTGGACTGCTTGACCATGTGCATGGCATTATGAAGTCTGAAGACTACCAACAAATTTTGCAGCATAATGTAGGGCCCAGTGTGAGAAAGCCGGGTCTCCCTCAGAGGTCATGGGTCTTCCAGCAGGACAATGACCCAAAACACAATCCAAAAAGCACTAGAAAATGGTTTGAGAGAAAGCACTGGAGACTTCTAAGGTGGCCAGCAATAAGTCCAGCACTGAATCCCATAGATCACCTGTGGAGAGATCTAAAAATGGCAGTTTGGAGAAGGCGCCCTTCAAATATCAGGGACCTGGAGCAGTTTGCCAAAGAAGAATGGTCTAAAATTCCAGCAGAGCATTTTAAGAAACTCATTGATGGTTACCGGAAGCGGTTGATCGCAGTTATTTTGGCTAAAGGTTGTGCAACCAAGTATTAGGCTGAGGGTGCCAATACTTTTGTCTGGCCCATTTTTGGAGTTTTGTGTGAAATGATCAATGTTTTGCTTTTTGCTTCATTCTCTTTTGTGTTTTTTCATTTAAGACAAATTAAATGAAGATAATACCAAAGAATTTGTGATTGCGATCATTTTCAGGAAGAAACTGAGTATTATCTGACAGAATTGCAGGGGTGTTAACCCCTTTACCCCCAAGGGGGGTTTGCACGTTAATGACCGGGCCAATTTTTACAATTCTGACCACTGTCCCTTTATGAGGTTATAACTCTGGAACGCTTCAACGGATCCCAGTGATTCTGACATTGTTTTCTCGTGACATATTGTTCTTCATGACAATGGTAAAAATTCTTTGATAGTACCTGCGTTTATTTGTGAAAAAAATGGAAATTTGGCGAAAATTATGAAAATTTCGCAATTTTCCAACTTTGAATTTTTATGCAATTAAATCACAGAGATATGTCACACAAAATACTTAATAAGTAACATTTCCCACATGTCTATTTTACATCAGCACAATTTTGGAACAAAATTTTTTTTTTGTTAGGGAGTTATAAGGGTTAAAAGTTGACCAGCAATTTCTCATTTCTACAACACCATTTTTTTTTAGGGACCACATCTCATTTGAAGACATTTTGAGGGGTCTATATGATAGAAAATACCCAAGTGTGACACCATTCTAAAAACTACACCCCTCAAGGTGCTCAAAACCATATTCAAGAAGTTTATTAACCCTTCTGGTGCTTCACAGGAATTTTTTGAATGTTTAAAAATGAACATTTAACTTTTTTTCACAAAAAATTTAATTCAGCTCCAATTTGTTTTATTTTACCAAGGGTAACAGGAGAAAATGGACCCCAAGCAATGTTGTACAATTTGTCCTGAGTACGCCAATACCCCACATGTGGGGGTAAACCACTGTTTGGGCGCATGGCACAGCTCGGAAGCGAAGGAGCGCCATTTGACTTTTCAATGCAAAATTGACTGGAATTGAGATGGGACGCCATGTTTCGTTTGGAGAGCCCCTGATGTGCCTAAACATTGAAACCCCCCACAAGTGACACCATTTTGGAAAGTAGACCCCCTAAGGAACTTATCTAGAGGTGTGGTGAGCACTTTGACCCACCAAGTGCTTCACAGAAGTTTATAATGTAGAACCGTAAAAATAAAAAATCATTTTTTCACAAAAATTATCTTTTTGCCCCCCAGTTTTTTATTTTCCCAAGGGTGAGAGAAGAAATTAGACCCCAAAAGTTGTTGTACAATTTGTCCTGAGTACGCTGATACCCCATATGTGGGGGTAAACCACTGTTTGGGCGGATGGGAGAGCTCGGAAGGGAAGGAGCGCCGTTTGACTTTTCAATGCAAAATTGACAGGAATTGAGATGGGACGCCATGTTGCGTTTGGAGAGCCACTGATTTGCCATTTGACTTTTCAATGCAAAATTGACAGGAATTGAGATGGGACGCCATGTTGCGTTTGGAGAGCCACTGATGTGCGTAAACATTGAAACCCCCCACAAGTGACACCATTTTGGAAAGTAGACCCCCTAAGCAACTTATCTAGAGGTGAGGTGAGCACTTTGACACACCAAGTGCTTCACAGAAGTTTATAATGCAGAGCCGTAAAAATAAAACAAAAATTTTTTCCCACAAAAATTATTTTTTTAGCCCCCAGTTTTGTATTTTCCCGAGGGTAACAGGAGAAATTGGACCCCAAAATTTGTTGTCCAATTTGTCCTGAGTGCGCTGATACCCCATATGTGGGGGGGAACCACTGTTTGGGCGCATGGGAGGGCTCGGAAGGGAAGGAGCTCAATTTGGAATGCAGACTTAGATGGAATGGTCTGCAGGTGTCACATTGCATTTGCAGAGCCGCTAATGTACCTAAACAGTAGAAACCCCCCACAAGTGACACCATTTTGGAAACTAGACCCCCTAAGGAACTCATCTAGATGTGTTGGGAGAGCTGTGAACCCCCAAGTGTTTCACTACAGTTTGTAACGCAGAGCCGTGAAAATTAAAAAAAAAATCTTTCCCCCAAAAATTATTTTTTAGCCCCCAGTTTTGCATTTTCCCAAGGGTAACAGGAGAAATTGGACCCCAAAAGTTGTTGTCCTATTTGTCCTGAGTACGCTGATACCCCATATGTTGGGGTAAACCCCTGTTTGGGCACACGGGAGAGCTCGGAAGGGAAGAAGCACTGTTTTACTTTTTCAATGGAGAATTGGCTGGAATTGAGATCGGACGCCATGTCGCGTTTGGAGAGCCCCTGATGTGCCTAAACAGTGGAAACCCCCAATTATAACTGAAACCCTAATCCAAACACACCCCTAACACTAATCCCAACAGTAACCCTAACCACACCTCTAACCCTGACACACCCCTAACCCTAATCCCAACCCTATTCCCAACTGTAAATGTAATCTAAATCCTAACTGTAACTCTAGCCCCAACCCTAACCCTAACTTTAGCCCCAACCCAAACTGTAGCCCTAACCCTAATCCTAACCCTAGCCCTAACCCTAGCCCTAATGGGAAAACGGAAATAAATACATTTTTTTAATTTTTCCCTAACTAAGGGGGTGTTGAAGGGGGGTTTGATTTACTTTTATAGCGGGTTTTTTAGCGGATTTTTATGATTGGCAGCCGTCACACACTGAAAGACGATTTTTATTGCAAAAAATATTTTTTGCGTTACCACATTTTGAGAGCTATAATTTTTCCATATTTTGGTCCACAGAGTCATGTGAGGTCTTGTTTTTTGCGGGACGAGTTGACGTTTTTATTGGTAACATTTTCGGGCACGTGACATTTTTTGATCGCTTTTTATTCCGATTTTTGTGAGGCAGAATGACCAAAAACCAGCTATTCATGAATTTCTTTTGGGGGAGGCGTTTATACCGTTCCGCGTTTGGTAAAATTGATAAAGCAGTTTTATTCTTCGGGTCAGTGCGATTACAGCAACACCTCATTTATATCATTTTTTTATGTTTTGGCGCTTTTATACGATAAAAACTATTTTATAGAAAAAATAATTATTTTTGCATCGCTTTATTCTCAGGACTATAACTTTTTTATTTTTTTGCTGATGATGCTGCATGGCGGCTCGTTTTTTGCGGGACAAGATGACGTTTTCAGCGATACCATGGTTATTTATATCTGTCTTTTTGATCGCGTGTTATAATAATAATAATAATTTTTATTTATATAGCGCCAACATATTCCGCAGCGCTTTACAAATTATAGAGGGGACTTGTACATACAATAGACATTACAGCATAACAGAAATACAGTTCAAAACAGATACCAAGAGGAGTGAGGGCCCTGCTCGTAAGCTTACAAACTATGAGGAAAAGGGGAGACACGAGAGGTGGATGGTAACAATTGCTATAGTTATTCGGACCAGCCATAGTGTAAGGCTTGGGTGTTCATGTAAAGCTGCATGAACCAGTTAATTAATTTTTTTTTTTTTTTTTAATATAGGCCACACAGGGATCGTTAGGTTAATGCATTGAGGCGGTAGGCCAGTCTGAACAAATGAGTTTTTAGGGCACGCTTAAAACTGTGGGGATTGGGGATTAATCGTATTATCCTAGGTAGTGCATTCCAAAGAATCGGCGCAGCACGTGTAAAGTCTTGGAGACGGGAGTGGGAGGTTCTGATTATTGAGGATGCTAACCTGAGGTCATCAGCGGAGCGGAGGGCACGGGTAGGGTGGTAGACTGAGACCAGAGAGGAGATGTAGGGTGGTGCTGAGCCATGGAGTGCTTTGTGGATGAGGGTAGTAGTTTTGTACTGGATTCTTGAGTGGATGGGTAACCAGTGTAATGACTGGCACAAGGTAGAGGCATCGGTGTAACGGTTGGTGAGGAATATGATCCTGGCAGCAGCATTCAGGACAGATTGGAGCGGGGAGAGTTTTGCAAGAGGGAGGCCGATTAGTAGAGAGTTACAATAGTCCAGACGAGAATGAATAAGTGAAACAGTAAGAGTTTTTGCAGAGTCGAAAGTAAGAAAAGGGCGAATTCTAGAAATGTTTTTGAGATGCAGGTAAGAAGAGCGAGCCAGTGATCGGATGTGGGGGGTGAATGAAAGGTCAGAATCAAGGATGACCCCAAGGCAGCGGGCATGTTGCTTTGGAGTAATGGTGGAACCGCAAACGGAGATGGCAATGTCAGGCAAAGGTAGGTTAGTAGAGGGAGAAAACACGAGGAGTTCAGTTTTTGACAGGTTTAGTTTCAGATAGAGGGAGGACATGATGCTAGAGACAGCGGTAAGACAATCACTGGTGTTTTCTAATAAGGCAGGCGTGAGATCAGGAGAAGAAGTGTATAGTTGGGTGTCGTCAGCATAGAGATGGTACTGGAAGCCAAATCTACTGATTGTTTGTCCAATAGGGGCAGTATACAACGAGAAGAGTAGGGGGCCTAGGACTGATCCTTGAGGAACCCCAACAGTAAGGGGAAGGTGAGAGGAGGAGGAACCAGCGAAACATACAGTGAAGGATCGGTCAGAGAGATAGGAGGAGAACCAGGAGAGAACGGTGTCCTTGAGGCCGATGGAGCGGAGCATAGTGAGGAGGAGCTGATGATCCACAGTGTCGAATGCTGCGGAGAGATCCAAGAGAATTAGCATGGAGTAGTGACCATTAGATTTAGCTGTTAGTAGGTCATTAGAGACTTTAGTGAGGGCAGTTTCAGTAGAGTGTAAAGAGCGGAAGCCAGATTGAAGAGGGTCGAGAAGAGAGTTATCTGAGAGATAGCGGGTAAGACGGGAGTGGACCAGGCGTTCGAGGAGTTTAGAGATGAAGGGAAGATTAGAGACAGGTCTATAATTAGCGGCACAGTTTTGGTCGAGGGATGGTTTTTTAAGTAATGGATGTATGATGGCATGCTTAAATGAGGAGGGAAAAATACCGGAAGTGAGGGAAAGGTTGAATATTTTTGTTAGGTGAGAGGTGACAGCCGGGGAAAGGGACTGGAGGAAATGTGACGGAATGGGGTCACTGGTGCAAGTGGTCGGGCGAGAAGATGCAAGGAGCCTGCTTACTTCTTCTTCTGTAACTGGTTCAAAGTCAGAGAGTGAACTAGATGCAGTGGGGGAGGGAGGACAGTGCATGGTATGAAGAGATTGGGAGATGATTTCCTGTCGAATATGGTCAATTTTTTCTTTGAAGTAATTGGCCAGATTGTCAGCACGGAGATCCGTGGTTGGGGCCTGCGCTCTTGGGTTGAGTAGGGACTGGAACGTGTCAAAGAGACGTTTAGGGTTATTGGACAGGGAGGTGATGAGGGTGTTGAAGTAGGTTTGTTTGGAGAGGTGAAGGGCAGAATTGTATGTCTTTAGCATGAACTTATAATGGATGAAATCTTCGGGTAGTGTTATTCCACTTTTTGTTCGGCGGTATGATAATAAAGCTTTTTTTGCTTCGTTTTTTTTTTTTTCTTACGGTGTTTACTGAAGGGGTTAACTAGTGGGCCAGTTTTATAGGTCGGGCCGTTACGGACGCGGCGATACTAAATATATGTACTTTTATTGTTTTTTTTTAATTTAGATAAAGAAATGTATTTATGGGAATAATATTTTTTTTTTTTCATTATTTAGGAATATTTTTTTTTACACATTTGGAATTTTTTTTTTTTTACTTTTTTACTTTGTCCCAGGGGGGGACAATACAGATCGATGAGCTGACAGTTTGCATAGCACTCTGTCAGATCACCGATCTGACTTACAGTGCTGCAGGCTTCACAGTGCCTGCTCTGTGAAGCCACCTCCCTCCCTGCAGGACCCGGATCCGCGGCCATCTTGGATCCGTGTCTGGAGCAGGCAGGGAGGGAGGTAAGACCCTCGCAGCAACGCGATCACATCGCGTTGCTGCGGGGGGCTCAGGGAAGCCCGCAGGGAGCCCCCTCCCTGCGCGATGCTTCCCTGCACCGCCGGCACATCGCGATCATGTTTGATCGCGGTGTGCCGGGGGTTAATGTGCCGGGGGCGGTCCGTGACCGCTCCTGGCACATAGTGCTGGATGTCAGCTGCGATAGGCAGCTGACACTCGGCCGCGCTTCCCCCGTGAGCGCCGCCGATCGCGCTGGACGTACTATCCCGTCGGTGGTCATAGGGGCCCACCCCACCTCGACGGGATAGTACGTCCGATGTCAGAAAGGGGTTAATAGTTTTGGCCATGACTGTACAGCCCCACTCTATAATGACACACACACAGCCCCACAGCACATAGGCACAGCCCCACTGTATAATGACACACGCACAGCCCCACTGTATAATGACACACACAGCCCCACTGTAAAATGACACATACAGCCCCACTGTATAATGACACACACACAGCCCCACTGTATAATGATACATACTCACAGCCCCACTGTTTAATGACACATACGCACAGCCCCACTGTATAATGACACACACACGCAGCACAGTCCTTGTATCTGCGCTAGCAGTGAAACACTTTGCCCAGTACTCCCTTCCCTCTCCCCTTGTCAGGCCATGTAATCTTCAGCTCGTATGTGGATCACTGCTCACCATTCGCGCTGTCCGTCTCCCATACAGTACCTCCATAATAGCACTATAGAAAACCTCCACTCCACCCTAGAGTACCTCCTTAATACCACCATACGGTGCCTTCATAGCACCACCATACAGTACCTTCAAAACAGCACCATACGGTCCCTCCATAGCAGCACCATACAATACCTCCATTACATCACCATACATTACCTCCATAACACCACCATAGAGTACCTCCATAACACCTTGTCCACCATACAGTTTCTCAACAGAACAGGACACTACCTCAGTAACCAATGAACACTGCTTTACTAATACCATCATAATGTGCCTCAGCAAAACCTACACATTGTCTGAACAGTACCACACACACGTATTCATATGTACACGCAAGGTCATAAAGTGTGCATGTGTATACAGTGCCTTGCAAAAGTATTCGGCTCCCTGGAACATTTCAACCTTTTCCCACATATCATGCTTCAAACATATAGATGCCAAATATGCATTTTTGGTGAAGAATCAACAACAAGTGGAACACAATTGTGAATTTGAACGAAATTTATTGGTTATTTTAAATTTTTGTGGAAATTCAAAAACTGAAAAGTGGGGTGTGCAGTATTATTCGGCCCCTTTACTTTCAGTGCAGCAAACTCACTCCAGAAGTTCATTGTGGATCTGTGAATGATCCAATGTTGTCCTAAATGTCTAATGATGATAAATATAATCCACCTGTGTGTAATCAAGTCTTCGTATAAATGCGCCTGCTCTTTGATAGTCTCAGGGTTCTGTTTGAAGCACAGAGAGCATCATGAAGACCAAGGAACACAGCAAGCAAGTCCGTGATACTGTTGTAGAGAAGTTTAAAGCCGGATTTGGATACAAAATGATTTCCAAAACTTTAAACATCCCAAGGAGCATTGTGTAAGTGATCATATTGAAATGGAAGGAGTATCATACCACTGCTAATCTACCAAGACCCGGCCGTCCCTCTAAACTTTCATCTCAAACAAGGAGAAGACTGATCAGAGATGCAGCCAAGAGGCCCATGATCACTCTGGATGAACTGCAGAGATCTACAGCTGAGGTGGGACAGTTTGTCCATAGGACAACAATCAGTCGTACACTGCACAAATCTGTCCTTTATGGAAGAATGGCAAGAAGAAAGCCATTTCTCAAAGATATCCATAAAAAGTGTCATTTAAAGTTTGCAACAAGCCACCTGGGAGACACACCAAACATGTGGAAGAAGGTGCTCTGGTCGGATAAAACAAAATCAAACTTTTTGGCATCAATGCCAAACGATATGTTAGGCATAAAGGCAACACAGCTCATCACCCTGAACACGCCATCCCCACTGTCAAACGTGGTGGCAGCATAATGGTTTGGGCCTGCTTTCCTTCAGCAGGGATAGGGAAGATGGTTAAAATTGATGAGAAGATGGATGGAGCCAAATACAGGACCGTTCCTGAAGAAAACCTGTTGGAGTCTGCAAAAGACCTGAGACTGGGACGGAGATTTGTCTTCCAACAAGACAATGATCCCAAAAATAAAGCAAAATCTACAATGGAATGGTTCACAAATAAACGTATCCAGGTGTTAGATTGGCCAAGTCAAAGTCCAGACCTCAATCCAATCGAGAATCTGTGGAAAGAGCTGAAAACTGCTGTTCACAAATGATCTCCATCAAACCTCACTGAGCTCGAGCTGTTTGCCAAGGAAGAATGGGCAAGAATTTCAGTCTCTCGATGTACAAAACTGATAGAGACATACCCCAAGTGACTTGCAGCTGTAATCGCAGCAAAAGGTGGCGCAACAAAGTATTAAGTTAAAGGGACTGAATAATATTGCATGCCCCACTTTTCAGTTTTTGAATTTCCACAAAAATTTAAAATAACCAATAAATTTCATTCAACTTCACAATTGTGTTCCACTTTTTGATTCTTCACCAAATGTTAGTTGTCGAGTTCCCGCCGCTGCACAGAGGGAATCTCGAACCATGTCTGCTGCGGTTTCCCATTCTCCTCCTCAGCGGAGATATCGGTCCCAGCGTCTGGTTACTACTGCCCTTCCAGGCTCTGTCATTGTAGCCTGCAATGTTCAGCAGCGAGCCGGTCTTTCTGGGACTAAGTCCTGCTTTTCCTATACTGAGCATGCCCACGGGACGACCTCCCATTGGAGGTCTGGGGTCACGTGCTCAGGTCCTGTAGCAGCTCCTATTGGACCACCAGGAAGGTCCTTGTCTGCTACAGCTATAAAAGGTTTGCATGGCTTCACGGCCATGCGCTAGTATCAACCTATGTTTTGAGCCTTGCTACTGTGTGGTCATGTTTGCATGAGGTCAGTGTTGGCCGAAATAAGCCCCTTGAATACTGGCACCTCCGGTGAGGAGTTTTGTGTGTTTGGATTCAGGTCTTGGCTCAAATAAGCCCCTAGAATGCCGGCACCTTCGGTGAGGAGTTGTTTGTGTGCTATGCTGACTGCGTGACCACAGTTTTGCTCTGTTTGGTAGCTGTGTTCCACTGTGAGGTTAACAGGGCACAGCGTTTCCCTGTCCTAGCGATTCTGTGACATAACAGAGTTTGCTAATACCGCCATATAGCGCCGCCAATTGCTAGCAGCAGGTTCCTCTCCTGCACGGTGGACCCCGGATTGCGAACGCACCTATTATTACATATATTTATACTCGGTGCGTTCCGCCAACCCTAACATAATACTAGCGCCAGGGTCTTGCTAGTAAATGGCGAACGATCAGCGTCTGCTGTGGAACATCCAGCAGCTGTAGGGTATGTTGGCGGCTCTTGAGCACACAACCTCAGCCGTGGATGTCACTGCAGTCGCTGTTCAGACTGCTAATGTAGCTGCAGCCAGTTTGTCCACTGCCACCCCTGTTCCGACTCTATCTCGCCTCCCGCTGGCAAAATTTTTTTCTGGCGATAGCAAATCTTGTAGGGTTTTCATGAGCCAGTGCTCTATACAACTCGAGCTCCTGGCTGCACGTTTCCCCACAGAGCGGGCAAAGGTGGGGTTCATTTTGTCTCTCCTGTCGGACAGGGCGTTGGAGTGGGCTACGCCGCTGTGGGAGCGTGGCGATCATGTGGTGCAGAGTGCTCCGCTGTTCCTGAGTACTCTGAAACAGGTCTTTTTGAGACCTCGAGTCACCCATGATACGGCGCTCCAACTGTTGATATTGACTCAGGGCACGTCCTTGGTCAGCCATTTTGCCATCCACTTCCGTACCTTAGCATCTGAGCTGGAGTGGTCGAATACCGCCCTCATCACTATATTTTAGAGGGGGCTGGCTGACCATGTGAAGGACGCTTTGGCCTTTAGAGAGATTCCTGCCACACTGGAGGAGCTAATAGCTGTGTCCACTCATATTGACCTCCGTTTTAACGAGCGGAGGTTAGAGCGAGCCCAGTGTAGGCAGAGGTTTCGGCTGGCTCCCACCTTCGCCAAACCTTTGGAATCTCCCGTCCGGGCCCCTGAGGCCATGGGTGTGTCACGAGCGGGATCTAAGTCCCGGACCGCTCTTGCACTCAAGGTCTGTCATGTTTGCCAGCAGTCAGGACATCTTGCCACCAGATGTTCCCAGCAGTCGGGGAAACTTCAGCGTCTAGTGGTAGTATGTGGAGGTACACTAGACATGGCGACGTTTGCCTCCAAATTGTCCTTTAAGGGGACAATTACAATTGGCTCATCCACTCATTCGGTTAAGCTCCGCGTGGATTCTGGGGCGGAGGGCAATTTTATGTCTTCTGCCTTTGCCCAGCATCACGCAATACCCCTGGTGATGCTTGCTCAACCAGTAACTGTACAAGTGGTGAATGGGTCGACACTGCCCTCACAGATTACACACCAGACCATCCCTTTTACTTTGTCCATGTCGCCGTCTCATCAGGAGATTATATCTCTACTCGTCATTCCTAAAGGAATTGAAGAGGTCCTGTTAGGGATACCTTGGCTACGGTACCACTCTCCTCATATTCAGTGGTCCACAGGCAAAATTTTGGGATGGGGTGAATCCTGTGGGGGTAGATGTCAGAGGGAATGTGTTCAGGTTGCTACTACTGAGGTACCTGCAGATCTATCCTCACTCCCCAAGCAATATTCGCCCTATGCGGACGTGTTCTCCAAAAGGGCCACGGAGACCCTTCCGACTCACCACCCCTATGACTGTCCTATTGACCTCTTGCCTGGTGCTGAGCCTCCCCGGGGTCAAGTCTATCCGTTATCTCTCCCGGAGACGGAGGCAATGTCACAAAACATCCAGGAAAATCTGACAAGAAGGTTCATTAGGAAGTCAGTGTCACCTGCTGGGGCGGGGTTCTTCGTGCAGAAGAAGAACGGGGAACTACGTCCATGCATAGATTACAGGGGTCTTAACGCCATCACCGTTAAGAATAAGTATCCTCTGCCCCTGATATCTGAGCTCTTTGATAGGCTTCGGGGAGCAAGGGTATTTACTAAACTAGATCTGCGGGGTACTTGCAACCTGATTCGCATCCGTGAGGGGGACAAATGGAAGATGGCTTTTAACACCAGGGATGGGCACTATGAATACCTAGTGATGTCCTTTGGGCTCTGTAGTGCCCCAGCCATTTTCCAAGACTTTGTTAATGATATCTTCCAGGATATGCTTTCCACCTCGGTCGTAGTCTATCTGGATGATATTCTCATCTACTCTCCGGATATTGACTCCCACCAGAGAGATGTTTGCAGAGTCTTCGACCTCTTACGGGCGAATTTCCTCTACGCTAAGTTAGAGAAATGTGTGTTTGAGCAGGAGTCCTTACTTTTCTTGGGCTATATCATCTCTGCCCAGGGATTGGCTATGGATCCTGCCAAATTACAAGCTGTGATGGACTGGCAAGAACCCCATTCTCTTAAAGCGGTGCAGCGCTTTATGGGGTTCATTAACTATTACCGCCAGTTCATCCCTCATTTCCCGACTTTGGTAGCTCCCTTGGTAGATCTCACCAAGAAGGGAGCAAATCCCAAACTGTGGTCTGAGGAGGTCTCCAAAGCCTTCACTTCTATTAAGTCTCATTTTGCTAGCGCTCCCATCCTACATCGCCCCGATGTAGAAAAGCCATTTATAATGGAGGTGGATGCCTCATCCATTGGTGCTGGAGCAGTCCTCTTCCAAAAGGATGCTCAAGGTCAGAAGCATCCTTGCTTCTTCTTTTCCAAGAGCTTTACACCAGCGGAGACGAATTATTCCATCGGGGACAGGGAGTTGCTAGCAATGAACTGGGCTTTCTCAGAATGGAGGCATCTTTTTTAGGGGGCTCGCTTCCAAGTATTCACAGACCACAAAAATTTGGTCTACTTGCAAACAGCCCAGCGGCTTAATTCTCGCCAGGCCAGATGGTCCCTATTCTTCTTCCGGTTCCATTTCACTCTCCACTTTCTATCTGGGGAGAAGAACATTCGTGCCAATGCTCTTGCTCCCTTATATCATCTGAGGAGGAGGAAGAGGAGCCTCGGCTTATTGTCCCTTCTGAGAACCGTGGCTCCGATTTCTCTAGAGTCTGTGCCCCCGGGCAAGACTTTTGTTCCTTCAGATTTGCGTCCAGAGGTTCTCTCTTGGGCTCACTCGTCCAGGGTGGGTGGACATTTTGGGACCAAAAGGACGTCTGAGCTGCTGGCGAGGACGTACTGGTGGCCGCATATGGCCCGTGACACACGCCCGTGAGTGTTATGATCTGATGGCCTAGGAGCAGCATGAGAAGTACTCTGGAGAAGGTGGTACCTGTACTGACCGCAGACCCTGAACTTAGCACCGCAACTAGAAGTAGCCGTGGGATGTACCTAACACTCCCTAGACACCTCGACACAGCCTTAAGAACTAACTTCCCCTAAAGATAGAAACGGGAAAACTATCTTGCCTCAGAGAAAATTCCCAAATGATAGACAGCCCCCCACAAATATTGACTGTGAGAGGAGAGGGAAATGACATACGCAGACTGAAATCAGGATTTAGCAAAGGAGGCCAATCTAGCTAAAAAGAAAGAATAGGACAGTACTATGCGGTCAGTATTAAAACACTAGAAAATATCCACCACAGAAAATACAAATCTCCACATCTGACTAAAGACATGGAGGGTATATCTGCATCTCCAGAGACACAGCTTGGCTGCAAAAAATCCTTCACAGACAAAGCTGGACAAGACAAAACATGAAAATGCACTGAACTATAAGGTTCACAGCATGTGGACAGCAAAAACCAAGCCAGAACTTATCTTTGATGAAATGAACAGCAAACAGGAGAGACCAGGTATGGATGTGAATCCTCCAAACACAATGGACAACTGACACTGACTAAAGGATCAAGCAAGACTAAATAGCCCAGTCCAAATTGCAATTAAGTGGACACACCTGATAAATGCTGCGATCCAAAGACTGCAGCACTACCACTCATAACCACCGGAGGGAGCCCAAGAGCAGAATTCACAACAGTACCACCCCCTTGAGGAGGGGTCACCGAACCCTCACCAGAGCCCCCAGGCCGATCAGGATGAGCCAAATGAAAGGCACAAACCAAATTGTCAGCATGAACATCGGAGGCAACAACCCAAGAATTATTCTTCTGACCATAACCCTTCCATTTCACCAGATACTGAAGCTTCCGCCTAGAAAAACGAGAATCCAAAATCTTCTCAACTACATACTCCAACTCCCCATCAATCAACACCGGGGCCGGAGGATCAACCGAGGGAACAACGGGCACCACATACTTCCGCAACAAAGATCTATGGAAAACATTATGGATGGAAAAAGAGGCTGGACGGGCCAAACGAAAAGACACTGGATTGATAATCTCAGAAATCCTATAAGGACCAATAAACCGAGGCTTGAACTTAGGGGAAGAAACCTTCATAGGAACATGACGGGAAGACAACCAGACCAAATCCCCAACCTGAAGCCGGGAACCAACACACCGACGACGGTTAGCAAAACGCTGAGCCTCCTCCTGAGACAACACCAAATTGTCCACCACATGAGCCCAAATTTGCTGCAGCCTGTCAACCACAGAATCCACACCAGGACAATCAGAAGGCTCAACCTGCCCTGAAGAAAAACGAGGATGAAAACCAAAATTACAAAAAAAAAGGCGAAACCAAGGTAGCAGAACTAGCCCGATTATTAAGGGCAAACTCGGCCAATGGCAAGAAAGCCACCCAATCATCCTGATCAGCAGATACAAAGCATCTCAAATAAGTTTCCAACGCCTGATTAGTTCGCTCGGTTTGGCCATTTGTCTGAGGATGAAATGCGGAAGAAAAAGACAAATCAATGCCCAGCCTAGCAAAAAAGGCCCGCCAAAACCTAGAAACAAACTGGGAACCTCTATCGGACACAATATTCTCCAGAATGCCATGCAAACGAACCACATGCTGAAAAAACAACGGAACCAAATCAGAAGAGGAAGGCAATTTAGGCAAAGGTACCAAATGAACCATCTTAGAAAACCGGTCACAAACCACCCAGATAACCGTCATCCTCTGGGAAACCGGAAGATCTGAAATAAAATCCATAGAAATATGCGTCCAAGGTCTCTCAGGGACCGGCAAAGGCAGAAGCAACCCACTAGCGCGGGAACAGCAAGGCTTAGCCCGTGCACAAATCCCACAGGACTGCACAAAATAATGCACATCCCGCGACAAAGAAGGCCACCAAAAGGACCTACCAACCAAATCTCTGGTACCAAAAATCCCAGGATGGCCAGCCAACACAGAACAATGAACCTCAGAAATCACTTTACTAGTCCATCTATCAGGAACAAACAGTTTCCCCACTGGACAGCGGTCAGGTTTATTAGCCTGAAATTCCTGAAGAACCCGTCGTAAATCAGGGGAGATGGCAGGAAGAATCACCCCTTCCTTCAGAATGCCGAGCAGCTCAAGAACCCAGGGGAATCAGGAAAAAAACTAGAGAGGGCATCAGCCTTAACATTCTTAGAACCCGGAAGATACGAGACCACAAAATCAAAACGGGAGAAAAACAGGGACCATCGAGCCTGTCTAGGATTCAGTCGTTTGGCAGACTCGAGGTAAATCAGATTCTTATGATCGGTCAGGACCACAATACGGTGCTTGGCCCCCTCAAGCCAATGTCACCACTCCTCAAATGCCCACTTCATAGCCAACAACTCCCGATTGCCGACATCATAATTGCGTTCCGCAGGCGAAAACTTCAGAGAAAAGAAGGCACACGGTTTCATCAAGGAACCATCAGAATTCCTCTGAGACAAAACGGCCCCTGCCCCAATCTCAGACGCGTCAACCTCATCCTGAAATGGAAGAGAAACATCCGGCTGACGCAACACAGGGGCAGAAGTAAATCGGCGTTTAAGCTCCTGAAAGGCAGAAACAGCCGCGGAGGACCAATTCGTCACATCAGCGCCTTTCTTTGTCAAATCGGTCAGAGGTTTAACACTGGAGAAGTTGGCAATGAAACGACGATAAAAATTAGCAAAGCCCAAGAATTTCTGAAGGCTCTTCACAGATGTGGGCTGAATCCAATCATGAATGGCCTGAACCTTAACCCGATCCATTTCTATAGATGACGGAGAAAAAATGAAGCCCAAAAAAGAAACCTTGTGCACTCCAAAGAGGCACTTCGACCTTTTCACAAATAAAGCATTATTACGGAGGATCTGAAATACCATCCTGACCTGTTTCACATGAGACTCCCAATCATCGGAAAAAATCTAAATATCATCCAAATATACAACCATGAATTTATCAAGATAACTCCGAAAGATATCATGCATGAAGGACTGGAACACAGATGGGGCATTAGAGAGTCCGAATGGCATCACAAGGTATTCAAAATGGTCTTCGGGCGTAATAAATACAGTTTTCCATTCGTCACCTTGCTTAATACGAATAAGATTATATGCCCCTCGAAGGTCAATCTTAGTAAACCAACTAGCCCCCTTAATCCTAGCAAACAAATCAGTAAGCAAAGGCAAAGGGTATTGAAATTTGACCGTGATCTTATTCAAGAGGCGATAATCAATGCAGGGTCTCAAGGAGCCATCCTTCTTGGCAACAAAAAAAAAAACCTGCTCCCAATGGTGAAGAAGATGGCCGAATATGCCCCTTCTCCAAAGACTCCTTAATATAGCTCCACATGGCGGCATGTTCTGGCACAGACAGGTTGAAAAGTCGGCCCTTAGGGAACTTACAACCTGGAATCAAGTCAATAGCACAATCACAATCACAGTCCCTATGCGGTGGAAGGGAACTGGATTTGGGCTCATCGAATACATCCTGGAAATCTGACAAAAACTCAGGAATTTCAGAAGAGGGGGAAGAGGAAATTGACATCAAAGGAACGTGACCATGAACCCCCTGACAACCCCAACTAGTCACCGACATAGATTTCCAATCTAACACCGGATTATGTACCTGTAACCATGGAAAACCCAGCACAATATCATCATGCAAATTATGCAACACCAGAAAACGACAATCTTCCTGATGGGCTGGCGCCATGCGCATGGTCAGCTGTGTCCAAAACTGAGGTTTATTTATAGCCAACGGTGTAGCATCAATCCCCCTTAAAGGAATAGGGTTCTGCAAAGGCTGCAAGGGGAAACCACAACGTCTGGCAAATTCTAAGTCCATTAAATTCAGAGCGTCGCCTGAATCCACAAATGCCATGACAGAAAATAACGATAATGAGCAGATCAAGGTCACAGATAACAGAAATTTAGGTTGTACAGTACAGATGGTAACAGAACTAGCGATTCTCATTGTACGCTTAGGGCAATCAGAAATAACGAGCAGAATCGCCGCAGTAAAAACACAACCTATTCTGACGCCTGAATCTTTGTCGTTCAGCTCTAGACAAAATCCTATCACACTGCATAGGCTCAGGGCTCCGCTCGGAGGACAACGCCACAGTGTGCACAACTCTGCGCTCGCGCAAGCGCCGATCAATCTGAATGGCCAGAGACATAGAATCACTCAGACCAGCAGGTGTGGGGAACCCCACCATAACATCTTTAACGGATTCAGAAAGACCCTTTCTGAAAATTGCCGCCAAGGCATCTTCATTCCATTTAGTCAACACAGACCATTTTCTAAATTTCTGGCAATACGATTCTGCCGCTTCTTGACCCTGACACAGGGCCAACAAGGTCTTCTCTGCATGATCCACTGAATTAGGTTCATCATACAATAACCCTAGTGCCTGAAAAAAGGTGTCTACATTAAGCAAAGCAGGATTCCCAGATTCCAGGGAAAATGCCCAATCCTGAGGATCACCACGCAGCAGGCAAATAACAATTTTAACCTGCTGAATGGAATCACCAGAAGAACGGGGTTTCAGAGCAAAAAACAGTTTACAGTTATTTTTAAAGCTCAAAAATTTGGACCTGTCCCCAAAAAATAAATCATGAGTTGGAATTCTAGGCTCTAAAGCCGGAGTCTGAACGATATAATCGGAAATACCCTGTACTCTAGCAGCAAGTTGGTCCACCCGAGAAACCAATTCCTGAACCTCCATGCCAGCGCTAAACTCCTGAGCCACCCAGAGGAAAAGAGGGAAGGAAAGACAAAACAGACTACAGAAAAAAAATGGCTCAGCACTTTCCTACCCTTTCTTTTGAGATGCGTTTAACTCATTGTTGGCCAGTTGTACTGTTATGATCTGGTGACCTAGGAGCAGCATGAGACGTACTCTGGAGAAGGTGGTACCTGTACTGACCGCAGACCCTGAACTTAACACCGCAACTAGAAGTAGCCGTGGGATGTACCTAACACTCCTGTTATGAACTGGTGATTTAGAACCACAATGGACCTGGTGGTTAAGAGCACTGAAAATGACCTGATAGTTACTAATAACATAGGACGAGCTCTGAGACGTGCGAACTCTGCTGACCGCAATCCCTAATCCTATCACACCACACTAGAGGTAGCCGTGGAGCACTCCTGACCAGACCTAGGCGCCTCGGGCACAGCCTGAGAAACTAGCAAGCCCTAAGATAGAAAAATAAGCCTACCTTGCCTCAGAGAAATTCCCCAAAGGAAAAGGCAGCCCCCCACATATAATGACTGTGAGTAAAGATGAAAATACAAACACAGATGAAATAGATTTTAGCAAAGTGAGGCCCGACTTACTGAATAGACCGAGGATAGGAAAGATAGCTTTGCGGTCAGCACAAAAACCTACAAACAACCACGCAGAGGGGGCAAAAAGATCCTCCGCACCGACTAATGGTACGGAGGTGCTCCCTCTGCGTCCCAGAGCTTCCAGCAAGCAAAACAAACCAATATAGCAAGCTGGACAGAAAAAATAGCAAACAAAAGTAACACAAGCAGAACTTAGCTTATGCAGGGCAGACAGGCCACAAGAACGATCCAGGAGAGAGCAAGACCAATACTGGAACATTGACTGGAGGCCAGGAACAAAGAACTAGGTGGAGTTAAATAGAGCAGCACCTAACGACTTAACCTCGTCACCTGAGGAAGGAAACTCAGAATCCGCAGCCCCACTCACATCCACCAAAGGAAGCTCATGGACAGAACCAGCCGAAGTACCACTCATGACCACAGGAGGGAGCCTGACCACAGAATTCACAACAGTACCCCCCCCCTTGAGGAGGGGTCACCGAACCCTCACCAGAGACCCCAGGCCGACCAGGATGAGCCAAATGAAAGGCATGAACCAGATCGGCAGCATGAACATCAGAGGCAAAGACCCAGGAATTATCTTCCTGACCATGACCCTTCCACTTAACCAGGTACTGGATTTTCCGTCTCGAAATACGAGAATCCAAAATCTTCACTATATACTCCAACTCCCCCTCAACCAAAACCGGGGCAGGAGGATCAACGGATGGAACCACAGGTGCCACGTATCTCCGCCACAACGACCTATGGAACACATTATGGATGGAAAAAGAAGCTGGGAGGGTCAAACGAAAAGACACAGGATTAAGAACCTCAGAAATCCTATGCGGACCAATGAAACGAGGCTTAAACTTAGGAGAGGAAACTTTCATAGGAATATAACGAGACGACAACCAAACCAAATCCCCAACACGAAGTCGGGGACCCACACAGCGCCTGCGGTTAGCGAAACGTTGAGCCTTCTCCTGGGACAATGTCAAATTGTCCTCTACATGAGTCCAAATCTGCTGCAACCTATCCACCACAGTATCCACACCAGGACAGTCCGAAGACTCAACCTGCCCTGAAGAGAAACGAGGATGGAAACCAGAATTGCAGAAAAACGGCGAAACCAAAGTAGCCGAGCTGGCCCGATTATTAAGGGCGAACTCAGCCAAAGGCAGAAAGGACACCCAATCATCCTGATCAGCAGAAACAAAACATCTCAGATAAGTTTCCAAGGTCTGATTGGTTCGTTCAGTTTGGCGATTTGTCTGAGGATGGAAAGCCGAGGAAAAAGACAAATCAATGCCCATCCTAGCACAAAAGGCTCGCCAAAACCTCGAAACAAACTGGGAACCTCTGTCAGAAACGATGTTCTCCGGAATGCCATGTAAACGAACCACATGCTGGAAAAACAATGGCACCAAATCAGAGGAGGAAGGCAATTTAGACAAGGGTACCAAATGGACCATCTTAGAGAAACGATCACAAACCACCCAGATGACCGACATCTTTTGAGAGACGGGGAGATCCGAAATAAAATCCAAAGAGATATGTGTCCAGGGCCTCTTCGGGATCGGCAAGGGCAAAAGCAACCCACTGGCACAAGAACAGCAGGGCTTAGCCCGAGCACAAATCCCACAGGACTGCACAAACGAACGCACATCCCGCGACAGAGACGGCCACCAAAAGGATCTAGCCACCAAATCTCTGGTACCAAAGATTCCAGGATGACCAGCCAACACCGAACAATGAACCTCAGAGATAACTCTACTCGTCCATTTATCAGGGACAAACAGTTTCTCCGCTGGGCAACGGTCAGGTCTATCAGCCTGAAATTTTTGCAGCACCCGCCGCAAATCAGGGGAGATGGCAGACAAAATTACCCCCTCTTTGAGAATACCCGCCGGCTCAGGCAAACCCGGAGAGTCGGGCACAAAACTCCTAGACAGTGCATCCGCCTTCACATTTTTAGAGCCCGGAAGGTACGAAACCACAAAGTCAAAACGGGAGAAAAACAGCGACCAACGAGCCTGTCTAGGATTCAACCGTTTGGCAGACTCGAGATAAGTCAAGTTCTTGTGATCAGTCAAGACCACCACGCGATGCTTAGCTCCTTCAAGCCAATGACGCCACTCCTCGAATGCCCACTTCATGGCCAGCAACTCTCGATTGCCAACATCATAATTACGCTCAGCAGGCGAAAACTTCCTGGAAAAGAAAGCTCATGGTTTCATCACCGAGCCATCAGAACTTCTTTGCGACAAAACAGCCCCTGCTCCAATCTCAGAAGCATCAACCTCGACCTGGAACGGGAGCGAAACATCTGGCTAGCACAACACAGGGGCAGAAGAAAAACGACGCTTCAACTCCTGAAAAGCTTCCACAGCAGCAGAAGACCAATTGACCACATCAGCACCCTTCTTGGTTAAATCAGTCAACGGTGTAGCAATACTAGAAAAATTATTGATGAAGCGACGATAAAAATTAGAAAAGCCCAGGAACTTTTGCAGACTCTTCAGAGATGTCGACTGAGTCCAATCATAAGTGGCCTGAACTTTAACAGGGTCCATCTCGATAGTAGAAGGGGAAAAAATGAAACCCAAAAATGAAACCTTCTGAACACCAAAGAGACACTTTGACCCCTTCACAAACAAAGAATTCGCACGCAGGACCTGGAACACCATTCTAACCTGCTTCACGTGAGATTCCCAATCATCCGAGAAGACCAAAATATCATCCAAGTATACAATCAGGAATTTATCCGGATGTCATGCATAAAGGACTGAAATACTGATGGAGCATTGGAAAGCCCGAATGGCATAACCAGGTACTCAAAATGGCCCTCGGGCGTATTAAATGCTGTTTTCCATTCATCGCCCCATTTAATACGCACAAGATTATACGCACCACGAAGATCTATCTTGGTGAACCAACTAGCCCCCTTAATCCGAGCAAACAAATCAGACAGCAGCGGCAAGGGGTACTGAAATTTGACTGTGATTTTATTTAGAAGGCGGTAATCAATACAAGGTCTCAACGAACCATCCTTCTTGGCCACAAAAAGAACCCTGCTCCCAATGGCGACGACGACGGGCGAATATGACCCTTCTCCAAGGATTCCTTTACATAACTCCGCATAGCGGCGTGCTCAGGCACAGACAAATTAAACAGTCGACCTTTAGGAAATTTACTACCAGGAATCAAATCGATAGCACAATCGCAATCCCTTTGCGGAGGTAGGGCACTGGACTTGGGCTCATCAAATACATCCCGGTAATCTGACAAGAACTCTGGGATCTCAGAAGGGGTGGATGATGAAATAGACAGAAATGGAACATCACCATGTACCCCCTGACAACCCCAGCTGGACACAGACATAGATTTCCAATCCAATACTGGGTTATGGACTTGTAGCCATGGCAACTTCAACACGACCACATCATGCAGATTATGCAACACCAAAAAGCGAATATCCTCCTGATGCGCAGGAGCCATGCACATGGTCAGTTGGGTCCAGTACTGAGGCTTATTCTTGGCCAAAGGCGTAGCATCAATTCCTCTCATTGGAATAGGATACTGCAAAGGCTCCAAGAAAAACCCACAGCGCCTAGCATACTCCAAGTCCATCAAATTCAGGGCAGTGCCTGAATCCACAAATGCCATGACAGAATAGGATGACAAAGAGCAGATCAAAGTAACGGACAAAAGAAATTTCAACTGTACCGTACCAATGGTGGCAGACCTAGCGAACCACTTAGTGCGCTTAGGACAATCGGAGATAGCATGAATGGAATCACCACAGTAAAAACACAGCCCATTCCGACGTCTGTGTTCTTGCCGTTCAGCTCTGGTCAAAGTCCTATCACATTGCATAGGCTCAGGTTTATGCTCAGATAATACCGCCAAATGGTGCACAGTTTTACGCTCACGTAAGCGTCGATCGATCTGAATGGCCAAAGACATAGACTCATTCAGACCAGCAGGCATAGGAAATCCCACCATGACATCCTTAAGGGCTTCAGAGAGACCCTTTCTGAAAATTGCTGCCAGCGCACAATCATTCCATTGAGTGAGCACAGACCACTTCCTAATCTTCTGACAATATATCTCTACCTCATCCTGACCCTGACACAGAGCCAGCAAATTTCTCTCTGCCTGATCCACTGAATTAGGTTCATCATACAGCAATCCGAGCGCCAGAAAAAACGCATCAATATCACATAATGCAGGACCTCCTGGCGCAAGGGAAAATGCCCAGTCTTGAGGGTCGCCACGTAATAAAGAAATAATGATCTTAACTTGTTGAACTGGGTCACCAGAGGAGCGGGGTTTCAAAGCCAGAAATAGTTTACAATTATTTTTAAAACTCAGAAACTTAGCTCTATCTCCAGAAAACAAATCAGGAATAGGAATTCTAGGCTCTAACATAGAATTCTGAACCACAAAGTCTTGAATATTTTGTACTCTTGCAGTGAGATGATCCACACAAGAAGACAGGCCTTTAATGTCCATCACTACACCTGTGTCCTGAACCACCCAAATGTCTAGGGGAAGAGAAAGACAAAACACACTGCAACGAAAAAAAAATGGTCTCAGAACTTCTCTTTTCCCTCTATTGAGAAGCATTAGTACTTTGGGCCTCCAGTACTGTTATGAACTGGTGATTTAGAACCACAATGGACCTGGTGGTTAAGAGCACTGAAAATGACCTGATAGTTACTAATAATATAGGACGAGCTCTGAGACGTGGGAACTCTGCTGACCGCAATCCCTAATCCTATCACACCACACTAGAGGTAGCCGTGGAGCGCTCCTGACCAGACCTAGGCGCCTCGGGCACAGCCTGAGAAACTAGCTAGCCCTAAGATAGAAAAATAAGCCTACCTTGCCTCAGAAAAATTCCCCAAAGGAAAAGGCAGCCCCCCACATATAATGACTGTGAGTAAAGATGAAAATACAAACACAGAGATGAAATAGATTTTAGCAAAGTGAGGCCCGACTTACTGAATAGACCGAGGATAGGAAAGATAGCTTTGCGGTCAGCACAAAAACCTACAAACAACCACGCAGAGGGGGCAAAAAGACCCTCTGCACCGACTAATGGTACGGAGGTGCTCCCTCTGCGTCCCAGAGCTTCCAGCAAGCAAAACAAACCAATATAGCAAGCTGGACAGAAAAAATAGCAAACAAAAGTAACACAAGCAGAACTTAGCTTATGCAGGGCAGACAGGCCACAAGAACGATCCAGGAGAGAGCAAGACCAATACTGGAACATTGACTGGAGGCCAGGAACAAAGAACTAGGTGGAGTTAAATAGAGCAGCACCTAACGACTTAACCTCGTCACCTGAGGAAGGAAACTCAGAATCCGCAGCCCCACTCACATCCACCAAAGGAAGCTCATGGACAGAACCAGCCGAAGTACCACTCATGACCACAGGAGGGAGCCTGACCACAGAATTCACAACACACTCCCTAGACACCTCGACACAGCCTAGGAACCAACTTCCCCTAAAGATAGAAACGGGAAAACTATCTTGCCTCAGAGAAAATCCCCAAAGGATAGACAGCCCCCCACAAATATTGACTGTGAGAGGAGAGGGAAATGACATACGCAGACGGAAATCAGGATTTAGCAAAGGAGGCCATTCTAGCTAAAAAGAAAGAATATGACAGAGTACTATACGGTCAGTATTAAAACACTATCAAATATCCACCACAGAAAATATAAATCTCCACATCTGACTAAAGACATGGAGGGTATATCTGCATCTCCAGAGACACAGCTTGGCTGCAAAAAAATCCTTCACAGACGAAGCTGGACAAGACAAAATATGAAAATGCACTGAACAATAAGGTCCACAGCATGTGGACAGCAAAAACAAAGCCTGAACTTATCTTTGTTGAAATGAACAGCAAAACAGGAGAGACCAGGTATGGATGAGAATCGTCCAAAAACAATGGACAACTGGCACTGACTAAAGGATCAAGCAAGACTAAATAGCCCAGTCCAAATTGCAATAAGTGGACACACCTGATAAATGCTGCGATCCAAAGACAGCAGCACTACCACTCATAACCACCGGAGGGAGCCCAAGAGCAGAATGCAGTTTTATTAAAAATATAGGCCGAAAGCCTGAAGATTGAAGCTCAGAAAAGTAAACCAGGAGAACACCTAGGAGCGGCAGACACCGTTAGTAGGCCCCAACCAAACTAGTAGGCCAAATGCAGTTTAATATTAAAAATATAGGCCGAAAGCCTGAAGATAGAAGCTCAGGAAATTAAACCAGGAGAACACCTAAGAGCGGCAAACACCGTTAGTAGGCCCCAACCAAACTAGTATGCCAAATGCAGTTTACTATTAAAAATATAGTCCGAAAGCCTGAAGATAGAAACTCAGGAAAGTAAACCAGGAGAGCACCTAGGAGCGGCATACACAGTTAGTAGGCCCCAACCAAACTAGTAGGCCAAATGCAGTTTAATATTAAAAATATAGGCCGAAAGCCTGAAGATAGAAGCTCAGGAAATTAAACCAGGAGAACACCTAGGAGCGGCAGACACCATTAGTAGGCCCCAACCAAACTAGTAGGCCAAATGCAGTTTAATATTAAAAATGTAGGCTGAAAGCCTGAAGATAGAAGCTCAGTAAATTAAACCAGGAGAACACCTAGGAGCGGCAGACAAAGTTAGTATGCCCCAACCAAACTAGTAGGCCAAATGCAGTTTAATATTAAAAATATAGGCCGAAAGCCTGAAGATAGAAGCTCAGAAAATTAAACCAGGAGAACACCTAGGAGCGGCAGACACCGTTAGTAGGCCCCAACCAAACTAGTAGGCCAAATGCAGTTTACTATTAAAAATATAGGCCGAAAGCCTGAAGATAGAAGCTCAGGAAAGTAAACCAGGAGAGCACCTAGGAGCGGCATACACCGTTAGTAGGCCCCAACCAAACTAGTAGGCCAAATGCAGTTTAAAGGGACACTGTCACCTGAATTTGGAGTCAAGAATCTATATTTATATATAATTGTTGGTGATTATCACGTTTTCCTTCTCATGTCCTAGTTTTAGGTTTTTTAGTGTTTCTCTTTTTATCCATTGTATTTGTGGCTTTTATCTTCAGCCCAATATATATGTACCCACATATTGAGCTCCTGTCATTTGCTAGTATTGCACTCAGTCCACTCACATGCATCTCTTTTTTTAATTTGTTAATTTTTGTGTACGTATCTATATTTATTATAAGGTCACTACATTGTGCACTGTCAGCTCCTCTCGTACACATAAAAATAAATTTTATTTGTGTACAGCTCTCACTATTTGGCTTCTACAGGAGCTCTCATTAGCAGACTAATGCACTGCTTTTTTGTCACATCTATTTTTCTCTTTTTAGGTCCCATTTTTTGGTCCCACTTTTATTTATTATTTTTTATCCACTTATTCTTTCCATCATATATTTATATTTCATCTATTTTTTATATATTTGGCACACCATTATCATTAGTATCACCAAATATTATCCCACATTTGCAGGGTATCCGTCTGCTTTTACTATCGTTATCATTCTTACTATTATCTTTTCCCTTGTTTATGTGTTTTTTCTTGTAACAACCCATATCAGTTATTTGCACTATCTGGCGTTACTCAGATCAGTATTTCTTATTATTGGCAACAATGTCCATATGACTTATTAGCATACTCACATATCTTTATTTTCTCTTATTGTAGTTGTGTCCGGTCTCTTTGTGAGCACCTATGCTTGTGCTCACCTTCTCTCCTGTCTTATTTACACTCACCGTCCAGTCAGGTATGTGCACATGTCCTTTGTAGACTTCCTGGTGCTCACTTTCTGTCAGTCGCTTTCCTGTCCTCCGAGCGGCGTGCGCTTCTCCGGGTCGGCGTGGCCTGGTTGCCGTGGATACGCGTCCTCTCTGCGTCGCACATCTGACCCCTCCCACTGACATATCAGTACGGGGCGCGGCTGTGTGACGTCGGACGCCGACTCCGCCGCATCCAGCCACAGCCGTGCCTGGGTAAGCGCCGCCATTGCCGCCTGGAGGTTTTAGCAGTTCGGTATATAAGGATCCTTACTTCACCCCTCACTAGCGCCCCCCGAGGAAGCAACACCTGCGAAACGCGCGTCGGGGCCTCCTCTTCCACGCACGGCAGCAGCAGGTTGGTATACCTTGCGTTTGATGTTCTCCATTTTTTCCCCATCTACTATTCTGACCTTAGCTCGGTCCTTCATTGCATGGGACTTCCCGGGATTTTGTGCAATATATGTTTGTATTGAGCCATTAGGGGTGAGTCATCTCACTACGCCTATATGTGACACTTGTCCAGATGTTTGTAATGAGCCATAAGGGGTCAATTATCATATAACGTTTACATTTGACACCCCATTATATGGCAATATACCATTTGAACCTCCCTGCTGCGTGCTAGGTACTTTGGAGCTTTCTCTCTTGTGTAGCTGCCCACCTACTGTTATTAGTTTATTCTATTATTAGATTGAATATTGGGCTAATACACTTTTTATCAATTTGTCACATCTTCATATGTCCTTACACAAAGATATATATGACTTTTCTGCATAATAACTATCATTGATTTGCTCCTCATTGGATAGCTGTATTTGTGCGTGGTACTAGGTTTGCCTCTTCTCTTCTTGCATTTTACGTATTTGATTTTATTGACGTATATATTGTAAAACTTTGAATTTGTCTTAATAAAGTTGTTAGTTTTGAGCTCTTGTGTCCGTCTTTTTTGGTTTTCTGGAATCAAGTCAATAGCACAATCACAGTCCCTATGCGGTGGAAGGGAACTGGATTTGGGCTCATCGAATACATCCTGGAAATCTGACAAAAACTCAGGAATTTCAGAAGAGGGGGAAGAGGAAATTGACATCAAATGAACGTGACCATGAACCCCCTGACAACCCCAACTAGTCACAGACATAGATTTCCAATCTAACACCGGATTATGTACCTGTAACCATGGAAAACCCAGCACAATATCATCATGCAAATTATGCAACACCAGAAAACGACAATCTTCCTGATGGGCTGGCGCCATGCGCATGGTCAGCTGTGTCCAAAACTGAGGTTTATTTATAGCCAACGGTGTAGCATCAATCCCCCTTAAAGGAATAGGGTTCTGCAAAGGCTGCAAGGGGAAACCACAATGTCTGGCAAATTCTAAGTCCATTAAATTCAGAGCGGCGCCTGAATCCACAAATGCCATGACAGAAAATGACGATAATGAGCAGATCAAGGTCACAGATAACAGAAATTTAGGTTGTACAGTACAGATGGTAACAGAACTAGCGATTCTCATTGTACGCTTAGGGCAATCAGAAATAACGAGCAGAATCGCCGCAGTAAAAACACAACCTATTCTGACGCCTGAATCTTTGTCGTTCAGCTCTAGACAAAATCCTATCACACTGCATAGGCTCAGGGCTCCGCTCGGAGGACAACGCCACAGTGTGCACAACTCTGCGCTCGCACAAGCACCGATGAATCTGAATGGCCAGAGACATAGAATCACTCAGACCAGCAGGCGTGGGGAACCCCACCATAACATCTTTAACGGATTCAGAAAGACCCTTTCTGAGAATTGCCGCCAAGGCATCCTCATTCCATTTAGTCAACACAGACCATTTTCTAAATTTCTGGCAATACGATTCTGCCGCTTCTTGACCCTGACACAGGGCCAACAAGGTCTTCTCTGCATGATCCACTGAATTAGGTTCATCATACAATAACCCTAGCGCCTGAAAAAAGGTGTCTACATTAAGCAAAGCAGGATTCCCAGATTCCAGGGAAAATGCCCAATCCTGAGGATCACCACGCAGCAGGCAAATAACAATTTTAACCTGCTGAATGGAATCACCAGAAGAACGGGGTTTCAGAGCAAAAAACAGTTTACAGTTATTTTTAAAGCTCAAAAATTTGGACCTGTCCCCAAAAAACAAATCAGGAGTTGGAATTCTAGGCTCTAAAGCCGGAGTCTGAACGATATAATCGGAAATACCCTGTACTCTAGCAGCAAGTTGGTCCACCCGAGAAACCAATTCCTGAACCTCCATGCCAGCGCCAAACTCCTGAGCCACCCAGAGGAGAAGAGGGAAGGAAAGACAAAACAGACTACAGAAAAAAAATGGCTCAGCATTTTCCTTCCCTTCTTCTGAGATGCGTTTAACTCATTGTTGGCCAGTTGTACTGTTATGATCTGGTGGCCTAGGAGCAGCATGAGACGTACTCTGGAGAAGGTGGTACCTGTACTGACCGCAGACCCTGAACTTAGCACCGCAACTAGAAGTAGCCGTGGGATGTACCTAACACTCCCTAGACACCTCGACACAGCCTAGGAACTAACTTCTCCTAAAGGTAGAAACGGGAAACCTATCTTGCCTCAGAGAAAATCCCCAAAGGATAGACAGCCCCCCACAAATATTGACTGTGAGAGGAGAGGGAAATGACATACGCAGACGGAAATCAGGATTTAGCAAAGGAGGCCATTCTAGCTAAAAAGAAAGAATATGACAGAGTACTATATGGTCAGTATTAAAACACTAGAAAATATCCACCACAGAAAATACTAATCTCCACATTTGACTAAAGACATGGAGGGTATATCTGCATCTCCAGAGACACAGCTTGGCTGCAAAACAATCCTTCACAGACAAAGCTGGACAAGACAAAACATGAAAATGCACTGAACAATAAGGTCCACAGCATGTGGACAGCAAAAACAAAGCCAGAACTTATCTTTGTTGAAATGAACAGCAAAACAGGAGAGACCAGGTATGGATGAGAATCGTCCAAAAACAATGGACAACTGGCACTGACTAAAGGATGAAGCAAGACTAAATAGCCCAGTCCAAATTGCAATAAGTGGACACACCTGATAAATGCTGCGATCCAAAGACAGCAGCACTACCACTCATAACCACCGGAGGGAGCCCAAGAGCAGAATTCACAACACCCAACCAAACTAGTAGGCCAAATGCAGTTTTATTATTAAAAATATAGGCCGAAAGCCTGAAGATTGAAGCTCAGAAAAGTAAACCAGGAGAACACCTAGGAGCGGCAGACACCGTTAGTAGGCCCCAACCAAACTAGTAGGCCAAATGCAGTTTAATATTAAAAATATAGGCCGAAAGCCTGAAGATAGAAGCTCAGGAAATTAAACCAGGAGAACACCTAAGAGCGGCAGACACCGTTAGTAGGCCCCAACCAAACTAGTATGCCAAATGCAGTTTACTATTAAAAATATAGTCCGAAAGCCTGAAGATAGAAACTCAGGAAAGTAAACCAGGAGAGCACCTAGGAGCGGCATACACCGTTAGTAGGCCCCAACCAAACTAGTAGGCCAAATGCAGTTTAATATTAAAAATATAGGCCGAAAGCCTGAAAATAGAAGCTCAGGAAATTAAACCAGGAGAACACCTAGGAGCGGCAGACACCATTAGTAGGCCCCAACCAAACTAGTAGGCCAAATGCAGTTTAATATTAAAAATATAGGCTGAAAGCCTGAAGATAGAAGGTCAGGAAATTAAACCAGGAGAACACCTAGGAGCGGCAGACATCGTTAGTATGCCCCAACCAAACTAGTAGGCCAAATGCAGTTTAATATTAAAAATATAGTCCGAAAGCCTGAAGATAGAAGCTCAGGAAATTAAACCAGGAAAACACCTAGGAGCGGCAGACACCGTTAGTATGCCCCAACCAAACTAGTAGGCCAAATGCAGTTTAATATTAAAAATATAGGCCGAAAGCCTGAAGATAGAAGCTCAGGAAATTAAACCAGGAGAACACCTAGGAGCGGCAGACACCGTTAGTAGGCCCCAACCAAACTAGTAGGCCAAATGCAGTTTACTATTAAAAATATAGGCCGAAAGCCTGAAGATAGAAGCTCAGGAAAGTAAACCAGGAGAGCACCTAGGAGCGGCATACACCGTTAGTAGGCCCCAACCAAACTAGTAGGCCAAATGCAGTTTAAAGGGACACTGTCACCTGCATTTGGAGGGAACAATCTTCAGCCATGGAGGCGGGGTTTTGGGGTTTTTGATTCACCCTTTCCTTACCCGCTGGCTGCATGCTGGCTGCAATATTGGATTGAAGTTCATTCTCTGTCCTCCGTAGTACATGCCTGCACAAGGCAATCTTGCCTTGCGCAGGCGTGTACTATGGTGGACAGAGAATTAACTTCAATCCAATATTGCAGCCAGCATGCAGCCAGCGGGTAAGGAAAGGGTGAATCAAAATCCCCAAAACCCCGCCTCCATGGCTGAAGATTGTTCCCTCCAAATTCAGGTGACAGTGTCCCTTTAATATTAAAAATATAGTCCGAAAGCCTGAAGATAGAAACTCAGGAAAGTAAACCAGGAGAGCACCTAGGAGCGGCATACACCGTTAGTAGGCCCCAACCAAACTAGTAGGCCAAATGCAGTTTAATATTAAAAATATAGGCCGAAAGCCTGAAAATAGAAGCTCAGGAAATTAAACCAGGAGAACACCTAGGAGCGGCAGACACCATTAGTAGGCCCCAACCAAACTAGTAGGCCAAATGCAGTTTAATATTAAAAATATAGGCTGAAAGCCTGAAGATAGAAGGTCAGGAAATTAAACCAGGAGAACACCTAGGAGCGGCAGACATCGTTAGTATGCCCCAACCAAACTAGTAGGCCAAATGCAGTTTAATATTAAAAATATAGTCCGAAAGCCTGAAGATAGAAGCTCAGGAAATTAAACCAGGAGAACACCTAGGAGCGGCAGACACCGTTAGTAGGCCCCAACCAAACTAGTAGGCCAAATGCAGTTTAATATTAAAAATATAGGCCGAAAGCCTGAAGATAGAAGCTCAGGAAATGAAACCAGGAGAACACCTAGGAGCGGCAGACTCCGTTAGTAGGCCCCAACCAAACTAGTAGGCCAAATGCAGTTTAATATTAAAAATATAGTCCGAAAGCCTGAAGATAGAAGCTCAGGAAATTAAACCAGGAAAACACCTAGGAGCGGCAGACACCGTTAGTATGCCCCAACCAAACTAGTAGGCCAAATGCAGTTTAATATTAAAAATATAGGCCGAAAGCCTGAAGATAGAAGCTCAGGAAATTAAACCAGGAGAACACCTAGGAGCGGCAGACACCGTTAGTAGGCCCCAACCAAACTAGTAGGCCAAATGCAGTTTACTATTAAAAATATAGGCCGAAAGCCTGAAGATAGAAGCTCAGGAAAGTAAACCAGGAGAGCACCTAGGAGCGGCATACACCGTTAGTAGGCCCCAACCAAACTAGTAGGCCAAATGCAGTTTAAAGGGACACTGTCACCTGCATTTGGAGGGAACAATCTTCAGCCATGGAGGCGGGGTTTTGGGGTTTTTGATTCACCCTTTCCTTACCCGCTGGCTGCATGCTGGCTGCAATATTGGATTGAAGTTCATTCTCTGTCCTCCGTAGTACATGCCTGCACAAGGCAATCTTGCCTTGCGCAGGCGTGTACTATGGTGGACAGAGAATTAACTTCAATCCAATATTGCAGCCAGCATGCAGCCAGCGGGTAAGGAAAGGGTGAATCAAAATCCCCAAAACCCCGCCTCCATGGCTGAAGATTGTTCCCTCCAAATTCAGGTGACAGTGTCCCTTTAATATTAAAAATATAGGCCGAAAGCCTGAAGATAGAAGCTCAGGAAATTAAACCAGGAGAACACCTAGTAGCGGCGGACACCATTAGTAGGCTCCAACCAAACCAGTAGGCCAAATGCAGTTTACTATTAAAAATATAGTCCGAAAGCCTGAAGATAGAAACTCAGGAAAGTAAACCAGGAGAGCACCTAGGAGCGGCATACACCGTTAGTAGGCCCCAACCAAACTAGTAGGCCAAATGCAGTTTAATATTAAAAATATAGGCCGAAAGCCTGAAAATAGAAGCTCAGGAAATTAAACCAGGAGAACACCTAGGAGCGGCAGACACCATTAGTAGGCCCCAACCAAACTAGTAGGCCAAATGCAGTTTAATATTAAAAATATAGGCTGAAAGCCTGAAGATAGAAGGTCAGGAAATTAAACCAGGAGAACACCTAGGAGCGGCAGACATCGTTAGTATGCCCCAACCAAACTAGTAGGCCAAATGCAGTTTAATATTAAAAATATAGTCCGAAAGCCTGAAGATAGAAGCTCAGGAAATTAAACCAGGAGAACACCTAGGAGCGGCAGACACCGTTAGTAGGCCCCAACCAAACTAGTAGGCCAAATGCAGTTTAATATTAAAAATATAGGCCGAAAGCCTGAAGATAGAAGCTCAGGAAATGAAACCAGGAGAACACCTAGGAGCGGCAGACTCCGTTAGTAGGCCCCAACCAAACTAGTAGGCCAAATGCAGTTTAATATTAAAAATATAGTCCGAAAGCCTGAAGATAGAAGCTCAGGAAATTAAACCAGGAAAACACCTAGGAGCGGCAGACACCGTTAGTATGCCCCAACCAAACTAGTAGGCCAAATGCAGTTTAATATTAAAAATATAGGCCGAAAGCCTGAAGATAGAAGCTCAGGAAATTAAACCAGGAGAACACCTAGGAGCGGCAGACACCGTTAGTAGGCCCCAACCAAACTAGTAGGCCAAATGCAGTTTACTATTAAAAATATAGGCCGAAAGCCTGAAGATAGAAGCTCAGGAAAGTAAACCAGGAGAGCACCTAGGAGCGGCATACACCGTTAGTAGGCCCCAACCAAACTAGTAGGCCAAATGCAGTTTAAAGGGACACTGTCACCTGCATTTGGAGGGAACAATCTTCAGCCATGGAGGCGGGGTTTTGGGGTTTTTGATTCACCCTTTCCTTACCCGCTGGCTGCATGCTGGCTGCAATATTGGATTGAAGTTCATTCTCTGTCCTCCGTAGTACATGCCTGCACAAGGCAATCTTGCCTTGCGCAGGCGTGTACTATGGTGGACAGAGAATTAACTTCAATCCAATATTGCAGCCAGCATGCAGCCAGCGGGTAAGGAAAGGGTGAATCAAAATCCCCAAAACCCCGCCTCCATGGCTGAAGATTGTTCCCTCCAAATTCAGGTGACAGTGTCCCTTTAATATTAAAAATATAGGCCGAAAGCCTGAAGATAGAAGCTCAGGAAATTAAACCAGGAGAACACCTAGTAGCGGCGGACACCATTAGTAGGCTCCAACCAAACCAGTAGGCCAAATGCAGTTTAATATTAAAAATATAGGCCGAAAGCCTGAAGATAGGAGCTCAGGAAATTAAACCAGGAGAACACCTAGGAGCGGCAGACACCGTTAGTAGGCCCCAACCAAACTAGTAGCCCAAATGCAGTTTAATATTAAAAATATAGGCCGAAAGCCTGAAGATAGAAGCTCAGGAAATGAAACCAGGAGAACACCTAGGAGCGGCAGACTCCGTTAGTAGGCCCCAACCAAACTAGTAGGCAAAATGCAGTTTAATATTAAAAATATAGGCTGAAAGCCTGAAGATAGAAGCTCAGGAAATTAAACCAGGAGAACACCTAGGAGCGGCAGACTCCGTTAGTAGACCCCAACCAAACTAGTAGGCCAAATGCAGTTTAATATTAAAAATATAAGCCGAAAGCCTGAAGATAGAAGCTCAGGAAAGTAAACCAGGAGAACACATAGGAGCGGCAGACACTGTTAGTGGGGCCCAACCAAACTAGTAGGCCAAATGCAGTTTAATATTAAAAATATAGGCCAAAAGTCTGAAGCTAGAAGCTCAGGAAATTAAACCAGGAGATCACCTAGGAGCGGGAGACACCGTTAGTAGACCCCAACCAAACCACTAGCCCAAATGCAGTTTCAGATTAAAAATATCAGCTGTATTGAGTGGCGCAGGCAGACACAGGTAGTAGGCTTTAAACTAAAAAGTTGGCTCAATGCAGTTTAAAAAAGGTTACAGGGGTACACGGGCAGCATTGGTGTGGTCAGTGTAGGACGATTGCAGGGAGGGACCGCAGACAGACTTAGTAGGCCTAAAATTAAAAAAGTAGGCTTGATGCAGGTTTAAATAGGTTACAGGGGTACACAAGCAGCATTGGTGTGGTCAGCGGAGGATGATTGCAAGGAGGGACCGCAGACAGACTTAGTAGGCCTAAAATAACAAAAATAGGTTCGATGCAGATTTAAGTAGGTAACAGGTGTACACAGGCAGCATTGGTGTGGTCAGCGGAGGACGATTGCAAGGAGGGACCGCAGACAGACTTAGTAGGCCTAAAATAAAAAAGGAGGCTTGATGCAGGTTTAAATAGGTTACAGGGGTACACAGGCAGCATTGGTGTGGTCAGCGGAGGACGATTGCAAGGAGGGACCGCAGACAGACTTAGTAGGCCTAAAATAAAAAAAGGAGGCTCGATGCAGGTTTAAATAGACTACAGGGGTACACAGGCAGCATTTGTGTGGTCAGCGGAGGACGATTGCAAGGAGGGACCGCAGACAGACTTAGTAGGCCTAAAATAAAAAAAGTAGGCTCGATGCAGGTTTAAATAGGTTACGGGGGTACACAGGCAGCATTTGTGTGGTTAGCGGAGGACGATTGCAAGGAGGGACCATAGACAGACTTAGTAGGCCTAAAATAAAAAAGTAGGCTCAATGCAGGTTTAAATGGGTTACAGGGGTACATAGGCAGCATTGGTGTGGTCAGCGAAGGACAATTGGAAGGAGTGTCTGACCCAGTTAGTAGGCCAAAATAATAAAGTGAGGTTAATGTATGGCAAAAAAAAATTCACAAATAAACAGGTGGCATACCTATTTACAGGGGTTGGCTCCTCTGCTGACTTGCAGACAGTGGTATTTGGCGCAAAGTATTAACTGGTGTAAATGTAGGACAGGGCCCCTGAATATTTTTACTAGCATCATACATGTCAACAAATTGGTATTGGCCGTGCCATTGAAGGATTTAACCGCACATACTAAACAGTGGTGGAGCAGTGAGAGATAATTTTGCAAGTGGTAGAGCACTGTTTCAGCTGGGGGAACACTCTCTCGTGGGTGGCGGTACTGGCCCAGCGCCCCTCATATTACGACAATGTGTCTGATGTTGGGTGCGCACCACCACCGCCAGAGACACTTCATTGTACTATGAGGGATCCTGTGCCAGTGCCGTCACCCAGAAGTGGGCACACCCACCTCTTCAGCCAAACGGCAATCGCACGGGTGCTTGCGCCAAGTGGTGACCACGACACCGTGGGGGGAGTCAGCCCATTTAGGGAAGTGTAAAAATGGCGTATGCTGGACATACAGCAGCTGCAAATGGAGAAATTGGAGCAGTCAGTAAGACCAGTCCAAAAACAAGACCTTTTTACAGGAAAGCTAGGTGTCAGCAGGGAAAGGTGAGGAAAAAAAATTAGAAATCAATGATTGGTTCATTTTAATGAAGGTTAGATCATCAACATTTTGGGTAGCCAGACGACTCCTTTTTTCGGTCAGTATTGAACCAGCAGCACTGAATACTCTTTCTGATAGCACACTAGCTGCTGGGCAAGCAAGCTCCTGCAATGCATATTCTCCCAATTCAGGCCAGGTGTCTATTTTGGATGCCCAGTAATCAAATGGGAATGACTTGTGAGGGAGAACATCGATAAGGGAGGAAAAATAGTTAGTAACCATACTGGACAAATGTTGTCTCCTGTCACTTTGAATTGATGCTGCAGTACCTGTCGTGTCTGCGGTCATTGTGAAATCACTCCACAACCTGGTCATAAAACCCCTCTGTCCAACGCCACATCTGATTTGTGCACCTCTAACACCTCTGCCATGTTGCCCCCTGCAGCTGGTGTGAGAACCATCACCGCCGCTGTGTGCTGGGAATGCCTGAACCAAACGGTCTACAAGAGTTGCTTGTTTGGTAGCCAATATTTGCTCAAGGTTCTCATGTGGCATGATATTTTGCAATTTCCCTTTATAGCGTGGATCCAGGAGGCAGGCCAACCAGTAATCGTCATCAGTCATCATTTTGATAATGCATGGGTCCCTTTTTAGGATACGCAAGGCATAATCCGCCATGTGGGCCAATGTTCCTGGTGTCAATGCACTGCTTGTGCTGGGTTTAGGAGCACTTTCTGGCAAATCTACATCACTTGTCTCCCTCAAAATCCCTGTATCTGACCTTGCAACGCCACCAGTTTCTATTGCCCCCCTGAGAATCTTCCTCCTCCCATAAATATTCATCCCCATCATCCTCCTCCTCTTCGTCCGCCACCTCGTCCAGGAGACTTCCCTGAGCAGACTATGGCTGACTGTCATCAAGGCTACCCTCGTCCTCGGCTGCAGATGCAAGCTCCTTTATGTGTGTCAAATTTTGCATCAGCAGACGCATTAGGGGGATGCTCATGCTTATGATGGTGTCATCTGCACTAACCAGGCGTGTGCATTCCTCAAAACACTGAAGGACTTGACACAGATCTTGTAGCTTCGACCACTGCACACCTGACAACTCCATGTCTGCCATCCAACTTCCTGCCCATGTATGTGTATCCTCCTACAAATACATAACAGCACGCCTCTCTTCGCACAGCCTCTGAAGCATGTGCAGTGTGGAGTTCCACCTTGTTGCAAAGTCGATTATTAGGCGGTGCTTGGGAAGCTTCAAAGATCGCTGATGGTTCTGCATACGGCTGGAGTGTACGGGCGAACGGCGGATGTGCGAGCAAAGTCTTCACACCTTCAGGAACAGGGTGGGTAACCCCGGATAACTTTTCAGGAAGCGCTGCACAACCAGGTTCAAGGTGTGAGCCAGGCAAGGAATGTGTTTCAGTTGTGAAAGTGCTATAGCAGCCATAAAATTCCTTCCGTTATCACTGACTACCTTGCCTGCCTCAAGATGTACACTGCCCAGCCATGACTTCGTTTCTTGCTGCAAGAAGTCGGACAGAACTTCCGCGGTGTGTCTGTTGTCGTCCAAACACTTCATTTCCAACACAGCCTGCTGACACTTCCCACAAGCTGTTCCTTAATGGGACACCACGGTTGCAACACTGGCAGCTGCGGATGGAGTGGTCGTGCGACTGCGCTCTGTGGACGAGCTTTCGCTTCCGGAAGAGGAGGAGGAGGAGCGGCAAATGCCTACAGCCAACTGTTTCCTAGACCGTGGGCTAGGCAGAACTGTGCCACTATAGCTGTCCCCTGTGTACCCTGCATCCACCACATTAACCCAGTGTGCCGTGATAGACATGTAATGTCCCTGGCCATGCCTACTGGTCCATGCATCTTATGTGTGGGAGAATGCAGGAAAAAATCAGGCCCACTGTATTACACTACACAGTTTCAGTGTCAGAATGTGGCTGACAGATATGCCACAAACAGGACTGACGCAGATGCACTCAGTGACAATATAAATCTCCCTTATTTATGTGTGGGAGAATGCAGGAAAAAAACAGGCCCACTGTATTACACTACACAGTTTGAGTGTCAGAAAGTGGCTGACAGATATGCCACAAACAGGACTGACTCAGATGCACTCAGTAGCAATATAAATCTCCTTTTTTTATGTGTGGGAGAATGCAGGAAAAATTCAGGCCCACTGTATTACACTACACAGTTTGAGTGGCAGAAAGTGGTTGGCAGATATATCAAAAAATACAAGGGCTGTAGTAGAATTTCAATCTCCTTACAATGATCAAAGGACCAAGTATGCCAGCAATAAAAAGGACTGCTGCACACAAGAGTGTGGACAAAGAAACAAGAGAACTGTGCAGAAAAGAAGGAGCAACAGGATTTTTGCTTTGAAAAAAGCAGTTGGTTTGCACAGCGGTGTACAAACAGCAATGCAGCTATCAGGGAGCCTTATAAGCTACAGAGCTGATGCACAGAAATCTAGCCTCCACTGTCCCTGCAAAGAAAAGGTGGTGTTGGACAGTGGAAATCGCTACAGCACAAGTGGTTTGGGGGTTAAGCTTTCCTCCCTAACAATATCCCTGCTTCGGACGAAGCTACAGCAACCTCTCCCTATGCTCAGATCGGCAGAAGTAAGATGGCGGTCGGCGTGCACGTCCCTTTATAGCCCCTGTGACGCCGCAGAAAGCAAGCCAATCACTGTAATGCCCTTCTCTAAGATGGTGGGGACTGAGACCTATGTCATCATGCTGCCCACACTCTGCGTCCACCTTCATTGGCTGAGAGATGGCGCTCAACGCATCATATGAAACGCGACTTTGGCGCGAAGATCGCGTACCACATGGCCGATCCCACACTGGGATCGGGTCGGGTTTAATGAAACCCGACTTTGCCGAAAGTCGGCGACTTATGAAATTGGCCTATCCGTTTCGCTCAACCCTATTGCCGACTTTTATGTACTAACACCTAATGCCAATGATTAAATCTGCCATACCATCAGTTTGCAGGAATGTCCGTTGACAATCTTTTAAGCCATTCTATTTCCACTGGTGCCCATGGACCACAATCAGCTGGGCATTTACACCCTTTCCATCAGGTCCTCTGTGTTGTAATACTGCTGCTGCCACGGAGACAAGGAGATGTGTTAATTTAGGTCCAGAAATAGCAGTATTTCTGGACCTAAATTAACACATCTCCTTGTCTGCGCCATACTAACTACAACAGGCTGCCCATTTCATAGTGTTTGATTTTACTTCTGATGCTGGAAATTGTACACTCTATTTGATATACAAACATGCAAGAGCGCCCTAAATATGGTTCATTTTTTATGTCACTTAGTGACAGCAAGACATAGATACTTCACTTTTAATACAGTATTTCTGTCTTGTCTTTAGAAAAAAAAGGGATATATTTACGACAGCTTGAGAAAGACTTTTGCCATTGCCTAATCATTTTTTGATTAGTAAGCCAATTGTGGATCCAAATAAAGGATAATTTTGTAATCTCAGTTGAGAACCAGCTTCTTAATATTCAAAATAGTACACCTGATTTTGTCTCCCTAGCAAAATTATACATGTTGGATGGTTTGTACTATCACTTCTTTGTTTAGCAGAGCGGTTAGCTTTTAATATTTCCAAAACAGGGATAATACAGTTATATGAAAAAGTTTGGACACCCCTATTAATCTTAAGTTTAATGTTTTATTAAAATTGTTTTTTTCTTGCAACTGCTATTTCAGTTTCATATATCTAATAACTGTTGGACACAGTAATGTTTCTGCCTTGAAATTAGGTTTGTTGTACTAACAGAAAATGTGCTATCTGCATTCAAACAAAATTTGACAGGTGCATAAGTATGGGCACCCTTATTATTTTCTTGTTTTAAATACTCCTACCTACTTTTTACTGACTTGCTAAAGCACTTTTTTGGTTTTCTAACCTCATTGAGCTTTGAACTTCATAGCCAGGTGTATGCAATCATGAGAAAAGCTACTTAAAGTGGCCACTTGCAAGTTGTTCTCCTGTTTGAATCTCCTCTGAAGAGTGACATCATGGGCTCCTCAAAACAACTGTCTAATGATCTGAAAACAAAGATTATTCAACATAGTTGTTCAGGGGAAGGATACAAAAAGCTGTCTCAGAGATTTAACCTGTCAATTTCCACTGTGAGGAACATAGTAAGGAAATGGAAGAACACAGGTACAGTTCTTGTTAAGGCCAGAAGTGGCAGGCCAAGAAAAGCATCAGAAAGGCAGAGAAGAAGAATGGTGAGATCAGTCAAGGACAATCCTCAGACCACCTCCAGAGAGCTGCAGCATCAACTTGCTGCAGATGGTGTCATTGTGCATCGGTCAACTATACAACGCACTTTGCACAAGGAGAAGCTCTATGGGAGAGTGATGCGAAAGAAGCCGTTTCTGCAAGCACGCCACAAACAGAGTCGGCTGAGGTATGCAAAAGCACATTTGGAGAAGCCAATTTCTTTTTAGAAGAAGGTCCTGTGGACTGATGAAACCAAGATTGAGTTGTTTGGTCATACAAAAAGGCGTTATGCATGGCGGCCAAAAAACACAACATTCCAAGAAAAACACTTGCTACCCACAGTAAAATTTGGTGGAGGTTCCATCATGCTTTGGGGCTGTGTGGCCAATGCCGGCACCGGGAATCTTGTTAAAGTTGAGGGACGCATGGATTCCTCTCAGTATCAGCAGATTCTTGACAATAATGTTCATGAATCATTGACAAAGTTGAAGTTACGCAGGGGATGGATCTTTCAGCAAGACATAGATCCAAAACACCGCTCCAAATCTACTCAGGCATTCATGCAGAGGAACAATTACACTGTTCTGGAATGGCCATCCCAGTCCCCAGACTTGAATATCATTGAACATCTGTGGGATCATATGAAGAGGGCTGTCCATGTTCGGCGACCATCAAACTTAACTGAACTGGAATTGTTTTGGAAAGAGGAATGGTCAAAAATACCTTCATCCAGGATCCAGGAACTCATTAAAAGCTACAGGAAGCGACTAGAGGCTGTTATTTTTGCAAAAGGAGGATCTACTCAGGGCCGCCATCAGGGCATGACGGCCGTGACTGGCGTATGGGGCCCGGTGGGCAGAGAGGGCCCGCATCGGGCCCCGTCTCATCTGCTCACCGGGCCCCTACCGGCAGCCGCAGGCTAACCGGGCCCTTAGCGCCGACGCTGCAGCTGTTTAAAGCTATTGACGTGCGGGCCCACGGGCCCGCACGTCAATAGTTAACAGCCGCCAGCCAATCTGAGGCTTGCAGCTGACGTCAGCCGCAACGTGCGTGCATGTCGCCGGCGTCTGACATCATTGTCAGTCGCCGGCGAGTGCACGCTGCAGCTGCGTGGAGACAGAGAACTTCGCCCGCCGCAGGAGCGCGGCAGGTAAGAAGAACTTCTTTTTTTTTTTTTTTCTTGAGAGCGGCGATCCGGGGGGCCCAGGGAAGAACGCTGGACACAGAGGCAAAAAGCTGGACACAGATGGGGCAGAGTGCTGGACAGAGAAGGGGCAGAGTGCTGGACAGAGATGGGGCAGAGTGCTGGACAGAGATGGGGCAGAGTGCTGGACAGAGATGGGGCAGGATTGGAAACAGATGGGGCAGAGTGCTGGACAGAGATGGGGCAGAGTGCTGGACACAGATGAGGCAGGATTGGAAACAGATGGGGCAGAGTGCTGGACACAGATGGAGCAGAGTGCTGGACACAGATGGGGCAGAGTGCTGGACACAGATGGGGCAGAGTGCTGGACACAGATGGGGCAGAGTGTTGGACACAGATGGGGCAGAGTGCTGGACACAGATGGGGCAGAGTGCTGGACACAGATGGGGCAGAGTGCTGGACAGAGATAGGGCAGAGTGCTGGACAGAGATGGGGCAGAGTGCTGGACAGAGATGGGGCAGAGTCCTGGACAGAGATGGGGCAGAGTGCTGGAAACAGATGGGGCAGAGTGCTGGACAGAGATGGGGCAGAGTGCTGGAAACAGATGGGACAGAGTGCTGGAAACAGATGGGGCAGAGTGCTGGAAACAGATGGGGCAGAGTGCTGGACAGAGATGGGGCAGAGTGCTGGACAGAGATGGGGCAGAGTGCTGGACAGAGATGGGGCAGAGTGCTGGAAACAGATGGGGCAGAGTGCTGGACAGAGATGGGGCAGAGTGCTGGACAGAGATGGGGCAGAGTGCTGGACAGAGATGGGGCAGGATTGGAAACAGATGGGGCAGAGTGCTGGACAGAGATGGGGCAGAGTGCTGAACACAGATGAGGCAGGATTGGAAACAGATGGGGCAGAGTGCTGGACACAGATGGGGCAGAGTTCTGGACACAGATGGGGCAGAGTGCTGGACACAGATGGGGCAGAGTGCTGGACAGAGATGGGGCAGAGTGCTGGACAGAGATGGGGCAGAGTGCTGGACAGAGATGGGGCAGAGTGCTGGAAACAGATGGGGCAGAGTGCTGGAAACAGATGGGGCAGAGTGCTGGAAACATGGGGCAGAGTGCTGGACAGAGATGGGGCAGAGTGCTGGACAGAGATGGGGCAGAGTGCTGGAAACAGATGGGGCAGAGTGCTGGACAGAGATGGGGCAGAGTGCTGGACAGAGATGGGGAAGAGTGCTGGACAGAGATGGGGCAGAGTGCTGGACAGAGATGGGGCAGAGTGCTGGACAGAGATGGGGCAGGATTGGAAACAGATGGGGCAGAGTGCTGGACAGAGATGGAGCAGAGTGCTGGAAACATGGGGCAGAGTGCTGGACAGAGATGGGGCAGAGTGCTGGAAACAGATGGGACAGAGTGCTGGAAACAGATGGGGCAGAGTGCTGGAAACAGATGGGGCAGAGTGCTGGACAGAGATGGGGCAGAGTGCTGGACAGAGATGGGGCAGAGTGCTGGACAGAGATGGGGCAGAGTGCTGGAAACAGATGGGGCAGAGTACTGGACAGAGATGGGGCAGAGTGCTGGAAACAGATGGGGCAGAGTGCTGGACAGAGATGGGGCAGAGTGCTGGAAACAGATGGGACAGAGTGCTGGAAACAGATGGGGCAGAGTGCTGGAAACAGATGGGGCAGAGTGCTGGACAGAGATGGGGCAGAGTGCTGGACAGAGATGGGGCAGAGTGCTGGACAGAGATGGGGCAGAGTGCTGGAAACAGATGGGGCAGAGTGCTGGACAGAGATGGGGCAGAGTGCTGGACAGAGATGGGGCAGAGTGCTGGACAGAAATGGGGCAGGATTGGAAACAGATGGGGCAGAGTGCTGGACAGAGATGGGGCAGAGTGCTGTACACAGATGAGGCAGGATTGGAAACAGATGGGGCAGAGTGCTGGACACAGATGGGGCAGAGTTCTGGACACAGATGGGGCAGAGTGCTGGACACAGATGGGGCAGAGTGCTGGACAGAGATGGGGCAGAGTGCTGGACAGAGATGGGGCAGAGTGCTGGACAGAGATGGGGCAGAGTGCTGGAAACAGATGGGGCAGAGTGCTGGAAACAGATGGGGCAGAGTGCTGGAAACATGGGGCAGAGTGCTGGACAGAGATGGGGCAGAGTGCTGGACAGAGATGGGGCAGAGTGCTGGAAACAGATGGGGCAGAGTGCTGGAAACAGATGGGGCAGAGTGCTGGACAGAGATGGGGCAGAGTGCTGGACAGAGATGGGGCAGAGTGCTGGACAGAGATGGGGCAGAGTGCTGGACAGAGATGGGGCAGAGTGCTGGACAGAGATGGAGCAGAGTGCTGGACAGAGATGGGGCAGGATTGGAAACAGATGGGGCAGAGTGCTGGACAGAGATGAAGCAGAGTGCTGGACACAGATGAGGCAGGATTGGAAACAGATGGGGCAGAGTGCTGGACACAGATGGGGCAGAGTGCTGGACAAAGATGGGGCAGAGTACTGGACACAGATGGGGCAGAGTGCTGGACACAGATGGGGCAGGATTGGAAACAGATGGGGCAGAGTGCTGGACACAGATGGGGCAGAGTGCTGGACACAGATGGGGCAGAGTGCTGGACACAGATGGGGCAGAGTGCTGGACACAGATGGGGCAGAGTGCTGGACACAGATAGGGCAGAGTGTTGGACACAGATTGGGGCAGGATTGGAAACAGATGGGGCAGAGTGTTGGACACAGATTGGGGCAGGATTGGAAACAGATGGGGCAGAGTGCTGGACACAGATGGGGCAGGATTGGACACTGATGGGGCAGAGTGCTGGACACAGATGGGGCACCATTGGAAACAGATGGGGCAGAGTGCTGGACACAGATGGGGAAGGATTGGACACAGATGGGGCAGAGTGCTGGACACAGATTGGGGCAGGATTGGAAACAGATGGGGCAGAGCAGGGCCGCCATCAGGGCATGACGGCCGTGACTGTCGTATGGGGCCGGTGGGCAGAGGGGGCCCGCATCGGGCCCCGTCTCATCTGCTCACCGGGCCCCTACCGGCAGCCGCAGGCTAACCGGGCCCTTAGCGCCGACGCTGCAGCTGTTTAAAGCTATTGACGTGCGGGCCCACAGGCCCGCACGTCAATAGTTAACAGCCGCCAGCCAATCTGAGGCTTGCAGCTGACGTCAGCCGCAACGTGCGTGCATGTCGCCGGCGTCTGACATCATTGTCAGTCGCCGGCGAGTGCACGCTGCAGCTGCGTGTAGACAGAGAACTTCGCCCGCCGCAGGAGCGCGGCAGGTAAGAAGAACTTCTTTTTTTTTTTTTTTTCTTGAGAGCGGCGATCCGGGGGGCCCAGGGAAGAACGCTGGACACAGAGGCAAAAAGCTGGACACAGATGGGGCAGAGTGCTGGACAGAGAAGGGGCAGAGTGCTGGACAGAGATGGGGCAGAGTGCTGGACAGAGATGGGGCAGGATTGGAAACAGATGGGGCAGAGTGCTGGACAGAGATGGGGCAGAGTGCTGGACACAGATGAGGCAGGATTGGAAACAGATGGGGCAGAGTGCTGGACACAGATGGAGCAGAGTGCTGGACACAGATGGGGCAGAGTGCTGGACACAGATGGGGCAGAGTGCTGGACACAGATGGGGCAGAGTGTTGGACACAGATGGGACAGAGTGCTGGACACAGATGGGGCAGAGTGCTGGACACAGATGGGGCAGAGTGCTGGACAGAGATGGGGCAGAGTGCTGGACAGAGATGGGGCAGAGTGCTGGACAGAGATGGGGCAGAGTCCTGGACAGAGATGGGGCAGAGTGCTGGAAACAGATGGGGCAGAGTGCTGGACAGAGAAGGGGCAGAGTGCTGGAAACAGATGGGACAGAGTGCTGGAAACAGATGGGGCAGAGTGCTGGAAACAGATGGGGCAGAGTGCTGGACAGAGATGGGGCAGAGTGCTGGACAGAGATGGGGCAGAGTGCTGGACAGAGATGGGGCAGAGTGCTGGAAACAGATGGGGCAGAGTGCTGGACAGAGATGGGGCAGAGTGCTGGACAGAGATGGGGCAGAGTGCTGGACAGAGATGGGGCAGGATTGGAAACAGATGGGGCAGAGTGCTGGACAGAGATGGGGCAGAGTGCTGAACACAGATGAGGCAGGATTGGAAACAGATGGGGCAGAGTGCTGGACACAGATGGGGCAGAGTTCTGGACACAGATGGGGCAGAGTGCTGGACACAGATGGGGCAGAGTGCTGGACAGAGATGGGGCAGAGTGCTGGACAGAGATGGGGCAGAGTGCTGGACAGAGATGGGGCAGAGTGCTGGAAACAGATGGGGCAGAGTGCTGGAAACAGATGGGGCAGAGTGCTGGAAACATGGGGCAGAGTGCTGGACAGAGATGGGGCAGAGTGCTGGACAGAGATGGGGCAGAGTGCTGGAAACAGATGGGGCAGAGTGCTGGACAGAGATGGGGCAGAGTGCTGGACAGAGATGGGGCAGAGTGCTGGACAGAGATGGGGCAGAGTGCTGGACAGAGATGGGGCAGAGTGCTGGACAGAGATGGGGCAGGATTGGAAACAGATGGGGCAGAGTGCTGGACAGAGATGGAGCAGAGTGCTGGAAACATGGGGCAGAGTGCTGGACAGAGATGGGGCAGAGTGCTGGAAACAGATGGGACAGAGTGCTGGAAACAGATGGGGCAGAGTGCTGGAAACAGATGGGGCAGAGTGCTGGACAGAGATGGGGCAGAGTGCTGGACAGAGATGGGGCAGAGTGCTGGACAGAGATGGGGCAGAGTGCTGGAAACAGATGGGGCAGAGTACTGGACAGAGATGGGGCAGAGTGCTGGAAACAGATGGGGCAGAGTGCTGGACAGAGATGGGGCAGAGTGCTGGAAACAGATGGGACAGAGTGCTGGAAACAGATGGGGCAGAGTGCTGGAAACAGATGGGGCAGAGTGCTGGACAGAGATGGGGCAGAGTGCTGGACAGAGATGGGGCAGAGTGCTGGACAGAGATGGGGCAGAGTGCTGGAAACAGATGGGGCAGAGTGCTGGACAGAGATGGGGCAGAGTGCTGGAAACAGATGGGGCAGAGTGCTGGACAGAGATGGGGCAGAGTGCTGGACAGAGATGGGGCAGAGTGCTGGACAGAGATGGGGCAGAGTGCTGGACAGAAATGGGGCAGGATTGGAAACAGATGGGGCAGAGTGCTGGACAGAGATGGGGCAGAGTGCTGTACACAGATGAGGCAGGATTGGAAACATGGGGCAGAGTGCTGGACACAGATGGGGCAGAGTTCTGGACACAGATGGGGCAGAGTGCTGGACACAGATGGGGCAGAGTGCTGGACAGAGATGGGGCAGAGTGCTGGACAGAGATGGGGCAGAGTGCTGGACAGAGATGGGCCAGAGTGCTGGAAACAGATGGGGCAGAGTGCTGGAAACAGATGGGGCAGAGTGCTGGAAACATGGGGCAGAGTGCTGGACAGAGATGGGGCAGAGTGCTGGACAGAGATGGGGCAGAGTGCTGGAAACAGATGGGGCAGAGTGCTGGAAACAGATGGGGCAGAGTGCTGGACAGAGATGGGGCAGAGTGCTGGACAGAGATGGGGCAGAGTGCTGGACAGAGATGGGGCAGAGTGCTGGACAGAGATGGGGCAGAGTGCTGGACAGAGATGGGGCAGGATTGGAAACAGATGGGGCAGAGTGCTGGACAGAGATGAAGCAGAGTGCTGGACACAGATGAGGCAGGATTGGAAACAGATGGGGCAGAGTGCTGGACACAGATGGGGCAGAGTGCTGGACAAAGATGGGGCAGAGTACTGGACAGAGATGGGGCAGAGTGCTGGACACAGATGGGGCAGGATTGGAAACAGATGGGGCAGAGTGCTGGACACAGATGGGGCAGAGTGCTGGACACAGATGGGGCAGAGTGCTGGACACAGATGGGGCAGAGTGCTGGACACAGATGGGGCAGAGTGCTGGACACAGATAGGGCAGAGTGTTGGACACAGATTGGGGCAGGATTGGAAACAGATGGGGCAGAGTGTTGGACACAGATTGGGGCAGGATTGGAAACAGATGGGGCAGAGTGCTGGACACAGATGGGGCAGGATTGGACACTGATGGGGCAGAGTGCTGGACACAGATGGGGCACCATTGGAAACAGATGGGGCAGAGTGCTGGACACAGATGGGGAAGGATTGGACACAGATGGGGCAGAGTGCTGGACACAGATTGGGGCAGGATTGGAAACAGATGGGGCAGAGCAGGGCCGCCATCAGGGCATGACGGCCGTGACTGGCGTATGGGGCCCGGTGGGCAGAGGGGGCCCGCATCGGGCCCCGTCTCATCTGCTCACCGGGCCCTTACCGGCAGCCGCAGGCTAACCGGGCCCATAGCGCCGACGCTGCAGCTGTTTAAAGCTATTGACGTGCGGGCCCGCGGGCCCGCACGTCAATAGTTAACAGCCGCCAGCCAATCTGAGGCTTGCAGCTGACGTCAGCCGCAGCGTGCGTGCATGTCGCCGGCGTCTGACATCATTGTCAGTCGCCGGCGAGTGCACGCTGCAGCTGCGTGGAGACAGAGAACTTCGCCCGCCGCAGGAGCGCGGCAGGTAAGAAGAACTTCTTTTTTTTTTTTTTTTCTTGAGAGCGGCGATTCGGGGGGCCCAGGGAAGAACGCTGGACACAGAGGCAAAAAGCTGGGCAGAGTGCTGGACAGAGAAGGGGCAGAGTGCTGGACAGAGATGGGGCAGAGTGCTGAACAGAGATGGGGCAGAGTGCTGGACAGAGATGGGGCAGGATTGGAAACAGATGGGGCAGAGTGCTGGACAGAGATGGGGCAGAGTGCTGGACACAGATGAGGCAGGATTGGAAACAGATGGGGCAGAGTGCTGGACACAGATGGAGCAGAGTGCTGGACACAGATGGGGCAGAGTGCTGGGCACAGATGGGGCAGAGTGCTGGACACAGATGGGGCAGAGTGTTGGACACAGATGGGGCAGAGTGCTGGACACAGATGGGGCAGAGTGCTGGACAGAGATGGGGCAGAGTGCTGGACAGAGATGGGGCAGAGTGCTGGACAGAGATGGGGCAGAGTGCTGGACAGAGATGGGGCAGGATTGGAAACAGATGGGGCAGAGTGCTGGACAGAGATGGGGCAGAGTGCTGGACAGAGATGGGGCAGAGTGCTGGACAGAGAAGGGGCAGAGTGCTGGACAGAGATGGGGCAGAGTGCTGGACAGAGATGGGGCAGAGTGCTGGACAGAGATGGGGCAGGATTGGAAACAGATGGGGCAGAGTGCTGGACAGAGATGGGGCAGAGTGCTGGACACAGATGAGGCAGGATTGGAAACCGATGGGGCAGAGTGCTGGACACAGATGGAGCAGAGTGCTGGACACAGATGGGGCAGAGTGCTGGACACAGATGGGGCAGAGTGCTGGACACAGATGGGGCAGAGTGTTGGACACAGATGGGGCAGAGTGCTGGACACAGATGGGGCAGAGTGCTGGACACAGATGGGGCAGAGTGCTGGACAGAGATGGGGCAGAGTGCTGGACAAAGATGGGGCAGAGTGCTGGACAGAGATGGGGCAGAGTGCTGGACAGAGATGGGGCAGAGTGCTGGACAGAGATGGGGCAGAGTGCTGGAAACAGATGGGGCAGAGTGCTGGACAGAGATGGGGCAGAGTGCTGGAAACAGATGGGGCAGAGTGCTGGAAACAGATGGGGCAGAGTGCTGGAAACAGATGGGGCAGAGTGCTGGACAGAAATGGGGCAGAGTGCTGGACAGAGATGGGGCAGAGTGCTGGAAACAAATGGGGCAGAATGCTGGACAGAGATGGGGCAGAGTGCTGGACAGAGATGGGGCAGAGTGCTGGACAGAGATGGGGCAGGATTGGAAACAGATGGGGCAGAGTGCTGGACAGAGATGGGGCAGAGTGCTGGACACAGATGAGGCAGAATTGGAAACAGATGGGGCAGAGTGCTGGACACAGATGGGGCAGAGTTCTGGACACAGATGGGGCAGAGTGCTGGACACAGATGGGGCAGAGTGCTGGACAGAGATGGGGCAGAGTGCTGGACAGAGATGGGGCAGAGTGCTGCACAGAGATGGGGCAGAGTGCTGGAAACAGATGGGGCAGAATGCTGGAAACAGATGGGGCAGAGTGCTGGAAACATGGGGCAGAGTGCTGGACAGAGATGGGGCAGAGTGCTGGACAGAGATGGGGCAGAGTGCTGGAAACAGATGGGGCAGAGTGCTGGAAACAGATGGGGCAGAGTGCTGGACAGAGATGGGGCAGAGTGCTGGACAGAGATGGGGCAGAGTGCTGGACAGAGATGGGGCAGAGTGCTGGACAGAGATGGGGCAGAGTGCTGGACAGAGATGGGGCAGAGTGCTGGACAGAGATGGGGCAGGATTGGAAACAGATGGGGCAGAGTGCTGGACAGAGATGGAGCAGAGTGCTGGACACAGATGAGGCAGGATTGGAAACAGATGGGGCAGAGTGCTGGACACAGATGGGGCAGAGTGCTGGACAAAGATGGGGCAGAGTACTGGACACAGATGGGGCAGAGTGTTGGACACAGATTGGGGCAGGATTGGAAACAGATGGGGCAGAGTGCTGGACACAGATGGGGCAGGATTGGAAACAGATGGGGCAGAGTGCTGGACACAGATGGGGCAGAGTGCTGGACACAGATGGGGCAGAGTGCTGGACACAGATGGGGCAGAGTGCTGGACACAGATGGGGCAGAGTGTTGGACACAGATTGGGGCAGGATTGGAAACAGATGGGGCAGAGTGTTGGACACAGATTGGGGCAGGATTGGAAACAGATGGGGCAGAGTGCTGGACACAGATGGGGCAGGATTGGACACTGATGGGGCAGAGTGCTGGACACAGATGGGGCAGCATTGGAAACAGATGGGGCAGAGTGCTGGACACAGATGGGGCAGGATTGGACACAGATGGGGCAGAGTGCTGGACACAGATTGGGGCAGGATTGGAAACAGATGGGGCAGAGCAGGGCCGCCATCAAGTCATGACGGCCGTGACTGGCATATGGGGCCCGGTGGGCAGAGGGGGCCCGCATCGGGCCCCGTCTCATCTGCTCACCGGGCCCTTACTGGCAGCCGCAGGCTAACCGGGCCCTTAGCGCCGACGCTGCAGCTGTTTAAAGCTATTGACGTGCGGGCCCACGGGCCCGCACGTCAATAGTTAACAGCCGCCAGCCAATCTGAGGCTTGCAGCTGACGTCAGCCGCAGCGTGCGTGCATGTCGCCGGCGTCTGACATCATTGTCAGTCGCCGGAGAGTGCACGCTGCAGCTGCGTGGAGACAGAGAACTTCGCCCGCCGCAGGAGCGCGGCAGGTAAGAAGAACTTCTTTTTTTTTTTTTTTTCTTGAGAGCAGCGATCCGGGGGGCCCAGGGAAGAACGCTGGACACAGAGGAAAAAAGCTGGACACAGATGGGGCAGAGTGCTGGACAGAGATGGGGCAGAGTGCTGGACAGAGATGGGGCAGAGTGCTGGACAGAGATGGGGCAGGATTGGAAACAGATGGGGCAGAGTGCTGGACAGAGATGGGGCAGAGTGCTGGACACAGATGAGGCAGGATTGGAAACCGATGGGGCAGAGTGCTGGACACAGATGGAGCAGAGTGCTGGACACAGATGGGGCAGAGTGCTGGACACAGATGGGGCAGAGTGTTGGACACAGATGGGGCAGAGTGTTGGACACAGATGGGGCAGAGTGCTGGACACAGATGGGGCAGAGTGCTGGACACAGATGGGGCAGAGTGCTGGACAGAGATGGGGCAGAGTGCTGGACAGAGATGGGGCAGAGTGCTGGACAGAGATGGGGCAGAGTGCTGGACAGAGATGGGGCAGAATGCTGGACAGAGATGGGGCAGAGTGCTGGACAGAGATGGGGCAGAGTGCTGGACAGAGATGGGGCAGAGTGCTGGAAACAGATGGGGCAGAGTGCTGGACAGAGATGGGGCAGAGTGCTGGACAGAGATGGGGCAGAGTGCTGGAAACAGATGGGGCAGAGTGCTGGAAACAGATGGGGCAGAGTGCTGGAAACATGGGGCAGAGTGCTGGACAGAGATGGGGCAGAGTGCTGGACAGAGATGGGGCAGATTGCTGGAAACAGATGGGGCAGAGTGCTGGACAGAGATGGGGCAGAGTGCTGGACAGAGATGGGGCAGAGTGCTGGACAGAGATGGGGCAGAGTGCTGGACAGAGATGGGGCAGAGAGCTGGACAGAGATGGGGCAGGATTGGAAACAGATGGGGCAGAGTGCTGGACACAGATGGGGCAGGATTGGACACAGATGGGGCAGAGTGCTGGACACAGATTGGGGCAGGATTGGAAACAGATGGGGCAGAGCAGGGCCGCCATCAGGGCATGACGGCCGTGACTGGCGTATGGGGCCCGGTGGGCAGAGGGGGCCCGCATCGGGCCCCGTCTCATCTGCTCACCGGGCCCTTACTGGCAGCCGCAGGCTAACCGGGCCCTTAGCGCCGACGCTGCAGCTGTTTAAAGCTATTGACGTGCGGGCCCACGGGCCCGCACGTCAATAGTTAACAGCCGCCAGCCAATCTGAGGCTTGCAGCTGACGTCAGCCGCAGCGTGCGTGCATGTCGCCGGCGTCTGACATCATTGTCAGTCGCCGGCGAGTGCACGCTGCAGCTGCGTGGAGACAGAGAACTTCGCCCGCCGCAGGAGCGCGGCAGGTAAGAAGAACTTCTTTTTTTTTTTTTTTTCTTGAGAGCAGCGATCCGGGGGGCCCAGGGAAGAACGCTGGACACAGAGGCAAAAAGCTGGACACAGATGGGGCAGAGTGCTGGACAGAGATGGGGCAGAGTGCTGGACAGAGATGGGGCAGAGTGCTGGACAGAGATGGGGCAGGATTGGAAACAGATGGGGCAGAGTGCTGGACAGAGATGGGGCAGAGTGCTGGACACAGATGAGGCAGGATTGGAAACCGATGGGGCAGAGTGCTGGACACAGATGGAGCAGAGTGCTGGACACAGATGGGGCAGAGTGCTGGACACAGATGGGGCAGAGTGTTGGACACAGATGGGGCAGAGTGTTGGACACAGATGGGGCAGAGTGCTGGACACAGATGGGGCAGAGTGCTGGACACAGATGGGGCAGAGTGCTGGACAGAGATGGGGCAGAGTGCTGGACAGAGATGGGGCAGAGTGCTGGACAGAGATGGGGCAGAGTGCTGGACAGAGATGGGGCAGAATGCTGGACAGAGATGGGGCAGAGTGCTGGACAGAGATGGGGCAGAGTGCTGGACAGAGATGGGGCAGAGTGCTGGAAACAGATGGGGCAGAGTGCTGGACAGAGATGGGGCAGAGTGCTGTACAGAGATGGGGCAGAGTGCTGGACAGAGATGGGGCAGAGTGCTGGAAACAGATGGGGCAGAGTGCTGGAAACAGATGGGGCAGAGTGCTGGAAACATGGGGCAGAGTGCTGGACAGAGATGGGGCAGAGTGCTGGACAGAGATGGGGCAGATTGCTGGAAACAGATGGGGCAGAGTGCTGGACAGAGATGGGGCAGAGTGCTGGACAGAGATGGGGCAGAGTGCTGGACAGAGATGGGGCAGAGTGCTGGACAGAGATGGGGCAGAGAGCTGGACAGAGATGGGGCAGGATTGGAAACAGATGGGGCAGAGTGCTGGACAAAGATGGAGCAGAGTGCTGGACACAGATGAGGCAGGATTGGAAACAGATGGGGCAGAGTGCTGGACACAGATGGGGCAGAGTGCTGGACAAAGATGGGGCAGAGTGTTGGACACAGATTGGGGCAGGATTGGAAACAGATGGGGCAGAGTGCTGGACACAGATGGGGCAGGATTGGAAACAGATGGGGCAGACTGCTGGACACAGATGGGGCAGGATTGGAAACAGATGGGGCAGAGTGCTGGACACAGATGGGGCAGAGTGCTGGACACAGATGGGGCAGAGTGCTGGACACAGATGGGGCAGAGTGCTGGACACAGATGGGGCAGAGTGCTGGACACAGATGGGGCAGAGTGCTGGATACAGATAGGGCAGAGTGTTGGACACAGATTGGGGCAGGATTGGAAACAGATGGGGCAGAGTGTTGGACACAGATTGGGGCAGGATTGGAAACAGATGGGGCAGAGTGCTGGACACAGATGGGGCAGGATTGGACACTGATGGGGCAGAGTGCTGGACACAGATGGGGCAGCATTGGAAACAGATGGGGCAGAGTGCTGGACACAGATGGGGCAGGATTGGACACAGATGGGGCAGAGTGCTGGACACAGATTGGGGCAGGATTGGAAACAGATGGGGCAGAGCAGGGCCGCCATCAGGGCATGACGGCCGTGACTGGCGTATGGGGCCCGGTGGGCAGAGGGGGCCCGCATCGGGCCCCGTCTCATCTGCTTACCGGGCTCTTACCGGCAGCCGCAGGCTAACCAGGCCCTTAGCGCCGACGCTGCAGCTGTTTAAAGCTATTGACGTGCGGGCCCGCGGGCCCGCATGTCAATAGTTAACAGCCGCCAGTCAATCTGAGGCTTGCAGCTGACGTCAGCCGCAGCGTGCGTGCATGTCGCCGGCGTCTGACATCATTGTCAGTCGCCGGCGAGTGCACGCTGCAGCTGCGTGGAGACAGAGAACTTCGCCCGCCGCAGGAGCGCGGCAGGTAAGAAGAACTTCTTTTTTTTTTTTTTTTATCAGGCATGCACTGAGTACATGTTTAAGACATGTTTAAGACATGTACTCAGTGCATGCCTGATCATCTACTCTGCTGGGGAACATTTTAGGTCTTTTGTTTGCCTTTACCTGGCTTCGTGGTGCCTATATCGCTCTTATTACTTCAGTATTACCATCTTTTCATTTGGGTTTATATTAATTATTTATTGTTTGTAACCCATTATGGTATAGTATAGATCTGTTTCTCCTAGTCTGGTGGTTTAACCCCCTCCCCCCCATTTTTTCTTTCTTTTTCATATTCATGTTTTGTGTTATTTTAATATATCACTTTAATAAATTTATTATATTTTATCATAAATATCTTCCTCCTTTCTTCACTTCTGTTTCTTTTGTGATATTTCACAATTGAATATGTGACTTATTTAATTCTCGAAGTGACTCACAGCCTTGTGTTTCAATAAGGACTATGGTAATAATAACCCAAAATAATAGAACGAGCTCTGAGACGTGGGAACTCTGCAGACCGCAATCCCTAATCCTCTCCAAACAACACTATAGGCAGCCGTGGATTGCGCCTAACTCTGCCTATGCAACTAGGCACAGCCTGAGAAACTAACTAGCCTGAAGATAGAAAATAAGCCTACCTTGCCTCAGAGAAATACCCCAAAGGAAAAGGCAGCCCCCCACATATAATGACTGTGAGTTAAGATGAAAAGACAAACGTAGGGATGAAATAGATTCAGCAAAGTGAGGCCCGACTTTCTTAACAGAGCGAGGATGGGAAAGATAACTTTGCGGTCTACACAAAACCCTAAAGAAAACCACGCAAAGGGGGCAAAAAGACCCTCCATACCGAACTAACGGCACGGAGGTACACCCTTTGCGTCCCAGAGCTTCCAGCAAAACAATTAGACAAGCTGGACAGAAAAAATAGCAAACAAATAGCAAAGAAGAACTTAGCTATGCAGAGCAGCAGGCCACAGGAATGATCCAGGGAAAAACAAGTCCAACACTGGAACATTGACAGGAAGCATGGATCAAAGCATTAGGTGGAGTTAAGTAGAGAAGCACCTAACGACCTCACCAGATCACCTGAGGGAGGAAACTCAGAAGCCGCAGTACCACTTTCCTCCACAAACGGAAGCTCCCAGAGAGAATCAGCCGAAGTACCACTTGTGACCACAGGAGGGAGCTCTGCCACAGAATTCACAACAGTACCCCCCCCTTGAGGAGGGGTCACCGAACCCTCACCAGAGCCCCCAGGCCGACCAGGATGAGCCACATGAAAGGCACGAACAAGATCGGGAGCATGGACATCAGAGGCAAAAACCCAGGAATTATCTCCCTGAGCATAACCCTTCCATTTAACCAGATACTGGAGTTTCCGTCTTGAAACACGAGAATCCAAAATCTTCTCCACAATATACTCCAATTCCCCCTCCACCAAAACCGGGGCAGGAGGATCAACAGATGGAACCATAGGTGCCACGAATCTCCGCAACAATGACCTATGGAATACGTTATGTATGGAAAAAGAATCTGGAAGGGTCAGACGAAAAGACACAGGATTAAGAACCAAAGAAATCCTATACGGACCAATGAAACGAGGTTTAAACTTAGGAGAGGAAACCTTCATAGGAATATGACGAGAAGATAACCAAACCAGATCCCCAACACGAAGTCGGGGACCCACACGGCGTCTGCGATTAGCGAAACGTTGAGCCTTCTCCTGGGACAAGGTCAAATTGTCCACTACATGAGTCCAACTCTGCTGCAACCTGTCCACCACAGTATCCACACCAGGACAGTCCGAAGACTCAACCTGTCCTGAAGAGAAACGAGGATGGAACCCAGAATTGCAGAAAAATGGCGAAACCAAGGTACCCGAGCTGGCCCGATTATTAAGGGCGAACTCAGCCAAAGGCAAAAAGGACACCCAGTCATCCTGATCGGCAGAAACAAAGCATCTCAGATAGGTTTCCAAGGTCTGATTGGTTCGTTCGGTCTGGCCATTAGTCTAGTAACATAGTAACATAGTAACATAGTTAGTAAGGCCGAAAAAAGACATTTGTCCATCCAGTTCAGCCTATATTCCATCATAATAAATACCCAGATCTACGTCCTTCTACAGAACCTAATAATTGTATGATACAATATTGTTCTGCTCCAGGAAGACATCCAGGCCTCTCTTGAACCCCTCGACTGAGTTCGCCATCACCACCTCCTCAGGCAAGCAATTCCAGATTCTCACTGCCCTAACAGTAAAGAATCCTCTTCTATGTTGGTGGAAAAACCTTCTCTCCTCCAGACGCAAAGAATGCCCCCTTGTGCCCGTCACCTTCCTTGGTATAAACAGATCCTCAGCGAGATATTTGTATTGTCCCCTTATATACTTATATAGTCTGAGGATGGAAAGCCGAGGAAAAAGACAAGTCAATGCCCATCCTACCACAAAAACCTCGCCAAAACCTCGAAACAAACTGGGAACCTCTGTCAGAAACGATATTCTCCGGAACGCCATGCAAACGAACCACATGCTGGAAGAACAATGGCACCAAATCAGAGGAGGAAGGCAATTTAGACAAGGGTACCAGATGGACCATCTTAGAAAAGCGATCACAGACCACCCAAATGACTGACATCTTTTGAGAAACGGGAAGATCTGAAATAAAATCCATAGAGATATGTGTCCAAGGCCTCTTCGGGACCGGCAAGGGCAAAAGCAACCCACTGGCACGAGAACAGCAGGGCTTAGCCCGAGCACAAATCCCACAGGACTGCACAAAAGTACGCACATCCCGCGACAGAGATGGCCACCAAAAGGATCTAGCCACTAACTCTCTGGTACCAAAGATTCCAGGATGACCAGCCAACACCGAACAATGAACCTCAGAGATAACTTTATTCGTCCACCTATCAGGGACAAACAGTTTCTCCGCTGGACAACGATCAGGTTTATTAGCCTGAAATTTTTGCAGCACCCGCCGCAAATCAGGGGAGATGGCAGACACAATTACTCCTTCCTTGAGGATACCCGCCGGCTCAGATAAACCCGGAGAGTCGGGCACAAAACTCCTAGACAGAGCATCTGCCTTCACATTTTTAGAGCCCGGAAGGTACGAAATCACAAAGTCAAAACGGGCAAAAAACAGCGACCAACGAGCCTGTCTAGGATTCAAACGCTTAGCAGACTCGAGATAAGTCAAGTTTTTATGATCAGTCAATACCACCACGCGATGCTTAGCTCCTTCAAGCCAATGACGCCACTCCTCGAATGCCCACTTCATGGCCAGCAACTCTCGGTTGCCCACATCATAATTTCGCTCAGCAGGCGAAAACTTCCTGGAAAAAAAAGCGCATGGTTTCATCACTGAGCAATCAGAACCTCTCTGCGACAAAACAGCCCCTGCTCCAATCTCAGAAGCATCAACCTCGACCTGGAACGGAAGAGAAACATCTGGTTGACACAACACAGGGGCAGAAGAAAAACGACGCTTCAACTCTTGAAAAGCTTCCACAGCAGCAGAAGACCAATTGACCAAATCAGCACCCTTCTTGGTCAAATCGGTCAATGGTTTGGCAATACTAGAAAAATTGCAGATGAAGCGACGATAAAAATTAGCAAAGCCCAGGAACTTTTGCAGACTTTTCAGAGATGTCGGCTGAGTCCAATCATGGATGGCTTGGACCTTAACAGGATCCATCTCGATAGTAGAAGGGGAAAAGATGAACCCCAAAAATGAAACCTTCTGCACACCAAAGAGACACTTTGATCCCTTCACAAACAAAGAATTAGCACGCAGGACCTGAAAAACCGTACTGACCTGCTTCACATGAGACTCCCAATCATCCGAGAAGATCAAAATGTCATCCAAGTACACAATCAGGAATTTATCCAGGTACTCTCGGAAGATGTCATGCATAAAGGACTGAAACACTGATGGAGCATTGGCAAGTCCGAATGGCATCACTAGATACTCAAAATGACCCTTGGGCGTATCAAATGCAGTTTTCCATTCATCGCCTCGCCTGATTCGCACCAGATTATACGCACCTCGAAGATCTATCTTGGTGAACCAACTAGCCCCCTTAATCCGAGCAAACAAATCAGATAACAATGGCAAGGGGTACTGAAATTTAACAGTGATCTTATTAAGAAGGCGGTAATCTATACAAGGTCTCAGCGAACCATCCTTCTTGGCTACAAAAAAGAACCCTGCTCCTAATGGCGACGATGACGGGCGAATATGCCCCTTCTCCAGGGATTCCTTCACATAACTGCACATAGCGGTGTGCTCAGGCATGGATAAATTAAACAGTCGACCTTTTGGGAATTTACTACCAGGAATCAAATTGATAGCACAATCACAATCCCTATGCGGAGGTAGGGCATCAGACTTGGGCTCATCAAATACATCCCGGTAATCAGACAAGAACTCTGGAACCTCAGAAGGGGTGGATGACGAAATTGACAGAAATGGAACATCACCATGTACCCCCTGACAACCCCAGCTGGACACCGACATGGATTTGCAATCCAATACTGGATTATGGGCTTGTAGCCATGGCAACCCCAACACGACCACATCATGCAGATTATGCAACACCAGAAAGCGAATAACCTCCTGATGTGCAGGAGCCATGCACATGGTCAGCTGGGTCCAGTATTGAGGCTTATTCTTGGCCAAAGGCGTAGCATCAATTCCTCTCAATGGAATAGGACACTGCAAGGGCTCCAAGAAAAACCCACAACGCTTAGCATATTCCAAGTCCATCAAATTCAGGGCAGCGCCTGAATCCACAAACGCCATGACACAATACGATGACAAAGAGCAGATCAAGGTAACGGACAGAAGAAATTTTGACTGTACTGTACCAATGGTGGCAGACCTAGCGAACTGCTTAGTGCGCTTAGGACAATCAGAGATAGCATGAGTGGAATCACCACAGTAGAAACACAGCCCATTCAGACGTCTGTGTTCTTGCCGTTCAACTCTGGTCATAGTCCTATCGCACTGCATAGGCTCAGGTTTAATCTCAGGTAATACCGCCAAATGGTGCACAGATTTACGCTCACGCAAGCGTCGACCGATCTGAATGGCCAAATACATAGACTCATTCAAACCAGCAGGCATAGGAAATCCCACCATGACATCCTTAAGGGCTTCAGAGAGACCCTTTCTGAATATAGCTGCCAGCGCAGATTCATTCCATTGAGTGAGCACGGACCACTTTCTAAATTTCTGGCAATATACCTCTATCTCATCCTGAGCCTGACAAAGAGCCAGCAAATTTTTTTCTGCCTGATCCACTGAATTAGGCTCATCGTACAGCAATCCAAGCGCCAGGAAAAACGCATCGATATTACTTAATGCAGGATCTCCTGACGCAAGAGAAAATGCCCAGTCCTGAGGGTCGCCACGCAAAAAAGAAATGACGATCCTAACCTGTTGAACTGGGTCACCAGAGGAGCGAGGTTTCAAAGCCAGAAATAGTTTACAATTATTTTTGAAACTCAGAAATTTAGTTCTATCTCCAAAAAACAAATCTGGAATAGGAATTCTCGGTTCTAACAAAGAATTCTGAACCACAAAATCTTGAATATTTTGAACTCTTGCCGTGAGCTGATCCACACAGGAAGACAGACCTTTAATGTCCATTGCTACACCTGTGTCCTGAACCACCCAAATGTCTAGGGGAAAAAAAGGCAAAACACAGTGCAAAGAAAAAAAAATGGTCTCAGAACTTCTTTTTTCCCTCTATTGAGAATCATTAGCACTTTGGGCTTCCTGTACTGTTGTGATAGGCAATTCAGTATCACAATGGACATAGCGGTCAGAGCACTAACAGTGATCTGACAATAACCCAAAATAATAGAACGAGCTCTGAGACGTGGGAACTCTGCAGACCGCAATCCCTAATCCTCTCCAAACAACACTAGAGGCAGCCGTGGATTGCGCCTAACTCTGCCTATGCAACTAGGCACAGCCTGAGAAACTAACTAGCCTGAAGATAGAAAATAAGCCTACCTTGCCTCAGAGAAATACCCCAAAGGAAAAGGCAGCCCCCCACATATAATGACTGTGAGTTAAGATGAAAAGACAAACGTAGGGATGAAATAGATTCAGCAAAGTGAGGCCCGAGAGAATCAGCCGAAGTACCACTTGTGACCACAGGAGGGAGCTCTGCCACAGAATTCACAACAGATGGGGCAGAGTGCTGGACAGAGATGGGGCAGAGTGCTGGACAGAGATGGGGCAGAGTGCTTGACAGAGATGGGGCAGAGTGCTGGACAGAGATGGGGCAGGATTGGAAACAGATGGGGCAGAGTGCTGGACAGAGATGGGGCAGAGTGCTGGACACAGATGAGGCAGGATTGGAAACAGATGGGGCAGAGTGCTGGACACAGATGGGGCAGAGTTCTGGACACAGATGGGGCAGAGTGCTGGACACAGATGGGGCAGAGTGCTGGACAGAGATGGGGCAGAGTGCTGGACAGAGATGGGGCAGAGTGCTGGACCGAGATGGGGCAGAGTGCTGGAAACAGATGGGGCAGAGAGCTGGAAACAGATGGGGCAGAGTGCTGGAAACATGGGGCAGAGTGCTGGACAGAGATGGGGCAGAGTGCTGGACAGAGATGGGGCAGAGTGCTGGAAACAGATGGGGCAGAGTGCTGGAAACAGATGGGGCAGAGTGCTGGACAGAGATGGGGCAGAGTGCTGGACAGAGATGGGGCAGAGTGCTGGACAGAGATGGGGCAGAGTGCTGGACAGAGATAGGGCAGAGTGCTGGACAGAGATGGGGCAGGATTGGAAACAGATGGGGCAGAGTGCTGGACAGAGATGGAGCAGAGTGCTGGACACAGATGAGGCAGGATTGGAAACAGATGGGGCAGTGTGCTGGACACAGATGGGGCAGAGTGCTGGACAAAGATGGGGCAGAGTACTGGACACAGATGGGGCAGAGTGTTGGACACAGATTGGGGCAGGATTGGAAACAGATGGGGCAGAGTGCTGGACACAGATGGGGCAGGATTGGAAACAGATGGGGCAGAGTGCTGGACACAGATGGGGCAGGATTGGAAACAGATGGGGCAGAGAGCTGGACACAGATGGGGCAGAGTGCTGGACACAGATGGGGCAGAGTGCTGGACACAGATGGGGCAGAGTGCTGGACACAGATGGGGCAGAGTGCTGAACACAGATGGGGCAGAGTGCTGGACACAGATAGGGCAGAGTGTTGGACACAGATTGGGGCAGGATTGGAAACAGATGGGGCAGAGTGTTGGACACAGATTGGGGCAGGATTGGAAACAGATTGGGCAGAGTGCTGGACACAGTTGGGCAGGATTGGACACTGATGGGGCAGAGTGCTGGACACAGATGGGGCAGCATTGGAAACAGATGGGGCAGAGTGCTGGACACAGATGGGGCAGGATTGGACACAGATGGGGCAGAGTGCTGGACACAGATTGGGGCAGGATTGGAAACAGATGGGGCAGAGCAGGGCCGCCATCAGGGCATGACGGCCGTGACTGGCGTATGGGGCCCGGTGGGCAGAGGGGGCCCGCATCGGGCCCCGTCTCATCTGCTCACCGGGCTCTTACCGGCAGCCGCAGGCTAACCGGGCCCTTAGCGCCGACGCTGCAGCTGTTTAAAGCTATTGACGTGCGGGCCCGCGGGCCCGCACGTCAATAGTTAACAGCCGCCAGCCAATCTGAGGCTTGCAGCTGACGTCAACCGCAGCGTGCGTGCATGTCGCCGGCGTCTGACATCATTGTCAGTCGCCGGCGAGTTCACGCTGCAGCTGCGTGGAGACAAAGAACTTCGCCCGCCGCAGGAGTGCGGCAGGTAAGAAGAACTTTTTTTTTTTTCTTGAGAGCGGCGATCCGGTGGGCCCAGGGAAGAACGCTGGACACAGAGGCAAAAAGCTGGACACAGATGGGGCACAGTGCTGGAAACAGATGGGGCAGAGTGCTGGACAGAGAGGGGGCAGAGTGCTGGACAGAGATGGGGCAGAGTTCTGGACAGAGATGGGGCAGAGTGCTGGACAGAGATGGGGCAGAGTGCTGGACAGAGATGGGGCAGAGTGCTGGACAGAGATGGGGCAGAGTGCTGGACAGAGATGGGGCAGGATTAAAAACATGGGGCAGAGTGCTGGACAGAGATGGGGCAGAGTGCTGGACACAGATGAGGCAGGATTGGAAACAGATGGGGCAGAGTGCTGGACACAGATGGGGCAGTGCGCTGGACACAGATGGGGCAGAGTGCTGGACACAGATGGGGCAGAGTGCTGGACACAGATGGGGCAGAGTGCTAGACACAGATGGGGCAGAGTGTTGGACACAGATGGGGCAGGATTGGAAACAGATGGGACAGAGTGCTGGACACAGATGGGGCAGGATTGGAAACAGATGGGACAGAGTGCTGGACACAGATGGGGCAGGATTGGAAACAGATGGGGCAGAGTGCTGGACACAGATGGGGCAGAGTGCTGGACACAGATGGGGCAGAGTGCTGGACACAGATGGGGCAGAGTGCTGGACACAGATGGGGCAGAGTGTTGGACATAGATTGGGGCAGGATTGGAAACAGATGGGGCAGAGTGCTGGACACAGATGGGGCAGAGTGCTGGAAACAGATGGGGCAGAGTGCTGGAAACAGATGGGGAGAGTGCTGGAAACATGGGGCAGAGTGCTGGACAGAGATGGGGCAGAGTGCTGGACAGAGATGGGGCAGAGTGCTGGACAGAGATGGGGCAGAGTGCTGGAAACAGATGGGGCAGAGTGCTGGAAACAGATGGGGCAGAGTGCTGGACAGAGATAGGGCAGAGTGCTGGACAGAGATGGGGCAGAGTGCTGGACAGAGATGGGGCAGAGTGCTGGACAGAGATGGGGCAGAGTGCTGGACAGAGATGGGGCAGAGTGCTGGACAGAGATGGGGCAGGATTGGAAACAGATGGGGCAGAGTGCTGGACAGAGATGGAGCAGAGTGCTGGACACAGATGAGGCAGGATTGGAAACAGATGGGGCAGAGTGCTGGACACAGATGGGGCAGAGTGCTGGACAAAGATGGGGCAGAGTACTGGACACAGATGGGGCAGAGTGTTGGACACAGATTGGGGCAGGATTGGAAACAGATGGGGCAGAGTGCTGGACACAGATGGGGCAGGATTGGAAACAGATGGGGCAGAGTGCTGGACACAGATTGGGCAGGATTGGAAACAGATGGGGCAGAGTGCTGGACACAGATGGGGCAGAGTGCTGGACACAGATGGGGCACAGTGCTGGACACAGATGGGGCACAGTGCTGGACACAGATAGGGCAGAGTGTTGGACACAGATTGGGGCAGGATTGGAAACAGATGGGGCAGAGTGTTGGACACAGATTGGCGCAGGATTGGAAACAGATGGGGCAGAGTGCTGGACACAGATGGGGCAGGATTGGACACTGATGGGGCAGAGTGCTGGACACAGATGGGGCAGCATTGGAAACAGATGGGGCAGAGTGCTGGACACAGATGGGGCAGGATTGGACACAGATGGGGCAGAGTGCTGGACACAGATTGGGGCAGGATTGGAAACAGATGGGGCAGAGCAGGGCCGCCATCAGGGCATGACGGCCGTGACTGGCGTATGGGGCCGGTGGGCAGAGGGGGCCCGCATCGGGCCCCGTCTCATCTGCTCACCGGGCCCTTACCGGCAACCGCAGGCTAACCGGGCCCTTAGCTCCGATGCTGCAGCTGTTTAAAGCTATTGACGTGCGGGCCCGCGGGCCCGCACGTCAATAGTTAACAGCCGCCAGCCAATCTGAGGCTTGCAGCTGACGTCAACCGCAACGTGCGTGCATGTCGCCGGCGTCTGACATCATTGTCAGTCGCCGGCGAGTGCACGCTGCAGCTGCGTGGAGACAGAGAACTTCGCCCGCCGCAGGAGCGCGGCAGGTAAGAAGAACTTTTTTTTTTTTTTTTTCTTGACAGCGGCGATCCGGGGGGCCCAGGGAAGAACGCTGGACACAGAGGCAAAAAGCTGGACACAGATGGGGCAGAGTGCTGGACAGAGATGGGGCAGAGTGCTGGACAGAGATGGGGCAGGATTGGAAACAGATGGGGCAGAGTGCTGGACAGAGATGGGGCAGAGTGCTGGACAGAGATGCAGAGTGCTGGACAGAGATGGGGCAGAGTGCTGGACAGAGATGGGGCAGAGTGCTGGACAGAGATGGGGCAGAGTGCTGGACAGAGATGGGGCAGAGTGCTGAACAGAGATGGGGCAAAGTGCTGGAAACAGATGGGGCAGAGTGCTGGAAACAGATGGGGCAGAGTGCTGGAAACAGATGGGGCACAGTGCTGGAAACAGATGGGGCAGAGTGCTGGACACAGATGGGGCAGAGTGCTGGACAGAGATGGGGCAGAGTGCTGGACAGAGATGGGGCAGAGTGCTGGTCAGAGATGGGGCCGAGTGCTTGACAGAGATGGGGCAGAGTGCTGGACAGAGATGGGGCAGAGAGCTGTACAGTGATGGGGCAGAGTGCTGGACACAGATGAGGCAGGATTGGAAACAGATGGGGCAGAGTGCTGGACACAGATGGGGCAGAGTTCTTGACACAGATGGGGCAGAGTGCTGGACACAGATGGGGCAGAGTGCTGGACAGAGATGGGGCAGAGTGCTGGACAGAGATGGGGCAGAGTGCTAGACAGAGATGGGGCAGAGTGCTGGAAACAAATGGGGCAGAGTGCTGGAAACAGATGGGGCAGAGTGCTGGAAACATGGGGCAGAGTGCTGGACAGAGATGGGGCAGAGTGCTGGACAGAGATGGGGCAGAGTGCTGGAAACAGATGGGGCAGAGTGCTGGAAACAGATGGGGCAGAGTGCTGGACAGAGATGGGGCAGAGTGCTGGACAGAGATGGGGCAGAGTGCTGGACAGAGATGGGGCAGAGTGCTGGACAGAGATGGGGCAGAGTGCAGAGATGGGGCAGTATTGGAAACAGATGGGGCAGAGTGCTGGACACAGATGAGGCAGGATTGGAAACAGATGGGGCAGAGTGCTGGACACAGATGGGGCAGAGTGCTGGACAAAGATGGGGCAGAGTACTGGACACAGATGGGGCAGAGTGTTGGACACAGATTGGGGCAGGATTGGAAACAGATGGGGCAGAGTGCTGGACACAGATGGGGCAGGATTGGAAACAGATGGGGCAGAGTGCTGGACACAGATGGGGCAGGATTGGAAACAGATGGGGCAGAGTGCTGGACACAGATGGGGCAGAGTGCTGGACACAGATGGGGCAGAGTGCTGGACACAGATGGGGCAGAGTGCTGGACACAGATAGGGCAGAGTGTTGGACACAGATTGGGGTAGGATTGGAAACAGATGGGGCAGAGTGTTGGACACAGATTGGGGCAGGATTGGAAACAGATGGGGCAGAGTGCTGGACACAGATGGGGCAGGATTGGACACTGATGGGGCAGAGTGCTGGACACAGATGGGGCAGCATTGGAAACAGATGGGGCAGAGTGCTGGACACAGATGGGGCAGGATTGGACACAGATGGGGCAGAGTGCTGGACACAGATTGGGCAGGATTGGAAACAGATGGGGCAGAGCAGGGCCGCCATCAGGGCATGACGGCCGTGACTGGCGTATGGGACCCGGTGGGCAGAGGGGGCCCGCATCGGGCCCCATCTCATCTGCTCACCGGGCTCTTACCGGCAGCCGCAGGCTAACCGGGCCCTTAGCGCCGAAGCTGCAGCTGTTTAAAGCTATTGACGTGCGGGCCCGCGGGCCCGCACGTCAATAGTTAACAGCCGCCAGCCAATCTGAGGCTTGCAGCTGACGTCAACCGCAGCGTGCGTGCATGTCGCCGGCGTCTGACATCATTGTCAGTCGCCGGCGAGTTCACGCTGCAGCTGCGTGGAGACAGAGAACTTTGCCCGCCGCAGGAGTGCGGCAGGTAAGAAGAACTTTTTTTTTTTTTTCTTGAAAGCGGCGATCCGGGGGGCCCAGGGAAGAACGCTGGACACAGAGGCAAAAAGCTGGACACAGATGGGGCAGAGTGCTGGACAGAGATGGGGCAGAGTGCTGGACAGAGATGGGGCAGAGTGCTGGACAGAGATGCAGAGTGCTGGACAGAGATGGGGCAGAGTGCTGGACAGAGATGGGGCAGAGTGCTGGAAACAGATGGGGCAGAGTGCTGGAAACAGATGGGGCAGAGTGCTGGAAACAGATGGGGCACAGTGCTGGAAACAGATGGGGCAGAGTGCTGGACAGAGAGGGGGCAGAGTGCTGGACAGGGATGGGACAGAGTTGTGGACAGAGATGGGGCAGAGTGCTGGACAGAGATGGGGCAGAGTGCTGGACAGAGATGGGGCAGAGTGCTGGACAGAGATGGGGCAGAGTGCTGGACACAGATGGGGCAGAGTGCTGGACACAGATGAGGCAGGATTGGAAACAGATGGGGCAGAGTGCTGGACACAGATGGGGCAGAGTGCTGGACACAGATGGGGCAGAGTGCTGGACACAGATGGGGCAGAGTACTGGACACAGATGGGGCAGAGTGCTAGACACAGATGGGGCAGACTGTTGGACACAGATTGGGGCAGGATTGGAAACAGATGGGGCAGAGTGCTGGACACAGATGGGGCCAGATTGGAAACAGATGGGGCAGAGTGCTGGAAACAGATGGGGCAGAGTGCTGGACACAGATGGGGCAGAGTGCTGGACACAGATGGGGCAGAGTGCTGGACACAGATGGGGCAGAGTGCTGGACACAGATGGGGCAGAGTGCTGGACACAGATGAGGCAGGATTGGAAACAGATGGGGCAGAGTGCTGGACACAGATGGGGCAGGATTGGAAACAGATGGGGCAGAGTGCTGGACACAGATGGGGCAGGATTGGACACAGATGGGGCAGAATGCTGGACACAGATTGGGGCAGGATTGGAAACAGATGGGGCAGAGTGCTGGACACAGATGGGGCAGGATTGGACACAGATGGGGCAGAGTGCTGGACACAGATGGGGCAGAGTGCTGGACACAGATGAGGCAGGATTGGAAACAGATGGGGTAGAGTGCTGGACACAGATGGGGCAGGATTGGAAACAGATAGGGCAGAGTGCTGGACACAGATGGGGCAGAGTGCTGGACACAGATGGGGCAGGATTGGAAACAGATGGGGCAGAGTGCTGGACACAGATGGGGCAGGATTGGACACAGATGGGGCAGAGTGCTGGACACAGATGGGGCAGGATTGGAAACAGATGGGGCAGAGTGCTGGACACAGATGGGGCAGGATTGGAAACAGATGGGGCAGAGTGCTGGACACAAATTGGGCAGGATTGGAAACAGATGGGGCAGAGTGCTGGACACAGATGGGGCAGGATTGGAAACAGATGGGGCAGAATGGAGACAGATGGGGCAGGATTGGAGACAGATGGGGCAGGATGGATACGATGGAGACAGATGGGGCAGGATGGGGAGATCATATGGGGCAGAATGGATACTCATGAGGGCAGGATGGGAGAACATATGGCTGGAGCCTGAAATGAGACACACGGGGGCTAGGATGGCGAATATTACCATAGGGGCTAATTAGCGGATATTATTATTGCAGTGATGTATTTATTTTATTTTTTGAGTATACTGTTTTAAATGGGGGCGGTCCTGTTACTGTGTAGAGTGATACTATGTCGCTTTCTTCATGTGGTGTAATGTACAGGCTGGGAAAATTAAGTAATGTGTTCTACAAGCGGAACTCGAGATAACTGTGTTATTTCCTGCAGAGACGAGTCCTTCCTGGATGAAGTGATGGCGGTCTGTGCTGGATGAAAGATGAAGGACTTCACCTAGAGACGTCACTGGTGAGTCAGTGTTACCTATACACTGACACTATACACTGTATACTATATACAGAGGTCCTGTGTACAATGTCACCAGTGATCACTGTATTACCTATACATTATATGCAGAGCTCCTGTGTATAATGTCACCGGTGATCACTGTATTACCTGTAGACACTGCTTACTAATTACAGATCTCCTGTGTATAATAGCACTGATGGAGATAGTATTGTGGGTTTTTTTTTATTACTGATCAGTATTGTAGTATTCATTCACTATGTGGTGGTAATATGTGGTCTGGTCATGATGTAGCAGTATTGTTCCTTGTATTTTATATTATTTGATCACTGTGGTGGTAATATGTCATCTGGTCATAGTGCTGTGGTATTTGTTCCTTGTATGTAGTATTATAGGTCATTTTAAAAATTGAAAAATAAATAAAAATATACCTAAATTGTATTGCATATTTTAACAAATATTTAATAGGTTACAGCAGAGTAGGGCCTGGCCAAAAGTGTCTACCATGTTATGGTGGCGGCTTAAAAAATCTTTTGGCCAAAACAAACGCTGCTGGCTATATGTGTGATCTGGTGATGGGAACTGTCAATGTGTGATAGGTGAGAAGTGGAGATTTTCCAAGAGAGAGCGGTGGGACTGTGGACAGTTTGAAGGGTGGAGCCTGGAGGCGGGGCTGGGGTGGAGCCTGGGCAGAGTCTCAAGGGGGCCCCAAAAATTTTGCCAGTATGGGGCCCCAAAATTTCTAGTGGCAGCCCTGGATCTGCTAAATATTAATGTCACTTTTCTGGTGGGGTGCCCATACTTATGCACCTGTCAAATTTTGTTTGAATGCAGATTGCACGTTTTCTGTTAGTACAATAAACCTCATTTCAAGGCAGAAACATTACTGTGTCCAACAGTTATTAGATATATGAAACTGAAATAGCTGTTGCAAAAAAAACTATTTTTATAAAACATTAAGCTTAAGATTAATAGGGGTGCCCAAACTTTTTCATATAACTGTATTTCACCCAATGGGGTGAAAATGCTATGGCTTCTTCCATTTGCACTGCTTGTGTATAAAAAATTGCAAGGCATGCATCTGCCACCCGAAAAGGATAATTTTTGGACCGTTTATGCAATAAGGCAACCTACAAAGTCTGGAAGTGCTGTGTGTGGTTAAATAAGCTGCTGGTTACCACCAATTACCATCTGTTTTTCCTTAGGTAGTCTTTTTAAAGTCCTTGTCAGCTTCATCTATGTTTGCAATATAAAGCTCAGAATGTGTTCAATAGACTCCAAGAGCAACTCACAACATTCTACAAATACATTTCTGACAGAGGCATATCCTATTTGAGGCAACTTTATTTGCTGCAAATTTAGTTTTTTAGGTAAAACTGTTTACTAATTTATTAATGCTTAGCATGTGTAAATAGCAACGATTTATAATTATATTTAATAAATTAAAAGATAACTTTACTTGTAATATGTCTTTTCAGATCCTTTCAGAAATACCGTATATACTCGAGTATAAGCCAAGATTTTCAGGCCATTTTTGGGGGGCTGAAAGTCCCCCTCTCGGCTTATACTCGAGTCATACCCAAGGGTCGGCAGGGGAGGGGGAGCGGGGGCTGTCTAATTATACTCACCTGCTCCTGGCCCAGTCCCTGCAGGTCCCTGGTTTTCCCGGCGCCGGCAGCTTCTTCCTGTACTGAACGATCACATGGTACGGCTCATTACAGTAATAAATATGCGGCTCCACCTCCCGTAGGGGTGGAGCCGCATATTCATTACTGTAATGAGAGGTAACGGTGACCACTCAGTACAGTGAGAAGCTGTGGCGCCGGGAAGCAGGGATCGCGCCAGGAGCAGGTGAGTATAATGGGGAGGGGTAGCGCTGCGCGATATTCACCTGCTCCTTGTTCCGGGCACTGCTCCGTCTTCACCGTCTTGTGCAGTGATGCTCAGGTCAGAGGGCACGGTGACGTGATTAGTGCGCGCCCTCTGCCTAAACATCAGTGCTGAAGACGCTGAAGGCGGAGCGGCACCGGATCGAGGAAAGGTGAATATTGCAAGTGCCGGGGGCCTGAGCGACGAGAGGTGAGTATGTGATTTTTTTTTTATCGCAGCAACAGCAAATGGGGCAAGTGTCTGTATGGAGCATCTTATGGGGCAATAACGTTTTTGCAGCACTATATGGGGCAAGTGTCTGTATGGAGCATCTTATGGGGCCATAACGTTTTTGCAGCACTATATGGGGCAAATATCTTTATGGAGCATCTATGGGGCCATAATCAACATTTGTGCAGCATTATATTGGGCAAATGTGTCTATGGAGCATCTTATGGGGCCATTATTAACTTTTATGCAGGATTATATGGGGCATATTTTAATATGGAGCATCTTATGGGGCCATCATAAACTGTATGGAGCATTATATGGGGCTCCTGATTCAATATGGATATTCAAAAACACTTAACCTACTAATGTCTCAATTAATTTTACTTTTATTGGTATCTATTTTTACTTTTGATATTTACCGGTAGCTGCTGCATTTCCCACCCTAGGCTTATTTTGTTTTTGTGACAAAATTAGGGGTCTCAGCTTATACTCGGGTCGGCTTATACTCGAGTATATACGGTATGCCTGTTTTACCAAAGATAAGACTTTTCCCCACCACTCCTGCCTCCTGTACTTATTACTTACTTTGCTGGTAAAATCCCTCTGCCGTCCATAGAAACCTATGAAAGGGGAAGGAGGAAGAGGATGTGTTATAGAGAGACATACGGTTGGGTGAAAGGGTATGTTCACACGTTCCTGATTTCCATCCTTTTTTTTCAGGACTGAAACCGCAGCTCTTGGCAGAAAACGCAGGTCCTTTTTTTGGTCCTTTTTTTGGTGCGTTTTTTGATGCGTTTTTTGATCCTTTTTTTTATGCAGTTTTCTATGCAGAGTCTGTGTGTTTTCAAGGAAGTTTTTTAGGGTTAAAATGGCTGAAAATACCCTAACCCTAACCCTAACCCTACCCCTAACCCTACCCCTAACCCTACCCCTAACCCTAACCCTACCCCTAACCCTACCCCTACCCCTAACCCTACCCCTAACCCTAACCCTACCCCTAACCCTACCCCTAACCCTACCCCTAACCCTACCCCTAACCCTAACCCTACCCCTAACCCTACCCCTACCCCTACCCCTAACCCTACCCCTAACCCTAACCCTACCCCTAACCCTATTCTAACCTTAGTGGAAAAAAAAAATTCTTAATTTTTTTATTGTCCCTACCTATGGGGGTGACAAAGGGGGGGGGTGTCATTTACTATTTTTTATTTTGATCACTGAGATAGGTTATATCTCAGTGATCAAAATGCACTTTGGAACGAATCTGCCGGCCGGCAGATTCGGCGGGCGCACTGCGCATGCGCCCGCCATTTTGCAAGATGGCGGCGTCCAGGGAGAAGACGGACGGACGGACACCGGGAGGCCGGGTAAGTATAAGGGGGGGAGATTAGGGCACGGGGGGGGCATCGGAGCACGGGGGGGGGCATCGGAGCACGAGGTGGGGCATCGGAGCATGGGGGGGTGGGATCGGGGCAGCCACACTCCGCCCACGCACTTCCGCCCGCTTCCCCGCACTTCCTGCTGCAGCGGTTCGGCACCACAAACCGCAATAAAACCCGCAGATATATTTTTGATCTGCGGGTTTTACTGCGGGTTTGACCTCACAATGGAGGTCTATGGGTGCAGAACCGCTGCGGCTCCGAAAAAAGAAGTGACATGCTCCTTCTTTTTTCCCGCAGCTATTCAGCGCGGCTTTTTTTTTTAAATTCAGGATCATGTGCACAGCGGTTCCTGTTTTCCATAGGGTACATTGTACTGTACCCTGCATGGAAAACAGCTGCGGAACCGCAGCGGCAAAAACGCTGCGGTTCCGCAGTAAAAAACGCACTGTGTGAACATGGCCAAAAAGTGTTTGCTCCTTCCTGTTTACCTATTCTTTTTCACATTTGTCACACTTAAATGTTTAAGGTCACCAAGCAAATGTAAATATTAAACACAAGATAACACAAGTAAACACAAAATGCAGTTTTTAAATGAAGTTCTTTACTAACAAGGGAAAAATAAATTCAAATTTCACTGTGTGAAAAAGTGATTGATTGCCCCTAAACCTAATAACTGGTTGGACCACCTTTAGCAGCAACAACTGCAATCAAGCGTTTTGCGATAACTGGCAGTGAGTCTTTTATAATGCTGGGGAGGAATTTTGTTCCATTCTTCTTTGCAGAACTGTTGTACTTCAGCAACTTTGGAGGGTTTCAGAGCATGCATCTCGGTTCCATCCCTCAGGGTGTCTGGGAAGCAGTTACTGACAGCTTGGCCGTGGCCTTCTGATATAGCCCCATTTTAAAAGACCTCTCTGCCTCAGGAAAAAGAGATGCAAAGTTCTCCTCGTAGTGTGGGTCTATCAGGGTTAACAACCAGTACTCTTTCTTGGACAAGATGAATGTAACGCGAGAGAAATGTAATGAAAAGGCAGTTGTGACAATACCACAAGAGAAATAAAACAGTGGACCCTCTGGACCGTGACGACGATCCCCTCACGGACGAGCTGACCAGGTGGACCGCCCCCTATACAGGGGGAGTTAGGGGCAGGCCCGTGAAGGACTATTGCCTTGGAAGCTGGAGAACCAAGACAGAAAAGAGACAAAATGGAGGCAAGGAACCAGGGGAAACGAAAGAGACACCAGACTGGAGGAATGACAGAGACACAGGATGGCTGAGACACGGAACTGCTGAGATACTGAGACTGCAGAGACACGAAAGGACTGAGACACAGGGCTGCAGAGATACAGGGACTGCAGGGACACAGGGACTGCAGAGATACAAGGTGGCTGCAACACGGAGCTGCAGGAATACTGAGACTGCAGGGATACTGAGACTGCGGAGACACGGGATGAGTGAGACACAGGACTGCAGAGATACAGTGACTGAAGAGTCACAAGATGGCTGTGACATGGAGCTGCAGGAATACTGAGACTGCAGAGACACAGGATGACTGAGACACGGGGCTGCAGAAATACAGGAACTGGCACTGGAAGAAGTCAAGGAGAGAAGCAGGATCAGGGAAAGGAGAGCACAAAGACAAGCATGCGGCCAAGAGCACTTGAAGACACAAATGATCACCAGGCAAGGAAGAGTTAACAGAAACAGGTTAATATAGCGGCACAACGCAGCACTTCCGGGTGGCAGTCCTCCAGGGTGATAGAGAGGAAGGAAGAACGCTCCAGCAGGTAAGTTAGTAGTGCACATGCACAGTGCTGAACCTGGCATGCACGCACGCCCGACGGACAGCAGAGGGCGGCAGCGAGTGCTGAGAGGAAGACGCAGCAGGAGAGGACACGTGCCGGGATGCTGAGGACAGGTAAGTATGACAGGGTGTGGGGTGCAGCAGCGACAGCGGCATGACAGCAGTGGTACATAAAGTCAACCATATATGCCAAACTCCCTACAGCCAACACTTACCTGTCTCCACCATGATGACGACTATCTCCTCCACTATCCTCTCTTCCTCCTCATTCACATCCTCAGCCAATCCACGGTGGGGAAACAGAAAAGGAGAGAACTACCCTCTGTTACGCTATCAGCGAGGTCTTGTTCCTCCTCCTCAGCCTTGCTACTCACCATCTTTCTGGAGTAGTTGTTGTCTTGGAGAATGGCACAAATGTCCAACATCCATGCCCACTCTTCAGTTGCTATGCTTTGAGGCTAGCCAAAATACTGACCGGTGTGTTGAAGCTGGTATTCCACAACTGGCCTCTGCTGGTTACAAAGCCTTGCCAGCATATGCAGAGTTCTAACTCGTGGTCATATCACACACCAGTTTGTGCGCTGGGACTTGCAAGCACTGCTGCAGCACTCCCATGGCGGTGGCAGCTCTTGCTGACTTGCGTAAATGGGCACTGATGCACTGTACCTTGACCGTAAGCTTTGAAAAATCTGGATAGGTTTTTTGAAAATGCTGCCCTACCAAGTTGAGCATATGTGCCAAGAATGGTGCATGGGTGAGATTGCCAAGATTCACAGCTGCCATCAGGTTACGCCCATTATCATGACCATGCCTGGTTGGAGGTTCAGCGGCAAAAAACATAAAACCTGTCTGGTCTGTTATTCCTTTAAGTTACTCTGCGACAGTGTGCGGTTTGTATCCTAGGCAAATTATCTTCAGCAGAGCATGTTGCCATTTTGATGAGGCAGTGCTGTAGAGCTTCCGACTCATGTCGACAACATACTCTGAGATAGCTCATCGGAGATGGAGGATCAGGAGGGAGTGCAGGAACTGCCGAATGAGGTGGAGTAAACACTTACAGAAGTAGGGTCAGCAATCCTTGGCGTTGAGAGCACATGTGCAATGACTAGGCCCAAACCTCCACAATGTTCACCCAGTATGCCATCAGGGAAATATAGCGTCCCTGGCCACAATTGTTTGTCCACGTATTAGTTGTTAAGTGGACAATGCCAGTAAGAGCATGTTTGATGTTGCTGGACACGTGCTGGTAGAAGACAGGGACACCACAAAGAGATAAATGGTTGTGGCTGAGGATCGAGTACCAATTTTTGACACCTGTATCAGGACAATTTTTTGTTTTATTTGAAATCAACAAAATTTTAAATAAACCAGGTACTACAGTGTAGGTGAGAAAGCTGTGACCACCAATCAAATATAATGTGAAAAGCAGGGGGTGATTATTTAGTTTAAAATTAACTTTTAATAAACTCATTTAAAATAGGATGCCAAAAAAATACCTATACCTTTTTCGTATCTACTTTTTTTGGGGTCTAGTATAGATACTGGTGATATTTATCAATGGGGGATTAGTATGGACAGGTATGTGCCATCTCCCCAATTATAACACCAGATGAAAAAAAACGGTTATTATATTACCAATTATGATAACGGTGAGTTTGTGCAGTTCTCTGTTTTTCTTTCACACATCATCCAAGTGGTCATTTTTTACCTAAGCCAGCAATATTTGTTTACCTATAGGACATATGTGGTTTAATCTATTTGTCTATTTGGCTAAATGACTTTTGAGGTGAAAGTTGATATTTTCCCGTACTGCTAAGAGGTCTAGGACCGTACATCTTGAGGCCTGCGGCAGGTCCGTTTACAGGAATCTCATGATTGGGAGGTCTGTAGCAGTTCGGTTTATTGGTATTTTTGTATTTTGGCTTTTCTCTTCCTGAAAGGTGATATACTGTTTGTCCTATATGTATGTTTGTCTAAAAAAAAATTTTGGGCATCCTATTTTAAATGAGTTTATTAAAAGTTAATTTTTAACTAAATAATCACACCCTGCTTTTCACATTACAGTATAGGTGACAATAGTCCATTTTTGAGCAGCCAAATTTCTACAATTTTTCAATGCCAATGTTGTTTTTTTTATTTCAAACCAATGAAATTTCAAACAAACCAAGTTCGACAGTACAGTATACACTTGAAGGCACCAACAGGAGAACCTTATTCAAATACTGTGAACAAAGTGTGTAGTTATGCTACTCATACACTCATAACAGCTCTGCACACAGTGCAAAGCCTGCAAAAAAAAATACAAGCAGAGTCATCTATACACCCTTCCAGGCACCAACTGTAGTACCTTATTCAAATATTGGGAACAAAGTGTAGTTGTGGTACTCCTACACCCATAAAAGCTCTGCACATAGTGCAAAGACAGACACAAATTAGAAGCCGGGACACCATATAGGGCACCAATTGTAGTACCTCATTCAAATATTGCGAACAAAGTGTAGTTGTAGTACTCTTACACTCATGAAAGCTCTGCACACAGTGTAAATCTTGCCAAAAATGCAAACAAGCTCACTCATAGTATATAAAGTAATGTAGCGGCGCTAGTGACACAGCATAAAAAAGCAGCAAGTACCTCCTTACCACATAGGAGGAAGCAGGAAGAACAATATATAACTGATGAAAAAAATCAATCAAACTTGCGCTAAGAAATGCATGCAAAAGGAGGCCAAAAATGATAATTGTAATTTACCTGATAAGGAGGAGGATGGTACAAATAAATGGATGATAACGTTGCTTGCATATAATAATGAGTGCACTATTCAAGGTCTGAAAATGGAGACATGTAAATATAAAAAATATATTAAGGTAGCGGGAATCCTAAAAGTGGATATCTACAATCATGTACACATCTAGCAATAAAATAAAATAATCCCGTCCTAATGAATGCACATACCGAAGAACCTGCGTAGAAATCGTACCTGCCACAGGATGCACATCAGGTGAATGTGGAAAGTGCCAGTTAAAAGCGATGCAGGTAAGTGCTGCAGATGAAAATACCTTCACTGTCCTTTGTAGAGGTTAAAAGTGCTGGCGGTAGTTCATAGCGTGCTGTCCCGGCTGGTGACAGCCGCCTCGAAAAGAAGAGCGTGTGCGAGGAGCGCGGCGCTCAGAGATGCTGCAGTTGGCAGGACCTGCGTGCTGTTCGGGTCACGTGTCCGGTATGTCACGTGGTGCCCCTGTCGGAGGTATGGAGCACTGGGGGAGCCAAAATTCAACCAACGCGTTTCGGATTACCACGGAATCCTTCTTCAGGGAAGGCTCCTGCTGTGCTCTGCTGGTATTATATAGTCTTGGCTCCCTCCCCTAGTGTCAATCAAACGCAAAAAGTTCAATTCCATTATTTAACCCCTTAGGCTTAAGGGTGTCTAGTTAAAAAATAAGCCGAGTCTCCACTCTTGACATTTGTTTAATATAGTCCTCATCACGCCAATCTTTGCTGACCAGTTTAATCCCAGCTACCTTTATTCCATTTATGGAGCCTCTATGGTGAATTGCAAAGTGCTTAGAAGGCGGATGTTCATCGTATTTTCTCTTAATGTTACGTAGGTGTTCTTGGATTCTCCTACAAAGGGGGCGTTTGGTTCGTCCTACGTACAATTTCTTACAGGGGCACTCAATTGAATAAATAGCTCCTCTGGTAGTGCAAGTAATAAAATCAGTAATTTCTACTTGTGTACCCTTGTGCGATGTTATAAATTTCTGTTTAGTTGGACGCAAAGACTTGCACATCTTGCACTTATGACATGGGAAGAAACCCTTGATAATTTGTTTAAAAGGGCCCAGAAACGCACAGGCCCTTTTAAACCCTGCCAAAAATTACAATCAGGTCATCCATACACCCTTGAAGGCACCAACTGGAGTGCCTCATTCAAATAATAACCCTCCGTCACATACAATATTCGGACTAACGAGTTCACATACAATGTGCCTGTCAGGCGCCTGCTGGAAAAATACCTATAATATCTAATGTTTGCAATTTCAGTGCTCTAAAAGTGATCAGTGACCTTCATAGGGATGTAATAAAAGAGACTACACATAATCAGTTGCAAAAAAAACCATTTACTTAACATAAAACTAATAACTATGAAATACAAACTTTTCAAAACTCCCGCCAAATAGTCCCCAGTTCGACTCTCTCAAAAAAATGTACAAAGAAAATTTTTGAACACAAACTTAATTTTAAGGTACCTTAAGTACTATTAAAAACATATTCAATCAGAAGTAGATGCTGAGGTTTCCCCAGAAAAGTCACACTTGCAGAGCAAATAGCAAGAATTACACACCATTTTTGCATGTGTCAGGCAAATTGCTTTATGACATTTGAGACATTCATAATTTGAAAGCCTTCTGGTTCCGCTTTCCGTTTGGCAGGTGGTGCATCTCCTTCTTTTGTGAGGTGGTGCAGATGGTGACTTTTCACCATCATCTTCTGGACGGAACCTTTTGAGCTGAACTTGAAGGCGAGAGGGGATACCGATTGTTTTCACGCTTCTCCTGCATAGCTCTCCAAGTACTAGTTCTTTTCCAATATAATATGATCCAACTTCTTCATCCTCACCACTGTCACCATCTTGCTCTGTTTCAGAATCCAGGACACATTCTTCCACCTCATCATGAGAATCAATCTCACTTTCCTCTCCTAAATCCTCATTCAGTGTGAGGTCTCTATCATCTAACAGCATGTTTGTTACTTCCTCAACATCAAGTTGTTTGGATAAATTGTACATTTTCCTCTCCATTTCAGCAGATAATCTGAAGCAAGAGAAGGAATATGTTAGGGAACTACTGTATATGCCTGAGCAGCACACTTTCTTTTCTAAAATCTCCCTTATTTCTATTAAATATCCTCACATTTTGTGCTGTACATTCATAAAACAAGCTAAATAAACTATTGTGATGAATAAAAACATAAAATACCAACCTTACTGAATATGACGTATTCACATACAATGAGCCTGAGAGATCTGTGCAGCTATATCCTCTCCCCTGAAGCTCTGAAATCCAACTGTGATATCAGGTTTCACAGACCTTCAAGAGACAGGAGACTACCTGGAGGGAGGGGGTTTCCTCACAATCTGGTGAGGAAGGAGAAATTAAAGTAAAAGAGAAGCGCCTGTCAGATCAGTTGTATGTGACGGAGGGTGTAGTAGTTGTAGTACTACACTCATAAAGGCTCAGCACACAATGTAAAGTCAGAAAAAAATTATAAGGATGTTCAGCCATACACCCTTGAAGGCACCAACTAGAGTGCCTCATAAAAAAATTAAGAAAGTGGAGTTGTAGTACTTCTAAACTCATAAAGGCTCAGTACACAGTGCAAAGCAAAAAAAAAATTATAAGAAGGGCAACAACTGGAGGGCCTCATTCAAATATTGAAGATTAAAAACACTTTATGTGCTGCTGGTGTGGAAAAGTCATGGCTAATCCAGGCTTTGTTAATTTTTATCAGAGTGAACCTGTCAGCATTTTGTGTTGACAAGCAAAAGCACCTGTCTGTTATGACCCCCTATTGCGGCACTAAAAACCCACTGAGACAAGATGGAATCGCACGGCAGCACAACTTCTCCACGGCAAAGAATGACAGCTCATACCAGGTGTCCTGCTTTGAGACCCAATCGTTGAATTTCGCAATTAGGGAGTATGCTGGTTTTGTTCACCTGGTATTGCTTAACCATCTTTAAAAACTTTTCTTGTAAAAAATATCCGGTCATAAGGGCCTTGGTGCAGGGAAGGTGTCATGAAATTGGCCCAGACCTTTGACAGTGTACCTCTGCCTGTACCTGTTTTTTTCTCTCTCACCACTCCTTTTTGGTGGGCAAGGAAGCTTGAATATAGCGCATGGGTCACGAGAAAGGCAGCAGTACAGAAAGTCAATTTTTTCATCCCCCCAAAAAATGTGGTCACTGGCAGCAGCTGTATATTTAGCAACGGACTGTAAAGCCCTAAGCTCTGACTAGCAGCTGTTTTCAGCCACTCACCCTGCTCCAGCTGTCCCTAGGGTAAATTCAAAATGTATTGCATAGAAACATCCATACCCACTCTTCAGTTGCTATGTTTTGAGTCTAACCAAAATACTGAACACATTCTCACATCGCTAGTGATAGCACGAAAGTGTTGTACATTGCCATCTTTACAATGTGCACAGCAAGCTTCTTTTACCACATCTTGGCTTTTCTCATGGCACTGTGTGGCTGGAGGTCTTGATCAGAGAGATGAACTCCCCCCATGTTCTTGTTGCACCCCAGTACACAGTTTGGTTTGTGAACCTGTGTGTAGGTACCTCATACAGTTGTGGTAATGCTGCTATCACCAAGTATGGAGGTCAAAAAAAGGACATTCCTTTTGTTCTTGTACTTGACCACCAGCATGTTGTCGCTACATTGAGCTCTGCTTTCACCCTTCCTGATCAGCTACCCAATTGGCGTCTTAGGGAGGCCTTTTAATGATTTTTGTAGATAGTACTGCAGGCTGTGGTAGCGCACTCAGAAAGGGACTTGAAGAATTTGATGCTGTTATAAAAGTTATCTTCATAGAGGTGATAACCTTGATCCAGCAGTGGGTTCCCAAAATCCCAAACAATTTTTCCACTCCCTCCCAGGACAGGGGGTGTTCAGGGGGTTGAATCCGGGTGACCTTCCCTTCATAAACTCTAAACCTGTGGCTGTACCCTGAGGTACTCTTGCACAGCTCGTAGAGTTTAATTCCATTACTGGCCATCTTACTGAGCAGGTATTGTCGGAATTTGAGCCTCCCCTTGAAATGTATTAGGGACTCATCCACACAGATGACCCTTTGTGGAATGTACAGTACATCTCACCAAACTTGCAGCTAAAGTGCTCAATGACCGGTTGAACTTTGAAGAGTCGGTCAAAGTTGGGGTAATCTTGGGGAGGACACCATGCAAAAATTGTAATGCAAAAATTTGTGGATAGCCTCAAGATATTTACTGGTCATTGCCATGGAGGACAGTGGAGTGTTGCATAAAACATCAACACTCCAATATTGCTGAAGTTCTGGCTTCTTCACTAACCCAGTGTGAGGAACAAGACCCCAAAACATCTTCATTCCTTCTGCGTTTACAGGGGTTCAGTTAGAAAGCGAAATAGTGGTGTTTTGCGCAAAAAATTGCTGGGCTTACAAATATGTCTCGGCCACCATGAGGTTTACAAAATCCTCAGAGAAAAGGACTTTGAAGGCACCAGCAGGAGATCCTTATTCTCTGAGACCAGTGGCGTCAAATTGGATTCCTGATTGGGCCACAAAATTAGGAATCTGTGGTACACAATCTAAGCAACTGTGTTAGGGTACCGTCACACAGTGCAATTTTCATCGCTACGACGGTACGATCCGTGACGCTCCAGCGTCGTAACAATATCGCTCCAGCGTCGTAGACTGCTGTCACACTTTGCAATCTACGATGCTGGAGCGATAATTTCATGACGAATGTGCGATGTAGAAGCCGTTGGTTACTATGCGCACATCGTATACGATATATGTTACACCATGCAATCATGCCGCCACAGCGGGACACTAGACGACGAAAGAAAGTTTCAAACGATCTGCTACGACGTACGATTCTCAGCGGGGTCCCTGATCGCAGGAGCGTGTCAGACATTGCGATATCGCTCGAACGTCACAGATATATCGCTCGAACGTCACGAATCGTGCCGTCGTAGCGATCAAAATTTCACTGTGTGACGGTACCCTTACTGTATATATCTTATCAGAGAAATCTGCCTTTCTTTTCACAGACTGAGACAGTTCTCAGTTCAAGGTTAAAATGTGTATTCAGTGAAAACAGATTAATATATTACTGAGATAGGAGATGGCAGTTTCTATTGATAAGATTCTATGTATAGGGCAGAGAGGAAGAGGAGGGAGGAGGCTAAAGGCAGGACATTCCTCTATTCCCTCCTCCTCTCTCCCCTTTACAGTCTTATCAGTAGCATCTGCCTATCTCAATAATGTAACAATCTAAATTCACAGATTTTACCCGTGAATTGAGAATTTTGAGACTGAATAATATTATAAAGTTTTTTTTCTTTTCATTCATACTACTGATTTAAGATACAAAAATTTAAACTACATTTACTCTTTCATCCCCTATCTTACTTTTCCTAGCTAATGACCTCAGCAATGAGATATGTGTGATCATTTTGGCTTTGAAATATCTATATTTAAGAGCTAAATTACTATAACCTCTGCCCTGAAGTCTGACTTCCAGATCACTCACTTGAGTCTAATATCTAGAATCAGATGAGCAAATCCATTTCATTCTGAAAAACTGCCCTATTGGGATGGCCTTAAAGGAAACTTGTCATATCCAGAAATGCTATTTACCTGCAAATATTTGGTTAATCTGCACATAATGTTTTAACATCAATCTAAACTGCCTTATTGGAGCAGCGGCTTCAAGGAGAAAATTAACTTATATCATCACTATCATGTGTTATTGTAATTGAACAGTGTAGGTTTAAGCTCCTGCAGTCTAACTGAAGCAAGTCTGGTACTTATCTCTCACAGGCAGCAGGGTTTCCAGAGAGAAGACAGAAGTGATTTATATCCACTTCTACCTTCTCTTTTCTATAGCACACACTGAGTGAATACAAGAACCAGCCTCTATTGATGCCGGTGAACCAGGGTGCCCACTCATGGCATGGCAGAGCTGAAGAGTCCCAGTAGATAATAATAATAATAATAATAATAATAATTTTATTTATATAGTGCCAACATATTCCGCAGCGCTTTACAAATTATAGAGGGGACTTGTACAGACAATAGACATTACAGCATAACAGAAATTACAGTTCAAAATAGATACCAAGAGGAATGAGGGCCCTGCTTTCAAGCTTACAAACTATGAGGAAAAAGGGAGACACGAGAGGTGGATGGTAACAATTGCTTTAGTTATTTGGACCAGCCATAGTGTAAGGCTCAGGTGTTCATGTAAAGCTGCATGAACCAGTTAACTGCCTAAGTATGTAGCAGTACAGACACAGAGGGCTATTAACTGCATAAAATGTATGAGAACATGATACGAGGAACTTTTTTTTTTTATGATAGGCCACACCGGGATCATTAGGTTAATGTGTTGAGGCGGTAGGCCAATCTGAACAAATGAGTTTTTAGGGCACGCTTAAAAGTGTGTGGATTGGGGATTAATCGTATTAACCTAGGTAGTGCATTCCAACGAATCGGCGCAGCACGTGTAAAGTCTTGGAGACGGGAATGGGAGGTTCTGATTATTGAGGATGCTAACCTGAGGTCATCAGCGGAGCGGAGGGCACGGGTAGGGTGGTAGACTGAGACCAGAGAGGAGATGTAGGGTGGTGCTGAGCCATGGAGTGCTTTGTGGATGAGGGTAGTAGTTTTGTACTGGATTCTGGAGTGGATGGGTAGCCAGTGTAATGACTGGCACAAGGTAGAGGCATTGGTGTAACGGTTGGTGAGGAATATGATCCTGGCTGCAGCATTCAGGACAGATTGGAGCGGGGAGAGTTTGGTAAGAGGGAGGCCGATTAGTAGAGAGTTACAATAGTCCAGACGAGAATGAATAAGTGAAACAGTAAGAGTTTTTGCAGAGTCGAAAGTAAGAAAAGGGCGAATTCTAGAAATGTTTTTGAGGTGCAGATAAGAAGAGCGAGCCAGTGATCGGATGTGGGGGTGAATGAAAGCTCAGAATCAAGGATGGCCCCAAGGCAGCGGGCATGTTGCTTTGGAGTAATGGTGGAACCGGAGATGGCAATGTCAGGCAAAGGTAGGTTAGTAGAGGGAGAAAACACGAGGAGTTCAGTTTTTGACAGGTTCAGTTTCAGATAGAGGGAGGACATGATGTTAGAGACAGTGGTAAGACAATCACTGGTGTTTTCTAAAAAGGTCGGCGTGATAACAGGAGAAGAGGTGTTTAATTGGGTGTCATCAGCATAGAGATGGTACTGGAAACCAAATGTACTGATTGTTTGTCCAATAGGGGCAGTATACAAAGAGAAGAGGAGGGGGCCTAGGACTGATCCTTGAGAAACCCCAACAGTAAGGGGAAGGTGAGAGGAGGAGGAACCAGCAAAACATACAGTGAAGGATCAGTCAGAGAGATAGGATGAGAACCAGGAGAGAACGGTGTCCTTGAGGCCGATGGAGCGGAGCATATTGAGGAGGAGCTGATGATCCACAGTATCGAATGCTGCAGAGAGATCCAAGAGAATTAGCATGGAGTAGTGACCATTAGATTTAGCTTTTAGTAGGTCATTAGAGACTTTAGTGAGGGCAGTTTCAGTAGAGTGTAAAGAGTGGAAACCAGATTGAAGAGGGTCTAGAAGAGAGTTATCTGAGAGATAGCGGGTAAGACAGGAGTGGACCAGGCGTTCGAGGAGTTTAGAGATGAAGGGAAGATTAGAGACAGGTCTATAGTTAGCGGCACAGTTTTGATCGAGGTATGGTTTTTTAAGTAATGGATGTATGATGGCATGCTTAAATGAGGAGGGAAAAATACCGGAAATGAGAGAAAGGTTGAATATTTTTGTTAGGTGAGAGGTGACAGCCGGGGAAAGGGACTGGAGGAGATGTGAAGGAATGGGGTCACTGGTGCAAGTGGTTGGGTGAGAAGTTGCAAGGAGCCTGATTAGCTCAACCAGAGTCTCTACTGGAGGCACCCCAATGGGCTTTTTTCCCTATAAATTAAGCTCCTGTTGTGTAGATGCCCCAGTTTAAGTGGACAACTGCAATTCAAAAATAAAACATGACAATGGTATTAATACACAATGTGTCATGATCCTGCCATATTCATATGGCTGTAGAGACGCAGTGAGGCATTGCTCAACTGTGCCCCAAAATGCAGGGGAATGTCAGCCCAGCTACCAAATGAGTAGTAGAGGCATGCTGGACTATCAGTATTATGAATGACAACCCAGCCGCCTATTTAGGTCTTGCTAGCTGGGTTTCGTCAAGTTGTCTCCTGGTGTCTGTGCCTTGTTCTCTAGTGCTTTGCTATTCTGATCTTTTGCTGCCCGACTTTGGACCATGCCTTTGACCATCCATTTGCCTAGCCCATTTGTCTTGATCTGCTACCACCCCAGAATTCTGACTTTGGACTGTAGCTCATTTACTCCTTTTTCTTGCCCCTCTATTTATGACTAACTCTCTTGGCACTTGACACCCGACCTTTTGGTTTCCCCTGCTTCATGGCTTGTCCGTGAGAAGTGATGCTTGCAAGCATCACACAATGGTCTTTTATGACTTCATGGGAAGCATATTATCTTAAAAATATGCGTAATAATAATGAAAAAAATTGGAGATCAATTACAAATAATGAAAAATTCAGCCCCATAACAAATAGGGGACACATTCTAATACTTTATTTGAGTGCATATTAGCAAATGTAAAGAATAAATAACTATAAAAATTTTTTTTGTATACATTGCTTTTAATAAAGTTAAAAAGACAAAAAAAATTTGGACAAAAAAGTACTAATGAAAGGTTTATGAATCACAAAAAAACTATAGAAAATATTGTTTAGCAGCTATAGTAATAAAATGAATAGGCCCATTGATAGGCTAAGGCCACGTGCAGAAAATAATTAAAACATCTGGTTGTCAGAGGGTTAAATTATCATAAATAATCATTAATATGAAATACAAGGCAATCAAGTTTAGATTCGTCTCCTTTGAGTATTATCTGAAGTATAATCCCATAAGGTAATACTACAAGACTATAGATATATCTGCAAACTGTTTTGCCTTCATTTTGCCATCTTCTTTAGTTATGTTTATTAGTTTAGCAAAAATTATAAGTGCATAACCATGATTTCAAAATCCAATGGTAATTTGAGGACGGCATGTATCGACTCCACAAGATGGCAGTATAATTCTTTCAACAGTTTTACAAAGTATTAACAATCAGGTAAAAGATCCTGACAACACAATATTATGTAAAAGCTTTGCATATGAAAACCCAAACACTGACCATAGGCCTAACAAGACACATCATTGTATTACCTCTTTTATCTTTGAATTTAATTATCATGTTTTTAACACATGAACAATTCAATATATTTTTTGATAAAAATTTTTGCAACATTCACCGTATATAATTTTCAATTATTTAAGTAAATGGATGAAAAATGTGTCTAATTTAATCTTATCATTTTAGGAAAAAGTCTTTAAAAGAAATGTGACATCAGAAAATGACCTATTGTTTAACCCTTACTGCCGAAGTGTGTTTTCAACTTCCTGAACCGGCCAAATTTTTCAAATCTGACGTGCCAATTTATGTGGTAATAACTCTGAAAAGCTTTCACAAGTACAAGTCATTCCGAGATTGTTTTTGTCATGAGACATACTTTATGTCAATTTAGGTTGCTAAGACTTGCATTTATTTATGGAAATATAAAAAAAGTCAATAATTTAAAAAGATTAGAATCTTTCAAAAATTTTAATTTTATGCTTTTGAAACAGATGGTCAATTACAACACGCAATAATTAATAAATAATGTTTTGGAAAATAATAAGGATGTTAGAAGTGTTAAAAATGTAGCAGAATTCATTTCTTTCAATTAACAAAAGCTATACTTTTAGTGACCACTTCACATTTGAAGTGACTTTGGGGGGCTTATATGACAGAAATCTGCTTTCAAGACACCATTTTAAAACTGTACCCCCTCAACATTTTCAAAACTGCATCCGGGAACATTTCTAACCCTTCACAGGAATTAATACAAACTGTAACAAAAAAATGAAAATTACATTTTTTTTTTTACTAAAATGTTGCTTTAGAAGAAAATGGGATTTACCATAAAATTTTACTTTTAATGCAAATAACAAGAAATATACTTTAACCCCTTTCTGACCTCGGACGGGATAGTACGTCCGAGGTCAGATCCCCTGCTTTGATGCAGGGCTCCGCGGTGAGCCCGCACCAAAGCCGGGACATGTCAGCTGTTTTGAACAGCTGACATGTGCCCGTAATAGGCGCGGGCAGAATCGCGATCTGCCCGCATCTATTAACTAGTTAAATGCCGCTGTCAAACGCAGACAGCGGCATTTAACTACCGCTTCCGGCCGGGCGGCCGGAAATGACGTCATCGCCGACCCCCGTCACATGATCAGGGGTCGGCGATGCGTCTGGATTGTAACCATAGAGGTCCTAGAGACCTCTATGGTTACTGATGACCAGTGGCTGTGAGCGCCACCCTGTGGTCGGCGCTCACAGCACACCTCCATTTCTGCTACATAGCAGCGATCAGCAGATCGCTGCTATGTAGCAGAGCCGATCGCGTTGTGCCTGCTTCTAGCCTCCCATGGAGGCTATTGAAGCATGGCAAAAGTAAAAAAAAAAGTTGAAAAAAATGTTAAAAAAAATGAAAAAAATATAAAAGTTTAAATCACCCCCCTTTCGCCTCAATCAAAATAAATCAATAAAAAAAATCAAATCTACACATATTTGGTATCGCCGCGCTCAGAATCGCCCGATCTATCAATTAAAAAAAAGCATTAACCTGATCGCTAAACAGCGTAGCGGGAAAAAAATTCGAAACACCAGAATTACGTTTTTTTGGTCGCCGCAACATTGCATTAAAATGCAATAACGGGCGATCAAAAGAACGTATCTGCACCGAAATGCTATCATTAAAAACGACATCTCGGCACGCAAAAAATAAGCCCTCAACCGACCCCAGATCACGAAAAATGGAGACGCTACGAGTATCGGAAAATGGCGCAATTTTTTTTTTTTTTTTAAGCAAAGTTTGGAATTTTTTTTCACCACTCACTTAAAAAATAACCTAGTCATGTTAGGTGTCTACGAACTCGGACTGACCTGGAGAATCATAATGGCAGGTCATTTTTAGCATTTAGTGAACCTAGCAAAAAAGCCAAACAAAAAACAAGTGTGGGATTGCACTTTTTTTGCAATTTCACCGCACTTGGAATTTTTTTCCCGTTTTCTAGTACATGACATGCTAAAACCAATGATGTCGTTCAAAAGTACAACTCGTCCCGCAAAAAATAAGCCCTCACATGTCCAAATTGACGGAAAAATAAAAAAGTTATGGCTCTGGGAAGGAGGGGAGTGAAAAACGAACACGGAAAAATGAAAAATCCCATGGTCATGAAGGGGTTAAAATGTCCTAATTTATACAGCATCCTCTAGTATTTCAAATCCTCATTCAGCTATGCACATCCCTCAGAAAATGACTAGTACAAAAAAAAGATTTAAAAAAAAATAGGATGGTACGAAAGATACAGCTGGGGACAAAAGTAATGTACACATCACCATTTTTTAAAGTACATTTATTTATAAAGGTGCCATTGACGTGAAATTCTAAAAAAAAAAAAAAAAATTGTCTCAGTAGCTTGTTATAAATGTTCAACCAACAATAGTACATTATTATCCATAAGGCAACACGGCAAGCAGTTTAGATCCTTACACACTCAATAGGTTTTTCAGGTTCAGTTCTTCATCCGTCGTACCAAAACCTATGTAGTCTACGTGATTGAACGTGTTACATGTGGCCTGCAGAATATGGGATGCACTTTCCGCATACTCAAAGATATGGTGGCAGAACAGCTCCGTCATTGAAAAAATATACACCAATAACTCTCAGAACTGAAAAAGTGATTTTCAATAAAATTGTTTTTAGAAAGCAAAACTTGAATAAATCCTATATAAACATGACATAATTTTAATTGTACTGACCCAAAGAATAAAGCTGTGTTATCACTTTTAGCACCACACAGTAAATGGTGTTAAGAAAAAAAATTCTGACTACCAAAAATCGGAATACAAAGTGATCAAAATTGTTGTGTACTCCAAACAGCACAACTGAAAACTAAAAAAGACAAGTTTTTCGATGAATTTGTCAGCAAAAAAATAGAAAAATGATAGCTCTAGAAAAAGACAATGGCTGTCTGTTTTGGGTCATTGTGATGCTGGAAGACCTAGCCATGACCAATCTTCAATGCTCTTACTGAAGGAATGAAGTTGTTTGCCAAAATCTCGTGATACATGACCCCATGCATCCTCCCTTCAATACGGTGCCTGTCGTCCTGTCCCCTTTGCGGAAAAGCAACATAAAAGTATGATGATTCCCCCACTATGCTTCATGATTGGGATGGAGTTCTTGGGGATGTACTCATCTTTCTTCTTCCTCCAAACAATGCGAGTGGAGTTGGTACCAAAAAGTTCTATTTTGGGCTCATCTGACCACATAACATTCTCCCATTCCTCCTGTGGATCATCCAGATGGTCACCGGCAAACTTCAAACAGACCTGGACATGAGCTGGTGTGAGCAGGGGGACCTTGCGTGCCCTGCAGGATTTTTAATCCATGATGGCATAGTGTGTTACTAATGGCACTGTTTGAGACTGTGGTCCCAGCAGTCTTCAGGTCATTGGCCAGGTCCTGCCGTGTACTTCTGCGCTTATTCGTGACCTTTCTCAGAATCATCATTGCCACACGATGCAAGATATTGCATGGAGCATAAGACCGAGGAAGATTGACAGTCATGTTGTGTTTCCTTCTTTTTCTTATAACACCAAAAGTTGTTCTCTTCTCACCAAGCTGCTTGCATTTTGTCCTGTAGCCCATTCCAGCCTTGTGCTGGTCTACAATTTTGTCCCTAGTGTCCTTAGACAGGTCTTTGGTCTTAGCTATGGTGGAGTGTGATTGATTGTGTGTGTGAACAGGTGTCTTTTATACAGGTAGCAAGTTTAAACTGGTGCAATAAATACAGATAATGAGTTCAGAGTACGAGGGCTTTTTAATGAAAAACTATCAGGTTTGTGAGAGCCAGAATTCTTGCTGGTTGGTAGGTGATCAAATACTTATTTCATGCAATAAAATGCAATTTAATTTCTGAAAAATCATACAATGTAATTTTCGATTTTTTTTTATTTTTAGATTTTGTCTTTCAGAGTTGAAGTGTACCTACGATACAAATTACAGACCTCTCCATTCTTTGTAGGTGGAAAACTTGCAAAATCAGCAGTTTATCAAATACTTATTTCCCCCAATGTAGCTGTCAGACAATTAGTGGTTGATATTTCACCCAACTCTCTCATACACAGGAGTGCTCACAGTGCCGAGTTCTGCTGTGCTCTCTATGAGAGAGCCACCATCAACATAAATGACGGCTAAAATCTTGATGAACAAAAGGATTGGTAGTCCAAAATCGGACATGTTGGATCCTTATCACCCCTGCATCATCTGTTGGGAGAGAGTCAGGAGGCTCCCATTAGACTGTCGATCGAGTACTTGCTAATATTTGTGGGTACGGCCAACAGTAATCTAATTTATATGGAGGCCTTAAAAAGACAGACTAATCAGCAAAACTCTATGATAAGTACTCAAAAGATTGTAGAAAGAACGAGTCATAATGCTGAATAAAAGTTATCATTTATCCACAATTAAAAACAGATATGGAGTTCAAGATATGCCAACCAGCAAATGGTTGCATGGGAGAACTAACTAGGAAATACACATTTTACCATGGGTAGGACCCATTAGAATTTGACGGTTTGGCTGATGTTAGTCTAATGTGTTTAGTGGGACCTTAACTCAGGGGCGGACATACCATTGGTGCAACCTGTGCGGCTGCACAGGGGCCCAAGAGGTAAGGAGGCCAATTTCTCGCTCCAAAGCAAGTGCAATTTTGCAGTTCTCGGGCTGCAAAGGGCCCATATATTGTTCTTGCACAGGGGCCCTTTTCTGACTGTGTCCGCCAGTGCCTTAACTGAAGGACTATTAATGACCAATTGTAATAAGACGAAAGCCATTAGGTCAACTATAAATATATTATTAGATGACTGTTTTTGTCATATGTACAGTAGATTAAAATCACCTCTCTATTCATTTACATTTTCAGAATTGTAGTATCCCAAGAAAGCAATGTTTAAGATTGCCAACCTCCGTTTTTTACTGTCACAAAGAAATAGGAAAACAAATCAATGACATACATTATTTAATGTAATATTAAAATAATGTAATATAACACTGATTTAAACATATTAGCAGCATTTACTGCCAATTATTAAAAAAAAATGAAGTCTCAGAGATTTTTATTGACTGAGAATTAATTATGCTTTTTATTTGAGTGGAAGAAATATAACAATATAAGCAATATAAAAGCGTGGAGGAATAAAGCGCAAAGGGGCCGCAGTAAATCATAAAGAGGTATTACCTTTTGAGATGTTTGTGGCATTATGGAATATATATTACAAGTATATGGAATAAATAGGGAGGTGGCCATCTATAATTAAATCAGGACATCCCTGGATATCCCTGGTCTGGTCCCGCAAACAGGCATTTTTTTTCAAGAGTGAAAAATTTAAAGGGGTCGGAATGCTTCCTGTACCCACTGTACATATATAAATTAATGTTATGTGTGTGTTAAGTGTATTTTTCAGCTTCCATTTAGAAAGCTGACTGCTAGAGCATTATCTATATATATAACTAGCTGAAGAGCCCGGCGTTGCCTGGGCAAAGTAAATATCTGTGGTTAGTTATAGCACCTCACTTCTCTTATTTTCCCATCACACCTCTCATTTTCCCAATCACATCTTTCATTTTCTCCCTCACACCTCTCATTTTCTCCCTCACTCCTCTCATTCCCCCCTAACACTTGTCATTTCGACCTCACATCTGTCATTTTCCGATCACTCCACTATTTTCCCTTAATCCTCTCATTTTGCACTCACACCTTTTCATTTTCACCTCACACCTCTCATTTTCACCTCAGTATATACATGTTTGTCATCTCCCTTATATATAGTATACACCTGTATGTCATCTGCTGTATATAGTATATACCTGTATGTAATCTCCCCTGTATATAGTATATACCTGCTGTGTGTCATCTCCCCTGTATATAGTATATACCTGTATGTCATCTCCTTCTATATATAGTATATACCTGTATGTCATCTCCTCCTGTATATAGTATATACCTGTGTGTCATCTCCCCTGTATATAGTATATATCTGTGTGTCATCTTCTATATATAGCATATACCTGTATGTCATCTCCTCCTGTATATAGTATATACAGTGGGGCAAAAAAGTATTTAGTCAGTCAGCAATAGTGCAAGTTCCACCACTTAAAAAGATGAGAGGCGTCTGTAATTTACATCATGGGTAGACCTCAACTATGGGAGACAAACTGAGAAAAAAAAATCCAGAAAATCACATTGTCTGTTTTTTTAACAATTTATTTGCATATTATGGTGGAAAATAAGTATTTGGTCAGAAACAAACAATCAAGATTTCTGGCTCTCACAGGCCTGTAACTTCTTCTTTAAGAGTCTCCTCTTTCCTCCACTCATTACCTGTAGTAATGGCACCTGTTTAAACTTGTTATCAGTATAAAAAGACACCTGTGCACACCCTCAAACAGTCTGACTCCAAACTCCACTATGGTGAAGACCAAAGAGCTGTCAAAGGACACCAGAAACAAAATTGTAGCCCTGCACCAGGCTGGGAAGACTGAATCTGCAATAGCCAACCAGCTTGGAGTGAAGAAATCAACAGTGGGAGCAATAATTAGAAAATGGAAGACATACAAGACCACTGATAATCTCCCTCGATCTGGGGCTCCACGCAAAATCCCACCCCGTGGGGTCAGAATGATCACAAGAACGGTGAGCAAAAATCCGAGAACCACCCGGGGGGACCTAGTGAATGAACTGCAGAGAGCTGGGACCAATGTAACAAGGCCTACCATAAGTAACACACTATGCCACCATGGACTCAGATCCTGCAGTGCCAGACGTGTCCCACTGCTTAAGCCAGTACATGTCTGGGCCCGTCTGAAGTTTGCTAGAGAGCATTTGGATGATCCAGAGGAGTTTTGGGAGAATGTCCTATGGTCTGATGAAACCAAACTGGAACTGTTTGGTAGAAACACAACTTGTCGTGTTTGGAGGAAAAAGAATACTGAGTTGCATCCATCAAACACCATACCTACTGTAAAGCATGGTGGTGGAAATATCATGCTTTGGGGCTGTTTCTCTGCAAAGGGGCCAGGACGACTGATCCGGGTACATGAAAGAATGAATGGGGCCATGTATCGTGAGATTTTGAGTGCAAACCTCCTTCCATCAGCAAGGGCATTGAAGATGAAACGTGGCTGGGTCTTTCAACATGACAATGATCCAAAGCACACCGCCAGGGCAACGAAGGAGTGGCTTCGTAAGAAGCATTTCAAGGTCCTGGAGTGGCCTTGCCAGTCTCCAGATCTCAACCCTATAGAAAACCTTTGGAGAGAGTTGAAAGTCCGTGTTGCCAAGCGAAAAGCCAAAAACATCACTGCTCCAGAGGAGATCTGCATGGAGGAATGGGCCAACATACCAACAACAGTGTGTGGCAACCTTGTGAAGACTTACAGAAAACGTTTGACCTCTGTCATTGCCAACAAAGGATATATTACAAAGTTTTGAGATGAAATTTTGTTTCTGACCAAATACTTATTTTCCACCATAATATGCAAATAAATTGTTAAAAAAGCAGACAATGTGATTTTCTGGATTTTTTTTTCTCAGTTTGTCTCCCATAGTTGAGGTCTACCTATGATGTAAATTACAGACGCCTCTCATCTTTTTAAGTGGTGGAACTTGCACTATTGCTGACTGACTAAATACTTTTTTGCCCCACTGTACCTGTAGGTCATCTGCTCCTGTATATAGTATATACAGTGGGGCAAAAAAGTATTTAGTCAGTCAGCAATAGTGCAAGTTCCACCACTTAAAAAGATGAGAGGCGTCTGTAATTTACATCATAGGTAGACCTCAACTATGGGAGACAAACTGAGAAAAAAAAATCCAGAAAATCACATTGTCTGTTTTTTTAACAATTTATTTGCATATTATGGTGGAAAATAAGTATTTGGTCAGAAACAAACAATCAAGATTTCTGGCTCTCACAGACCTGTAACTTCTTCTTTAAGAGTCTCCTCTTTCCTCCACTCATTACCTGTAGTAATGGCACCTGTTTAAACTTGTTATCAGTATAAAAAGACACCTGTGCACACCCTCAAACAGTCTGACTCCAAACTACACTATGGTGAAGACCAAAGAGCTGTCAAAGGACACCAGAAACAAAATTGTAGCCCTGCACCAGGCTGGGAAGACTGAATCTGCAATAGCCAACCAGCTTGGAGTGAAGAAATCAACAGTGGGAGCAATAATTAGAAAATGGAAGACATACAAGACCACTGATAATCTCACTCGATCTGGGGCTCCACGCAAAATCCCACCCCGTGGGGTCAGAATGATCACAAGAACGGTGAGCAAAAATCCCAGAACCACGCGGGGGGACCTAGTGAATGAACTGCAAAGAGCTGGGACCAATGTAACAAGGCCTACCATAAGTAACACACTACGCCACCATGGTCTCAGATCCTGCAGTGCCAGACGTGTCCTACTGCTTAAGCCAGTACATGTCCGGGCCCGTCTGAAGTTTGCTAGAGAGCATTTGGATGATCCAGAGGAGTTTTGGGAGAATGTCCTATGGTCTGATGAAACCAAACTGGAACTGTTTGGTAGAAACACAACTTGTCGTGTTTGGAGGAAAAAGAATACTGAGTTGCATCCATCAAACACCATACCTACTGTAAAGCATGGTGGTGGAAACATCATGCTTTGGGGCTGTTTCTCTGCAAAGGGGCCAGGACGACTGATCCGGGTACATGAAAGAATGAATGGGGCCATGTATCGTGAGATTTTGAGTGCAAACCTCCTTCCATCAGCAAAGGCATTGAAGATGAAACATGGCTGGGTCTTTCAACATGACAATGATCCAAAGCACACCGCCAGGGCAACGAAGGAGTGGCTTCGTAAGAAGCATTTCAAGGTCCTGGAGTGGCCTAGCCAGTCTCCAGATCTCAACCCTATAGAAAACCTTTGGAGGGAGTTGAAAGTCCATGTTGCCAAGCGAAAAGCCAAAAACATCACTGCTCTAGAGGAGATCTGCATGGAGAAATGGGCCAACATACCAACAACAGTGTGTGGCAACCTTGTGAAGACTTACAGAAAACGTTTGACCTCTGTCATTGCCAACAAAGGATATATTACAAAGTATTGAGATGAAATTTTGTTTCTGACCAAATACTTATTTTCCACCATAATATGGAAATAAAATGTTAAAAAAACAGACAATGTGATTTTCTGGATTTTTTTTTCTCAGTTTGTCTCCCATAGTTGAGGTCTACCCTTGATGTAAATTACAGACGCCTCTCATCTTTTTAAGTGGTGGAACTTGCACTATTGCTGACTGACTAAATACTTTTTTGCCCCACTGTACCTGTGTGTCATCTCCTCCTGTATATAGTATATACCTGTATGTCATCTGCTGTATATAGTATGTACCTGTATGTCATCTCCTCCTCTATATAGTATATACTTGTGTGTCATCTCCCCTGTATATAGTATATACCTGTGTGTCATCTCCTACTGTATTAGACCTCGTTCACACGTTATTTGCTCAGTATTTTTACCTCAGTATTTATAAGCTAAATTGGCAGCCTGATAAATCCCCAGCCAACAGGAAGCCCTCCCCCTGGCAGTATATATTAGCTCACACATACACATAATAGACAGGTCATGTGACTGACAGCTGCCGTATTTCCTATATGGTACATTTGTTGCTCTTGTAGTTTGTCTGCTTATTAATCAGATTTTTATTTTTGAAGGATAATACCAGACTTGTGTGTGTTTTAGGGCGAGTTTCGTTTGTCAAGTTGTGTGTGTTGAGTTGCGTGTGGCGACATGCATGTAGCGACTTTTGTGAGATGAGTTTTATGTCGCAACATGCGTGTAGCAACTTTTTGTGTGTCGAGTTGCATGTGACAGGTTAGTGTAGAAAGTTGTGTGCAGCAAGTTTTGCGCATGGCGAGTTTTGCGCACGGCGAGTTTTATGTGTTGTGCCTTTTGAGTATGTGCAAGTTTTGTGTGAGGCAACTTTTGCATGTGGCTATTTTTCTGCGTGTGCAAGTTTTGCGTGTGGCGAGTTTTCCATGAGGTGAGTTTTGCAATTGTGGCAAGTTTTGCAAGAGCCTAGTTTTTGCATGTGGCGAGTTCTGCGCGTGGCGAGTTTTGAGCGGCGACTTTTGTGTTTCGACTTTTATGTGGCGAGGTTGGTGTATTTGTGGTGAAATGTGTGCTGAGGGTAATATGTGTTCAAGCACGTGGTAGTGTGTGGCGCATTTTGTGTGTGTGTTCATATTCCAGTGTGTGGTGAGTATCCCATGTCGGGGCCCCACCTTAGCAACTGTACGGTATATACTCTTTTGCGCCATCGCTCTCATTCTTTAAGTTCCCCTTGTTCACATCTGGCAGCTGTCAATTTGCCTCCTACACTTTTCCTTTCATTTTTTCCTATTATGTAGATAGGGGCAAAATTGTTTGGTGAATTGGAACGCGCGGGGTTAAAATTTCGCTTCACAACATAGCCTATGACGCTCTCGGGGTCCAGACGTGTGACTGTGCAAAATTTTGTGGCTGTAGCTGCGACGGTGCAGATGCCAATCCCGGACATACACACATACACACACAGACACACACATACACACACACATTCAGCTTTATATATTAGATTGCCTAAGGGGTACTTCTGTCTGTTTCTAACTTCCGTCTGTTTGTCTGTAGCAGAAATCCTGGGTCGCTGATTGGAACTACTCCTTTTTCACAGCAGCATGGTCTACCAGAACATCTGTCTCCTACTTCTACTCAAGCTACATACAAAAGTAGACCCTCTTTCATGTGCAGACGTGAGGCTGGTTTCACACTTGCGTTTCAAAACGCATGCGTTTAAAAAAAAACGCATGGTGAAAAAACGCATGTAAACGCGTGCAAACGCTGCGTTTTATTGACGCATGCGTTTTTGCATGTGGTGAAAAAACGCAGCGTTTTGACGCATTTACATGCGTTTTTTCATGCGTTTGCGTTTTTTAAACGCATGCTGAGAAATGTGTGACAGCTGCCAATCATCAAAATAAAGTAAAAAAAACCACTATAAACAGAAATAGTTAGGGTTAGGGTTAGGGGTAGGGATTATAACCCTAACCCTAACCCTAAAGGGATCCTAACCCTAACCCTAACCCTAAGCCTAAAGGGATCCTAACCCTAACCCTAACCCTAAAGGGATTAGGGTTAGGGTTAGAGGTAGGGTTAGGGTTAGGATCCCTTTAAGGTTAGGGTTAGGGGTAGGGTTAGGATCCCTTTAGGGTTAGGGGTAGGGTTAGGGTTAGGGGTAGGGTTAGGGTTAGGGATAGGGTTAGGATCCCTTTAGGGTTAGGGTTAGGATCCCATTAGGGTTAGGGTTAGGATCCCTTTAGGGTTAGGGTTAGGATCCCTTTATCACCTTTATGGTGGGGGGTGGCATATCAGTGTGTTTTCTTTTTTTTTTTAATAACGCATGCTTTTTTAAAGCAAACAAACGCATGTGCTTAAAAACACATGCATTTCTATTGACTCCAATGTATTTTTTGACACAAAAAAATGCATGAAAACGCATGCGTTTTTATGTGTCAAAAAAACGGCTCTCAAAAATACTGCAAGTTGCATTTCTGAAAAAGAACGCATGCAGCAAAAAAACGCATGCGTTTCAAAATGCAACCAAACACGTACAACAAAAAACGCATGCGTTTTCAATGTTAAATATAGGAAAAAAAACGCATGCGTTTTTTTGTGCAAAAAACGCTGCAGACAAAAACGCAAGTGTGAAACCACCCTGACTGCAGTGTTGTGAATTCTGTGGTCAAGCTCCCTCCTGTGGTCATGAATGGTACTTCGGCTGGTTCTGTCTATGAGCTTCCGCTGGTGGATGTGAGTGGGGCTGCGGCTTCTGAGTGTCCTTCTTCAGGTGACGAGGTTAAGTCGTTAGGTGCTGCTCTATTTAACTCCACCAAGTTCTTTGTTCCTGGCCTCCAGTCAATGTTCCAGTATTGGTCTGGCTCTCTCCTGGATCGTTCTTGTGGCCTGTCTGCCCTGCATAAGCTAAGTTCTGCTTGTGTTACTTTTGTTTGCTTTATTTTCTGTCCAGCTTGCTATATTGGTTTTTCTTGCTTGCTGGAAGCTCTGAGATGCAGAGGGAGCACCTCCGTACCGTTAGTCGGTGCGGAGGGTCTTTTTGCCCCTCTGCGTGGTTGTTTGTAGGTTTTTGTGTTGACCGCAAAGCTATCTTTCCTATCCTCGGTCTATTCAGTAAGTCGGGCCTCACTTTGCTAAATCTATTTCATCTCTGTGTTTGTATTTTCATCTTAACTCACAGTCATTATATGTGGGGGGCTGCCTTTTCCTTTGGGGAATTTCTCTGAGGCAAGGTAGGCTTATTTTTCTATCTTCAGGGCTAGTTAGTTTCTCAGGCTGTGCCGAGTTGCATAGGGAGCGTTAGGCGCAATCCACGGCTACCTCTAGTGTGGTGTGATAGGATTAGGGATTGCGGTCAGCAGAGTTCCCACGTCTCAGAGCTCGTCCTATGTTAGTAACTATCAGGTCACTTTGTGTGCTCTTAACCACTAGGTCCATTGTGGTTCTGAATCACCTGTTCATAACAGTACTGGAGGCCCAAAGTACTAATGCTTCTCAATAGAGGGAAAAGAGAAGTTCTGAGACCATTTTTTTTTCTTTGCACTGTGTTTTGTCTTTCTTTTCCCCTTTACATCAGGGTGGTTCAGAACACAGGTGTAGACATGGACATTCAAGGTCTGTCCTCTTTGATGGATAATCTCGCTATAAGTGTTCAGAACATTCAAGATTTAGTGGTTCAGAATCCTATGTTAGAACCTAAAATTCCTATTCCTGAGTTATTTTCTGGAGATAGAGCTAAATTTCTGAATTTCAAAAATAATTGTAAACTATTTCTGGCTTTGAAACCCCGCTCCTCTGGTGACCCAGTTCAACAAGTAAAGATCATAATTTCTTTATTACGTGGCGACCCTCAAGACTGGGCATTTTCCCTTGCGCCAGGAGATCCTGCATTATGTGATATTGATGCGTTTTTTCTGGCACTCGGGTTGCTTTATGATGAACCTAATTCAGTGGATCAGGCAGAGAAAATCTTGCTGGCTCTGTGTCAGGGTCAGGATGAGGTAGAGATATATTGTCAGAAATTTAGGAAGTGGTCTGTGCTCACTCAATGGAATGAATGTGCTCTGGCAGCAATTTTCAGAAAGGGTCTCTCTGAAGCCCTTAAGGATGTCATGGTGGGATTTCCTATGCCTGCTGGTCTGAATGAGTCTATGTCTTTGGCCATTCAGATCGATCGACGCTTACGTGAGCGTAAAACTGTGCACCATTTGGCGGTATTATCTGAGCATAAACCTGAGCCTATGCAATGCAATAGGACTTTGACCAGAGCTGAACGGCAAGAACACAGACGACGGAATGGGCTGTGTTTTTACTGTGGTGATTCCACTCATGCTATCTCTGATTGTCCTAAGCGCACTAAGCGGTTCGCTGGGTCTGCCACCATTGGTACGGTACAGTCGAAATTTCTTTTGTCCGTTACTTTGATCTGCTCTTTGTCATCCTATTCTGTCATGGCATTTGTGGATTCAGGCGCTGCCCTGAATTTGATGGACTTGGAGTATGCTAGGCGCTGTGGGTTTTTCTTGGAGCCCTTGCAGTATCCTATTCCATTGAGAGGAATTGATGCTACACCTTTGGCCAAGAATAAGTGTCAGTACTGGACCCAGCTGACCATGTGCATGGCTCCTGCGCATCAGGAGGATATTCGCTTTTTGGTGTTGCATAATCTGCATGATGTGGTCGTGTTGGGGTTGCCATGGCTACAAGTCCATAACCCAGTATTGGATTGGAAATCAATGTCTGTGTCCAGCTGGGGTTGTCAGGGGGTACATGGTGATGTTCCATTTCTGTCTATCTCATCATCTACCCCTTCTGAGGTCCCAGAGTTCTTGTCGGATTACCGGGATGTATTTGATGAGCCCAAGTCCAGTGCTCTACCTCCGCATAGGGATTGTGATTGTGCTATCGATTTGATTCCTGGTAGTAAGTTTCCTAAAGGTCGACTGTTTAATTTGTCTGTGCCTGAGCACGCCGCTATGCGGAGTTACGTAAAGGAATCCTTGGAGAAGGGTCATATTCGCCCGTCGTCGTCGCCATTGGGAGCAGGGTTCTTTTTTGTGGCCAAGAAGGATGGTTCGCTGAGACCTTGTATTGATTACCGCCTTCTAAATAAAATCACGGTCAAATTTCAGTACCCCTTGCCGCTGCTGTCTGATTTGTTTGCTCGGATTAAGGGGGCTAGTTGGTTCACCAAGATAGATCTTCGTGGTGCGTATAATCTTGTGCGCATTAAACAGGGCGATGAATGGAAAACAGCATTTAATACGCCCGAGGGCCATTTTGAGTACCTGGTTATGCCATTCGGGCTTTCTAATGCTCCATCAGTGTTTCAGTCCTTCATGCATGACATCTTCCGAGAGTACCTGGATAAATTCCTGATTGTATACTTGGATGATATTTTGGTCTTCTCGGATGATTGGGAGTCTCACGTGAAGCAGGTCAGAATGGTGTTCCAGGTCCTGCGTGCAAATTCTTTGTTTGTGAAGGGGTCAAAGTGTCTCTTTGGTGTTCAGAAGGTTTCATTTTTGGGTTTCATTTTTTCCCCTTCTACTATCGAGATGGACCCTGTTAAAGTTCAGGCCATTTATGACTGGACTCAACCGACTTCTCTGAAGAGTCTGCAAAAGTTCCTGGGCTTTGCTAATTTTTATCGTCGCTTCATCAATAATTTTTCTAGTATTGCTAAACCGTTGACTGATTTAACCAAGAAGGGTGCTGATCGCTTCTCGAAGATGGTCCATTTGGTACCCTTGTCTAAATTGCCTTCCTCCTCTGATTTGGTGCCATTGTTCTTCCAGCATGTGGTTCGTTTACATGGCATTCCGGAGAACATCGTTTCTGACAGAGGTTCCCAGTTTGTTTCGAGGTTTTGGCGAGCCTTTTGTGCTAGGATGGGCATTCATTTGTCTTTTTCCTCGGCTTTCCATCCTCAGACAAATGGCCAGACTGAACGAACCAATCAGACCTTGGAAACATATCTGAGATGTTTTGTTTCTGCCGATCAGTGTGTCCCACACTGCACCAGCATGCCTGTGCTCCCGCATGACCACTGCGCCACCAATACTTCCCAGTTGTCACGGTTAGGAAATCGCTCCCCTGGCTTGCTGCAAACCCCTTCTTGATCATCCACTAAGCTGGATATATTGCATCAATTTGAAAAATTCCAAAAACGGTGCCAATATTCTCTCGGTGACCTCAAAGGCGACTATATGATAAAGGCCGGAGTTCGGCCGAAACGTCAACTGTCGCTTCACCCATCACCTTAAATAAAATTCATTCACTTGAAAGCATACCTTTCTACTGAGTGCAGTGATTCCATATTTGATTTGGACTTTACGGAACATTGGGTTCCCTTTCACTGGCACCTTTTCCTCTGCTTAGTCGAGTGCTAACCATCTATACTATAATTTTATAAAAATAGAATATTCAAATGGAAAAAATAGAATTATTCTTACCGTTAATTCGGTTTCTAGGAACCTTCCACGACGGCATATGGAGGTTGTCTCTTTGCCCTAATGGGGAACAGGAAACACAGAGAGGTTTAAAAGGACCTCCCACCTTCCACCTGCCAGTGACTTACAACTGAAACCATAGCACCGGTTTACCTTCTGAATCCCAGAACTAGTCCAGGAATATGTATCGGGTGGGAAATTAGTGCCGTCGTGGAAGGTTCCTAGAAACCGAATTAACGGTAAGAATAATTCTATTTTCTCTAGTCACCTTCCACGACGGCATATGGAGGAATACCAACTAATTTGGCACTAGGGAGGGACAACGGCCTGCAGAACTTTACGGCCGAAGACTAAGTCCTTATTGGACAATACATCTAATCTGTAATGTTTAGAGAAAGTATGAAGTGAAGACCACGTTGCTGCCCTGCAGATCTGCTCTGGGGATGCACCTGCTCTTTCTGCCCAGGAGACTGACGTAGATCTTGTTGAATGGGCCTTGATCCCTACTGGAGGTATTTTGTTTTGAGCAAGGTAGGCTTCCGTTATAGCCTTTTTGATCCATGTAGCAATGGTACTTTTAGCTACTTTTTTACCCTTATTTTGCCCAGAGGGATGGACAAAGAGGTTATGATCGATTCTGAAAGCACGGGTCTGATCTAAGTATTGCAGCACAATACGTCGGACGTCCAGAGTGTTGAATCTTCTTTCTTCCGAATTTGCAGGATTATGGCAAAAGGTTGGTAGAACAATCTCTTGGGAACGATGAAAATCAGAGACTACCTTCGGAAGAAAAGAAGGATCTAGACGAAGTACTATTGAGTCATCTCTCAGTAGAAGATACGGCTCTCTTATAGATAAGGCCTGTAGTTCACCCACTCTTCTAGCCGAAGTTATGGCTACCAAAAACACAGTTTTATAGGCAAGATTTTGAAGAGAGCAGGAGGACAAAGGTTCAAAAGGCGGGCCTGTAAGACCTTGAAGCACCACATTAAGATCCCATGGGGGAACTATTATCTGTTTTCTAGGATTCATCCTAGTTGCTGATGTTAAGAATCTTTTGATCCAGCGATGACCTGCTAGATCTTGATCAAAAAAGGAGCTAAGTGCCGAGACCTGGACTTTGAGAGTACTGGGCCTAAGACCCATTTCTAAGCCTTTTTGTAAAAAATCTAAGATGTTAGGTATATTAGGCTTGAGAGGGTCTGGAAGGTTAGGTAAACAAAAAGACGAAAACTTTTTCCATATTTTGTTGTATATGGCGTTGGTTACTGGCTTTCTCGACTTTTGGAGAGTAGCTATGACGGGGTCCGATAGACCTTTTGCTTTCAACACGTGGGCTTCAGTAACCACGCTGCTAAGTTCCATTTCTGAGGGTCTGCGTGGAGAATAGGACCCTGAGAGAGGAGATTGTTCTTTTGAGGTAATATTACCGGTCCATCCACTTGTAGTTGGATGACCAAGTTGAACCAACTTCTCTTGGGCCAAAAAGGAGCTATCAAGATAGTCGGAGTCCCTTCTGATCGTATCTTCCTTAGAACCTTTGCCAGGATTGGGATTGGCGGAAATGCGTAGGCAAGCTGGAAGTGCCAATCTTGGACTAGGGCATCCAGACCTCTGGGATTGCCTCTTGGGTTCAAGGAAAAGAAGGTTTTGACTTTTGCGTTCTGGTAAGAGGCAAAGAGGTCGACCTCTGGAAGACCCCACTTTTGAACTAGCATATTGAACGTCTGAAGATCCAGGCTCCATTCGCCAGGATGAATGTCCTGGCGACTCAGGTAATCTGCTTGAATATTTGCAGTCCCTTTTAGGTGAATTGCCATCAGGGACAGCAAGTGTTTTTCGGCCCAATAAAAAATTCGAGCGGAGATCTTTTTCAGACTGAGGATTTCTGTACTGCCCTGGTGCTTGATATGAGCCACCGTGGTCATATTGTCTGAGTAGATCTGGACATGTTGACCAGAAATCTGACGGCTTGCTGCCAACAGGGCCTCTTCCACAGCTTTGAGTTCTCTGAAATTTGACGATTTGTTGCTGATTGACTGGTTCCAAAGACCTTGGTAAGGAACATGATTTATTATGGCTCCCCAGCCCCTCCTGCTGGCATCTGTCTTGATTGTGACTAGCGGAAGCTGAATCCAACTTACACCTGTCAGGAGGTTTGTGGAATTCATCCACCATGTTAAGGATGCTTTCACTCGACCGGGTGTGTGAATCCTTTTTATTAGAGTGCCAGGACGACCATCCCATCTGTCTAGAATGTGGGTTTGAAGAATTCTCGAGTGAGCTTGAGCCCAAGCCACTGATTGTATGCAGGCTGTCATGGAGCCTAAGAGAGACATTCCCTCCCGAAGAGTAGGAAATCTCGTCTCCTTGAATCTTCTGACTTTTGCTACTAATGGTAGCCTGTGATCGTCTGGGAGAAAGGACATCTGTTTTGCTGAGTCCAGAACCACACCCAAGAACTTTCTGGTTTTTGAGGGTTGAAGCTGTGATTTCTTCATATTTGGAATCCAACCCAGAGACTTCAATATCTCCAAAGTGGTTGACACATGGGACATCAGGGTCATCTCGGTGGGGGCTACTATCAGGAGATCGTCCAGGTAGGGCACTATGCAGACACCTTGACTCCGGATAAATGACACTGCTTCTGCCATGATTTTGGAGAATACTCTTGGTGCTGAGGAAATGCCGAAGGGAAGGACTCCAAACTGATAGTGCTCCACACGATGACTCCCCTGTATCGCAAACCTGAGGTATTTTCTGTGTCTCGGGTGGATAGGGATGTGAAAATATGCATCCTTTAGGTCGATGGTTGCCATAAAGGAGTGATGTCCTATCAGAGGAATTGCAGATCTTACAGACTCCATCTTGAACTTGCGATATTTCACATGTTGGTTTAGACCCTTTAGGTTTATAATAATTCTTACATCCCCTGAGGGTTTGGGTACTAAGAACAGCCGGGAATAATGTCCTTTTCCCTGTTCCAAAAGTGGAACTGGGGAGATCACATTTGATTTCATAAGATCCCTGAGACCTAGAGTCAATAAACTGTGATCTCTTGAAGTCGGCAGGGTAGTAATTTTTAGACCCTGAGGGGGGGAAGAAATTAACTCTATTAATAGGCCCTCCTTGATGACATTGAGGACCCAGTGGGAACTGGTGATATTTTCCCACTGACCCACATATTTCGAGAGTCTCCCCCCTACCAGGTCGGAGTCATTGCTTGTCCTGTTGGGACTGTTGCTGCTGCTGCTGGGGGACAAAAATATTTTTCCCTCTACCTTTTGCGTAACTCCACCTGCCGGTTTTGCCTTTCCCTCTTTGAGGGGGCTGAGACTGTGGGGCACGAAAAAACCATTTTCTCGGTTGTTTTTGCTCCGGGAGTGCCTTTTTCTTGTCAGTAGCCTTGTCAAGAATATCGTCTAAGGCCGGACCGAAAACATAATCTCCCTTAAAGGGTATAGCACACAACTTGGCCTTTGAGGTGATATCACCGCTCCATATTTTAAGCCAGAGGGCTCTTCTAGCAGAGTTGGAGAGTACGAGAGATCTGGCAGCCACTCTAACAGATTCTAGAGAAGCGTCAGCCAGAAACCCAGAGGCTCTATGCAGGATGGGAAGTGAATCTAATAACTCACCTCTCGGGGTACCCTGAGATATATGAGACTCTAATTTCTCCAACCAGCAGGAGAGGGCCCTGGCAACACAAGTGGAAGCGACATTGGCCTTAAGGATAGACGTAGAAGTTTCCCAAGATTTCTTTAGGAGACTTTCAATCTTTCTGTCCATAGGATCCTTTAATTGTGAAGAATCCTCAAAAGGGAGTGCTGTTCTTTTGGCGACTCTAGCCACCTGCACATCAACCTTTGGAATGTCCAATTTGATTACTTCACCCTCTAGAGGAAATCTATGCTTCATTTCTGCAGGGGTAGTGAGGCGTTTCTCAGGCTGTTCCCATTCCTGATTAATCATACTAACGATGTTAGCGTGCACCGGGAACCCCACTCTCTTCTCCGATCTGAGTCCACCAAACATCTGATCCTGTACGGACTGTGGTTCATATTCCTCTTCTAGGCCCATAGTATTACGGACAGCAGATACTAAATCCTCAATATAATCTGAGGAAAAGAGGTATTTCCTGACCTCAGCTTTAGGTGATACAGGATCTTCCCAGCCCACAGATGAAGTATGGGAGAGGTCTGAATCAGAGTCCGATTCGACCACCTGAATTTTTCTCTTTTTAGCTGGGGAATGTGGTGGCGGAGGTGGAGGAGTAGTAAAAGCTGCTAACGAAGATTGCACCTCCTGTTTTACTAAGGAGCGAATTTCATCCAGCAGAGATGGTTGCTCAGCTTTTACAATCTTGTCAGTACATGGCTGGCAGAGTCTTTTGTCCCAGTTAAGAGGGAATTTAGTAGAACAGACTGGGCACTTCTTTTTAATAGCGGCTTTAGGGGCAGACTTCTCTCCCTGAAATGACAAGGGAGAGGGGAGTGAGGACATTAAACCCCCTATAGGTACTACCTCCCGGATCCTATCCCTGCAAAACACTTACTGTAGCAGGGGTAGCGCTGGGCTCCGCAGATGCAGGGCACAAGGAACCATCCATACTGGGAAAAATAGTCTTACCTCAGTGGTGGTTCAGCTGGGTTTAAGAACGCTGTCCGCACCTGCCTCCAGCAATCAACAGTTCCCCCTCCCCCTCCGGGATCCATGTGAGGGGACGCCATCAGTCCGACACGCCGGCCGGCGAACCCGGAAGAAGCGGCCTCCAGGAGAACGAAGGACCGGAAGTGACGCGTGAGACCGCCGACGTCACATCCGGAACGCCGAGCCGGCAATGGAGGGGGAGAACGCCGAGCAGCTCATGGAGGAGCCCGGCGAGGGATCCCAGGCCTGCTTTGCCCTCGTGGGGGCGCGGGAAGGCCGGGAGGGGGTCCCTGAGGCACCTGCATAGCAGGACGACGGGAGCAGCAGGGGAGGAGGCGGAGCGCGACCATCAGCTGCCCGGCTATAACAGGCAGAGCCTGCACAAAGGTACCGCAGTCGCCGGCCACAACAGCACCTGGAGACCTCTCCCTGTCCCATGGGGAACAGGAAAGACACTGGCAGGTGGGAGGTGGGAGGTCCTTTTAAACCTCTCTGTGTTTCCTGTTCCCCATTAGGGCAAAGAGACAACCTCCATATGCCGTCGTGGAAGGTGACTAGAGAAAGTATGCTTTGCAGAGAAAGTCATGGTGTAATTGGTTGCAGGGTCACTTGTGTAATCTGGCACATTTTTGCTGCTGTCACACAAACAAAGACTGGTAGGGAAAAAAGAGTCATGGTTTTGGAGCGGCGGAGGATATAACAGGTGAGAGTAGGTTATTTTTTCACATTAAATTTTTGCCAAAGGCAGGTAATGATATCAGAAAATTCTTTTAATATTATTGGACTAAACCCTTAATAGGGCATAACCCTATTTTGTTGTATAAGTTTGTGAAGAAACATCCTTTTAAGATACTATTATATATTACCGTATTTTTCGGACTACAAGACGCACTTTTTCCCCCCAAAAAAAGGGGGGAAAATGGGGGGTGCGTCTAATAGTCGCAATGCAGGCTTACCATGGCGGCAGAGGTGCGGTGGCAGAGGTGCAGCGGCAGAGGTGCGGCGGCAGAGGTGTGGCGGCAGAGGAGGCGCAGTAAGCGGGGTCCCTTTCTCCGGTGAGGTGATGCAGCAGCCCAGTATGCAGCAGAGCCGGGTGAATCCTGTTGTTATCGGTGGTGGCGGCCATTTTCCTGAGGCCGCGCGTGCGCAGATGGAGCGCTCTGCTTCCCGGGGCTTCAGGAAAATGGCCGCCGCGATCTCCATCTGCGCACGCGCGGCCTCCCACGGCCATTTTCCTGAAGCCCCGGGAAGCAGAGCGCTTCATCTGCACACGCGCGGCCTCAGGAAGATGGCCGCGCCCACCGATAACAACAGGATTCACCCGGCTCTGCTGCTTACCGGGCTGCTGCATCACCATACCGGGGAAAGGGACCCCGCTTACTGCGCCTCCTCTGCCGCTGCACCTCTGCCACTGCACCTCTGCCACCGCACCTCTGCCGCCACAGTAAGCCTGCATTGCCTGCACGGTAAGCCTGGGACCCCTCTCACGCCATACCTCTCACTGCACCTCCTGATCCCAGCACCTCCTGATCCCAGCACCTCCTGATCCCAGCACCTCCTGATCCCAGCACCTTCTCATCCCAGCACCTCCTGATCCCAGCACCTCTTCATCCCAGCACCTCCTCATCCCAGGACCTCCTCATCCCAGCACCTCCTGATCTCAGCACCTCCTGATCCCAGCACCTTCTCATCCCAGCACCTCCTCATCCCAGCACCTCCTCATCCCAGCACCTCCTGATCCCAGCACCTTCTCATCCCAGCACCTCCTCATCTCAGCATCACCCCACCTCTGCCGACACCTTGCCTCCTGTGACCCTGCTCTGCCACTGCCAGCCCTCAGGTAAGATACTGTAAATTCGGACAATAAGACGGACCCCCATCTTATAAAAAAATCTTTTTTTCTGCAATTTTCACCCCAAATTTGGGGTGCGTCTTATGGTCCGGTGCGTCTTATAGTCCGAAAAATACGGTATATATACTATTATACTATTGCATACACTTATATTTGCTTAGGTTGTCAGTACATTCACATGGAAATCTTCTGTTAAAGAAATAAATAGAAAAAGTGTTGTAATTTGTGGTCAAGAAAATAGCAAACACAGTTTGCTGTAATAAAATCCCAAAACCCTTTGAGCTGTTATAAAGCTATTTTCCTTTCCATGAATTTAATGTATCAATAAAAAGGTTTTCAAATAATTCTGAAGGAACATAAAATAAACCCATCAGAAAGTCAAAAACAAAATAAATAAAACAAAGGCCCTGTTATGTGTAACTGACAGATAAAGCCAAAGGCAGCTTTGTTGTGGCCAGAAAAAAAGGGAACATTACTTTAGGCTTAAAATCGTTCTATTTACACCTTAATCTTTTCATGTAGATAGAAATAATCAGATTTACAAAGCAAATCCCCAAATCCAGTAGAAGTCAGCACAAAAATAGAAATATGCCCTTCTTATTAATACATGAAAAATCAAACGTTACATTTTTGTCTGTCATATTTTATTTCACATTTCTCAATTTTCAACGTAATAATTTGATGCTTAATAAATGTAACCTCTTCACGCCTGTGAAATTTTTCACTTTTGTGGTTTTTTTTTTCCCCTCTTTTTCTTCCAAAAGCCATAACTTTTTTTATTTTTCTGTCAACATACAGTAGCTGTATCAGGACTTGTTTTCTGTTGGACGAGTTATAACTTTGAATGACACGATTGATTTTACCTCATCACGTACTGAATAATGGGAGCAAAATTTCAAGTGCGGTTAAATGGTGAGAAATAAGCAATTTTTGCCATTGTTTTGGGGTTTTTGTTTTTAGAGAGTTCATTTGAAAATGTTCTGGAATCTTGATTCTCTAGGTGAGTATGATTACGGTGATACCAAACTTGCATCTGTTTTTTTAAATTAATTTAAGTGGTGGTCGTGGAACAAATTATAGATGTTTGTAAAATAAAAAAAAAATGTTGCTTTGTGTCACCCAGAGCATTTTTCTTTTCTGCCAATGGAAATGTGTCGTGCTTTTGTGTGGTAAGCTAATGTTTTCCTTAATACCATTTTGGGGTAAATACACCATTTTGATTGCTTTTTGTTGCATTTTTTAGGGAGATGTGGTGACTAGAGATGAGCGAATATGTTTGGATCCCTCCTTATTCTGCAAGCTATAGCGCTCACCAAATAGGGAACCCGGATACCTGGTGCGCTCCTGCTGATCAGCTGTCCGGCACCGCAGCTGCATGTGTCACGGCTATTTCACAATCACAACACATGCATGGAGAACCTGTTTGTTGGTCACACAGCCGCGACACATGCAGTGCTGCGCCGGACATTTGATCAGCAGGAGCGCTGCAGGTATCCGGGTTCCCTCTGCAGCTTATTCGGTAAGCGCCATAGCTTGCCGAATAAAGAGGGAGTCAAACATATTCGCTCATCTCTAGTAGTGACAAAAAAACCCAGCTATTTAGATTTTTTTTCTTGATACTGCATTTACCAATTGGATAAATTTTATATTTTCATAAATCAGACTATTGCAAATGCAGCAATACCAAATATGTTTAATTTCTTTATTTAGGGGTGGAGTTGGGGTGATTCAAATGTTCATTTTTTTATATCTTGAATAACTTTTTTTGCTTAATTTGTTTCTAGTCTCCTTAAGGGACTTAAGCTTTCAATCATCTCATTGCTTATATACTGCAATACCATAGTATTACAATTAACTATATATAGTACTGCACATATACAGTATATACTATATATTACATTTCTCCATTAGAGGAGGTCCAAGATAGCAGTGACAGCAGCCATCCGCAGCCCCCAGCCTTCATAGTAAACCATCAGTGTTCTGCAATAGCGACATGGGGTGGGGGTGAGGGTGATGGGAGCCGGAGTGCGAGTACCTGCTGCATCATTTAAAGGGAAACTATGAACATATTTTCCCAATATAAAGTATAGCCACCACCTTTAAGGCTTCTTTTACAGTACTCTGCGTAAGTTCCCAAACCCCTTTGCATAGTTAAAAAAAAAAATGAATGAATGAATGAATAAATGAATGGATCCATCGGGAGTTTCATCTGTCATGCCACTCAGAGATTTAGCTGTAAACCCCGATGTAAGTGCTCAGCGTAGAGCGCTGGATAAATGTGATCATAAATGTTATGTTTAATGTTCCCAATAAAAAATTCAACTCAATCCACAAAAAAGCAAGCCCCACTCAGGTCTGTCATCTGTTAACGGAAATATAGGGGCTTCCACGTTACTGGTAGCACAAAATCTCTGGAAAAGCGAAAGGACTCCTCGCCCCCCAAAGAAATTCAGCAAATTCTCCGCTCCCAAATCCAAATGCCCTCCCTCCCTTCTGAGCCCCAATGTGCCTAAACCACATTTAGCGCCCACATGTTTGGCATTTTTGTAATGATGAGATCCCGCCTAATTTACAGGTGCGTGTCTCCAGAAGCATGAGTTTCTACATTCAGCAGAAATCGTGGGGCACATTTTGGTTAAATTTTTACCATTTTCCCAGTATGAAAATGTAAAATTTGGAGCTAACACACAATTTTGGTGGTAAAAATGTAAATTATTTTGTCTTCACTGCCCAATTCTGTGACACATCTGTGGTGTTAATGTAATCACTGCATCCCTAGATGAATCATTGAGAGGTTTAGTTTGTAAAATGGGGTCACTTATGGGGGGTTCTGCTGTTCTGGCACCTCAGGGGCTCTGCTATGTAATATGGCACCCTCAAACCAGTGCAGCAAAATCTGCACTGTAATATGGCGCTACTTCCCTTCTGAGCTTTGCACTGTGCCTCAAAAGTAGTTCTCGACCACACATGGGGTATCGTCAACTCAGGAGAAATTGCAAAACAATTTTTGAGGTCATTTTCTCCTGTTACCATTGAGAAAATACAAAAGTTGGACCTAAAAAAGATTTATGCGAGGAAAATGTTATTTTTTTTTATTTTCAAGGCTCTACATTAGAAACTTCTGTGAAACACTTGGGAGTTCAAGGTGTTCAATACACATCTAGATAAGTTAAAATAAAATAAGTTATAAAAATTATAAGTTTGAAAATTGCGAAATTTTCAAAATTTTTGCGAAATTTCCATTTGTTTTGACACATAAACGCATGTCATATTAAAGAAATGTAACCACTATCATGAAGTACAATATGTCTCGTGAAAACAGTCTCAGAAACAGTGGGATCCATTGAAATGTTCCAGAGTTATGACCTCATAAAGTGACACTGGTCAGAAATGTAAAAATTGGCCTGGTCAGGAAGATGAGAACAGGCTTCGGGATGAAGGGGTTAAAAACTGAAAGGGATTCATAGAGGCTTATGGAATCCCAATCTGCTTGCAAGGATCTCTTAACCCAGAAATTCTGACCTGATTTTTTACTAGAAAGTCGGATCCTTTAGGGTGGCACTAGGGGCACTTATCAGCATTTTTGATAAGTGTTATTTAGAAAAATTACTAGCGATGAGCGAATATACTCGTTTCTCGAGCATGCTCGGGGGTCCTCCGAGTATTTTTTAGTGCTCGGAGTTTTAGTTTTTCTTGCTGCAGCTGAATGATTTACATCTGATAGCCAGCATAAGGACATGTGGGGATTCCGTAGCAACCAGGCAACCCCCACATGTACTTATGCTGGCTAACAGATGTAAATCATTCAGCTGCAGCAAGAAAAACTAAATCTCCGAGCACTAAAAAATACTTCGAGGACACACGAGCGTGCTCGGGAAATCTCGAGTAACGAGTATATTCGCTCATCACTAAAAATTACCTATCTTATCTAGGCTGTCATCTGTTTTGTTAAATAAAAAGGACACCCATAGACCAATGATACATATTACTTGAGATTCCTTGCTGTCCCAATTGGCATACTAAAAAAGATGAGACAAGAGGAACAAATATTTGTAGCTTATAGTTGCTATGAAAACAACTGAATGCTATAAAGTGTGTGCATCCCAATGCTTGCGGGTCACATAGAAAGACTTCACGAGATGCACGTAATGCACTTCTGCAAAAAAGGGAAGGAACATTAATGACCTATAGAGAGCAGAAAGACTGAATGACACAAAAAAAGAAAGGAAGAAAGAGAGGCAGGTAAGAAAATATAAGGCTCCATCAAGCACTGATTTCTGTCTGCTCAAGGAAATGTTGTATTCATTTCAGTTTTAAAAATCATTGGAAATAGAAACTGCATTCTCAAATTAGATCATCCATCCTCATCAAGGCATTGATCTTATGTATCTTCTGTTGGGAGCAAGTGAAGGTGAATCTCTGTATAGGAATAAATAGATGGGCAATGAACATATCACCCCACAGGAGGACAGCACAAGAGGGAGGTTATGGTGGCTTTGCTAGATGGTGAACCCACCACCCAACCGGCCACCTTCTCCACTCCTCAATGGCACCTGATAGCACAGGCAGATGGTGCAGGACTGAAGTCAGATCCAGGACTGTAGAACAATAAAGATAACCGTACAGGGAAGCTGGCTTTCTGACAGTTATCTCAACTTCAGACAAACGTTGAAACCAGGAGTTTCTTTGCCACAGGCATGTACGTAAATGTGCAAAGCCTTTAACTAATGGTCTTTAAGAGATTTATCCATTTTTTATGTTTCTTTAGATGTACAATATAAAAATGCTCCACTTCCTCAATATCATTGATTATGAATGAGTTTTAATATTTACAGGTGTTACAAATGAATTATCATCATAGAAAGACCAACTGTAAACTGTATGAAAAGTAAAATAGGAAAATATATTGTATACATGCAACCCTGATGAAAAAAGTTCAGGATGTTTGTATATGCCATAGAACACTATTTACTTTCCATCAAAATCTTTGTTAAATATTGTTTCATCTTAATAGTTAATTTGCCTAAAATACTATTTTCATGATTGCCTTGCCCAGGCGTGTACTACGGAGGACGTAGAATGAACTTCAATCCAATATTGCGGCCAGCATGCAGCCAGCGGGTAAGGAAAGGGTGAATCAAACACCTGAAAACTCCGCCCATATGACTGAAAACCGATCCCGCCAAATTCAGGTGACAGGTTCCCTTTAATGACCTGGCCATTTTTTTGCAATTCTGACCAGTGTCTCTTTATGAGGTAATAACTCTGGAACATTTCAATGGATCCCACTGTTTCTGAGACTGTTTTCACGAGACATATTGTACTTCATGATAGTGGTTACATTTCTTTAATATGACATGCGTTTATGTGTCAAAACAAATGGAAATTTCGCAAAAATTTTGAAAATTTCGCAATTTTCAAACTTATAATTTTTATAACTTATTTTATTTTAACTTATCTAGATGTGTATTGAACACCTTGAACTCCCAAGTGTTTCACAGAAGTTTCTAACGTAGAGCCTTGAAAATAAAAAAAAATAACATTTTCCTCGCATAAATCTTTTCCTAGCGATTCTGAGATTGTTTTTTTGTGACATATTGGGCTTCATGTTAGTGGTAAATTTAGGTAGACAATTTTTGTGTTTAATTGTGAAAAAAATCGGAAATTTGGTGAAAATTTTTAAAATTGCGCAAATTTATATTCTGTGAAACCAGAGAGTTATGTGACACAAAATAGTTAATAAATAACATTTCCCATATGTTACTTTACATCAGCACAATTTTATGAAAACATTTTTTTGTTAGGAAGTTATAAGGGTTCAAAGTTTATCAGCAATTTCTCATTTTCCCAGCAAAATTTACAAAACCATTTTTTAAGTGCCCACATCACATTTGAAGTCCCTTTGAGGGGCCTACATGACAGAAAACACCCCAAAGTGACATCATTCCAAAAACTACACCCCTCAAGCTACTCAAAACTACATTCAAGAAGATTATTAACCCTTCAGGTGCTTCACAGTAACGTGGAAGGTAAAAAATGGACATTTTCATAATTCCAACAAAAATGTTATTTTAGCCTCAATTTTTTCATTTTCACATGGGCAACAGAAAATAGATCCTCAAATTTGTTGGGCATTTTCTCCTCAGTACACTGATACCTTATATATGGTCATAAACCACTGTTTGAGTGCATGGCAGGGCTTGGAAGGGAAGGAGCAACATTTGACTTTTTTAATGGAAAATTAGCTCCAATCGTTATCGGACACCATGTCGCGTATGAAAAGTATGCAGTGTATGTCAGGTTGGTGTGTGGTGTGGTGTAGTGTATGTCAGGTTGGTGTGTGTAGTGTAGTATATGTCAGCTTGGTTTACTACACCACACACATCAAGCTGTCATACCCTACACCACACCACACACCAACCTAACATACACTACATCAGGTTGGTGTGTGGGTGTAGTGTATGTCAGGTTGGTGTGTGGTGTAGAATACACCACACACACACAATCCTGACATACACCACATACCAACCTGACATACAGTACTTCTCGTTGGTGTGTGGTGTAGTGTACGTCAGGTTGGTTTGCGGTGTGGTATAGTATAGTGTATGTCAGGTTGTGTTGTGTATTATACACCACACACACAACAACCTGATGTACACTACAACACACACACCAACCAGACGTACACTATACCACACCACACACCAACCTGACATACTTTATGTCAGGTTGGTGTGTGTGGTGTAGTGTACGTGTGGTGTAGTACACATCAGGGTGGTGTACGTGCGGTGTATACTACACCACACGTACACCAACCTGATGTGTACTACACCACATGTACACTACACCGCACCAACCTGAAGTAGTACACTACGCCACATACACTATCCTGACTACATGACACCACACACCAACCTGACACTACGTCAGTCTGGTGTGTGTGGTGTAGTGTATGTCAGGTTTGTGCGCGGTGTAGTATGCACCACACACACACACACACACACCATCCTGACATACACCACACATCAACCTGGCATACACTACGTCAGGTTGGTGTGTGGTGTGATATAGTGTAGTGTATGCTAGGTTGATATGTGTGGTGTAGTACACACCACACACACAACAACCTGACGTATGCTACAACACACACACCAACTTGACGTACACTATACCACACCACACATCAACCTGACTACTGTATGTCAGGTTGGTGTGTGTGGTGTAGTGTACGTGTGGTGTAGTACACTGTTGTGAATTCTGTGGCTGAATTCACTTCTGTGGTCACAAGTGGTACTGCAGCTTCTGAGCTTCCTCCCTCAGGTGTTCTGGTGAGCTCGTTAACTGCTTCATTACTTAACTCCGCCTGATGCTGCTATCCTTGATCCTTGTCAATGTTTCAGTGTTGGATCTGAGCTTCTCCTGATTGTTCCTGTGACCTGCTGCTCTGTATAGCTAAGTGCTTTTTGCTTTTTTGTTGCTTTTTTTCTGTCCAGCTTGTCTTTTGTTTTGCTGGAAGCTCTGAGACGCAAAGGGTGTACCGCCGTGCCGTTAGTTCGGCACGGTGGGTTTTTTTTTGCCCCCTTTGCGTGGTTTTGCTTTAGGGTTTTTTGTAGACTGCAAAGTTCGCTTTACTGTCCTCGCTCTGTCCTAGAATATCGGGCCCCACTTTGCTGAATCTATTTCATCCCTACGTTTTGTCTTTTCATCTTACTCACAGTCATTACATGTGGGGGGCTGCCTTTTCCTTTGGGGAATTTCTCTGGGGCAAGTCAGGCCTATTTTTCTATCTTCAGGCTAGCTAGTTTCTTAGGCTGTGCCGAGTTGCCTAGGTAGTTGTTAGGCGCAATCCACAGCCGCTTTTAGTTGTGTTTAGGATAGGATCAGGTGTGCAGTCTACAGAGTTTCCACGTCTCAGAGCTCGTTCTTGTATTTTTGGGTATTTGTCAGATCACTGTGTGCGCTCTGATCGCTAAGCACACTGTGTTTCTGGATTGCCTTCATAACACCTGTCATTAGCAAACATAACAGTACAAGGAGCCTAACTAATGATTCTCAATAGAGGGAAAGAAAAAGTTCTGACATCATTTTTTTTTTTTTCTGCTCTGTGTTCACTTTTTTTTTTTCCCCTAGACATTTGGGTGATTCTGGACACAGGTGTGGACATGGATATTCAGGGTCTGTGCTCTTCAATGGATAATCTCGTTATAAATGTACAAAAAATTCAAGATACTATTGATCAGAAATCTATGTTAGAACCAAGAATTCCTATTCCTGATTTGTTTTTTGGAGATAGAACTAAGTTTCTAAGTTTCAAAAATAATTGTAAGCTATTTCTGGCCTTGAAACCTCATTCTTCTGGTAATCCTATTCAACAGGTTTTGATTATTATTTCTTTTTTGCGCGGCGACCCTCAAGACTGGGCATTTTCTCTTGCGCCAGGAGACCCTGCATTGAGTAGTGTCGATGCGTTTTTCCTGGCGCTCGGATTGCTGTACGATGAGCCTAATTCAGTGGATCAGGCTGAGAAAAATTTGCTGGCTTTGTGCCAGGGTCAGGATGATATAGAAGTATATTGTCAGAAATTTAGGAAATGGTCAGTACTCACTCAGTGGAATGAATCTGCGCTGGCAGCTTTGTTCAGAAAGGGTCTCTCTGAGGCTCTCAAGGATGTCATGGTGGGATTTCCTATGCCTGCTGGTTTGAATGAGTCTTTGTCTTTGGCCATTCAGATCGGTCGACGCTTGCGCGAGCGTAAATCTGTGCACCATTTGGCGGTACTGCCTGAGGTTAAACCTGAGCCTATGCAGTGCGATAGGACTATGACTAGAGTTGAACGGCAGGAATACAGACGTCTGAATGGTCTGTGTTTCTACTGTGGTGATTCCACTCATGCTATTTCTGATTGTCCTAAGCGCACTAAGCGGTCCGCTAGGTCTGCCGTCATTGGTACTGTACAGTCCAAATTCCTTTTGTCCATTACCTTGATATGCTCTTTGTCGTCGTTTTCTGTCATGGCGTTTGTGGATTCGGGCGCTGCCCTGAATCTGATGGATTTGGATTATGCTAAACGTTGTGGGTTTTTCTTGGAGCCTTTGCGGTGTCCTATTCCATTGAGAGGAATTGATGCTACACCTTTGGCCAAGAATAAACCTCAATACTGGGCCCAGCTGACCATGTGCATGGCTCCTGCACATCAGGAAGTTATTCGCTTTCTGGTGTTGCATAATCTGCATGATGTGGTCGTGTTGGGGTTGCCATGGCTACAAACCCATAATCCAGTATTGGATTGGAATTCCATGTCGGTATCCAGCTGGGGTTGTCAGGGGGTACATGGTGATGTTCCATTTTTGTCGATTTCGTCATCCACCCCTTCTGAGGTCCCAGAGTTCTTGTCTGATTATCAGGATGTATTTGAAGAGCCCAAGTCCGATGCTCTACCTCCGCATAGGGATTGTGATTGTGCTATCAATTTGATTCCTGGTAGTAAATTCCCTAAAGGTCGATTATTTAATTTATCCGTGCCCGAACACACCGCTATGCGCAGTTATGTGAAGGAATCCCTGGAGAAGGGACATATTCGCCCATCGTCATCACCACTGGGAGCAGGGTTCTTCTTTGTAGCCAAGAAGGATGGTTCGCTGAGACCGTGTATTGATTACCGCCTTCTTAATAAGATCACTGTTAAATTTCAGTATCCCTTGCCATTGTTATCTGACTTGTTTGCTCGGATTAAGGGGGCTAGTTGGTTCACTAAGATAGATCTTCGTGGTGCGTATAATCTGGTGAGAATCAGGCAAGGAGATGAATGGAAAACTGCATTCAATACGCCCGAGGGTCATTTTGAGTATCTAGTGATGCCGTTCGGACTTGCCAATGCTCCATCTGTGTTTCAGTCTTTTATGCATGACATCTTCCGTGAGTATCTGGATAAATTCCTGATTGTTTACTTGGATGACATTTTGATCTTCTCAGATGATTGGGAGTCTCATGTGAAGCAGGTCAGAATGGTTTTTCAGGTCCTGCGTGCTAACTCTTTGTTTGTGAAGGGATCAAAGTGTCTCTTCGGTGTGCAGAAAGTTTCATTTTTGGGGTTCATCTTTACCCCTTCTACTATCGAGATGGATCCAGTTAAGGTCCAAGCCATCCAGGATTGGATTCAGCCGACATCTCTGAAAAGTCTGCAAAAGTTCCTGGGCTTTGCTAATTTTTATCGTCGCTTCATCTGTAATTTTTCTAGCATTGCCAAACCATTGACCGATTTGACCAAGAAGGGTGCTGATTTGGTTAATTGGTCTTCTGCTGCTGTGGAAGCTTTTCAGGAGTTGAAGCGTCGTTTTTGTTCTGCCCCTGTGTTGTGTCAGCCAGATGTTTCTCTTCCGTTCCAGGTCGAGGTTGATGCTTCTGAGATTGGAGCAGGGGCGGTTTTGTCACAGAGAGGTTCTGATTGCTCAGTGATGAAACCATGTGCTTTCTTTTCCAGGAAGTTTTCGCCCGCTGAGCGTAATTATGATGTGGGCAATCGAGAGTTGCTGGCCATGAAGTGGGCATTCGAGGAGTGGCGTCATTGGCTTGAAGGAGCTAAGCATCGCGTGGTGGTATTGACTGATCATAAGAACTTGACTTATCTCGAGTCTGCCAAGCGCTTGAATCCTAGACAGGCCCGTTGGTCGTTATTTTTTGCCCGCTTCGACTTTGTGATTTCGTACCTTCCGGGCTCTAAAAATGTGAAGGCGGATGCTCTGTCTAGGAGTTTTGTGCCCAACTCTCCGGGTTTATCTGAGCCAGCGGGTATCCTCAAGGAAGGAGTCATTGTGTCTGCCATCTCCCCTGATTTGCGGCGGGTGCTGCAAAAATTTCAGGCGAATAAACCTGATCGTTGTCCAGCAGAGAAACTGTTCGTCCCTGATAGGTGGACTAATAAACTTATCTCTGAACTTCATTGTTCGGTGTTGGCTGGTCATCCTGGAATCTTTGGTACCAGAGAGTTAGTGGCTAGATCCTTCTGGTGGCCATCTCTGTCACGGGATGTACGTACTTTTGTGCAGTCCTGTGGGATTTGTGCTAGGGCTAAGCCCTGCTGTTCTCGTGCCAGTGGGTTGCTTTTGCCCTTGCCGGTCCCAAAGAGGCCTTGGACACATATTTCGATGGATTTCATTTCTGACCTTCCCGTTTCTCAAAAGATGTCAGTCATTTGGGTGGTCTGTGATCGCTTTTCTAAAATGGTCCATCTGGTGCCCTTGGCTAAATTGCCTTCCTCCTCTGATTTGGTACCTTTGTTCTTTCAGCATGTGGTTCGGTTGCATGGCATTCCTGAGAATATTGTTTCTGACAGAGGTTCCCAGTTTGTTTCAAGGTTTTGGCGAGCCTTTTGTGGTAGGATGGGTATTGACCTATCCTTTTCCTCGGCTTTCCATCCTCAGACTAATGGCCAGACCGAACGAACCAATCAGACCTTGGAAACATATCTGAGATGTTTTGTTTCTGCAGACCAGGATGATTGGGTGTCCTTTTTGCCGTTGGCTGAGTTCGCCCTTAATAATCGGGCCAGCTCGGCTACCTTGGTTTCTCCATTTTTTTGCAATTCTGGGTTCCATCCTCGTTTCTCTTCAGGACAGGTTGAGTCTTCGGACTGTCCTGGTGTGGATTCTGTGGTGGATAGGTTGCAGCAGATCTGGACTCAGGTAGTGGACAATTTGATCTTGTCCCAGGAGAAAGCTCAACTTTTCGCTAATTGCAGACGCCGTGTGGGTCCCCGACTTCGTGTTGGGGATCTGGTTTGGTTATCTTCTCGTCATATTCCTATGAAGGTTTCCTCTCCTAAATTTAAACCTCGTTTTATTGGTCCGTATAGGATTTCTGAGGTTCTCAATCCTGTGTCTTTTCGTTTGACCCTCCCAGACTCCTTTTCCATACATAATGTATTCCATAGGTCGTTGTTGCGGAGATACGTGGCACCTATGGTTCCATCTGTTGAGCCTCCTGCCCCGGTTTTGGTGGAGGGGGAATTGGAGTATATTGTGGAGAAGATTTTGGATTCTCGTGTTTCTAGACGGAAATTCCAGTATCTGGTTAAATGGAAGGGTTATGCTCAGGAAGATAATTCCTGGGTTTTTGCCTCTGATGTTCATGCTTCCGATCTTGTTCGTGCCTTTCATGCGGCTCATCCTGGTCGGCCTGGGGGCTCTGGTGAGGGTTCGGTGACCCCTCCTCAAGGGGGGGGGTACTGTTGTGAATTCTGTGGCTGAATTCACTTCTGTGGTCACAAGTGGTACTGCAGCTTCTGAGCTTCCTCTCTCAGGTGTTCTGGTGAGCTCGTTAACTGCTTCATTACTTAACTCCGCCTGATGCTGCTATCCTTGCTCCTTGTCAATGTTTCAGTGTTGGATCTGAGCTTCTCCTGATTGTTCCTGTGACCTGCTGCTCTGTATAGCCAAGTGCTTTTTGCTTTTTTGTTGCTTTTTTTCTGTCCAGCTTGTCTTTTGTTTTGCTGGAAGCTCTGAGACGCAAAGGGTGTACCGCCGTGCCGTTAGTTCGGCACGGTGGGGTTTTTTTTGCCCCCTTTGCGTGGTTTTGCTTTAGGGTTTTTTGTAGACTGCAAAGTTCGCTTTACTGTCCTCGCTCTTTCCTAGAATATCGGGCCCCACTTTGCTGAATCTATTTCATCCCTACGTTTTGTCTTTTCATCTTACTCACAGTCATTATATGTGGGGGGCTGCCTTTTCCTTTGGGGAATTTCTCTGGGGCAAGTCAGGCCTATTTTTCTATCTTCAGGCTAGCTAGTTTCTTAGGCTGTGCCGAGTTGCCTAGGTAGTTGTTAGGCGCAATCCACAGCCGCTTTTAGTTGTGTTTAGGATAGGATCAGGTGTGCAGTCTACAGAGTTTCCACGTCTCAGAGCTCGTTCTTGTATTTTTGGGTATTTGTCAGATCACTGTGTGCGCTCTGATCGCTAAGCACACTGTGTTTCTGGATTGCCTTCATAACACCTGTCATTAGCAAACATAACAGTACAAGGAGCCTAACTAATGATTCTCAATAGAGGGAAAGAAAATGTTCTGACATCATTTTTTTTTTTTTCTGCTCTGTGTTCACTTTTTTTTTTTCCCCTAGACATTTGGGTGATTCTGGACACAGGTGTGGACATGGATATTCAGGGTCTGTGCTCTTCAATGGATAATCTCGTTATAAATGTACAAAAAATTCAAGATACTATTGATCAGAAATCTATGTTAGAACCAAGAATTCCTATTCCTGATTTGTTTTTTGGAGATAGAACTAAGTTTCTAAGTTTCAAAAATAATTGTAAGCTATTTCTGGCCTTGAAACCTCATTCTTCTGGTAATCCTATTCAACAGGTTTTGATTATTATTTCTTTTTTGCGCGGCGACCCTCAAGACTGGGCATTTTCTCTTGCGCCAGGAGACCCTGCATTGAGTAGTGTCGATGCGTTTTTCCTGGCGCTCGGATTGCTGTACGATGAGCCTAATTCAGTGGATCAGGCTGAGAAAAATTTGCTGGCTTTGTGCCAGGGTCAGGATGATATAGAAGTATATTGTCAGAAATTTAGGAAATGGTCAGTACTCACTCAGTGGAATGAATCTGCGCTGGCAGCTTTGTTCAGAAAGGGTCTCTCTGAGGCTCTCAAGGATGTCATGGTGGGATTTCCTATGCCTGCTGGTTTGAATGAGTCTTTGTCTTTGGCCATTCAGATCGGTCGACGCTTGCGCGAGCGTAAATCTGTGCACCATTTGGCGGTACTGCCTGAGGTTAAACCTGAGCCTATGCAGTGCGATAGGACTATGACTAGAGTTGAACGGCAGGAATACAGACGTCTGAATGGTCTGTGTTTCTACTGTGGTGATTCCACTCATGCTATTTCTGATTGTCCTAAGCGCACTAAGCGATCCGCTAGGTCTGCCGTCATTGGTACTGTACAGTCCAAATTCCTTTTGTCCATTACCTTGATATGCTCTTTGTCGTCGTTTTCTGTCATGGCGTTTGTGGATTCGGGCGCTGCCCTGAATCTGATGGATTTGGATTATGCTAAACGTTGTGGGTTTTTCTTGGAGCCTTTGCGGTGTCCTATTCCATTGAGAGGAATTGATGCTACACCTTTGGCCAAGAATAAACCTCAATACTGGGCCCAGCTGACCATGTGCATGGCTCCTGCACATCAGGAAGTTATTCGCTTTCTGGTGTTGCATAATCTGCATGATGTGGTCGTGTTGGGGTTGCCATGGCTACAAACCCATAATCCAGTATTGGATTGGAATTCCATGTCGGTATCCAGCTGGGGTTGTCAGGGGGTACATGGTGATGTTCCATTTTTGTCGATTTCGTCATCCACCCCTTCTGAGGTCCCAGAGTTCTTGTCTGATTATCAGGATGTATTTGAAGAGCCCAAGTCCGATGCTCTACCTCCGCATAGGGATTGTGATTGTGCTATCAATTTGATTCCTGGTAGTAAATTCCCTAAAGGTCGATTATTTAATTTATCCGTGCCCGAACACACCGCTATGCGCAGTTATGTGAAGGAATCCCTGGAGAAGGGACATATTCGCCCATCGTCATCACCACTGGGAGCAGGGTTCTTCTTTGTAGCCAAGAAGGATGGTTCGCTGAGACCGTGTATTGATTACCGCCTTCTTAATAAGATCACTGTTAAATTTCAGTATCCCTTGCCATTGTTATCTGACTTGTTTGCTCGGATTAAGGGGGCTAGTTGGTTCACTAAGATAGATCTTCGTGGTGCGTATAATCTGGTGAGAATCAGGCAAGGAGATGAATGGAAAACTGCATTCAATACGCCCGAGGGTCATTTTGAGTATCTAGTGATGCCGTTCGGACTTGCCAATGCTCCATCTGTGTTTCAGTCTTTTATGCATGACATCTTCCGTGAGTATCTGGATAAATTCCTGATTGTTTACTTGGATGACATTTTGATCTTCTCAGATGATTGGGAGTCTCATGTGAAGCAGGTCAGAATGGTTTTTCAGGTCCTGCGTGCTAACTCTTTGTTTGTGAAGGGATCAAAGTGTCTCTTCGGTGTGCAGAAAGTTTCATTTTTGGGGTTCATCTTTACCCCTTCTACTATCGAGATGGATCCAGTTAAGGTCCAAGCCATCCAGGATTGGATTCAGCCGACATCTCTGAAAAGTCTGCAAAAGTTCCTGGGCTTTGCTAATTTTTATCGTCGCTTCATCTGTAATTTTTCTAGCATTGCCAAACCATTGACCGATTTGACCAAGAAGGGTGCTGATTTGGTTAATTGGTCTTCTGCTGCTGTGGAAGCTTTTCAGGAGTTGAAGCGTCGTTTTTGTTCTGCCCCTGTGTTGTGTCAGCCAGATGTTTCTCTTCCGTTCCAGGTCGAGGTTGATGCTTCTGAGATTGGAGCAGGGGCGGTTTTGTCACAGAGAGGTTCTGATTGCTCAGTGATGAAACCATGTGCTTTCTTTTCCAGGAAGTTTTCGCCCGCTGAGCGTAATTATGATGTGGGCAATCGAGAGTTGCTGGCCATGAAGTGGGCATTCGAGGAGTGGCGTCATTGGCTTGAAGGAGCTAAGCATCGCGTGGTGGTATTGACTGATCATAAGAACTTGACTTATCTCGAGTCTGCCAAGCGCTTGAATCCTAGACAGGCCCGTTGGTCGTTATTTTTTGCCCGCTTCGACTTTGTGATTTCGTACCTTCCGGGCTCTAAAAATGTGAAGGCGGATGCTCTGTCTAGGAGTTTTGTGCCCAACTCTCCGGGTTTATCTGAGCCAGCGGGTATCCTCAAGGAAGGAGTCATTGTGTCTGCCATCTCCCCTGATTTGCGGCGGGTGCTGCAAAAATTTCAGGCGAATAAACCTGATCGTTGTCCAGCAGAGAAACTGTTCGTCCCTGATAGGTGGACTAATAAACTTATCTCTGAACTTCATTGTTCGGTGTTGGCTGGTCATCCTGGAATCTTTGGTACCAGAGAGTTAGTGGCTAGATCCTTCTGGTGGCCATCTCTGTCACGGGATGTACGTACTTTTGTGCAGTCCTGTGGGATTTGTGCTAGGGCTAAGCCCTGCTGTTCTCGTGCCAGTGGGTTGCTTTTGCCCTTGCCGGTCCCAAAGAGGCCTTGGACACATATTTCGATGGATTTCATTTCTGACCTTCCCGTTTCTCAAAAGATGTCAGTCATTTGGGTGGTCTGTGATCGCTTTTCTAAAATGGTCCATCTGGTGCCCTTGGCTAAATTGCCTTCCTCCTCTGATTTGGTACCTTTGTTCTTTCAGCATGTGGTTCGGTTGCATGGCATTCCTGAGAATATTGTTTCTGACAGAGGTTCCCAGTTTGTTTCAAGGTTTTGGTGAGCCTTTTGTGGTAGGATGGGTATTGACCTATCCTTTTCCTCGGTTTTCCATCCTCAGACAAATGGCCAGACCGAACGAACCAATCAGACCTTGGAAACATATCTGAGATGTTTTGTTTCTGCAGACCAGGATGATTGGGTGTCCTTTTTGCCGTTGGCTGAGTTCGCCCTTAATAATCGGGCCAGCTCGGCTACCTTGGTTTCTCCATTTTTTTGCAATTCTGGGTTCCATCCTCGTTTCTCTTCAGGACAGGTTGAGTCTTCGGACTGTCCTGGTGTGGATTCTGTGGTGGATAGGTTGCAGCAGATCTGGACTCAGGTAGTGGACAATTTGATCTTGTCCCAGGAGAAAGCTCAACTTTTCGCTAATCGCAGACGCCGTGTGGGTCCCCGACTTCGTGTTGGGGATCTGGTTTGGTTATCTTCTCGTCATATTCCTATGAAGGTTTCCTCTCCTAAATTTAAACCTCGTTTTATTGGTCCGTATAGGATTTCTGAGGTTCTCAATCCTGTGTCTTTTCGTTTGACCCTCCCAGACTCCTTTTCCATACATAATGTATTCCATAGGTCGTTGTTGCGGAGATACGTGGCACCTATGGTTCCATCTGTTGAGCCTCCTGCCCCGGTTTTGGTGGAGGGGGAATTGGAGTATATTGTGGAGAAGATTTTGTATTCTCGTGTTTCTAGACGGAAACTCCAGTATCTGGTTAAATGGAAGGGTTATGCTCAGGAAGATAATTCCTGGGTTTTTGCCTCTGATGTTCATGCTTCCGATCTTGTTCGTGCCTTTCATGCGGCTCATCCTGGTCGGCCTGGGGGCTCTGGTGAGGGTTCGGTGACCCCTCCTCAAGATGGGGGTACTGTTGTGAATTCTGTGGCTGAATTCACTTCTGTGGTCACAAGTGGTACTGCAGCTTCTGAGCTTCCTCTCTCAGGTGTTCTGGTGAGCTCGTTAACTGCTTCATTACTTAACTCCGCCTGATGCTGCTATCCTTGCTCCTTGTCAATGTTTCAGTGTTGGATCTGAGCTTCTCCTGATTGTTCCTGTGACCTGCTGCTCTGTATAGCTAAGTGCTTTTTGCTTTTTTGTTGCTTTTTTTCTGTCCAGCTTGTCTTTTGTTTTGCTGGAAGCTCTGAGACGCAAAGGGTGTACCGCCGTGCCGTTAGTTCGGCACGGTGGGTTTTTTTTTGCCCCCTTTGCGTGGTTTTGCTTTAGGGTTTTTTGTAGACTGCAAAGTTCGCTTTACTGTCCTCGCTCTTTCCTAGAATATCGGGCCCCACTTTGCTGAATCTATTTCATCCCTACGTTTTGTCTTTTCATCTTACTCACAGTCATTATATGTGGGGGGCTGCCTTTTCCTTTGGGGAATTTCTCTGGGGCAAGTCAGGCCTATTTTTCTATCTTCAGGCTAGCTAGTTTCTTAGGCTGTGCCGAGTTGCCTAGGTAGTTGTTAGGTGCAATCCACAGCCGCTTTTAGTTGTGTTTAGGATAGGATCAGGTGTGCAGTCTACAGAGTTTCCACGTCTCAGAGCTCGTTCTTGTATTTTTGGGTATTTGTCAGATCACTGTGTGCGCTCTGATCGCTAAGCACACTGTGTTTCTGGATTGCCTTCATAACACCTGTCATTAGCAAACATAACAGTACACATCAGGTTGGTGTGTGGTGTATACTACACCACACGTACAGCAACCTGATGTGTAGTACACCACATCTACACTACACCACGCACCAACCTGACGTACACTATGCCACACACACCATCCTGACTACACAACACCACACACCAACCTGACACACTACATCAGGTGGGTGTGTGGTGTAGTGTATGTCAAGTTGATATGTGTGGTTTACTATACACCACACACACACAACAACCTGACGTACACAACACACACACCAACCTGACATACACTATACAACACCACACACCAACCTGACATCAGGGCTGCCACTAGGAATTTCAGTGCCCCATACTGGCAAAATTTTTGGGGCCCCCTTGAGACTCCACACAAGCTCCACCCCTCGAACTGTCCACAGCCCCGCCTCCACCCCTCGAACTGTCCACAGCCCCACTGCTCTCTCTTGGAAAAACTCCACTTCTCACCAATCACACATTAACAGTTCCCATCACCAGATCACACATATAACCAGCAGCCTTTGTTTTGGCCAAAAGATTGTTTAAGCCACCACCATAACACAATAGACTCATTTGGCGGGGCCCTACTCTACTCTACTCTAATCTATTAAACATTTCCTAAAATATCACAGTAAAACTTTGCACAAGAAAGTAGAAAAATGCGGCACTCACCCAGGTTGCGAAGTAAATATCTTTAATCTGTCTTTAATCCATGTACAGACAAGCGGAGACGACTAGGGTTGAGCGAAACGGGTCGTTCATTTTCAAAAGTCGCCGACTTTTGGCAAAGTCGGGTTTCATGAAACCCGATCCGACCCCTGTGCGGGGTCGGCCATGCGGTACGCGACTTTCGCGCCAAAGTCGCGTTTCAATGACGCGAAAAGCGCCATTTCTCAGCCAATGAAGGTAAACGCAGAGTGTGGGCAGCGTGATGACATAGGTCCTGGTCCCCACCATCTTAGAGAAGGGCATTGCAGTGATTGGCTTGCTGTCTGCGGCGTCACAGGGGCTATAAAGGGGAGTTCCCGCCGACCGCCATGTTACTGCTGCTGATCTGAGCTTAGGGAGAGGTTGCTGCCGCTTCGTCAGAAGCAGGGATAGCGTTAGGCAGGGTCCATTAACCACCAAACCGCTTGTGCTGTAGCGATTTCCACTGCCCAACACCACCTTCGGTGTGCAGGGACAGTGGAAGCTACATTTTTTTCTTTTTTCCCCCTCAGCGCTGTAGCTCATTGGGCTGCCCTAGAAGGCTCCCTGATAGCTGCATTGCTGTGTGTACGCCGCTGTGCAAACCAACTGCTTTTTTCAAAGCACAAATCCTCTTGTTCCTTCCTTTCTGCACAGCTATCTTTTTGGTTTGTACACACTTTTTATTTAATTTGTGCATCAGTCCACTCCTTATTGCTGCCTGCCATACCTGGCTGAGATTACTGCAGGGAGATAGTAATTGAAGGACACTCCCTGTTTTTTTTTTTTTTTTGTGGGAGATTAAGATTGACATTTCTGCTAGAGTGCCATCCCTGTCTGTGTCATCTCTCACTCAGTGGGCCATAGAAAGCCTATTTATTTTTTTGCTTGATTTGGGTTATAAAATCTACCTGAAAAAATCACTACATCAATCAGTGGGAGAAAAATATTGGCCTCAGGGCTTGTGTGCCACTCTTGACTCCTGTGTGCATCATCACTCACTCAGTGGGCCATAGAAAGCCTATTTATTTTTTTGCTTGATTTTGGTTCTAAAATCTACCTGAAAAAATCACTACATCAATCAGTGGGAGAAAAATATTGGCCTCAGGGCTTGTGTGCCACTCCTGACTCCTGTGTGCATCATCACTCACTCAGTGGGCCATAGAAAGCCCATTTTTTTTTTTTGCTTTATTTGGGTTCTAAATTCTACCTTAAAAAATCAATAAATCAATCAGTGGGAGATCAATATTGGCCTTTGGGCTTGTGTGCCAGTCCTAAGCGTGCCATCTCTCTCTCTCAGATAGTGGGCCATAGAAAGCCTATTTATTTTATTTTTTTTTTATTGGGTTTATAAATTTTCCCTGGAACAAAAAAAAAAAGTGGGAGATTAATATTGGCCTCTGGGCTTGTGTGCCAGTCCTGAGCGTGCCATCTCTCTCACAAATAGTGGGCCATAGAAAGCCTATTTATTTATTTTTTTTTGGTTTTATAAATTCTCCCTTAAAAAAAAAAGGGAGATTAATATTGGCCTTTGGGCTTGTGTGCCAGTCCTAAGCGTGCCATCTCTCTCTGTCTCTCAGATAGTGGGCCATAGAAAGCCTATTTATTATTTTTTTTATTGGGTTTATAAATTTTCCCTGGAACAAAAAAAAAAAGTGGGAGATAAATATTGGCCTCTGGGCTTGTGTGCCACTCCTGACTCCTGTGTGCGTCATCTCTCACTCAGTGGGCCATAGAAAGCCTTTTTTTGTTTTATTTGTTTTCTAAATTCTCCCTGAAAAAATCATTTTATTTTTTTTGGTTTCTAAATTCTTCCTGAAAAAATCATTTTATTCTATTTTTTTTTTTTCCTAAAGTCTCCCTGAAAAAAAAAAAAAAAAACAAATCAGTGGGAGATTAATATTGCCCTTTCTGCTTGTGTGCCAGTCTTGACTCCTGGGTGTGCCATCTCTCTCTCTCTCTCCAATTGTGGGCCATAGAAAGCCTATTATTTTTTTAGCTTGATTTGGGTTCCAAAATCTACCTGAAAAAATCACTACATCAATCAGTGGGAGATAAATATTGGCCTCTGGGCTTGTGTGCCACTCCTGACTCCTGTGTGCGTCATCTCTCACTCAGTGGGCCATAGAAAGCCTTTTTTTGTTTTATTTGTTTTCTAAATTCTCCCTGAAAAAATCATTTTATTTTATTTGGTTTCTAAATTCTTCCTGAAAAAATCATTTTATTCTATTTTTTTTTTCCTAAAGTCTGCCTGAAAAAAAACAAAAAAAACAAATCAGTGGGAGATTAATATTGCCCTTTCTGCTTGTGTGCCAGTCTTGACTCCTGGGTGTGCCATCTCTCTCTCTCTCTCTCTCCAATTGTGGGCCATAGAAAGCCTATTATTTTTCTAGCTTGATTTGGGTTCCAAAATCTACCTGAAAAAATCACTACATCAATCAGTGGGAGATAAATATTGGCCTCTGGGCTTGTGTGCCACTCCTGACTCCTGTGTGCGTCATCTCTCACTCAGTGGGCCATAGAAAGCCTTTTTTTGTTTTATTTGTTTTCTAAATTCTCCCTGAAAAAATCATTTTATTTTATTTGGTTTCTAAATTCTTCCTGAAAAAATCATTTTATTCTATTTTTTTTTTCCTAAAGTCTCCCTGAAAAAAAAAAAAAATCAAATCAGTGGGAGATTAATATTTACATTTGTGCTTCAGTGACAGTCCTGCGTGTGTGGCATCTCTCTCATTTGTTGCCACCAACAACAGAGTGTGTAACATTGTGCCTGATTTTCGTTGTGGTCTCACTCACCTGTAAAGGGGTAGCTAAATCATACTGAAGTTATAGCTCACCGTGTAATTTGTGTGACAGCAACAAATACCGTTAGTTTGTTTACGTTTTTAAAACAGTGAGGAAGTATGGTGGAAGAGGTCGTGGCCGGGGGCGTTCATTGTCAGCTGGTAATGAGGGTAGTGGTAGTGGTGGAGCATCAGCTGGTCGTGGGAAAAAAAATATTGCACCTAAGTCTGGAGCTGTGGAGCCAGGTTCGTCGTCTGGCTACACAAGGCCTCGAACGCTCCCTTTTCTGGGAGTAGGAAAACCGCTTTTAAAGCCGGAGCAGCAAGAGCAAGTTTTGGCTTATCTTGCTGACTCAGCCTCTAGCTCTTTTGCCTCCTCTCGTGAAACTGGTAAATGTCAAAGCAGCGCGTCGTTAGTGGATGTTCACGGTCAGGGACAAGTCGCTTCCTTGTCCTCTTCAGCAAAAACAACAACAGAGAAGAATGCAGCAGGCGACACAACGGGTTACTCCATGGAGCTCTTTACACATACCGTCCCTGGCTTAGAAAGTGAAGCAGTTAACAGTCCATGCCCATTACAAGTTGAATCTGACATGGAGTGCACTGATGCACAGCCACAGCCAGACTACTATGCTGGTCCTTTGACTCAGACCACAACATTGCCCTCGCAGGGTGCTGATCAAGAATCAGACCCTGATGAGACTATGTTGCCCCATCACGAACGCTATACCACCGACTGACACGGTGACACAGACGAAGTTGCACACGAGCTACAAGAAGAGGTAATAGATGACCCAGTTCTTGACCCCGATTGGCAGCCATTGGGGGAACAGGGTGCAGGCGGCAGCAGTTCTGAAGCGGAGGAGGAGGGGCCGCAGCAGGCATCAACATCGCAACAGGTTCCATCTGCCGGGCCCGTATCTTGCCCAAAACACGTGGCAAAGCTAAAACCTGTTGGAGGACAGCGTGGCCATCCGGTTAAAGCTCAGTATGCAATGCCTGAAAAGGTATCCGATGCTAGAAAGAGTGCAGTCTGGCATTTTTTTAAACAACATCCAATTGATCAGCGCAAAGTCATCTGTCAAAAATGTTCAACCACCTTAAGCAGAGGACAGAATCTGAAAAGTCTCAATACAAGTTGCATGCATAGACATTTAACCACCATGCATTTGCAAGCCTGGACTAACTACCAAACGTCCCTTAAGGCTGTAGCACCCTCGGCCAATGAAGCTAGTCAGCAACGCAACATCCCTTCCGGCAGTGTAGGGCCACCATTTTCCGCACCACCTGCAGTATCTGTGCAGGTTTCTTTGCCAGGCCAAAGCCGTCAGGGTCAGGGAATCACCAGTTTCGTAGTAGGAAACACTGCATCTAGGGCACCGGTGGCAACAATACCATCTCCCACCGTCTCTCAGTCTGCCATGTCCACCGGCACCCCCGCTAGTTCCACGATCTCCAGCTCTCCAGTCCAGCTCACCCTACATGAGACTATGGTTAGAAAAAGGAAGTACTTAGCCTCGCATCCGCGTACACAGGGTTTGAACGCACACATAGCTAGACTAATCTCGTTAGAGATGATGCCCTACCGGTTAGTTGAAAGCGAAGCTTTCAAAGCCCTGATGGACTACGCTGTACCACGCTACGAGCTGCCCAGTCGACACTTTTTTTTCCAGAAAAGCCATCCCAGCCCTCCACCAGCATGTTAAAGAGCGCATCGTCCATGCACTCAGGCAATCTGTGAGCACAAAGGTGCACCTGACAACAGATGCATGGACCAGTAGGCATGGCCAGGGACGTTACGTGTCCATCATGGCACACTGGGTAAATGTGGTGGATGCAGGGTCCACAGGGGACAGCAAGTTTGGGACAGTTGAGGCAGGCAAGGTAGTGAGTGATAACGGAAGGAATTTCATGGCTGCCATCTCCCTTTCCCAACTGAAACACATTCCTTGCCTGGCTCACACCTTAAACCTGGTGGTGCAGTGCTTCCTGAAAAGTTATCCGGGGTTATCCGACCTGCTCCTCAAAGTGCGTGGACTTTGCTCACATATCCGCCGTTCGCCCGTACACTCCAGCCGTATGCAGACCTATCAGCGTTCTTTGAACCTTTCCCAGCATCGCCTAATCATAGACGTTGCAACAAGGTGGAACTCAACACTGCACATGCTTCAGAGACTGTGTGAACAGAGGCGGGCTGTTATGTTTTTGTGGGAGGATACACATACACGGGCAGGCAGTAGGATGGCAGACATGGAGTTGTCAGGTGTGCAGTGGTCGAAGATTCAAGACATGTGTCAAGTCCTTCAGTGTTTTGAGGAATGCACACGGCTGGTTAGTGCAGACAACGCCATAATAAGCATGAGCATCCCCCTAATGCGTCTGCTGATGCAAAGTTTGACGCACATAAAGGATCAGGCGTCTGCAGCTGAGGAAGAGGAAAGCCTTGATGACAGTCAGCCATTGTCTGGCCAGGGCAGTGTACAGGACGAGGTAGCGGGCGAAGAGGAGGAGGAGGACGAGGAGGATGATGGGGATGATTATATTTTTAATGAGGACGCTTTTCCGGGGCCACTGGAAATTGGTGGCGCGGCAAGGCCGGGTTCTGGTTTTTTGAGGGACAAAAATTGTCTCTACACCCCATACCCAATTTGTAGGCCTTATGCAGCGTAGTTTCCAACAACTACTAAACGAGAGCCGGAAGATCGAAGCAATGGAGAGGAAACCTGGGGAACACCTTGGAGTGGAACACACCATCTCTCTACAGTGGAACACACCATCTCTCTACACCCCATACCCAATTTGTAGGCCTAATGCAGCGTAGTTTCCAACAACTACTAAACGAGAGGCGGAAGATCGAAGCAATGGAGAGGAAACCTGGGGAACACCTTGGAGTGTAACACACCATCTCTCTACACCCCATACCCAATTTGTAGGCCTAATGCAGCGTAGTTTCCAACAACTACTAAACGAGAGCCGGAAGATCGAAGCAATGGAGAGGAAACCTGGGGAACACCTTGGAGTGTAACACACCATCTCTCTACACCCGATGCAGGCCCCCTCTGCTGACCGGGCCCCATATGCCAGTCAGGGCAATAATGCCCTGATGGCTGTCCTGCCTGACGCACTGTATGTCAGGTTGGTGTGTGTAGTGTAGTGTATGTGTGGTGTAGTACATGTCAAGTTGGTGTACGTGTGGTGTAGTATGCACAACATATACACCAACCTGATGTGTACTATACCACATGTACACTACACCACAGCAACCTGACGTACACCACACACACCATCCTGCCTACACGACACCACACACCAACCTGATTACCATCTGCCCCGGTGATCACCCCCCTGCCCTGGTGATCACCCTCCTGCCCTAGTGACTGGCAGCAGCAGGGGGCCTTACACCAGCTGGCTGGCAGAAGCAAGGCACTGGCCGGTGGGTGATCACTGGGTTGGGGGGTGATCACTGGGGCAGGTTTTGATCACCGGGGCAGGGGGTTGATCACTGGGGTGGGGGGAGTGGAGGTCGGGGGGTGGAATCGGATGGTGGGGGGAGCAGAGGGCAGCAGAGGGAAGTGAATACTGGATGGCAGCGGCAGCAGATCACGGTTGTCAGGCATTGGCAGGGCAGGATACAGGGACCTCGCTCTTCAGCTTTCACGGATGGGATGAGGCTGAAGAGCGAGGGCAGCCATAGTTCACACCGCCCCTCCACATCTGACTGGAAGGATAGCATCACATGGATGCTAGCTCCAATCAGATCTGGGAAGGCATGACACAGAGGTCACCAGAGCGATCGTAGCCATGGGGGGGCAAACCCACCCCCGGGGTCAACTACAGGTCTTCACGTACCTACAGGTCGGGTGACATTTCAGTGACCTCAGTCACCCGACCTGCAGGAATGTGATCCCGCCATGACGCCTATGTGGCGTCACAGGTCGGGAAGGCACCATTTTTCATGACGCCTACGTGACGTTACAGGTTTGGAAGGGGTTAAATAACATCTGTGCCTATAGTAACGTTAGAATAGTTAAGACCATTACACACAATAGTACTGAATAGGTTCCCATCAGAGGTACATTACTGCTGCTCAGTTCGGCTATACAATGTCCTCCATGCTGATACTGCTCCCAAATATGCTTCATAGGGATAGCAAAGTAAGAATTCATGACGTTTCTGTATACAGTGTATGTAAGACTTCATGGCAGCTAGTCTCCACACACTAGCTCAGAGACAACTAAAAATCGAGCTTTCTAGAGAAAATTGCAGAACACAAATTATATAAATATGGCCAGAAATGGTGTTATTCATTAACTACCCACATTACAGATTATTATTCATGCTACAATTTAAAATAACAAAGGAATGGAGGGTCAAATACATAGGTAAGAAAGTAGTCACAAAATTCAAAATATGAGAGTTTGGAAAATTTGAATTAGGTCTTATCTGTCACTTTATACATTATATAGAAGTTATACATTTGGACGCCTTACAGCCATAGACTTTTCTATACTTATCTCGTTAAAATTATTGAATAGTTTACTATGTTTTGTACGTTTAAGCCCATTAACCTGTTAAAGGGAATCTGTCACCAGATTTTTGCTATTTTCTGAGAAAAACATGATGTAGAAGTTACTTGCTGGTCTGCATGCTGTCATTTTGGTACAATCACAGTATTCTCTGCTGCAATTCTATCAGTGCTCAGTAGTGATCCACTTATAACTCCACCCCCACCACAGATTGGCAGCTCTCTGTGTACACTCTACAATAACAGAAAGCTGCTAAGTAGTGGTGAGGGCAGGGTTACATAGAGCAGTTGACTAGGAGGCACGAGACACCTAGTACTGTAGTGAGAATATCCCGCTGATAAAACACTGATTTTAGTGAAACAACAGCACATAGACCAATAAGTGACACATGCTGTCATGCTGCTCTCAGATTACATAGCAAAACCTGCTGACATATTCCCTTTAAGTTAATAATATAGCAAATATTACAACTTAAAATACATTGAAAATAATCAGGACTGTTATTAAATAATCTCTATTTAGGTTATTTTACCCTAGATCAGTCATTACATACCTTCTATTCTCTTGCAGTTAATGGTGTCATAGAAACTAAGAAGTAAATCTGAATTACTGCGCTGTGCAGATTACATACATATCCTGAAGAAGTTTCCAGGGTCATGAAAGCAAAATGGTAATGCTATAGCCAGTACAGAAATGTTTGTCACACTCCTAAATTTTCTGTTATAGTTGCATAATGCTATGAGCTATGCTTTATGTCAGAAACATATAAAACGTAGGAAAAGCTATTTACACCAAACAAGTTTATGTGCATTGATTTCAATATTTTAGTATTTACTCATAGGTGATAGACTTTCAGGATGCAACACCTCAAGGTGTTGTCTAAATCTTAAAACTCTCGGGGAGCTCAACAAAGCAGTTGTAGCATCTCAATGTGCGCAGCGGTGATATCACTGCAGAGAAAAATATTTTTATATGTAAACAACACGTTATATTCAGCTTCAAATAATAATTATTCCAAGTCACAGACACTTATATGGACAGATTAAGTATAATGTGCTTCCTATAGTAAGCCTCAAAATAATACTGTCATAAGGCAATCAAATAAAACCACTGAGCAGTGACAGAAATATAGTAACATAGTAACATAGTAACATAGTAACATAGTTAGTAAGGCCGAAAAAAGACATTTGTCCATCCAGTTCAGCCTATATTCCATCATAATAAATCCCCAGATCTACGTCCTTCTACAGAACCTAATTGTATGATACAATATTGTTCTGCTCCAGGAAGACATCCAGGCCTCTCTTGAACCCCCCGACTGAGTTCGCCATCACCACCTCCTCAGGCAAGCAATTCCAGATTCTCACTGCCCTAACAGTAAAGAATCCTCTTCTATGTTGGTGGAAAAACCTTCTCTCCTCCAGACGCAAAGAATGCCCCCTTGTGCCCGTCACCTTCCTTGGTATAAACAGATCCTCAGCGAGATATTTGTATTGTCCCCTTATATACTTATACATGGTTATTAGATCGCCCCTCAGTCGTCTTTTTTCTAGACTAAATAATCCTAATTTCGCTAATCTATCTGGGTATTGTAGTTCTCCCATCCCCTTTATTAATTTTGTTGCCCTCCTTTGTACTCTCTCTAGTTCCATTATATCCTTCCTGAGCACCGGTGCCCAAAACTGGACACAGTACTCCATGTGCGGTCTAACTAGGGATTTGTACAGAGGCAGTATAATGCTCTCATCATGTGTATCCAGACCTCTTTTAATGCACCCCATGATCCTGTTTGCCTTGGCAGCTGCTGCCTGGCACTGGCTGCTCCAGGTAAGTTTATCATTAACTAGGATCCCCAAGTCCTTCTCCCTGTCAGATTTACCCAGTGGTTTCCCATTCAGTGTGTAATGGTGACATTGATTCCTTCTTCCCATGTGTATAACCTTACATTTATCATTGTTAAACCTCATCTGCCACCTTTCAGCCCAAGTTTCCAACTTATCCAGATCCATCTGTAGCAGAATACTATCTTCTCTTGTATTAACTGCTTTACATAGTTTTGTATCATCTGCAAATATCGATATTTTACTGTGTAAACCTTCTACCAGATCATTAATGAATATGTTGAAGAGAACAGGTCCCAATACCGACCCCTGCGGTACCCCACTGGTCACAGCGACCCAGTTAGAGACTATACCATTTATAACCACCCTCTGCTTTCTATCACTAAGCCAGTTACTAACCCATTTACACACATTTTCCCCCAGACCAAGCATTCTCATTTTGTGTACCAACCTCTTGTGCGGCACGGTATCAAACGCTTTGGAAAAATCGAGATATACCACGTCCAATGACTCACCGTGGTCCAGCCTATAGCTTACCTCTTCATAAAAACTGATTAGATTGGTTTGACAGGAGCGATTTCTCATAAACCCATGCTGATATGGAGTTAAACAGTTATTCTCATTGAGATAATCCAGAATAACATCCCTCAGAAACCCTTCAAATATTTTACCAACAATAGAGGTTAGACTTACTGGCCTATAATTTCCAGGTTCACTTTTAGAGCCCTTTTTGAATATTGGCACCACATTTGCTATGCGCCAATCCTGCGGAACAGACCCTGTCGCTATAGAGTCCCTAAAAATAAGAAATAATGGTTTATCTATTACATTACTTAGTTCTCTTAGTACTCGTGGGTGTATGCCATCCGGACCCCAGTTCCTTTACTTTCTTCCCCAACTCTTCAAAGTCTTTGCAGATTGTTGGTAGGTCCTTCCTTGCCGTGTCATTGGTGCCAACATGTATCAGAAGAAATGGGTGGACGTCCTTGGAGCTGAAGAGCTTTGGTATCCTATCGGTCACATCCTTGATCATCGCACCTGGAAGGCAGCATACTTCTCTTGCAGTTATGTCCGGTCTGCAGATGGCTGCTTCTGTGCCTCTCAGTAGTGAGTCTCCCACCACCACCACTCTTCGTTGCTTCTTGGCTGTACTTTTTGCTGTCACTTGTTGCTGTGTGCCCTTTTCTTTTTTGCTTGCTGGTATTGCTTCATCCTTAGGTGTGCCATCTTCATCCTCTACAAAGATTTGATATCGGTTCTTCAGTTGTGTGGTTGGTGATTTCTCTATGGTCTTCTTGCTTCTTTTGGTCACATGCTTCCACTCATCTGCTTTTGGAGGTTCTCTGACACTTTTTTCACCTTCTGTGACCAGTAGAGATGCTTCTGTTCTGTCTAGAAAGTCTTCATTCTCTTTGATGAGTTTCAAAGTTGCTATTCTTTCTTCCAGACCCCGCACCTTTTCTTCTAAAAGGGCCACTAGTCTACACTTCTGACAGGTGAAATTTAATTCTTCTTCTGGTCGATCTGTGAACATGTAGCACATGCTGCAGCTCACCATGTAGGTTGTCACATCTGCCATGTTGCTCCTAGATCCTGCTGACTTGCTGTGTGTTTTCCTTCTTGTGTAATCTACTCAGCCAAGCTCTCTTGCAATAATGTCCTACAGGCAAAAAGTTTGGTGATTCTTTCCAAGCAGCTGGTCCCGGCTGTACCCAACGATCTTCTAGCTTAGGGAGACTCTTCGCTTTCCCAGAAGGCACCTGGAATATGCAAATTAGCCTCCTCAAGCTTGAATCCCGTCTGATCCATTAGCCAAATAATACATAAAATATCTAATATGTACAAAAATAAATCAACCAGAACCTGGAGCAATCAATGGGGCTGGCGGAGACTTTTGGAAAGTTTTGGCTAATAAATAATTTCTATATAGTAAATTTAAAGTAAGCAAAATCCCTGTGCAATATTGTTGAGACGAGAGGTGAATCTCCTGGAGGCATCTTCATGGTAAAGAAAGAAAGAGTATGGCATGGCGCAAGTCGCAATACACAACAGTTCACTAATTGCAACACACACCATGTGATTTATTGCCGACTATGTGATATTTTCAAAACCAGATATATAGGATGTCCCATAAGTAAATTAAGGAAAAGAATTTGAGAGCATTCAATATTGGCCCCCAAAAGCCTCATATTCTGGTGCTCCCAAACAATTTGTTGAATAACCTGGCGGGAACGTTAACTCATTTGTTTTTTATGGCATTGAAAAAGTTAAAAAAAAACCTCCCATGAACTTTTCATTCCTCTAAATCTAAAAACAGTGTGTTAATATACTCAACTGCTGCCATCTTCTTTGGTATACAGTGCAGCTCTGCTCCTCTTCTCAGTGACGTCACCGCTGTGCAGACCCCCTGGGACACGCTGCCTTTTTTCAATAGAAGGCTATTTAGTGTCAGAACGAGCCATTTGTGTGGTGCCCTCTTTCCCATATGATACTTTTTTTAGCCACTTTACCTAACTGACTGCATACAGCACTTTATTGCACAGTTATTGCGTATTTTCTTTTATATATTCCATTAATACTGCATTAATTATTGTCTGTACATGTGCATTGCTCCTTAATTTTTACTGAATACTGCTTGACATCACTTTAGAGGTTTTGTCCATTCATATTATCTCCACTATCCACTATATTTATATGGCTTTATTGCTAATCATAACGGTCATGTGGGTTGTATCCCAGTGCCTATTTTTGACCTAGGTTCTGAATAGTGTTGAGCATTCCAATACTGCAAATATTGGGTATGGGCCGATATTCGCGGTATCGGAATTCCGATACTGAGTTCCGATACTTTTGCAATATCGGATACCAGAATCGGAAGTTCCCATAATGCTATGAGCCCATTTCATTTAATTCAGCCAATGAGGATTCCTAAGAAGTGTGGGCACATCCTGTTATGCATGTTAGTCATGTAACTACTGGCATGGCTGTGATTGGCTGCTGAAATGATGTCATGATGCACTATAAAAGACGCCGCCGCCATTTTGGGTTCACTCTGCTGTGAATTCAGTTAGGGACAGGACGCTTTGTTCTGACTGAGGGCCAGTTTGAGATAGCGATTTGCTTCATTGTGCTTTACCCAGGCTAATTTAGCAACCGCTGTGTGAGAGCCTTGTTTTTGCCTTGCAGCGCTGTTCACGGCTGTCTGCAATGTTTCTGTGTGAGTGCAGGTCATGCTGTAGTCTGTTCTGCAGCCACAGATGGTTGTAGACAGCTCAGTGTGCGTCACTGCCTCATACTGTTCCATTGTCCATTTTCAATTAGTGCTGCCTGCTGCACATTGTTCCTGATTTATCCTATTAGTGGGTTTCCATCCGTATCCTACTAAATTGTGGAAAAACACAATATAGGATTAGATAGAGGAGCTTTTTTTGGCCTTGCAGCACTGTTCACGGCTGTCTGCAAGGTCTCTGTGTGAGTTCCGCTCACATTGTAGTCTGTTCTGCAGCCACAGCTGGTTGTAGTCAGCTCAGCGTGCGTCACTGCCTCATACTGTTCCATTGTCCATTTTCAATTAGTGCTGCCTGCTGCACATTGTTCCTGATTTATCCTATTAGTGGGTTTCCATCCGTATCCTGCTAGATTGTGGAAAAACACTATACAGAAGTACATAGATGAGCTTTTTTTGGCCTTGCAGCGCCGTTCACAGCTGTCTGCAAGGTGTCTGTGTGAGTTCAGCTCACACTGTAGTCTGTTCTGCAGCCACAGCTGGTTGTAGTCAGCTCAGCGTGCGTCACTGCCTCATACTGTTGCATTGTCCTTTTTTCAATTAGTGCTGCCTGCTGCACATTTTTCCTGAATTATCCTATTAGTGGTTTTCCATCCGTATCCTGCTAGATTGTGGAAAAACACTATACAGAAGTACATAGATGAGCTTTTTTTGGCCTTGCAGCACCATTCACGGCTGTCTGCAAGGTCTCTGTGTGAGTTCAGCTCATGCTGTAGTCTGTTCTGCAGCCACAGCTGGTTGTAATCAGCTCAGCGTGTGTCACTGCCTCATACTGTTCCATTGTCCATTTTTTAATTAGTGCTGCCTGCTGCATATTTTTCCTGAATTATCCTATTAGTGGTTTTCCATCCGTATCCTGCTAGATTGTGGAAAAACACTATATAGGAGTACATAGATGAGCTTTTTTTGGCCTTGCAGCGCCATTCACGGCTGTCTGCGAGGTCTCTGTGTGAGTTCAGCTCACATTGTAGTCTGTTCTGCGAAAAAAACCAAAAAGTTAATAAAGTTCACCAAACACTCCACTTTACAGTTGTTAGGCCACATTAGCTCATATTAAAGTCTAGTCCACACTTTCTAAAATTAGTGTTTCTTATAGCTGTTAGCAGCTGTTGAGGAATAAGCACTCTAAGCCCTTAGTACTTTTCAGCCTATCTTTATCAGTCTACCAAGATGAAGAAGGCAGGGAGTAAGGCACGTGGTCGTGGGCGTGGAGTTTCTGCAAGGAGAGGACGTGGGGATACTGTGCCTGCTGCGGGCGCCAGTGACTGATCATCCCCCAGTTTTAGCAGGGAACAGTCCTTCATGCGCAGCTTTGTAGGAGCTCGCAGTACCCCACTGCTGCGGGACAAACAAATTGAAACCGTTGTCAGATGGATGGCAGCAAGGCGCATCGACTTCAATTCGATCCTGTAATTTTTACAATTTTTTTGACTTTTCCTTCTTAGTGTTGTAGTTTCAATCCTGAGTAGTGTTGTTATAATTCTAATGATATTGTCATTAGTTTAATTACTTTACAAAATCTTTAAATACGTTTCCTGAAATACAGGAGACATTAGTTTAATCTAGTAATGTAACAATTAAAATGGACTAATCAATGCAATGAAGGCACATTGAGAAACAAACTAATTGGCAATAAAAACAGCTTATCTATATCGATGTTTTCCCTATAATTGATAACTTTCCATATGGCCAGCTGCCATGCAAACAAATTACAGAGTTCGCAGCTGAGGAGGAGCAGGAAAGGACATATAACAAATCAGTGAGAATGCTACAAGGAAACTACAGTATTTCTTTCTGCAAGATTTACTTAGCAGCTTTTTGGAGCACCATTTCCAAAACACTTCAGGCAGTTTTTCAGTCTCTTGGCAACCATTTCTGTCATTTTTCATGAGAAGACACTACAATTACTGTACTTAAAAAGGAAAAAAAGCATTGTGTTGCAGTGGAACAGGGCAATTTGTATCTGTTGGAGCTGTGTGAGACAATCTAACATGGGGCTCAGCATGGCCTCAAAGCCATAATATTTGCAGAAAGTGAAGAATACATTATAGGGACAGGAAAATAGAGCTCAACGAGAATACAAGTGCACATTTGGAACTTCATTATGGAACCTATATGTATTCTTTGAATGTTCAACACCCAAAGTGCTCTTTGTCACTAAGTGACTGTGTGCAGTGGCTGCAATTGTTAAAACACACTCTGAATTACCTAACAATGGTAAGATGATTTCCTTTTCCTGCCGTCGCGCAGATATCGTGATACTTTTCAATGAATAATGTGCATTTTTAATGCTTGACACAGTGTACGGAACAAGTTCAGATTTTTGCTACCACTTTTTTTTTATTGAGTACATTTGAAATTCTTCAGATCGTTATTGGATAAGACAGTAAGACAGTCAAGGGAGCAGCAACTTTCTATAACCATAACCATAATCCAGACAGCTTGTTAATAGTGATGTGTGGTGTTAGATAAGCTATTTTATACACCGTCACAAGGATTCTGCTCCTGAGTTTTCATTTCAGGGGAGGATTTGCATTGCAGTGGAATAACATCTCGTATATACTTATACTTACTGTCTAACATGATCAAATTTCACTCCTGCTCGAATTAAAAGGGATTAAATACGGGTGCTTTTACAGGATGGGGTTGCATTGACTTTAGAAAACTCATCAAAACATCATTGGAAAAAATCCTCAAGACATGTTTACAGTAATGTGGAACAATTTTGCACTTAGCTCGCAATGCTACGAAGTTTAATTTAAATTTGTTTTACATGTTTCACCTGAAAAAATGCAAAGTGGGGCATTAAAAAGCAGCTAATCAAGTTAAAAATGTACGTTTTTTTCGAAATCATTTTGGTTGTCTTTGTTTAACCTGTTATGAAAGGCATTTCAGTACTACAATGGACATAGCGGTCAGAGCACATACAGTGATCTGACAATAGCCCAAAATCATAGAACGAGCTCTGAGACGTGGGAACTCTGCAGACCGCAATCCCTAATCCTCTCCAAACAACACTAGAGGCAGCCGTGGATTGCGCCTAACTCTGCCTATACAACTCGGCACAGCCTGAGAAACTAACTAGCCTGAAGATAGAAAATAAGCCTACCTTGCCTCAGAGAAATACCCCAAAGGAAAAGGCAGCCCCCCACATATAATGACTGTGAGTTAAGATGAAAAGACAAACGTAGAGATGAAATAGATTCAGCAAAGTGAGGCCCGACTTTCTTAACAGATCGAGGATAGAAAAGGTAACTTTGCGGTCTACACAAAACCCTAAAGAACACCTCGCAAAGGGGGCAAAAAGACCCTCCGTACCGAACTAACGGCACGGAGGTACACCCTTTGCGTCCCAGAGCTTCCAGCAACAAAATAGACAAGCTGGACAGAAAAAATAGCAAACAAATAGCAAAGAAGAACTTAGCTATGCAGAGCAGCAGGCCACAGGAATGATCCAGGGAAAAGCAAGTCCAACACTGGAACATTGACAGGAAGCCAGGATCAAAGCATTAGGTGGAGTTAAGTAGAGAAGCACCTAACGACCTCACCAGATCACCTGAGGGAGGAAACTCAGAAGCCGCAGTACCACTTCCCTCCACCAACAGAAGCTCACAGAGAGAATCAGCCGAAGTACCACTTGTGACCACAGGAGGGAGCTCTGCCACAGAATTCACAACAGTACCCCCCCCTTGAGGAGGGGTCACCGAACCCTCACCAGAGCCCCCAGGCCGACCAGGATGAGCCACATGAAAGGCACAAACAAGATCGGGAGCATGGACATCAGAGGCAAAAACCCAGGAATTATCTTCCTGAGCATACCCCTTCCATTTAACCAGATACTGGAGTTTCCGTCTAGAAACACGAGAATCCAAAATCTTCTCCACAATATACTCCAATTCCCCCTCCACCAAAACCGGGGCAGGAGGATCAACAGATGGAACCATAGGTGCCACGTATCTCCGCAACAATGACCTATGGAATACGTTATGTATGGAAAAAGAATCTGGAAGGGTCAGACGAAAAGACACAGGATTAAGAACCTCAGAAATCCTATACGGACCAATGAAACGAGGTTTAAACTTAGGAGAGGAAACCTTCATAGGAATATGACGAGAAGATAACCAAACCAGATCCCCAACACGAAGTCGGGGACCCATACGGCGTCTGCGATTAGCGAAACGTTGAGCCTTCTCCTGGGACAAGGTCAAATTGTCCACTACATGAGTCCAAATCTGCTGCAACCTGTCCACCACAGTATCCACACCAGGACAGTCCGAAGACTCAACCTGTCCTGAAGAGAAACGAGGATGGAACCCAGAATTGCAGAAAAATGGCGAAACCAAGGTAGCCGAGCTGGCCCGATTATTAAGGGCGAACTCAGCCAAAGGCAAAAAGGACACCCAGTCATCCTGATCGGCAGAAACAAAGCATCTCAGATATGTTTCCAAGGTCTGATTGGTTCGTTCGGTCTGGCCATCAGTCTGAGGATGGAAAGCCGAGGAAAAAGACAAGTCAATGCCCATCCTACCACAAAAGGCTCGCCAAATCCTTGAAACAAACTGGGAACCTCTGTCAGAAACGATATTCTCTGGAATGCCATGTAAACGAACCACATGCTGGAAGAACAATGGCACCAAATCAGAGGAGGAAGGCAATTTAGACAAGGGTACCAGATGGACCATCTTAGAAAAGCGATCACAGACCACCCAAATGACTGACATCTTTTGAGAAACGGGAAGATCAGAAATAAAATCCATAGAGATATGTGTCCAAGGCCTCTTCGGGACCGGCAAGGGCAAAGGCAACCCACTGGCACGAGAACAGCAGGGCTTAGCCCGAGCACAAATCCCACAGGACTGCACAAAAACACGCACATCCCGCGACAGAGACGGCCACCAAAAGGATCTAGCCACCAACTCTCTGGTACCAAAGATTCCAGGATGACCAGCCAACACCGAACAATGAACCTCAGAGATAACTTTATTGGTCCACCTATCAGGGACAAACAGTCTCTCCGCTGGACAACGATCAGGTTTATTAGCCTGAAATTTTTGCAGCACCCGCCGCAAATCAGGGGAGATGGCAGACACAATTACTCCTTCCTTGAGGATACCCGCCGGCTCAGACAAACCCGGAGAGTCGGGCACAAAACTCCTAGACAGAGCATCCGCCTTCACATTTTTAGAGCCCGGAAGGTACGAAATCACAAAGTCAAAACGGGCAAAAAACAGCGACCAACGAGCCTGTCTAGGATTCAACCGCTTAGCAGACTCAAGATAAGTCAAGTTCTTATGATCAGTCAATACCACCACGCGATGCTTAGCTCCTTCAAGCCAATGACGCCACTCCTCGAATGCCCACTTCATGGCCAGCAACTCTCGGTTGCCCACATCATAATTTCGCTCAGCACGCGAAAACTTCCTGGAAAAAAAAGCGCATGGTTTCATCACTGAGCAATCAGAACCTCTCTGCGACAAAACAGCCCCTGCTCCAATCTCAGAAGCATCAACCTCGACCTGGAACGGAAGAGAAACATCTGGTTGACACAACACAGGGGCAGAAGAAAAACGACGCTTCAACTCTTGAAAAGCTTCCACAGCAGCAGAAGACCAATTGACCAAATCAGCACCCTTCTTGGTCAAATCGGTCAATGGTTTGGCAATACTAGAAAAATTGCAGATGAAGCGACGATAAAAATTAGCAAAGCCCAGGAACTTTTGCAGACTTTTCAGAGATGTCGGCTGAGTCCAATCATGGATGGCTTGGACCTTAACAGGATCCGTCTCGATAGTAGAAGGGGAAAAGATGAACCCCAAAAATGAAACCTTCTGCACACCAAAGAGACACTTTGATCCCTTCACAAACAAAGAATTAGCACGCAGGGCCTGAAAAACTGTTCTGACCTGCTTCACATGAGACTCCCAATCATCCGAGAAGATCAAAATGTCATCCAAGTACACAATCAGGAATTTATCCAGGTACTCTCGGAAGATGTCATGCATAAAGGACTGAAACACTGATGGAGCATTGGCAAGTCCGAATGGCATCACTAGATACTCAAAATGACCCTCGGGCGTATTAAATGCAGTTTTCCATTCATCTCCTCGCCTGATTCGCACCAGATTATACGCACCACGAAGATCTATCTTGGTGAACCAACTAGCCCCCTTAATCCGAGCAAACAAATCAGATAACAATGGCAAGGGGTACTGAAATTTAACCGTGATCTTATTTAGAAGGCGGTAATCAATACAAGGTCTCAGCGAACCATCCTTCTTGGCTACAAAAAAGAACCCTGCTCCTAATGGTGACGATGACGGGCGAATATGCCCCTTCTCCAGGGATTCCTTCACATAACTGCGCATAGCGGCGTGCTCAGGCACGGATAAATTAAACAGTTGACCTTTTGGGAATTTACTACCAGGAATCAAATTGATAGCTAGGGTTGAGCGAAACGGGTCGTTCATTTTCAAAAGTCGCCGACTTTTGGCAAAGTCGGGTTTCATGAAACCCGATCCGACCCCTGTGCGGGGTCGGCCATGCGGTACGCGACTTTCGCGCCAAAGTCGCGTTTCAATGACGCGAAAAGCGCCATTTCTCAGCCAATGAAGGTAAACGCAGAGTGTGGGCAGCGTGATTACATAGGTCCTGATCCCCACCATCTTAGAGAAGGGCATTGCAGTGATTGGCTTGCTGTCTGCGGCGTCACAGGGGCTATAAAGGGGCGTTCCCGCCGACCGCCATGTTACTGCTGCTGATCTGAGCTTAGGGAGAGGTTGCTGCCGCTTCGTCAGAAGCAGGGATAGCGTTAGGCAGGGTCCATTAACCACCAAACCGCTTGTGCTGTAGCGATTTCCACTGCCCAACACCACCTTCGGTGTGCAGGGACAGTGGAAGCTACATTTTTTTTTTTTCCCCCCTCAGCGCTGTAGCTCATTGGGCTGCCCTAGAAGGCTCCCTGATAGCTGCATTGCTGTGTGTACGCCGCTGTGCAAACCAACTGCTTTTTTCAAAGCACAAATCCTCTTTTTCCTTCCTTTCTGCACAGCTATCTTTTTTGTTTGTCCACACTTTTTATTTAATTTGTGCATCAGTCTACTCCTTATTGCTGCCTGCCATACCTGGCTGAGATTACTGCAGGGAGATAGTAATTGTTGGACACTCCCTGCTTTTTTTTTTTTTGTGGGAGATTAAGATTGACATTTCTGCTAGAGTGCCATCCCTGTGTGTGCCATCTCTCACTCAGTGGGCCATAGAAAGCCTATTTATTTTTTTGCTTGATTTGGGTTATAAAATCTACCTGAAAAAATCACTACATCAATCAGTGGGAGAAAAATATTGGCCTCAGGGCTTGTGGGCCACTCTTGACTCCTGTGTGTGCCATCTCTCAGTCAGTGGGCCATAGAAAGCCTATTTATTTTTTTGCTTGATTTGGGTTCTAAAATCTACCTGAAAAAATCACTACATCAATCAGTGGGAGAAAAATATTGGCCTCAGGGCTTGTGAGCCACTCCTGACTCCTGTGTGCATCATCACTCACTCAGTGGGCCATAGAAAGCCTATTTTTTTTTTTGCTTTATTTGGGTTCTAAATTCTACCTGAAAAAATCAATAAATCAATCAGTGGGAGATTAATATTGGCCTTTGGGCTTGTGTGCCAGTCCTAAGCGTGCCATCTCTCTCTCTCAGATAGTGGGCCATAGAAAGCCTATTTATAATTTTTTTTATTGGGTTTATAAATTTTCCCTGGAACAAAAAAAAAAAGTGGGAGATTAATATTGGCCTCTGGGCTTGTGTGCCAGTCCTGAGCGTGCCATCTCTCTCACAAATAGTGGGCCATAGAAAGCCTATTTATTTATTTTTTTTTGGTTTTATAAATTCTCCCTGAAAAAAAAAAGGGAGATTAATATTGGCCTTTGGGCTTGTGTGCCAGTCCTAAGCGTGCCATCTCTCTCTCTCAGATAGTGGGCCATAGAAAGCCTATTTATTATTTTTTTTATTGGGTTTATAAATTTTCCCTGGAACAAAAAATAAAAAGTGGGAGATTAATATTGGCCTCTGGGCTTGTGTGCCAGTCCTGAGCGTGCCATCTCTCTCACAAATAGTGGGCCATAGAAAGCCTATTTATGTTTTTGGTTGATTTGGGTTCTAAATTCTACCTGAAAAAATCAATAAATCAATCAGTGGGAGATAAATATTGGCCTCTGGGCTTGTGTGCCACTCCTGACTCCTGTGTGCGTCATCTCTCACTCAGTGGGCCATAGAAAGCCTATTTTTTGTTTTATTTGTTTTATAAATTCTCCCTGAAAAAATCATTTTTATTTTATTTGGTTTCTAAATTCTTCCTGAAAAAATCATTTTTTTTTTATTATTTTTTTTTTCTAAAGTCTCCCTGGAAAAAAAAAAAATCAAATCAGTGGGAGATTAATATTGCCCTTTCTGCTTGTGTGCCAGTCTTGACTCCTGGGTGTGCCATCTCTCTCTCTCTCCAATTGTGGGCCATAGAAAGCCTATTATTTTTTTAGCTTGATTTGGGTTCCAAAATCTACCTGAAAAAATCACTACATCAATCATTGGGAGAACAATATTGGCCTCTGGGCTTGTGTGCCACTCCTGACTCCTGTGTGCGTCATCTCTCACTCCGTGGGCCATAGAAAGCCTATTTTTTCTTTTATTTGTTTTCTAAATTCTCCCTGAAAAAATCATTTTATTTTATTTGGTTTCTAAATTCTTCCTGAAAAAATCTTTTTATTCTATTATTTTTTTTTCCTAAAGTCTCCCTGAAAAAAAAAAAAAAATCAAATCAGTGGGAGATTAATATTGCCCTTTCTGCTTGTGTGCCAGTCTTGACTCCTGGGTGTACCATCTCTCTCTCTCTCTCCAATTGTGGGCCATAGAAAGCCTATTATTTTTTTAGCTTGATTTGGGTTCCAAAATCTACCTGAAAAAATCACTACATCAATCAGTGGGAGATAAATATTGGCCTCTGGGCTTGTGTGCCACTCCTGACTCCTGTGTGCGTCATCTCTCACTCAGTGGGCCATAGAAAGCCTTTTTTTGTTTTATTTGTTTTCTAAATTCTCCCTGAAAAAATCATTTTATTTTATTTGGTTTCTAAATTCTTCCTGAAAAAATCATTTTATTCTATTTTTTTTTTCCTAAAGTCTCCCTGAAAAAAAAAAAAAATCAAATCAGTGGGAGATTAATATTGCCCTTTCTGCTTGTGTGCCAGTCTTGACTCCTGGGTGTGCCATCTCTCTCTCTCTCCAATTGTGGGCCATAGAAAGCCTATTATTTTTTTAGCTTGATTTGGGTTCCAAAATCTACCTGAAAAAATCACTACATCAATCAGTGGGAGATAAATATTGGCCTCTGGGCTTGTGTGCCACTCCTGACTCCTGTGTGCGTCATCTCTCACTCAGTGGGCCATAGAAAGCCTTTTTTTGTTTTATTTGTTTTCTAAATTCTCCCAGAAAAAATCATTTTATTTTATTTGGTTTCTAAATTCTTCCTGAAAAAATCATTTTATTCTATTATTTTTTTTTCCTAAAGTCTCCCTGAAAAAAAAAAAAAAATCAAATCAGTGGGAGATTAATTTTTACATTTGTGCTTCAGTGACAGTCCTGCGTGTGTGGCATCTCTCTCATTTGTTGCCACCAACAACAGAGTGTGTAACATTGTGCCTTATTTTCGTTGTGGTCTCACTCACCTGTAAAGGGGTAGCTAAATCATACTGAAGTTATAGCTCACCGTGTAAGTTGTGTGACAGCAACAAATACCGTTAGTTTGGTTACGTTTTTAAAACAATGAGGAAGTCTGGTGGAAGAGGTCGTGGCCGGGGGCGTTCATTGTCAGCTGGTAATGAGGGTAGTGGTAGTGGTGGAGCATCAGCTGGTCGTGGGAAAAAAAATATTGCACCTAAGTCTGGAGCTGTGGAGCCAGGTTCGTCGTCTGGCTACACAAGGCCTCGAACGCTCCCTTTTCTGGGAGTAGGAAAGCCGCTTTTAAAGCCGGAGCAGCAAGAGCAAGTTTTGGCTTATCTTGCTGACTCAGCCTCTATCTCTTTTGCCTCCTCTCGTGAAACTGGTAATTGTCAAAGCAGCGCGTCGTTAGTGGATGTTCACGGTCAGGGACAAGTCGCTTCCTTGTCCTCTTCAGCAAAAACAACAACAGAGAAGAATGCAGCAGGCGACACAATGGGTTACTCCATGGAGCTCTTTACACATACCGTCCCTGGCTTAGAAAGTGAAGCAGTTAACAGTCCATGCCCATTACAAGTTGAATCTGACATGGAGTGTACTGATGCACAGCCACAGCCAGACTACTATGCTGGTCCTTTGACTCAGACCACAACATTGCCCTCGCAGGGTAATGATCAAGAATCAGACCCTGATGAGACTATGTTGCCCCATCACGAACGCTATACCACCGACCGACACGGTGACACAGACGAAGTTGCACACGAGCTACAAGAAGAGGTAATAGATGACCCAGTTCTTGACCCCGATTGGCAGCCATTGGGGAACAGGGTGCAGGCGGCAGCAGTTCTGAAGCGGAGGAGGAGGGGCCGCAGCAGGCATCAACATCGCAACAGGTTCCATCTGCCGGGCCCGTATCTTGCCCAAAACGCGTGGCAAAGCCAAAACCTGTTGGAGGACAGCGTGGCCATCCGGTTAAAGCTCAGTCTGCAATGCCTGAAAAGGTATCCGATGCTAGAAAGAGTGCAGTCTGGCATTTTTTTAAACAACATCCAATTGATCATCATCTGTCAAAAATGTTCAACTGCCTTAAGCAGAGGACAGAATCTGAAAAGTCTCAATACAAGTTGCATGCATAGACATTTAACCACCATGCATTTGCAAGCCTGGACTAACTAATAGTGTTGAGCATTCCGATACCGCAAGTATCGGGTATCGGCCGATACTTGCGGTATCGGAATTCCGATACCGAGATCCGATACTTTTGTGGTATCGGGTATCGGTATCGGATACATAGAGATGTGTAAAATAAAGAATTAAAATAAAAAATATTGATATATTTACCTCTCCGGCGGCCCCTGTACTCAGCGCGGGTAACCGGCAGGCTTCGTTGTTCAAAATCAGCGCTTTTAGGACCTGAGAATCACGTCCCGGCTTCTGATTGGTCGCGGGCCGCCCATGTGACCGCCACGCGACCAATCACAAGCCGCGACGTCACCGCAAGCTATTAGCGCGCTCATTTTTGAAAAATGAGCGCGTTAATGACTTTCAAAGACGTAGCGGCTTGTGATTGGTCGCGTGGCCGCGACCAATCACAAGCCGCGACGTCACCGCAAGCTATTAACGCGCTCATTTTTAAAAATGAGCGCGTTAATGGCTTTCAAAGACGTCGCGGCTTGTGATTGGTCGCGGCCACGCGACCAATCACAAGCCGCTACGTCTTTGAAAGCCATTAACGCGCTCATTTTTAAAAATGAGCGCGTTAATAGCTTGCGGTGACGTCGCGGCTTGTGATTGGTCTCGGCCACGCGACCAATCACAAGCCGCTACGTCTTTGAAAGTCATTAACGCGCTCATTTTTAAAAATGAGCGCGTTAATAGCTTGCGGTGACGTCGCGGCTTGTGATTGGTCGCGTGGCGGTCACATGGGCGGCCCGCGACCAATCAGAAGCCGGGACGTGATTCTCAGGTCCTAAAAGCGCTGATTTTGAACAAAGAAGCCTGCCGGTTACCCGCGCTGAGTTCAGGGGCCGCCGGAGAGGTAAATATATCAATATTTTTTATATTAATTCTTTATTTTACAGATCCCTATGGATCCCAGGGCCTGAAGGAGAGTTTCCTCTCCTTCAGACCCTGGGAACCATGAGAATACCTTCCGATACTTGATGTCCCATTGACTTGTATTGGTATCGGATATCGGTATCGGCGATATCCGATATTTTTCGGGTATCGGCCGATACTATCCGATACCGATACTTTCAAGTATCGGACGGTATCGCTCAACACTACTAACTACCAAACGTCCCTTAAGGTTGTAGCACCCTCGGCCAATGAAGCTAGTCAGCAACGCAACATCCCTTCCGGCAGTGTAGGGCCACCATTTTCCGCACCACCTGCAGTATCTGTGCAGGTTTCTTTGCCAGGCCAAAGCCATCAGGGTCAGGGAATCACCAGTTTTGTAGTAGGAAACACTGCATCTAGGGCACCGGCGGCAACAATACCATCTCCCACCGTCTCTCAGTCTGCCATGTCCACCGGCACCCCTGCTAGTTCCACGATCTCCAGCTCTCCAGTCCAGCTCACCCTACATGAGACTATGGTTAGAAAAAGGAAGTACTTAGCCTCGCATCCGCGTACACAGGGTTTGAACGCCCACATAGCTAGACTAATCTCGTTAGAGATGATGCCCTACCGGTTAGTTGAAAGCGAAGCTTTCAAAGCCCTGATGGACTACGCTGTACCACGCTACGAGCTACCCAGTCGACACTTTTTTTCCAGAAAAGCCATCCCAGCCCTCCACCAGCATGTTAAAGAGCGCATCGTCCATGCACTCAGGCAATCTGTGAGCACAAAGGTGCACCTGACAACAGATGCATGGACCAGTAGGCATGGCCAGGGACGTTACGTGTCCATCACGGCACACTGGGTGAATGTTGTGGATGCAGGGTCCACAGGGGACAGCAATTTTGGGACAGTTCTGCCTAGCCCACGGTCTAGGAAACAGTTGGCTGTAGCCGTTCGCACCCCCTCCTCCTCCTCTTCGTCCTCCTGCAGAAGCGAGAGCTCGTCCACAGACCGCAGTCGCACAACCACTCCATCCGCAGCTGCCACTGTTGCACACCAGGTCTCCCATTATGGGGCAGCTACTGGCAAACGTCAGCAGGCTGTATTGGCTATGAAGTGTTTGGGCGACAACAGACACACCGCGGAAGTTCTGTCCGAGTTCTTGCAGAAAGAAACGCAGTCGTGGCTGGGCACTGTAGATCTTGACGCAGGCAAGGTAGTGAGTGATAACGGAAGGAATTTCATGGCTGCCATCTCCCTCTCCCAACTGAAACACATTCCTTGCCTGGCTCACACCTTAAACCTGGTGGTGCAGTGCTTCCTGAAAAGTTATCCGGGGTTATCCGACCTGCTCCTCAAAGTGCGTGGACTTTGCTCACATATCCGCCGTTCGCCCGTACACTCCAGCCGTATGCAGACCTATCAGCGTTCTTTGAACCTTCCCCAGCATCGCCTAATCATAGACGTTGCAACAAGGTGGAACTCAACACTGCACATGCTTCAGAGACTGTGCGAACAGAGGCGGGCTGTTATGTTTTTGTGGGAGGATACACATACACGGGCAGGCAGTAGGATGGCAGACATGGAGTTGTCAGGTGTGCAGTGGTCGAAGATTCAAGACATGTGTCAAGTCCTTCAGTGTTTTGAGGAATGCACACGGCTGGTTAGTGCAGACAACGCCATAATAAGCATGAGCATCCCCCTAATGCGTCTGCTGATGCAAAGTTTGACGCACATAAAGGATCAGGCGTCTGCAGCTGAGGAAGAGGAAAGCCTTGATGACAGTCAGCCATTGTCTGGCCAGGGCAGTGTACAGGACGAGTTAGCGGGCGAAGAGGAGGAGGAGGACGAGGAGGATGATGGGGATGATTATATTTTTAATGAGGAAGCTTTTCCGGGGCCACTGGAAATTGGTGGCGCGGCAAGGCCGGGTTCTGGTATTTGGAGGGACACAAGTGACGTGGATTTGCCTGAAACTGCCCCTCAACCAAGCACAACCGCAGATTTGAGAACTGGAACTTTGGCCCACATGGCGGATTATGCCTTACGTATCCTCAAAAGGGACACACGCATAACTAAAATGATGAACGATGACGATTACTGGTTGGCCTGCCTCCTTGATCCTCGCTATAAAGGCAAATTGCAAAATATAATGCCACATGAGAACTTGGAACTAATATTAGCAACCAAACAATCAACTCTTGTTGACCGTTTGCTTCTGGCATTCCCTGCACACAGCGCCCGTGATCGTTCTCACACGAGCTGCAGGGGCCAGCAGACCAGAGGAGTTAGAGGGGCAGAAATCAGAAGTGGCGTTGGCCAGAGGGGTTTTCTGACCAGGTTGTGGAGTGATTTTGCTATGACCGCAGACAGGACAGGTACTGCAGCATCAATTCAAAGTGACAGGAGACAACATTTGTCCAGTATGGTTACAAACTATTTTTCATCCCTTATCGATGTTCTCCCTCAACCGTCATTCCCATTTGATTACTGGGCATCAAAATTAGACACCTGGCCAGAATTGGCAGAATATGCATTGCAGGAGCTTGCTTGCCCGGCAGCTAGTGTCCTATCAGAAAGAGTATTCAGTGCTGCAGGTTCAATACTAACAGAAAATAGGACTCGTCTGGCTACCCAAAATGTAGATGATCTAACCTTCATTAAAATGAACCACAACTGGATTTCGAAATCTTTTGCCCCACCTTGCCCGGCTGCCACCTAGCTTTCCTATGAAAAGGTCTTGCCTGTGGACTATTCTGAATGCCTTTTCCAATCTCGTAATTTTCTGCACCTGATTGTCCAGCATACGACATGTTTACACCTCACTAAATGGCCAAACTCCCCACACGGGGCCGTGGTATCGACACTTGGCGACAGCACCCGTGAGAGTGCTGTTTGTCTGAAGAGGTGGGTGTGCCCGCTTTTGGTCGACGGCACTGCCACTGGGTCCCTCCTAGTACAATAAAGTGTCTCTGGCGGTGGTGGTGCGCACCCAACGTCAGACACACCGTTGTAATATGAGGGGCCCTGGGCCTGTACCGCCGGCCACAAGACAGTTCCCCCCCCAGCTCAAACAGTGCTCTACCACTTGCAAAATTATCTCACAGCTCCACCAATGTTTAGTCTATGCGCTGACATCCTTCAATGCCTGCCACTGACAATACCATTGGAGTCTGCGGTCACTCCTTCCACTATGCCTCCACTGACCACACCACTGCTGCCCGTGTACCCCTGTAACCAATTTAAAATTGCCTACAGCCATGTGTTATTATTTTAGGCCTTCGATGCCTGTCTGCGGTCACTCCTTACAATATGCCTCCACTGACCACACCACTGCTGCCCGTGTACCCCTGGAACCAATTTAAAATTGCCTACAGCCAGCCCAATTTTTTTATTTTAGGCCTTCGATGCCTGTCTGCGGTCCGTTCTTTCTACTACTACTACACTGACCAGGCCACTGCTGCCCGTGTACCCCTGGAACCAATTTAAAATTGCCTACAGCCATGTGTTATTATTTTAGGCCTTCGATGCCTGTCTGCGGTCACTCCTTACAATATGCCTCCACTGACCAAACCACTGCTGCCCGTGTACCCCTGGAACCAATTTAAAATTGCCTACAGCCAGCCCAATTTTTTTATTTTAGGCCTTCGATGCCTGTCTGCAGTCACTCCTTCCACTAGGCCTCCACTGACCACACCACTGCTGCCCGTGTACCCCTGGAACCAATTTAAAATTGCCTACAGCCATGTGTTATTATTTTAGGCCTTCGATGCCTGTCTGCGGTCACTCCTTACAATATGCCTCCACTGACCACACCACTGCTGCCCGTGTACCCCTGGAACCAATTTAAAATTGCCTACAGCCAGCCCAATTTTTTTATTTTAGGCCTTCGATGCATGTCTGCGGTCCGTTCTTTCTACTACTACTACACTGACCAGGCCACTGCTGCCCGTGTACCCCTGGAACCAATTTAAAATTGCCTACAGCCATGTGTTATTATTTTAGGCCTTCGATGCCTGTCTGCGGTCACTCCTTACAATATGCCTCCACTGACCACACCACTGCTGCCCGTGTACCCCTGGAACCAATTTAAAATTGCCTACAGCCAGCCCAATTTTTTTATTTTAGGCCTTCGATGCCTGTCTGCGGTCACTCCTTCCACTAGGCCTCCACTGACCACACCACTGCTGCCCGTGTACCCCTGGAACCAATTTAAAATTGCCTACAGCCATGTGTTATTATTTTAGGCCTTCGATGCCTGTCTGCGGTCACTCCTTCCACTAGGCCTCCACTGACCACACCACTGCTGCCCGTGTACCCCTAGAACCTATTTATAATTGCATAGAGCATCCTTTTTTTAATAGTAGGCGTACAAAGTCTGTCTGCGGTTCGCTATTGAAATTGTCCTCCACTGCCCAGAGCACTGCAGATTGTGTACCCCTGTAACTTTTTTCTGCTGCAGTGAGCCACATTTTTGGTTTGAGTCCTACTACCTGTGTCTGTCTGCGCCACTCAATTCAGCTGTGTTCCTTTGAAAAAAGCTGAGCGTCAATAGTCTTGTTTTCAGCCTCTAGGAATTTTAAAACTGCATTGGGTGTACAACTTTGGTAGGGCCTACTAACGGTGTCTGCCTCCCCAAGGTGTTCCCCAGGTTTCCTCTCCATTGCTTCAATCTTCATGCTCTCGTTTAGTAGTTGTTGGAAACTACGCTGCATTAGGCCTACAAATTGGGTATGGGGTGTAGAGAGATGGTGTGTTCCACTCCAAGGTGTTCTCCAGGTTGCCTTTCCTGAGCTTCAATCTTCATGCTCTCGTTTAGTAGTTGTTGGAAACTACGCTGCATTAGGCCTACAAATTGGGTATGGGGTGTAGAGAGATGGTGTGTTCCACTCCAAGGTGTTCTCCAGGTTGCCTTTCCTGAGCTTCAATCTTCATGCTCTCGTTTAGTAGTTGTTGGAAACTACGCTGCATTAGGCCTACAAATTGGGTATGGGGTGTAGAGAGATGGTGTGTTCCACTCCAAGGTGTTCTCCAGGTTGCCTTTCCTGAGCTTCAATCTTCATGCTCTCGTTTAGTAGTTGTTGGAAACTACGCTGCATTAGGCCTACAAATTGGGTATGGGGTGTAGAGAGATGGTGTGTTCCACTCCAAGGTGTTCCCCAGGTTTCATCGCCATTGGTTCGATCTTCATGCTCTCATTTAGTAGTTTTTGGAAACTACGCTGCATTAGGCCTACAAATTGGGTATGGGGTGTAGAGAGACGGTGTGTTACACTCCAAGGTGTTCCCCAGGTTTCGTCCACATTGCTTCGATCTTCCGACTCTCGTTTAGTAGTTGTTGAAAACTACACTGCATTAGGCCTACAAATTGGGTATGGGGTGTAGAGAGATGGTGTGTTCCACTCCAAGGTGTTCTCCAGGTTGCCTTTCCTGAACTTCTATCTTCAGGCTCTCATTAAATTGTAGTTAAATGGAACAACTGCATTTGGCGTACTAGTTGGTTTGGGGCCTACTATCGGTGTCTGCCACTCCTTGCTGTTCTCCAGGTTTCCTGTCCTGAAATTCCATTTTCAGGCTCTTGTTAAGTAGTTGTTAATGTTAGACTGCATTTGGCCTACTAGTTGGGTTGGGGCCTACTATCGGTGTCTGCCACTCCTTGCTGTTCTCCTCAACTGAACAAAGCTGGGCCGCCTGTTTACTACGGTTGCCAATTTTGAACTGCATGTCGACTACTTACTGATTTGGGCCTACTCTCTGTGTCAGCCTCTCATTCCAGTTGTCCTCCACTGCAATGCCCCCTGGTTAGTCCTGTGTTACCAATTTTGAACTGCATTTAGCCCACTTTATTCTTTGGGCCTATATCTGTGTTTCCTCCTCATCCTGCCCATTGCCCAGCCAGTGATAGATGAGTCTACTGGTACATTGACCCATAACGCAAAATTCCCCGTGCACGCTACACAGCAAGATTGTGACCCTGCTGAAAGTCAGGTTCCTCTTCCCGCATACCATACCACCTTACACGGGGACAAAGAGGAAGGTGCAGATGAAAGTGCAGGTTTCTTCATCAGGTGGGGGGAGGAATACTAGTTGGCGACGTCACTGGCACAGGGCCTCTCATAGTACGCAAAAGTGTTGCTGCCGGTGGGAGGCGCCCCCGCCGTGCAAACACACCGCTGTACTTTGAGGGGCCCTGTGCCAGTGGCAATGCCAATGAGTGGGCCCCCCCCTGCTTGCTCAGGATCACAGCACTTGCAAAGTTTAAATACTTACCTCTCCCTGCTCCACTGCCGTGACGTGGTCCAGATTTACTGGGCCCACTAATTACTTGAACCAGCCCTACCCCCCACAACTTTAGCCAAATGACCCCCAATTTCAAATGCCTTCCAATTATTATAAGGTAAATTACGATTGACAAGCTTCTTTAACAAGAATGGATGTTTTTGCCATTAAAATGGGCAGTGTAGGTGTTTTCCTGGCCTCCACTCACTGCCGACTATGCTCCCCCATTGACTTGCATTGGGTTTCGTGTTTCGGGCGATACCCGACTTTTCGCGATAATCGGCCGATTCCACTCGACTCGACTTCTAAGATAGTCGGGTTTCGCTAAACACGGCTCGACTCTAAAAAGGTCAAGGTCGCTCAACCCTACCCACAACGCTTAGCATACTCCAAGTCCATCAAATTCAGGGCAGCGCCTGAATCCACAAATGCCATGACAGAATACGATGACAAAGAGCAGATCAAGGTAACGGACAGAAGAAATTTTGACTGTACCGTACCAATGGTGGCAGACCTAGAGAACCGCTTAGTGCACTTAGGACAATCAGAGATAGCATGAGTGGAATCACCACAGTAGAAACACAGCCCATTCAGACGTCTGTGTTCTTGCCGTTTAACTCTGGTCAAAGTCCTATCGCACTGCATAGGCTCAGGTTTAAGCTCAGGTAATACCGCCAAATGGTGCACAGATTTACGCTCACGCAAGCGTCGACCGATCTGAATGGCCAAAGACATAGACTCATTCAAACCAGCAGGCATAGGAAATCCCACCATGACATCCTTAAGGGCTTCAGAGAGACCCTTTCTGAACATAGCTGCCAGCGCAGATTCATTCCATTGAGTGAGCACGGACCACTTTCTAAATTTCTGACAATATACCTCTATCTCATCCTGACCCTGACAAAGAGCCAGCAAATTTTTCTCTGCCTGATCCACTGAATTAGGCTCATCGTACAGCAATCCGAGCGCCAGGAAAAACGCATCGATATTACTCAATGCAGGATCTCCTGGCGCAAGAGAAAATGCCCAGTCCTGAGGGTCGCCGCGCAAAAAAGAAATAACAATCAAAACCTGTTGAACTGGATCACAAGAGGAGCGAGGTTTCAAGGCCAGAAATAATTTACAATTATTTTTGAAACTCAGAAACTTAGTTCTATCTCCAAAAAACAAATCAGGAATAGGAATTCTTGGTTCCAACATAGCTTTCTGATCAATAGTGTCTTGAATCTTTTGTACTCTTGCCGAGAGCTGATCCACAAATGAAGACAGACTTCTAATGTCCATCGCTACACCTGTGTACTGAACCACCCAAATGTCTAGGGGAAAAAAAAGGCAAAACACAGTGCAAAGAAAAAAAAATGGTCTCAGAACTTCTTTTTTTCCCTCTATTGAGAATCATTAGTACTTTTGGCTTCCTGTACTGTTATGAAAGGCAATTCAGTACTACAATGGACATAGCGGTCAGAGCACATACAGTGATCTGACAATAACCCAAAATCATAGAACGAGCTCTGAGACGTGGGAACTCTGCAGACCGCAATCCCTAATCCTCTCCAAACAACACTAGAGGCAGCCGTGGATTGCGCCTAACTCTGCCTATGCAACTCGGCACAGCCTGAGAAACTAACTAGCCTAAAGATAGAAAATAAGCCTACCTTGCCTCAGAGAAATACCCCAAAGGAAAAGGCAGCCCCCCACATATAATGACTGTGAGTTAAGATGAAAAGACAAACGTAGAGATGAAATAGATTCAGCAAAGTGAGGCCCGACTTTCTTAACAGATCGAGGATAGAAAAGGTAACTTTGCGGTCTACACAAAACCCTAAAGAACACCTCGCAAAGGGGGCAAAAAGACCCTCCGTACCGAACTAACGGCACGGAGGTACACCCTTTGCGTCCCAGAGCTTCCAGCAACAAAATAGACAAGCTGGACAGAAAAAATAGCAAACAAATAGCAAAGAAGAACTTAGCTATGCAGAGCAGCAGGCCACAGGAATGATCCAGGGAAAAGCAAGTCCAACACTGGAACATTGACAGGAAGCCAGGATCAAAGCATTAGGTGGAGTTAAGTAGAAAAGCACCTAACGACCTCACCAGATCACCTGAGGGAGGAAACTCAGAAGCCGCAGTACCACTCCCTTCCACCAACAGAAGCTCATAGAGAGAATCAGCCGAAGTACCACTTGTGACCACAGGAGGGAGCTCTGCCACAGAATTCACAACATTAACCACAACTCGAGTGCAACATATTTACAGTTCATGATAGACAATGCAATCCACAACAGCATACCATAATGAAGGTAAACTATACTCAATGTCACAAACCAGCATGTTGTAAATTTGGAAGTCTACTGTAGGTTATGAATCTAAATATACAGTTTGAATAACTTAGGAACATTGGTTACTTGAAGAGGAGTTTAGAGCTCACTGAGGAGATACTGACAGGCAGGATCATTTGCCGCCAAGACTGGGAATGCCGAACAATATGTTGTCTGATAGATGCTTGGGTTTGATGCAATGAATGAGGAATATGGTGGTTCAAAGTCTGCGCTGCCCAAGGTTCCAAAAATGCTATCACACATGGAGGTGAAGCATCAATGCGGTTTTATTTGTCCATGCTTCACCTCTGTGTGTGTTTGCATTTTTGGAATCTTGAGTAGCTCTGACTTTGAATCATCGTATTCTTCATTCATTGCATCCTAGCTTCTTGGTGGTCCTGCTGCAGGTTTTTACATGTTTCTATAAGTGTTGTGACTGTCACAATCCTATCAGGTGAGCATATAATACCTTATACCACTTGGCTATCAGATAAAATACTATTTGCGCTTTACCGTTTGTTTTTAGATGCTTGGGTTCGGCATATTGCTGACAGACAGATTGATGGGTGGGTTCGGAAAACTCAGCAGTCATGGTACACATTGGTGCCAATGACATTCAGAGGATGAAGGAAGGTCCTTAGAAATGTTTTAAGGGAACTAGAAGAGAAGATGAAGTCCAGGACCTCCAAGGTGTTTGACTGAAATACTGCCAGTGCCAAAGGCATCAATAGAAAGACAGGAAGGAGGATTGTGCTGCTTTCTTTGTCGGCTAGAGCCTCTAAGGTAAGAACAGGCAGAACCTCAATGGGGAGGGTCAAGGGGAATGAATAGTTAGACTTTTCAGGATCTTTTATACTAGGGTGGTTGTACAAAAAGGGTTATACTGTAGATAGCGCAAACAGAAAGCGGGATACAATAAGCATTATTGAGGATGTAGAGGTTGTTGAGACTAGCATGGAAACTGCTGCATCACCAATGGTACGGACATAGCTTTCCCACGCTCCTGCAAGTACCGCCTCTATTGGACTGACTCCTTCTTGCTTTATTTTCTCTCTGCACCCCTACTATAAGTGAGGTTTTGACAAAGACCGCCTTCGGTCAAAACGTTAACCTTATTGTCCGCAACTTGTATACATCATAAAGCACCTGGTGATGTCTGTAGGCACAAATAAAGATATACTTTTGGCATAAATCTTCATACTACTGGAGTGCGGCTGTTTTTCATGAACATTGGGACTTCTCGTTCAGCCTGCACCCATTTACATTTGTTTACAGAGTGCACATCATTTCCTTCGATTTGTTTTAGCATGGAAAGTAGACTGACCCAGAGCCATGACTCAACTAGGATGTCATCCATGTGCTGAGTGTTTAACGGATCAACATATTTGCATTGCTGAATAACATTGAAGTGAATAATATTGTTTGATATTGGTACCTACCCAGAGGTGCAATAATAAAGTAAGCCCACATATCGACTTGCTGCTACATCCCAGAAATATCAAAAGTATCAAATAACACAGTGCAACATGACATCACTCCAGCAGCCCCAAACAAATACAATAAAGATTTAAATACCTCCACAACAATGACCACCATACAGCCCAAAATACCACCCCAACTGCACCACCAAATGCCTCAGTAGTGAAAAAATTTATCATATGCACTGCCAAACAAATAGCACCGTGTAGCACCAAGTACCTGCAATACTACATTGCTGCACTTAGTTCCTCACCTCAGCAGCACCTATAATATCACAGTTGCAGCACTAAATACTTCCCATTCAAGGCCATAAAAAATACCATAAAGCAGTACCATTGTACCTACTCTCCCAGTGATATTACCGTTGTTCCTTTCATAACTTTCCCCCATGGGCAGCAGCATTTCCACTCCTCTCAAACAGGAAGCATCAATGTTTCCATCCCACCTATTTCCCACTGGTAGCATCATTGTCCCCTCCCTACACACTTTTTACTGGTAGCATAGCATCCAAAGGAGCAGGACTTGTTGGATGATTAGGGCGTGCTGTGGCAAATACTAATCTAAATCCAACAAAGGACAACCTGGATAACGTGTGGCAAGCACATGGATGTCCAAAGCACATTGCTGTGCTTGATGAATAAAGACTTAAGGTACCATCACACTCAGCGACGCTGCAGCGATATAGACAATAAGCCGATCGCTGGAGCGTCGCTGTTTAGGTCGCTGTAGAGACGTCAAACACAGCAACTCCAGGACGATGCAGGAGCGATCCAGTGACGTAACGGCGACTCACTTATCGTTCTCGCTGGTTGTTAGCTCCATGTAAAACATTGCTGGCATCGTTGCTTTTGCTGTCAAACATGACGATACATGCCGACCTGACGACGAAATAAAGTTCTGGACTTCTAGCTCCAACCAGCGATGGCACAGCGGGATCCAGATCGCTGCTGCGTGTCAAACACAATGAGATCGCTATCCAGGACGCTGCAACGTCACGGATCGTTGTCGTTCTCGTTGTAAAGTTGCTGAGTGTGAAGGTACCTTAACTCATTCGGTCCAATCCTACAAAAGAGCTTTTGTAGCTCATATTGCTGAAAAACGTTAGTGCTGGCCAAACTCATAGCTTGGTTTTTAATGTTATGGCTAAAAGGTTATATACACTCACTAGTGCATCATTAGCCCTACTTTTAAGTTTTTGAATTTCCACAAAAATTTTTAGAATATCCAATACATTTCGTTCAACTTCACAATTGTGTTCCACTTGTTGTTGATTCTTCACCAAAAATTTACATTTGGTATCTTTATGTTTGAAGCATGATATGTGGGAAAAGGTTGAAAAGTTCCAGGAAGCCGAATACTTTCACAAGGCACTATATATATAGTATTTATATTGAATTTAAAGATAGAAGAAAAGCTTACTGGCTTGGCTATTTTCTCATTGGATTTAATATTTACATTCCATATGTAATTTATGTATATACTATTGCTTTATGATCTGGTATGTTGTCTAAAATATTTTAGCCTTGTGGCTATTTTAATTACTGTATGTACAATAAAAAAAAGAATCATTATTCTTTTCTTCTCTCTATGACACTTTTTGGTCATTTAGAAAATGTGGAAGACCTACTAAACCTGCGGAAAAGTCATAAAATATATATATATATTATGCTTATAGCTGTGACTACAAATCAATGTTGCTGAAAGGATTTAGAAAAAAAAATATCAGTAGATCAACCAAAACCTCTGCAGTAATACTGCTTTAGGAGATTTTTATCATGTAAATTATCAGTGAACTTCCTCCCGGGATACTCTAACAAGGTGACCAGCTTGTATATATAGCAATTTGTGTGATTCAAATTGCCTGTGTTGGACATAATATAGTTTAGTCTGTTTCTATAGCAACGTAAATCAAATGAATCATTGTAGAACTAGTTTGTTCGTGGACATGTTTGTGATTTTTGTATGATAAAATGAAGCCATGTGGTGCGTTCCAGGTTTGACATCTCAGTTGTACAGTCAACATGTACTAAGGTTATGTCTGATGAAAATTGGTATTTGATAGTTTGCTGATTCATATAAATTCTAGACTCTCTCTACCACAGCTTTAAAAAAGAAAAACTAACGCTAAAACTAAGTTCCCACAATCAGTATCGGATGCATGCTTGATGCTGAAGATTTTCTGCCTCATTTAGCTAAATTGGGTTACTTGTAAATATGTGCAAATCTTTTGAATTTTAAATTGGCTATTATTTGAAGTTCACGGGCTCCAATGCAAAATCTTGAACAGAGCCCCACATTATTACAGGTCATTAATAGCAATAGTCTTTCCACAATGGCCTTTTAGTCCCCCTAGGCTTCAGGGCCCGGGTGCAATTGCCTCTATAGCAGTTACGTCTTTGGCTGCAATAAAATTTGCATGAATCTTAATATCGAAAAGCTTGTAATTGCTCAGAAAATACACGTGAGGAAAGGAAGAGAGGGAGATAGACTTTGACCGTAACAGTTTACACTCTACAGGAGAGAAAGGGCCTGTAACACTCGCGCCCAGACTGGGTGGCGGGAGCGAGGATTGTGGCACCACTGTGCCATAAACCAGGCTACCCTGGAGGGGCGTGACTAAGCAGCTACCTTGGTGTTTACTGGAGCCTCTAGTGGTGAGGTCAGGCTTGTCCGGCAGGTGCTGCCAGGTACCACTCCAGGGCAGTGTCTGGCCATAGCAGCTGATCCCACTGGGGAACGGAAGTCTATTGACTGGTGCAAGCAAGTATAGACAGGCACCACTGGTACTCAGGCGGGCACGGCTGGCACTCTGGCAGGCAGGCAGGCATGGCTGGCACTCTGGCAGGCAGGTGGGCACGGCTGGCACTCTGGCAGGCATGGCTGGCACTCTGGCAGGTGGGAATGGCTGGCACTCTGGCAGGCAGGCGGGCACGGAACACACTGGAGGAATCGGGACCATTATGGGTAGGACAGGAACACAGGCAGGTATGAATAGGATAAGAGAGAAGGTAGGAACCAGTACATACTGGAGAGACAGGAAATGTAAGGAACCTGTACAGACTAGAAGGACAAGGACACACAGTGCACGGAGTGGGAGAAGAGCAAAGCCGCAGGATGCAGAGAGCAGGGCAAAGTCGCAAGAGACAAGATGGGAGTAGAGCAGAGCCGCAGAATGCAGTGAGCAGAGCAAAGTGGAACTGCAGGTTGTGGTGAGAAGAGGAGAGCTGCAGGATGCGGCGAGCAGAGTGGAGCAGAGCTGCAGTTTGGGGCGAGCAAAGCGGAGCAGAGCTGCAGGTTGCGATGAGCAGAGCGGAGCCACAGGTTGCGGCGAGCAGAGCAGAGGCAGTGGACACAAGGATACGCAGAGCTGAGTGGGAAAGGCAGCAGACAAGGACACAAACAGTTACAGGTATAGACCAAAGTTCAGACAGGGACAGACATGGGAACAAGTACAGGACAAGGATTCAAGCCTGGGTATACAGCCCCCAGGGTGGCAGAAATGAGGCACAAGAACACAGATAGGGGCCTGGGTATGCAGGCCCCAGGGTGACGGAGACATGACAGGACATGGCAACTCAGCAGCAAGACACTAACTGAGCAAGGTCATTGCTCAGGCATCTCCCAGTGGGTGGAGATGCCTTAAGTACCTGATGCCTCCTAGCAATAGGCTGGGGATATATCAGGAGAGTACACACAGTCTCTATAAGAATCAGGAAGTGCCAGAGCCGCAGCCCTAAGCATACAGCCAGGAAGTATGCAGCAAGGAAGGACATGAGGGCCACAGCATGGAGCTGGCAGAGGACAGAACTCACAGCATGGCCCGGAGTGGTGAGTAAGATGGGAGTTGGGAAGCCATGCAGTGATGCTTGCATTGATGTTACAGTACCCTCCTTTACGCCCCCTCTTCTTAAAGCCCACTAGGATGATCTGCAGGAGGAGTATAGGACCACGCACAGTCCAGCCCATCACGACATCCTTAGGGAAGAATGAGGTAGGCATGATATCAGGAATTCCGGAAGGCCAAGTCTCTCTCTGCCCGACGAAGTCAGCTCCCACCATGGAAGATGCAGCAATTTGAACATCCTCCTCCTAGTCACAGTTAAAAAGACGAGAAAACTTCTGTTTTGATATCTTCATCAACCGGTACTGTCACAGAATCCATCTTCTGCCCATTATCCAGATAAAGCAAAAATGACACAGACACAGGATCCAAATTATTTGCCACATATTAACCCAGCCCGTCTTAAATAGTACGTCTCTACACAGAGGTCTGGTCATGTGACTTTTCCTTCTTGTGACGCGGGCTGTTATGATTAGGCAATTCAGTACCACAGTAAACATAGAGGTCAGAGCACATACAGTGATCTGACAATAATCCAAAAACATAGAACGAGCTCTGAGACGTGGGAACTCTGTTGACCGCAATCCCTAATCCTCTCCAACAACACTAGAGGCAGCCGTGGATTGCGCCTAACGCCACCTATGCAACTCGGCACAGCCTGAGAAACTAGCTAGCCTGAAGATAGAAAATAAGCCTACCTTGCCTCAGAGAAATACCCCAAAGGAAAAGGCAGCCCCCCACATATAATGACTGTGAGTAAGATGAAAAGACAAACGTAGAGATGAAATAGATTTAGCAAAGTGAGGCCCGACTTTCTGAACAGAGCGAGGATAGGAAAGGTAACTTTGCGGTCAACACAAAACCCTAAAAACCACGCAAAGGGGGCAAAAAGACCCTCCGTACCGAACTAACGGCACGGAGGTACACCTTCTGCGTCCCAGAGCTTCCAGCAAACAAATAGATAAGCTGGACAGAAGAAAAGCAAACAAAATAGCAAAGGAAAACTTAGCTATGCAGAGCAGCAGGCCACAGGAACGATCCAGGAGGAAAACAAGTCCAATACTGGAACATTGACAGGAAGCCAGGATCAAAGCACTAGGTGGAGTTAAGTAGAGCAGCACCTAACGACCTCACCACATCACCTGAGGGAGGAAAGTCAGAAGCCGCAGTACCACTTCCCTCCACCAACGGAAGCTCACAGAGAGAATCAGCCGAAGTACCACTTGTGACCACAGGAGGGAGCTCTGCCACAGAATTCACAACAGTACCCCCTCCTTGAGGAGGGGTCACCGAACCCTCACCAGAGCCCCCTGGCCGACCAGGATGAGCCACATGAAAGGCACGAACAAGATCGGGAGCATGGACATCAGAGGCAAAGACCCAGGAATTATCTTCCTGAGCATAACCCTTCCACTTAACCAGATACTGGAGTTTCCGTCTTGAAACACGAGAATCCAAAATCTTCTCCACAATATACTCCAACTCCCCCTCCACCAAAACCGGGGCAGGAGGGTCAACAGATGGAACCATAGGTGCCACGTATCTCCGCAACAATGACCTATGGAATACGTTATGTATGGAAAAAGAATCTGGAAGGGTTAGAGGAAAAGACACAGGATTAAGAACCTCAGAAATCCTATACGGACCAATGAAACGAGGTTTAAACTTAGGAGAGGAAACCTTCATAGGAATATGACGAGAAGATAACCAAACCAGATCCCCAACACGAAGTCGGGGACCCACACAGCGTCTGCGATTAGCAAAACGTTGAGCCTTCTCCTGGGACAAGGTCAAATTGTCCACTACCTGAGTCCAAATCTGCTGCAACCTGTCCACCACAGTATCCACACCAGGACAGTCCGAAGACTCAACCTGTCCTGACGAGAAACGAGGATGGAACCCAGAGTTGCAGAAAAATGGCGAAACCAAGGTAGCCGAGCTAGCCCGATTATTAAGGGCGAACTCAGCCAAAGGCAAAAAGGACACCCAGTCTTCCTGATCAGCAGAAACAAAACATCTCAGATATGTTTCCAAGGTCTGATTGGTTCGTTCGGTCTGGCCATTAGTCTGAGGATGGAAAGCCGAGGAAAAAGACAAGTCAATGCCCATCCTACCACAAAAAGCTCGCCAAAACCTCGAAACAAACTGGGAACCTCTGTCAGAAATGATATTCTCTGGATTGCCATGTAAACGAACCACATGCTGGAAGAACAATGGCACCAAATCAGAGGAGGAAGGCAATTTAGACAAGGGTACCAAATGGACCATCTTAGAAAAGCGATCACAGACCACCCAAATGACTGACATCTTTTGAGAAACGGGAAGATCTGAAATAAAATCCATAGAGATATGTGTCCAAGGCCTCTTCGGGACTGGCAAGGGCAAAAGCAACCCACTGGCACGAGAACAGCAGGGCTTAGCCTGAGCACAAATCCCACAGGACTGCACAAAAGTACGCATATCCCGCGACAGAGATGGCCACCAAAAGGATCTAGCCACTAACTCTCTGGTACCAAAGATTCCAGGATGACCAGCCAAGACCGAACAATGAACCTCAGAGATAACTTTATTCGTCCACCTATCAGGGACAAACAGTTTCTCCGCTGGACAACGATCAGGTTTATTAGCCTGAAATTTTTGCAGCACTCGCCGCAAATCAGGGGAGATGGCAGACACAATTACTCCCTCTTTGAGGATACCCGCCGGCTCAGATACACCCGGAGAGTCGGGCACAAAACTCCTAGACAGAGCATCCGCCTTCACATTTTTAGAGCCCGGAAGGTATGAAATCACAAAGTCAAAACGGGCAAAAAACAACGACCAACGAGCTTGTCTAGGATTCAACCGCTTGGTGGACTCGAGATAAGTCAAGTTCTTATGATCAGCCAAGACCACCACGCGATGCTTAGCTCCTTCAAGCCAATGACGCCACTCCTCGAATGCCCACTTCATGGCCAGCAACTCTTGGTTGCCCACATCATAATTTCGCTCAGCAGGCGAAAACTTCCTGGAAAAGAAGGCGCACGGTTTCATCACTGAGCAATCAGAACCTCTCTGCGACAAAACAGCCCCTGCTCCAATCTCAGAAGCATCAACCTCGACCTGGAACGGAAGTGAAATATCTGGTTGACACAACACAGGGGCAGAAGAAAAACGACGCTTCAACTCTTGAAAAGCTTCCACAGCAGCAGAAGACCAATTGACCACATCAGCACCCTTCTTGGTCAAATCGGTCAATGGTTTAGCAATACTAGAAAAATTGCAGATGAAGCGACGATAAAAATTAGCAAAGCCCAGGAACTTTTGCAGACTTTTCAGAGGTGTCGGCTGAGTCCAATCATGGATGGCTTGGACCTTAACAGGATCCATCTCGATAGTAGAAGGGGAAAAGATGAACCCCAAAAATGAAACCTTCTGCACACCAAAGAGACACTTTGATCCCTTCACAAACAAAGAATTAGCACGCAGGACCTGAAAAACCGTTCTGACCTGCTTCACATGAGACTCCCAATCATCCGAGAAGATCAAAATGTCATCCAAGTACACAATCAGGAATTTATCCAGGTACTCTCGGAAGATGTCATGCATAAAGGACTGAAACACTGATGGAGCATTGGCAAGTCCGAATGGCATTACTAGATACTCAAAATGACCCTCGGGCGTATTAAATGCAGTTTTCCATTCATCGCCTCGCTTAATTCGCACAAGATTATACGCACCACGAAGATCTATCTTGGTGAACCAACTAGCCCCCTTAATCCGAGCAAACAAATCAGATAACAACGGCAAGGGGTACTGAAATTTAACCGTGATCTTATTAAGAAGGCGGTAATCTATACAAGGTCTCAGCGAACCATCCTTCTTGGCTACAAAAAAGAACCCTGCTCCTAATGGCGACGATGACGGGCGAATATGCCCCTTCTCCAGGGACTCCTTCACATAACTGCGCATAGCGACATGCTCAGGCACAGATAAATTAAACAATCGGCCTTTTGGGAACTTGCTACCAGGAATCAAATTGATAGCACAATCACAATCCCTATGCGGAGGTAGGGCATCGGACTTGGGCTCATCAAATACATCCCGGTAATCAGACAAGAACTCTGGAACCTCAGAAGGGGTGGATGACGAAATTGACAGAAATGGAACATCACCATGTACCCCCTGACAACCCCAGCTGGACACCGACATGGATTTCCAATCTAATACTGGATTATGGACTTGTAGCCATGGCAACCCCAACACGACCACATCATGCAGATTATGCAACACCAGAAAGCGAATAACCTCCTGATGTGCAGGAGCCATGCACATGGTCAGCTGGGTCCAGTACTGAGGCTTATTCTTGGCCAAAGGCGTAGCATCAATTCCTCTCAATGGAATAGGACACTGCAAGGGCTCCAAGAAAAACCCACAACGCCTAGCATACTCCAAGTCCATCAAATTCAGGGCAGCGCCTGAATCCACAAATGCCATGACAGAATACGATGACAAAGAGCAGATCAAGGTAACGGACAGATGAAATTTTGACTGTACTGTACCAATGGTGGCAAACCTAGCGAACCGCTTAGTGCGCTTAGGACAATCAGAGATAGTATGAGTGGAATCACCACAGTAGAAACACAGCCCATTCAGACGTCTGTGTTCTTGCCGTTCAACTCTGGTCAAAGTCCTATCGCACTGCATAGGCTCAGGTTTAAGCTCAGGTAATACCGCCAAATGGTGCACAGATTTACGCTCACGCAAGCGTCGACCAATCTGAATGGCCAAAGACATAGACTCATTCAAACCAGCAGGCATAGGAAATCCCACCATGACATCCTTAAGGGCTTCAGAGAGACCCTTTCTGAACATAGCTGCCAGCGCAGATTCATTTCATTGAGTGAGCACGGACCACTTTCTAAATTTCTGACAATATAACTCTACCTCATCCTGACCCTGACAAAGAGCCAGCAATTTTATTTCTGCCTGATCCACAGAATTAAGCTCATCGTACAGCAATCTGAGCGCCAGGAAAAACGCATCGATATTACTTAATGCAGGATCTCCTGGCGCAAGAGAAAATGCCCAGTCCTGAGGGTCGCCACGCAAAAAAGAAATAATGATCAAAACCTGTTGAACTGGATCACCAGAGGAGCGAGGTTTCAAGGCCAGAAATAGTTTACAATTATTTTTAAAACTCAGAAACTTAGTTCTATCACCAAAAAACAAATCAGGAATAGGAATTCTTGGTTCTAACATAGATTTCTGATCAATAGTGTCTTGAATCTTTTGTACTCTTGCCGAGAGCTGATCCACACATGAAGACAGACTTCTAATGTCCATTGCTACACCTGTGTCCTGAACCACCCAAATGTCTAGGGGAAAAAAAAGGCAAAACACAGTGCAGAGAAAAAAAAATGGTCTCAGAACTTCTTTTTTCCCTTTATTGAGAATCATTAGTACTTTGGCTTCCTGTACTGTTATGATTAGGCAATTCAGTACCACAGTGAACATAGAGGTCAGAGCACATACAGTGATCTGACAATAATCCAAAAACAAAGAACGAGCTCTGAGACGTGGGAACTCTGTTGACCGCAATCCCTAATCCTCTCCAACAACACTAGAGGCAGCCGTGGATTGCGCCTAACGCTACCTATGCAACTCGGCACAGCCTGAGAAGCTAGCTAGCCTGAAGATAGAAAATAAGCCTTCCTTGCCTCAGAGAAATACCCCAAAGGAAAAGGCAGCCCCCCACATATAATGACTGTGAGTAAGATGAAAAGACAAACATAGAGATTAAATAGATTTAGCAAAGTGAGGCCCGACTTTCTGAACAGAGCGAGGATAGGAAAGGTAACTTTGCGGTCAACACAAAACCCTAAAAACCACGCAAAGGGGGCAAAAAGACCCTCCGTACCGAACTAACGGCACGGAGGTACACCCTCTGCGTCCCAGAGCTTCCAGCAAACAAATAGATAAGCTGGACAGAAGAAAAGCAAACAAAATAGCAAAGGAAAACTTAGCTATGCAGAGCAGCAGGCCACGGGAACGATCCAGGAGGAAAACAAGTCCAATACTGGAACATTGACAGGAAGCCAGGATCAAAGCACTAGGTAGAGTTAAGTAGAGCAGCACCTAACGACCTCACCACATCACCTGAGGGAGGAAAGTCAGAAGCCGCAGTACCACTTCCCTCCACCAACGGAAGCTCACAGAGAGAATCAGCCGAAGTACCACTTGTGACCACAGGAGGGAGCTCTGCCACAGAATTCACAACAGCGGGCGCTGGTTGTTGTTGCGGTTGCCTTCGGTGACGCGGCACGTCACTTCCGGGTTACGCAACTTCCGGTGGCGCGAGTCACCGTGTTCACTTATGCAGTACTATTTAAGACGGGCTGGGAGCAGTCTCGTCAGGCCCCTTGAAAAAGGAAAGGTCCGAAACGCACTTCGGGGCAGACACACTTGCCTGGACTTCAGCTTTACCCCTATATCTCTGTAATTAACAGGTAAATATTGGTGACTGGTTTACATGGTCCTTGTTGGACACGGTCTTCTCTTTAATTAGAGGACCCTTGTGGCATTGTCACTTGAATATATGGAGAGATGGATATGGGGGTATGATGTTTTTATCTGCACCAGCTAGTAGCAACCGGACAACATTGTACTATGTGGCAATTATGGTATATGAGCTGCAGCTGGTAGTGGTCCATTAAAGGGACTACCTTATGTATATATCACGCAGTTTAGCTGTTGTTCCAGGTGATGGCGTCGGTTACCCTGTATTACACTAAGAGAATGTGTCGCTCTATTTCACCTTCTTCCCCAATTTGGTGTTATGTCATTTTAATAGTTTGATAATAAAATTTATATAGATCTTTTTGAAATTTGACCGTTTGATCATCTTTTTTTCATTTTGGTTTTGTATGCCCATTATCCAGAGAAAAGTTTCCTAGTGGCAGGGATGTTCCTGGGTACTGATTACAAGTACATTTTTCCCCATTGAAAAAGCTTATGTAAAACGTGTGTCTGGGGTCGGCCCCTGGGAATTCTGTGGTCTTTGTACAATATTTTATTCTTGCGTGCATTTCCTATTGATAGGAATCCCACCGTATGTCAGGGATCCCACCAATATGTCACGGATCACGGGGAGGATACCATTATCATCCCCACTAGGGTTGAGCGACTTTTACTTTTATAGGATCGGGTCGGGTTTCACGAAACCCGACTTTTTCAAAAGTCGGGTCGAGTGAAATCGGCCGATCCTATAAAAAAGTCGGGGTCGGGGTCGGCCGAAACCCAATGCAGTGCATTGGGTTTCCAATGGTTCCCAGGGTCTGAAGGAGAGGAAACTCTCCTTCAGGCCCTGGGATCCATATTTAAGTGTAAAATAAAGAATTAAAATAAAAAATATTGCTATACTCACCCTCTGACGCGCACTGGTACTAACCGGCAGCCTTCCTTCCTTAGAAACAGCGCGTGAAGGGCCTTAAGGCCCCTTCACATTTAGCGACGCTGCAGCGATACCGACAACGATCCGGATCGCTGCAGCGTCGCTGTTTGGTCGCTGGAGAGCTGTCACACAGACCGCTCTCCAGCGACCAACGATGCCGGTAACCAGGGTAAACATCGGGTAACTAAGCGCAGGGCCGCGCTTGGTAACCCGATGTTTACCCTGGTTACCATGCTAAAAGTAAAAAAAAACAAACAGTACATACTTACCTACAGCTGTCTGTCCTCCAGCGCTGCGCTCTGCTTCTCTGCTCTCCTCCTGTACTGTCTGGGAGCCGGAAAGCAGAGCGGTGACGTCACCGCTCTGCTTTCCGGCTCACAGCCAGTACAGGAGGAGTGCAGAGCGCAGCGCTGGAGGACAGACAGCGTTAGGTAAGTATGTACTGTTTGTTTTTTTTTACTTTTAGCATGGTAACCAGGGTAAACATCGGGTTACTAAGCGCGGCCCTGCGCTTAGTTACCCGATGTTTACCCTGGTTACCAGTGAAGACATCGCTGGATCGGTGTCACACACGCCGATCCAGCGATGTCTCCAGGGAGTCCAACGACGAAATAAAGTTCTGGACTTTCTTCAGCGACCAACGATCTCCCAGCAGGGGCCTGATCGTTGGTCGCTGTCACACATAACGATTTCATTAACGATATCGTTGCTACGTCACAAATAGCAACGATATCGTTAACAATATCGTTATGTGTGAAGGTACCTTTAGATGACGTCGCGGCTTGTGATTGGTCGCGCGACCGCCCATGTGACCGCTCGCGCGACCAATCTGGGTTTTTCTTTCCATATGCTTCTACTTGTACTTTCACTTTGAAGCCATATATATTCTTGAGGGAGGGGGAATTGAGGGGTTTTGGATTACACACACAGGCAGAGGAAGAAAAAGGAGGGTCTGAAAAGACAATGTACTTTTAGGTAGGCACTGAAACATGGCATATTCACATTATCGTCACACCTATGGGTACACAAAGAGGTCTATTCTTATTATATTGCATGCCAAATTATATGTGTGTTCTCCTTTGGAATTCAATGCAATTACCAGATTTGACCAACAAGAATTATCATTGCATTCATTTACAAACATTTAAAATGATTGAACATCTTCAGGAAAATGGTGTATAAACATATGCTTACGGAACCTCTACAATTAACAGTGAGTTCCAAAAATATTACAAATAAATCTTGCATGGTTTAGATAAAACTTTATGCTACCTCAATTCATAAAACAGAATAGAAAATTGGGCTATGAACGATGACTGCAGGTTTAACATTTGTGGAAGAATAAAGTGGCATCATTATAAGAAAAATAAAAAAGTTCTAAGGAAAGTTCAGAACTAAATTGAAAAGGTAAAGAAAACAAGCATATGTGAGACCTAGCAGGCATCTTCAAATGTAATGATGTAGCTATAAAAATAAAGATCAGAATGCCTTCTTCTCGAGATTTTCGTGAATGCTAGAAATGAAGGGCATAATTAATGCCTTTGAACTTTGAAAATAACAAAAGCTATTCAGGTTCTTGGGCACAGGTAAAGAACACAAGTAGTTGAACACTGGTTAGCTGAGGCCTAATCTTTCACCTGAAACACAGACATAACCTAGACTTATTAGGTTGAAGCTACACTGAAACTTTTCCTTACATGACAAAAAATTGCTCTGGTATCAGTGTCCATTGGAATTCATTAAACTGTTTAAACATTTCTAAAAACTCACTGCAGTCAAATGATTTACTATCTTTTTTATTTTTAACTGCCGCATGCTAGGATTTCAGCGCTATTTTAAAAAGTAGATATTTTTTTTCCTGTGTAGAGTGTAATCAGAGTCTCTTACAAATATATCTATGATTTCACATTTATTTATCTGGAGCAATAAATTGGTTAATCAGTTTACTTGAAGCGCTAGCTTTAAGATGCCCATGCACCTAAGGCATTATTCTGATGTCCGTTGTTAAACACGTATGTGAAAAAATGTCAGTTAAATCAGTGTTTTTGATCATTGTGTCATCTGCAAGTCCGATTTTGCCATCTGTATCATTAGTGTTTTTCCCAGATGGATAAATTAATAATTTGCAAAGCTTCTCATATATTTTCCAATGTTAAATGCATACAGCACACAGATATCACATAGATTCCACCTATGCTCTGTACAAGCTTTTCACTGACCCATAGACTAGTATTGGCCCTTTTCATCTGTGATTCCAGAAAAAAACAGACATGTCTCCATGTGTTTTGCACAGACACACAGTCATGTGACTAGCACAATAGATAGAAATAGGTACCTGTTGTAGCTGTGAAAAACCCCAAATACAACATGTGTGTGCAACACAGAAATGTGAATGAAACCAAAGCCTGTGTTCACACCATGTTTGTGATGTTTTCTTATGGTGGAACCTCCAAATGTACCAACTAAACATGTCCATAGGGTTATATTAAAAGCAGAGGTCAAAAGATTTTTATTTTGGTCTGTGTGTGGCTAGTATATGTCAGTATACTCCCCAAAAGGTAAAGGATAGCTCAATCTCCATGGATTCTGCTAAAAAAAGTCTACCACTCAGTGTATAAGTATTTTTTTTATCATAGAAATGTATGGGTGATGGTTGGCATCCATCAAAGCCTTTTCCAACAATAAATATAGTTAAAAAAACAAAGTGAATATCCTCATAAAAGGATTGTCCGGCCATAGGAAGAAGTTTGCATTCATTCTATGTGACTAGAGACTTGTGTATCCTCACATTGAGTGCAGCGCGTACTGTAAGGATTCTCCAGTGGCGGTGCTGAAGCTTTGGCGGTCATGTGACCTCAGTTATGCAATTTGCATACTACCCGCCAAATTTTGAATAGATGTGTCTGGCCTTGCTCAACATTTGCATGGAGAGAGGTCACACATGTCTAGTCTGTACATGACCACATGTGTGCAAATTGCTGCAAATCAGAGTGACTGCAGACTTGACACGTAAGGCTGGACAACCTTTTTGAATAGCTGTCAGCCAAATACTTATTTGGTCTACACCAAACTCTTTGAACTTCCCTATGCACATGTGTTTTTAATGGTGTCAAACACCAGACACCTCTGGTTTACCTGCATTGAGAAAAAAAAAGATTGAGCATTTGAATTCAAACTGAATGATTCTTCTCTCCCATTACATCATCTGCTAGGAAGCCCCTTTACACAATAGGTGGTCGACTGGTCCACTCAAAATCAAATGTGTATTGGGGCCTCTAGACCCAATGAGCTTATACAATTATGTTTGGAAAAGTTGGTAGGAAAAAGGATAACAGAAAAACAGAAGGTATTAAGATTTTATGCAAGCCCTGGACTAGTGCTGAGACTATAGGTGCAGCAAGGAGTTCAGCTCAGGAAGTGCAAAACCTCTGAGTCGGCCCCTAACCAGGTAACCCTAATTACAACTATATACACCTAATAGTTCCTATACTGAATGAGTGCCCCCAGAATAGTTCCCGCATCATTTGATGGCCACCGTATTAGCCTCTATACTGTATGAAGTTTCTCATGCTAGTTCCAACACCATATGATAGCCCCCACATTAGCTTCCATACTGTATCAGGACTCCCACTTTAGTTCCCATGCCATATAATGGCCACAACATTAGCCACCATATTGTATGAGGGCCCCCACAATAGTTCCCACACCATATGATGGCTGCTGTTATGAAAGGCAATTCAGTACTACAATGGACATAGCGGTCAGAGCACATACAGTGATCTGACAATAACCCAAAATAATAGAACGAGCTCTGAGACGTGGGAACTCTGCAGACCGCAATCCCTAATCCTCTCCAAACAACACTAGAGGCAGCCGTGGATTGCGCCTAACTCTGCCTATGCAACTCGGCACAGCCTGAGAAACTAACTAGCCTGAAGATAGAAAATAAGCCTACCTTGCCTCAGAGAAATACCCCAAAGGAAAAGGCAGCCCCCCACATATAATGACTGTGAGTTAAGATGAAAAGACAAACGTAGAGATGAAATAGATTCAGCAAAGTGAGGCCCGACTTTCTTAACAGATCGAGGATAGAAAAGGTAACTTTGCGGTCTACACAAAACCCTAAAGAACACCACGCAAAGGGGGCAAAAAGACCCTCCGTACCGAACTAACGGCACGGAGGTACACCCTTTGCGTCCCAGAGCTTCCAGCAACAAATTAGACAAGCTGGACAGAAAAAATAGCAAACAAATAGCAAAGAAGAACTTAGCTATGCAGAGCAGCAGGCCACAGGAATGATCCAGGGAAAAGCAAGTCCAACACTGGAACATTGACAGGAAGCCAGGGTCAAAGCATTAGGTGGAGTTAAGTAGAGAAGCACCTAACGACCTCACCAGATCACCTGAGGGAGGAAACTCAGAAGCCGCAGTACCACTTCCCTCCACCAACAGAAGCTCACAGAGAGAATCAGCCGAAGTACCACTTGTGACCACAGGAGGGAGCTCTGCCACAGAATTCACAACAGTACCCCCCCCTTGAGGAGGGGTCACCGAACCCTCACCAGAGCCCCCAGGCCGACCAGGATGAGCCACATGAAAGGCACGAACAAGATCGGGAGCATGGACATCAGAGGCAAAAACCCAGGAATTATCTTCCTGAGCATAACCCTTCCATTTAACCAGATACTGGAGTTTCCGTCTAGAAACACGAGAATCCAAAATCTTCTCCACAATATACTCCAATTCCCCCTCCACCAAAACCGGGGCAGGAGGATCAACAGATGGAACCATAGGTGCCACGTATCTCCGCAACAATGACCTATGGAATACGTTATGTATGGAAAAAGAATCTGGAAGGGTCAGACGAAAAGACACAGGATTAAGAACCTCAGAAATCCTATACGGACCAATGAAACGAGGTTTAAACTTAGGAGAGGAAACCTTCATAGGAATATGACGAGAAGACAACCAAACCAGATCCCCAACACGAAGTCTGGGACCCACACGGCGTCTGCGATTAGCGAAACGTTGAGCCTTCTCCTGGGACAAGGTCCAATTGTCCACTACATGAGTCCAAATCTGCTGCAACCTGTCCACCACAGTATCCACACCAGGACAGTCCGAAGACTCAACCTGTCCTGAAGAGAAACGAGGATGGAACCCAGAATTGCAGAAAAATGGCGAAACCAAGGTAGCCGAGCTGGCCCGATTATTAAGGGCGAACTCAGCCAAAGGCAAAAAGGACACCCAGTCATCCTGATCGGCAGAAACAAAGCATCTCAGATATGTTTCCAAGGTCTGATTGGTTCGTTCGGTCTGGCCATTAGTCTGAGGATGGAAAGCCGAGGAAAAAGACAAGTCAATGCCCATCCTACCACAAAAGGCTCGCCAAAACCTTGAAACAAACTGGGAACCTCTGTCAGAAACGATATTCTCTGGAATGCCATGTAAACGAACCACATGCTGGAAGAACAATGGCACCAAATCAGAGGAGGAAGGCAATTTAGACAAGGGTACCAGATGGACCATCTTAGAAAAGCGATCACAGACCACCCAAATGACTGACATCTTTTGAGAAACGGGAAGATCAGAAATAAAATCCATAGAGATATGTGTCCAAGGCCTCTTCGGGACCGGCAAGGGCAAAAGCAGCCCACTGGCACGAGAACAGCAGGGCTTAGCCCGAGCACAAATCCCACAGGACTGCACAAAAACACGCACATCCCGCGACAGAGACGGCCACCAAAAGGATCTAGCCACCAACTCTCTGGTACCAAAGATTCCAGGATGACCAGCCAACACCGAACAATGAACCTCAGAGATAACTTTATTCGTCCACCTATCAGGGACAAACAGTCTCTCCGCTGGACAACGATCAGGTTTATTAGCCTGAAATTTTTGCAGCACCCGCCTCAAATCAGGGGAGATGGCAGACACAATTACTCCTTCCTTGAGGATACCCGCCGGCTCAGACAAACCCGGGGAGTCGGGCACAAAACTCCTAGACAGAGCATCCGCCTTCACATTTTTAGAGCCCGGAAGGCACGAAATCACAAAGTCAAAACGGGCAAAAAACAGCGACCAACGAGCCTGTCTAAGATTCAACGCTTAGCAGACTCAAGATAAGTCAAGTTCTTATGATCAGTCAATACCACCACGCGATGCTTAGCTCCTTCAAGCCAATGACGCCACTCCTTGAATGCCCACTTCATGGCCAGCAACTCTCGGTTGCCCACATCATAATTTCGCTCAGCAGGCGAAAACTTCCTGGAAAAAAAGCGCATTATTTCATCACTGAGCAATCAGAACCTCTCTGCGACAAAACAGCCCCTGCTCCAATCTCAGAAGCATCAACCTCGACCTGGAACGGAAGAGAAACATCTGGTTGACACAACACAGGGGCAGAAGAAAAATGACGCTTCTACTCTTGAAAAGCTTCCACAGCAACAGAAGACCAATTGACCAAATCAGCACCCTTCTTGGTCAAATCGGTCAATGGTTTGGCAATACTAGAAAAATTGCAGATGAAGCGACGATAAAAATTAGCAAAGCCCAGGAACTTTTGCAGACTTTTCAGAGATGTCGGCTGAGTCCAATCATGGATGGCTTGGACCTTAACAGGATCCATCTCGATAGTAGAAGGGGAAAAGATGAACCCCAAAAATGAAACCTTCTGCACACCAAAGAGATACTTTGATCCCTTCACAAACAAAGAATTAGCACACAGGACCTGAAAAACTGTTCTGACCTGCTTCACATGAGACTCCCAATCATCCGAGAAGATCAAAATGTCATCCAAGTACACAATCAGGAATTTATCCAGGTACTCTCGGAAGATGTCATGCATAAAGGACTGAAACACTGATGGAGCATTGGCAAGTCCGAATGGCATCACTAGATACTCAAAATGACCCTCGGGCATATTAAATGCAGTTTTCCATTCATCTCCTCGCCTGATTCGCACCAGATTATACGCACCACGAAGATCTATCTTGGTGAACCAACTAGCCCCCTTAATCCGAGCAAACAAATCAGATAACAATGGCAAGGGGTACTGAAATTTAACCGTGATCTTATTTAGAAGGCGGTAATCTATACAAGGTCTCAGCGAACCATCCTTCTTGGCTACAAAAAAGAACCCGGCTCCTAATGGTGACGATGACGGGCGAATATGCCCCTTCTCCAGGGATTCCTTCACATAACTGCGCATAGCGGCGTGCTCAGGCATGGATAAATTAAACAGTCAACCTTTTGGGAATTTACTAACAGGAATCAAATTGATAGCACAATCACAATCCCTATGCGGAGGTAGGGCATCGGACTTGGGCTCATCAAATACATCCCGATAATCAGACAAGAACTCTGGAACCTCAGAAGGGGTGGATGACGAAATTGACAGAAATGGAACATCACCATGTACCCCCTGACAACCCCAGCTGGACACCGACATGGATTTCCAATCTAATACTGGATTATGGGCTTGTAGCCATGGCAACCCCAACACGACCACATCATGCAGATTATGCAACACCAGAAAGCGAATAACCTCCTGATGTGCAGGAGCCATGCACATGGTCAGCTGGGTCCAGTATTGAGGCTTATTCTTGGCCAAAGGCGTGGCATCAATTCCTCTCAATGGAATAGGACACTGCAAGGTCTCTAAGAGAAACCCACAACGCTTAGCATACTCCAAGTCCATCAAATTCAGGGCAGCGCCTGAATCCACAAATGCCATGACAGAATACGATGACAAAGAGCAGATCAAGGTAACGGACAGAAGAAATTTTGACTGTACAGTACCAATGGTGGCAGACCTAGCGAACCGCTTAGTGCGCTTAGGACAATCAGAGATAGCATGAGTGGAATCACCACAGTAGAAACACAGCCCATTCAGATGTCTGTGTTCTTGCCGTTTAACTCTGGTCAAAGTCCTATCGCACTGCATAGGCTCAGGTTTAAGCTCAGGTAATACCGCCAAATGGTGCACAGATTTACGCTCACACAAGCGTCGACCGATCTGAATGGCCAAAGACATAGACTCATTCAAACCAGCAGGCATAGGAAATCCCACCATGACATCCTTAAGGGCTTCAGAGAGACCCTTTCTGAACATAGCTGCCAGCGCAGATTCATTCCATTGAGTGAGCACGGACCACTTTCTAAATTTCTGACAATATACCTCTATCTCATCCTGACCCTGACAAAGAGCCAGCAAATTTTTCTCTGCCTGATCCACTGAATTAGGTTCATCGTACAGCAATCCGAGCGCCAGGAAAAACGCATCTATATTTCTCAATGCAGGATATCCCGGCGCAAGAGAAAATGCCCAGTCCTGAGGGTCGCCGCGCAAAAAAGAAATAACAATCAAAACCTGTTGAACTGGATCACCAGAGGAGCGAGGTTTCAAGGCCAGAAATAATTTACAATTATTTTTGAAACTCAGAAACTTAGTTCTATCTCCAAAAAACAAATCAGGAATAGGAATTCTTGGTTCCAACATAGCTTTCTGATCAATAGTGTCTTGAATCTTCTGCACTCTTGCTGAGAGCTGATCCACAAATGAAGACAGACTTCTAATGTCCATCGCTACACCTGTGTACTGAACCACCCAAATGTCTAGGGGAAAAAAAAGGCAAAACACAGTGCAAGGAAAAAAAATGGTCTCAGAACTTCTTTTTTCCCTCTATTGAGAATCATTAGTACTTTTGGCTTCCTGTACTGTTATGAAAGGCAATTCAGTACTACAATGGACATAGCGGTCAGAGCACATACAGTGATCTGACAATAACCCAAAATAATGGAACGAGCTCTGAGACGTGGGAACTCTGCAGACCGCAATCCCTAATCCTCTCCAAACAACACTAGAGGCAGCCGTGGATTGCGCCTAACTCTGCCTATGCAACTCGGCACAGCCTGAGAAACTAACTAGCCTGAAGATAGAAAATAAGCCTACCTTGCCTCAGAGAAATACCCCAAAGGAAAAGGCAGCCCCCCACATATAATGACTGTGAGTTAAGATGAAAAGACAAACGTAGAGATGAAATAGATTCAGCAAAGTGAGGCCCGACTTTCTTAACAGATCGAGGATAGAAAAGGTAACTTTGCGGTCTACACAAAACCCTAAAGAACACCACGCAAAGGGGGCAAAAAGACCCTCCGTACCGAACTAACGGCACGGAGGTACACCCTTTGCGTCCCAGAGCTTCCAGCAACAAATTAGACAAGCTGGACAGAAAAAATAGCAAACAAATAGCAAAGAAGAACTTAGCTATGCAGAGCAGCAGGCCACAGGAATGATCCAGGGAAAAGCAAGTCCAACACTGGAACATTGACAGGAAGCCAGGGTCAAAGCATTAGGTGGAGTTAAGTAGAGAAGCACCTAACGACCTCACCAGATCACCTGAGGGAGGAAACTCAGAAGCCGCAGTACCACTTCCCTCCACCAACAGAAACTCACAGAGAGAATCAGCCGAAGTACCACTTGTGACCACAGGAGGGAGCTCTGCCACAGAATTCACAACAGGCTGCCACATTAACCCATATACCTTTGAGGGTCCCACATTAGCTCACATACTGAACAGGGGCCCACTCAATAGATCCCACACCATATGATGGCCCACATTACCTTCCATAGTGTATGAGGGCCTCCACATTAGTTCCCACATCATATCATGGCCCCCACATTAGCTCCTATATTGTATAAGGGATCCCCACATTAGTTCCCATTCCATACCATGGCTGCCACATTAGCCCTCATACTGTATGAGGTCCCTCCCACTTTGGGAGTCCCCCACAGTAACCCATAAAGTGTATGAGAGTCACCCTCGCACACCAAAAGTAAAATTAAACACAACATACACTTACCAAGTTCCAAATTCAGGGTCCTGATGAGTTCACTGGGAGGATCAATGCGTTGCAATCCCAGCACTAATTCTCAGCCTCTTGGCCACAGCAAAATGATGTTGTGGCCAATTAGCTGTTACACTGCCGCCGCGGCCACCCGCTGTTCCCTGCTATACTTACCTGTCCTCGGCGTCCCGGCGCGGCTGTGCTGCTACGGCGTCCCTCCTCCAGCGCTCGCTCCCGGCGTCAGCTGATCGTCGGGTGCGCACGCACGCCGGCTTCCATTCTGCACGTGCGCACCTCTAGTCTCTTTCTACGCTGTCTACCCTGTCCACTCTATGATCCCGGAGGACCCTCGTCACCCGGAAGTAATCTCTTGCACTGCTTTTTCTTCCTGTCTGCTCCCTGCCTTTGTGCCTGATGATCACTTGTGCTTTGCAAGTGCTCCTGGTCGCACGTAACCTTTGTGCATCTTTTGTGCTCTGATCTTGTACCTTTTTGTTTGTCTTTCTGCAGTCCTGCGTCAGTGGCTTCGGTTCCTGAAGTTCCAGTCTCGTCACTGTTCCTGAGTTTCCAGCTCTCCTTCTGTTCCTAGTGTCACTGCGTCAGTCCTTGGTTTCGTCTCCTGAAGTTCCTGTCTCGTCGCTGTTCCCGCGTTTCCAGCTCTCCTTGTGTTTCTAGCGGTACCGTGTTCCTTCTAATCCCTGTCTCCCAGCGGTTCTCTTGGTTTTTCCTTCCTCTTTGGTCCTCCAGCTTCCGTGGCGATAGTCCCTTGCGTTCCTGCCCCTAACACTCCCTGTATAGGGGGTGGTCTACCTGGTCAGCTCGTCCGTAAGGGGTTCGTCGTCACGGTCTCAGAGGGTCCACCTTTCTTCCTGAGATTCCTCACAGTATCATCAGGCCATGGACCTTCGAGGGGACTATAATTTGGTCCGAATCCGTTCTGGTGACGAGTGGAAGATGAGTGGAAGACTGCGTTTAACACCAGGGATGGTCATTACGAATACCTAGTCATGCCCTTCGGGTTATGCAACGCACCCGCAGTCTTTCAGGAACTGGTGAATGACGTTTTTCGGGATCTTCTTTACACCTGTGTAGTGGTGTACTTGGACGATATTCTCGTGTTTTCTCCAGATTCGCCCTCCCATAGGAGAGATGTTCGACTAGTGCTTCATCGTTTGAGAGAAAATTGGCTTTACGCAAAACTGGAGAAGTGCGTTTTTGAACAATCATCTCTACCTTTTTTGGGTTTCATTATCTCCGATGCAGGTCTGTGCATGGATCCAGGAAAAGTTTCCGCTGTTGTCAACTGGCCAAGTCCGCTTGGTGTTAAAGCAATTCAGCAATTTCTTGGATTCGCCAACTTCTATCGGCAGTTTATCCCTCACTTTTCTTCCCTGTCGGCTCCCATCTCCTCCATGATTCGTAAGGGTGCCAACCCTCACCAATGGACTTCTGAGGCCGAGGAGGCCTTTCATTCTCTTAAACAAGCCTTTGCATCCGTGCCAATACTTCAACGTCCAGTAGCCTGTAAACCTTTCATCCTTGAGGTTGATGCTTCTGCTGTCGGTGCTGGAGCTGTGCTCTCCCAAAGGTCTTCTTCTGGTCATCTTCTGCCCTGTGGTTTCTTTTCCAAGACCTTCTTCTCTTCTGTACCAGCAGCAGATCTTCTGTCTAGAGAGTTCTCCAAGGTGTGGCAGGAGACCAAGTCTTCCCTTTAGTCGGCCCAACTTAGGATGAGGAGACATGCCAATAAAAGGCGTCTTGATTCCCCTATTTTTCATCCCGGGGATAAGGTCTGGGTATCTTCTAAGTTTATTCATCTTAAGGTTCCTTCTCATAAGCTGGGGCCATGTTATATCGGTCCGTTCGAGGTTTTGACTCGCATTAATGATGTTGCTTATAAGCTTAAATTACCCACCTCTCTTCCTATTTCTAATTGTTTTCATGTTTCTCTCCTTAAGCCGGTGGTGTTTAATCACTTTCATGCCTCTTCCCTTTGTTCTCCTTCACCTGTTTCGGCTGATGATGCCTTTGAGGTTAGGGATATCCTTGCCATGAAAAAATTTAAGGGAAAGACTCTATTCTTGGTTGACTGGAAGGGTTTTGGTCCTGAGGAGAGGTCTTGGGAGCCACGAGAGAACATTCTGGCTCCTCAAATTTTGTCTAGGTTTCTTTCTAACCTTAGAAAGAGGGGGAGTAAAGACGGGGGTACTGTTACGCCGCCGCTGCCACCCGCTGTTGCCTGCTATACTTACCTGTCCTCGGCGTCCCGGCACGGCTCTGCTGCTGCGGCGTCCCTCCCCCAGCTGATCGTCGGGTGCGCACGCACGCCGGCTTCCATTCTGCACGTGCGCACCTCTAGTCTCTTTCTACGCTGTCTACCCTGTCCACTCTATGATCCTGGAGGACCCTCGCCACCCGGAAGTAAGCTCTTGCGCTGCTATTTCTTCCTGTCTGCTCCCTGCCTCTGTGCCTGATGATCACTTGTGCTTTGCAAGTGCTCCTGGTCGCACGTAACCTTTGTGCATCTTTTGTGCTCTGATCTTGTGCCTTGTTGTTTGTCTTTCCGCAGTCCTGCGTCAGTGGCTTCGGTTCCTGAAGTTCCAGTCTCGTCACTGTTCCTGAGTTTCCAGCTCTCCTTCTGTTCCTAGTGTCCCTGCGTCAGTCCTTGGTTTCGTCTCCTGAAGTTCCTGTCTCGTCGCTGTTCCCGCGTTTCCAGCTCTCCCTGTGTTTCTAGCGGTACCGTGTTCCTTCTTATACCTGTCTCCCAGCAGTTCTCTTGGTTTTTCCTTCCTCTTTGGTCCTCCAGCTTCCGTGGCAATAGTCCCTTGCGTTCCTGCCCCTGACACTCCCTGTATAGGGGGTGGTCCACCTGGTCAGCTCGTCCGTAAGGGGTTCGTCGTCACGGTCTCAGAGGGTCCACCTTTCTCCCCGAGATTCCTCACAGTAGCCAGTGCACCCACAGAACATCAAAGTCCCAATGCGGTATGATGACATCACTGGGACTCAAACATCCCGTGTCTACACCTGTGCCTCTGCATCATTTAGCTGTGGCCAAGAGGCTGAGCGATAATGCAAGGAGATCATGTCTCCATACTCGGCCGCAAAGCTTGATTGTATCAGTATGCCAAGAATGCCGATACAGTTAAGCGTAGCGGTAGCTCTGGGTTGGCCCCTCTGAGCATAAGGCCTGGGGCAATCGTCCCCTCTGTCCTCCTCATTAGCTATGTTACTGGCCAAGACATGTAGCTTGCGTTATTTTTGATACACTAAAATCATTTACACAGCACTTAGGACTCTGAGCAGACTTTACCAGCAGCAGCTGCATTTCAGCTTTACACTGTTATCTACTAGATAGAAACAAGGAAAACGTATAGGGCTTCTAAGGAGATGTAACAACATCATAGCAACATATTAGATAGAAGCCAAATTTATAGGATGTGCAGGACACACCAATACTAATGCAATACCACAAAGAGAACGGTGTACTAGTCCCAAACGGTATAAAATATAAACTTTATTGGAATATAAATATATATGGTCAAACAGAGACAATTTGAGGAAGATTTATCCGAAACGCGGGTCGGGGGTTGACGTGGCTCTCAGCTCAGCGTTCACCATTACAGGGTATGTTATCAGTCATCAGTTAAGTACTCTACAAGTTTGTTTGTGCTCTCCCTATTCCCACTGGCTGGTCTCACATATTATACGTGGGAGTGCTTGATAATCCAGATGGAGTACTAAATTACAATTGATCTGTAATGCTGTAGTGTGGATGCCGCCTTGTCCCCCCATCATGTAATTGCGGATGTTTGCCGATTTTTAACTCTTCATTGCCTCTGTTTGACCTTATATATTTATATTCCAATAAAGTATATATTTTATACCGTTTGGGATTAGTACACCGTTCTCTTTGTGGTATAGAACTGATATCTACTAGACATGCCCAATGGAGTTGTGGGTTCATTGGTCCTTTTTGGTCCACTTTGGAGAAGATGCACTTGATTTATCAAATTGCATGAGCCACTGTGATTTTGGCACTTTTAGGTCTGTAATCTAAACTTACAGCAAAAGGGAGTGGAAATAGATACATGTAGATGCAAGTGAAATGTGAGACACTAGTTTATCCATAGTGACCCTGTAACATCGTACTGTTTGTCTAATTAGTATGGTTTAAATATAGTCTCAAAGTTCCATAAAAAGCATCACCTCTTTGCTATAGTGCTCACCTAAGATTTGTACTGCTTTATGCAAAGAGAAAGGAATAGCCAGGGCCTACATCAGGGCATTACTGCCCTGACTGGCATATAAGGAATATGAGCAATAGTTAAAAGCCACCAGCCAATCGGAGGCTGGCAGCCTACATCAGCGCGCACGTCACCAGCGTATGATGTCATTGTCATTTGCTGGCGAGCCTGCGCTTAAAATGCCTAGAGGGAACATCGCCGCTGAACCGTTGTAAGGTAAGGAGAAAGTTTTATTTTTATTGAAAGTGGCAAGCCGCAATATGTTTCGACGGCAGGATGGAGACACATGGTGCAGGATCATGGGGCAGGCTGGAGACATGGGGCAGGATGGAGACATGGGGCAGGATGGAGACACATGGTGCAGGATGGAGACATGGGGCAGGATGGAGAGACATGGTGCAGGATGGAGACATGGAGCAGGATGGAGACATGATGCATGATGGAGAGACATGGTGCAAGATGGAAACACATTGTGCAGGATGGAGACATGGGGCAGGATGGAGACAGATGGGGCAGGACTATGGGGCAGGATTGAGACATGGGGCAGGATGGAGATACATGGTGCAGAATCATGGTGCAGGATGGAGACAGATTGGGCAGGATGGAGACAGATGGGGCAGGATGGAGACAGATGGGGCAGGATGGAGACAGATGAGGCAGGATGGAGACAGATGGGGCAGGATTATGGGGCAGGATTGAGACATGGGGCAGGATGGAGATACATGGTGCAGAATCATGGTGCAGGATGGAGACAGATGGGGCAGGATGGAGACAGATGGGGCAGGATGGAGACAGATGGGGCAGGATGGAGACAGATAGTTCAGGATCATGGGGCAGGATGGAGACAAATGGAGCAGGATCGGGACAGATGGGGCAGGATAGTGACAGATGGTGCAGGATCATGGGGCAGGATGGAGACAGATGGTGGTGGATCATGGGGCAGGATGGAGACAGATGGTGCAGGATCATGGGGAAGGATGGAGACAGATGGTGCAGGAACATGGGGCAGGATGGAGACAGATGGAGCAGGATGGGAACAGATAGGGCAGGATGGAGACAGATGTGCTGGATCATGGGGCAGAATGGAGACAGATGGTGCAGGATTAAGGGGCAGGATCGAGACAGATGGGGCAGGATGGAGACAGATGGTGCAGGATCATGGGACAGGATGGAGACAGATGGTGCAGGATCATGAGGCAGGATGGAGACAGATGGAGCAGGATGGGGACAGATGGGGCAGGATGGAGACAGATGGGGCAGGATTATGGGGCAGGATTGAGACATGGGGCAGGATGGAGATACATGGTGCATAATCATGGTGCAGGATGGAGACAGATTGGGCAGGATGGAGACAGATAGGGCAGGATGGAGACAGATGGGGCAGGATGGAGACAGATGAGGCAGGATGGAGACAGATGGGGCAGGATTATGGGGCAGGATTGAGACATGGGGCAGGATGGAGATACATGGTGCAGAATCATGGTGCAGGATGGAGACAGATGGGGCAGGATGGAGACAGATGGGGCAGGATGGAGACAGATGGGGCAGGATGGAGACAGATAGTTCAGGATCATGGGGCAGGATGGAGACAGATGGTGCAGGATCATGGGGCAGGATGGAGACAGATGGAGCAGGATCGGGACAGATGGGGCAGGATAGTGACAGATGGTGCAGGATCATGGGGCAGGATGGAGACAGATGGTGGTGGATCATGGGGCAGGATGGAGACATGGTGCAGGATCATGGGGCAGGATGGAGACAGATGGTGCAGGAACATGGGGCAGGATGGAGACAGATGGAGCAGGATGGGAACGGATAGGGCAGGATGGAGACAGATGTGCTGGATCATGGGGCAGAATGGAGACAGATGGTGCAGGATTAAGGGGCAGGATGGAGACAGATGGTGCAGGATCATGGGGCAGGATGGAGACAGATGGTGCAGGATCATGGGGCAGGATGGCGACAGATGGGGCAGGATGGAGACAGATGGTGCAGGATCATGGGACAGGTTGGAGACAGATGGTGCAGGATCATGGGGCAGGATGGAGACAGATGGAGCAGGATGGGGACAGATGGGGCAGGATCATGGGCAGGATGCAGACAGATGGAACAGGATGGAGACAGCTGGGGCAGGATCATGGGGCAGGATGGAGACACATGGTGCAGGATCATGGGCAGGATGCAGACATGGGGTAGGATGGAAACACATGGTGCAGGATCATGGGGCAGGATGAATATGATGGAGACAGATGAGGCAGGATCATGGGACAGCTGGGGCAGGATCATGGGTCAGCTGGGGCATTATTATGGGATAGCTTGGGCAGGATAGAGACAGATGGGGCAGGATGGGACATCACATGGGGCAGAATGGATACTCCAGGCAGGATAGAAGAACATATGGCTGGAGCCAGCAATGAGACACACAGGAGCCAGGATGGGGGATGTTATTACCATAGGGGCTAATTAAGGTATATTATTATTGCTGTGGTGTATTTATTTTATTTTTTGAGGATACTCTTTTAAATGGGGGGGCGGTCTTGTTACTGTGCAGAACGACAATATGTTGCCTTTTTTTCTTCATCTGTTGTAGTGTAGAAGTTGGGAAAAAATTAAGTAATGTGCTCTGCAAGCGGTGCTCTAGATAACTGTTATTTCCAAGCCCTGGCTGGAAGAAGTGATGGCAGTCTATGCTGGATGAAGATGAAAAGCGAAAATGAATGACTTCACCTAGACTCATCACTGGTGAGTCAGTGTGTTACCTGTACACTGACACTATACACTGTATACTATATACAGAGGTCCTGTGTACAATGTCACCAGTGATCACTGTATTACCTTTACACTGACACTATATACAGAGCTCCTGTGTACAATGTCATTGTGTTACCAGTACACTGGCACTGTATACAGAACTGCTGTGTATAATGTCATTGACCACTGTATAACCTGTACAAGATATACAGCGCTCGTGTGTATATTGTCACTGTTGATCACTGTATTACCTGTACACTGATACTGTATACAGAGCTCCTGAGTATAATGTCACTGGTGATCCCTGTATTACCTATACACGGACACTGCATACTAAGTACAGATCTCCTGACCTTTCCCAGCGCCTGCTCACTGCAGCACTTTGCTCTGCCCTCAACAGGGCAGACAAAGTACGCCTGCGCAGGAGCTGCGACAGGAAGCAAAGAAGAGGACGTCATCGTATGAAGATGGGAGGCACTGGACCCGGACCGCTACACCCATCGAACCGGACCTCCCCTGGGTTAGTATAATCTAACTTGTTTTTCTTATCTTTCAGGTTACATCGGGGGCTTGTCCACAGCCTTATAGAATGCTGAAGATAAGCCCCTGATGGCGGTGGCCTTAGCTTATAGGCCTAAAATGGGGTGACAGATTCCCTTTAATGATCAGTAATGTAGTATTCGGTCACTATGTGGTGGTAATATGTGGTCTGGCCATGGTGTGGCTGTATTTGTTCCTTGTATGTGGTATTATAGGTCACTAGGTGGTGGTAATATGGTGTCTGGTCATGGTGCAGTGGTATTTGTCCCTTGTATGTGATATTATTGGTCATTTTAAAAATGGAAAAATAAATAAAAATATACCTAAATTGTATTGGATATTTTAATAAGTTACAGTAGAGTAGGGCCCAGCCAAAAAAGTCTACCGTGTCATGGTGGCAGATTAAAAAAATCTTTTGGCCAAAACAAAAGCTGCTGGCTATGTATGTGATCTGGTGATGGGAACTGTTAATGTGTGATTGGTGAGAAGTGGAATTTTTCCAAGAGAGAGCGGTGGGACTGCGGACAGTTCGAGGGTGGAGGCGGGGCTGCGCTGGTGCCTGGGCAGAGTCTCCAGGGGGCCCCCAAAATTCCTAGTGGCAACCCTGGGAACAACAGCAGTTTTTGGGGATCCTCGTGTATTCCACAGGGTGTCAGATGCACATTTTGGTATAGGTCTAATGTTACAATAAAATTATTCAATATTAATACTACATTAAATCAAAATACTTGATTTCCCATGTCTCATTAACTTAAACTGTAATTAAATAGTTCAGTACAATGATATTAAATCACAATTTATACATTTATTTTTTCAGATAAGTTGGATTTGCTAATAGATTCTGATGTGTTCCTTTATTTAATACAAATTGAAATAATTTTAGCAACTTGAATTGAGTTTTTTATTAAATCATATTTTTCCAACAACACAATTTCACACCAATTTCAAGAAGAGAGATTACAATAGCTGTTGTCTTAAGTGGCTCATTGCAGAATTTTGGATATAGTGAGACAAAGACAACAATGAAATAGTGGATAACCTTGTTTCTCAGCGCCTGGGAATATACAAATGTGTAAATACATGAAGCACATAAACTAACAAATGCACCATCTGGGTTTTTCATCTTAATTATAATCTACAAGTTCATAGTAAACACACAAATGTTAAATATTGAAAATAGTCTGAAAAAACAATATTATAAAATGCAAAAATAATAGGCTAGAGATAATACAATCAGTGAAACAGGAACACATGGGCTACTTGCACAGTGAACAAGTCTGTAAGAACATGTTCACACACCACCAAGAAACCTGAAGACACAAAAGAGAATGGTAAAACCAAAAACACTCAGTTTGAAAAAATGTTTGCAGTAATCCGCAAGTGCTAGTAAAAGATGTAAATAACAGGGTATTTGGTTGATACGTTTTTTGCAAAAAATGTATACTAAGCTGCTCTACCAATCTTCACGGTATACCCATATCAGAGCAGTCCTAACTAATGTATGCAATCCCTATCTGATGTATTTAAAAACCTGATCATCTGTATATTACCTGTGTGAACAGGGTTCAGAGAGGAAAAATCCATGTGTGCATACAGGGCAGAACAGCTTTTGTGCAGCTAGCCCAAGAGGAGTGGTGGAACTCCCCAGTCTTGTAGACACAAGAGAACAATCATGGAAACAGGAACACATGGGCTACTTGCACAGTGAACAAGTCTGTAAGAACATGTTCACACACCACCAAGAAACCTGAAGACACAAAAGAGAATGGTAAAACCAAAAACACTCAGTTTGAAAAAATGTTTGCAGTAATCCGCAAGTGCTAGTAAAAGATGTAAATAACAGGGTATTTGGTTGATACGTTTTTTGCAAAAAATGTATACTAAGCTGCTCTACCAATCTTCACGGTATACCCATATCAGAGCAGTCCTAACTAATGTATGCAATCCCTATCTGATGTATTTAAAAACCTGATCATCTGTATATTACCTGTGTGAACAGGGTTCAGAGAGGAAAAATCCATGTGTGCATACAGGGCAGAACAGCTTTTGTGCAGCTAGCCCAAGAGGAGTGGTGGAACTCCCCAGTCTTGTAGACACAAGAGAACAATCATGGAAACAGGAACACATGGGCTACTTGCACAGTGAACAAGTCTGTAAGAACATGTTCACACACCACCAAGAAACCTGAAGACACAAAAGAGAATGGTAAAACCAAAAACACTCAGTTTGAAAAAATGTTTGCAGTAATCCGCAAGTGCTAGTAAAAGATGTAAATAACAGGGTATTTGGTTGATACGTTTTTTGCAAAAAATGTATACTAAGCTGCTCTACCAATCTTCACGGTATACCCATATCAGAGCAGTCCTAACTAATGTATGCAATCCCTATCTGATGTATTTAAAAACCTGATCATCTGTATATTACCTGTGTGAACAGGGTTCAGAGAGGAAAAATCCATGTGTGCATACAGGGCAGAACAGCTTTTGTGCAGCTAGCCCAAGAGGAGTGGTGGAACTCCCCAGTCTTGTAGACACAAGAGAACAATCATGGAAACAGGAACACATGGGCTACTTGCACAGTGAACAAGTCTGTAAGAACATGTTCACACACCACCAAGAAACCTGAAGACACAAAAGAGAATGGTAAAACCAAAAACACTCAGTTTGAAAAAATGTTTGCAGTAATCCGCAAGTGCTAGTAAAAGATGTAAATAACAGGGTATTTGGTTGATACGTTTTTTGCAAAAAATGTATACTAAGCTGCTCTACCAATCTTCACGGTATACCCATATCAGAGCAGTCCTAACTAATGTATGCAATCCCTATCTGATGTATTTAAAAACCTGATCATCTGTATATTACCTGTGTGAACAGGGTTCAGAGAGGAAAAATCCATGTGTGCATACAGGGCAGAACAGCTTTTGTGCAGCTAGCCCAAGAGGAGTGGTGGAACTCCCCAGTCTTGTAGACACAAGAGAACAATCATGGAAACAGGAACACATGGGCTACTTGCACAGTGAACAAGTCTGTAAGAACATGTTCACACACCACCAAGAAACCTGAAGACACAAAAGAGAATGGTAAAACCAAAAACACTCAGTTTGAAAAAATGTTTGCAGTAATCCGCAAGTGCTAGTAAAAGATGTAAATAACAGGGTATTTGGTTGATACGTTTTTTGCAAAAAATGTATACTAAGCTGCTCTACCAATCTTCACGGTATACCCATATCAGAGCAGTCCTAACTAATGTATGCAATCCCTATCTGATGTATTTAAAAACCTGATCATCTGTATATTACCTGTGTGAACAGGGTTCAGAGAGGAAAAATCCATGTGTGCATACAGGGCAGAACAGCTTTTGTGCAGCTAGCCCAAGAGGAGTGGTGGAACTCCCCAGTCTTGTAGACACAAGAGAACAATCATGGAAACAGGAACACATGGGCTACTTGCACAGTGAACAAGTCTGTAAGAACATGTTCACACACCACCAAGAAACCTGAAGACACAAAAGAGAATGGTAAAACCAAAAACACTCAGTTTGAAAAAATGTTTGCAGTAATCCGCAAGTGCTAGTAAAAGATGTAAATAACAGGGTATTTGGTTGATACGTTTTTTGCAAAAAATGTATACTAAGCTGCTCTACCAATCTTCACGGTATACCCATATCAGAGCAGTCCTAACTAATGTATGCAATCCCTATCTGATGTATTTAAAAACCTGATCATCTGTATATTACCTGTGTGAACAGGGTTCAGAGAGGAAAAATCCATGTGTGCATACAGGGCAGAACAGCTTTTGTGCAGCTAGCCCAAGAGGAGTGGTGGAACTCCCCAGTCTTGTAGACACAAGAGAACAATCATGGAAACAGGAACACATGGGCTACTTGCACAGTGAACAAGTCTGTAAGAACATGTTCACACACCACCAAGAAACCTGAAGACACAAAAGAGAATGGTAAAACCAAAAACACTCAGTTTGAAAAAATGTTTGCAGTAATCCGCAAGTGCTAGTAAAAGATGTAAATAACAGGGTATTTGGTTGATACGTTTTTTGCAAAAAATGTATACTAAGCTGCTCTACCAATCTTCACGGTATACCCATATCAGAGCAGTCCTAACTAATGTATGCAATCCCTATCTGATGTATTTAAAAACCTGATCATCTGTATATTACCTGTGTGAACAGGGTTCAGAGAGGAAAAATCCATGTGTGCATACAGGGCAGAACAGCTTTTGTGCAGCTAGCCCAAGAGGAGTGGTGGAACTCCCCAGTCTTGTAGACACAAGAGAACAATCATGGAAACAGGAACACATGGGCTACTTGCACAGTGAACAAGTCTGTAAGAACATGTTCACACACCACCAAGAAACCTGAAGACACAAAAGAGAATGGTAAAACCAAAAACACTCAGTTTGAAAAAATGTTTGCAGTAATCCGCAAGTGCTAGTAAAAGATGTAAATAACAGGCTATTTGGTTGATACATTTTTTGCAAAAAATGTATACTAAGCTGCTCTACCAATCTTCACGGTATACCCATATCAGAGCAGTCCTAACTAATGTATGCAATCCCTATCTGATGTATTTAAAAACCTGATCATCTGTATATTACCTGTGTGAACAGGGTTCAGAGAGGAAAAATCCATGTGTGCATACAGGGCAGAACAGCTTTTGTGCAGCTAGCCCAAGAGGAGTGGTGGAACTCCCCAGTCTTGTAGACACAAGAGAACAATCATGGAAACAGGAACACATGGGCTACTTGCACAGTGAACAAGTCTGTAAGAACATGTTCACACACCACCAAGAAACCTGAAGACACAAAAGAGAATGGTAAAACCAAAAACACTCAGTTTGAAAAAATGTTTGCAGTAATCCGCAAGTGCTAGTAAAAGATGTAAATAACAGGGTATTTGGTTGATACGTTTTTTGCAAAAAATGTATACTAAGCTGCTCTACCAATCTTCACGGTATACCCATATCAGAGCAGTCCTAACTAATGTATGCAATCCCTATCTGATGTATTTAAAAACCTGATCATCTGTATATTACCTGTGTGAACAGGGTTCAGAGAGGAAAAATCCATGTGTGCATACAGGGCAGAACAGCTTTTGTGCAGCTAGCCCAAGAGGAGTGGTGGAACTCCCCAGTCTTGTAGACACAAGAGAACAATCATGGAAACAGGAACACATGGGCTACTTGCACAGTGAACAAGTCTGTAAGAACATGTTCACACACCACCAAGAAACCTGAAGACACAAAAGAGAATGGTAAAACCAAAAACACTCAGTTTGAAAAAATGTTTGCAGTAATCCGCAAGTGCTAGTAAAAGATGTAAATAACAGGGTATTTGGTTGATACGTTTTTTGCAAAAAATGTATACTAAGCTGCTCTACCAATCTTCACGGTATACCCATATCAGAGCAGTCCTAACTAATGTATGCAATCCCTATCTGATGTATTTAAAAACCTGATCATCTGTATATTACCTGTGTGAACAGGGTTCAGAGAGGAAAAATCCATGTGTGCATACAGGGCAGAACAGCTTTTGTGCAGCTAGCCCAAGAGGAGTGGTGGAACTCCCCAGTCTTGTAGACACAAGAGAACAATCATGGAAACAGGAACACATGGGCTACTTGCACAGTGAACAAGTCTGTAAGAACATGTTCACACACCACCAAGAAACCTGAAGACACAAAAGAGAATGGTAAAACCAAAAACACTCAGTTTGAAAAAATGTTTGCAGTAATCCGCAAGTGCTAGTAAAAGATGTAAATAACAGGGTATTTGGTTGATACGTTTTTTGCAAAAAATGTATACTAAGCTGCTCTACCAATCTTCACGGTATACCCATATCAGAGCAGTCCTAACTAATGTATGCAATCCCTATCTGATGTATTTAAAAACCTGATCATCTGTATATTACCTGTGTGAACAGGGTTCAGAGAGGAAAAATCCATGTGTGCATACAGGGCAGAACAGCTTTTGTGCAGCTAGCCCAAGAGGAGTGGTGGAACTCCCCAGTCTTGTAGACACAAGAGAACAATCATGGAAACAGGAACACATGGGCTACTTGCACAGTGAACAAGTCTGTAAGAACATGTTCACACACCACCAAGAAACCTGAAGACACAAATGAGAATGGTAAAACCAAAAACACTCAGTTTGAAAAAATGTTTGCAGTAATCCGCAAGTGCTAGTAAAAGATGTAAATAACAGGGTATTTGGTTGATACGTTTTTTGCAAAAAATGTATACTAAGCTGCTCTACCAATCTTCACGGTATACCCATATCAGAGCAGTCCTAACTAATGTATGCAATCCCTATCTGATGTATTTAAAAACCTGATCATCTGTATATTACCTGTGTGAACAGGGTTCAGAGAGGAAAAATCCATGTGTGCATACAGGGCAGAACAGCTTTTGTGCAGCTAGCCCAAGAGGAGTGGTGGAACTCCCCAGTCTTGTAGACACAAGAGAACAATCATGGAAACAGGAACACATGGGCTACTTGCACAGTGAACAAGTCTGTAAGAACATGTTCACACACCACCAAGAAACCTGAAGACACAAAAGAGAATGGTAAAACCAAAAACACTCAGTTTGAAAAAATGTTTGCAGTAATCCGCAAGTGCTAGTAAAAGATGTAAATAACAGGGTATTTGGTTGATACGTTTTTTGCAAAAAATGTATACTAAGCTGCTCTACCAATCTTCACGGTATACCCATATCAGAGCAGTCCTAACTAATGTATGCAATCCCTATCTGATGTATTTAAAAACCTGATCATCTGTATATTACCTGTGTGAACAGGGTTCAGAGAGGAAAAATCCATGTGTGCATACAGGGCAGAACAGCTTTTGTGCAGCTAGCCCAAGAGGAGTGGTGGAACTCCCCAGTCTTGTAGACACAAGAGAACAATCATGGAAACAGGAACACATGGGCTACTTGCACAGTGAACAAGTCTGTAAGAACATGTTCACACACCACCAAGAAACCTGAAGACACAAAAGAGAATGGTAAAACCAAAAACACTCAGTTTGAAAAAATGTTTGCAGTAATCCGCAAGTGCTAGTAAAAGATGTAAATAACAGGGTATTTGGTTGATACGTTTTTTGCAAAAAATGTATACTAAGCTGCTCTACCAATCTTCACGGTATACCCATATCAGAGCAGTCCTAACTAATGTATGCAATCCCTATCTGATGTATTTAAAAACCTGATCATCTGTATATTACCTGTGTGAACAGGGTTCAGAGAGGAAAAATCCATGTGTGCATACAGGGCAGAACAGCTTTTGTGCAGCTAGCCCAAGAGGAGTGGTGGAACTCCCCAGTCTTGTAGACACAAGAGAACAATCATGGAAACAGGAACACATGGGCTACTTGCACAGTGAACAAGTCTGTAAGAACATGTTCACACACCACCAAGAAACCTGAAGACACAAAAGAGAATGGTAAAACCAAAAACACTCAGTTTGAAAAAATGTTTGCAGTAATCCGCAAGTGCTAGTAAAAGATGTAAATAACAGGGTATTTGGTTGATACGTTTTTTGCAAAAAATGTATACTAAGCTGCTCTACCAATCTTCACGGTATACCCATATCAGAGCAGTCCTAACTAATGTATGCAATCCCTATCTGATGTATTTAAAAACCTGATCATCTGTATATTACCTGTGTGAACAGGGTTCAGAGAGGAAAAATCCATGTGTGCATACAGGGCAGAACAGCTTTTGTGCAGCTAGCCCAAGAGGAGTGGTGGAACTCCCCAGTCTTGTAGACACAAGAGAACAATCATGGAAACAGGAACACATGGGCTACTTGCACAGTGAACAAGTCTGTAAGAACATGTTCACACACCACCAAGAAACCTGAAGACACAAAAGAGAATGGTAAAACCAAAAACACTCAGTTTGAAAAAATGTTTGCAGTAATCCGCAAGTGCTAGTAAAAGATGTAAATAACAGGGTATTTGGTTGATACGTTTTTTGCAAAAAATGTATACTAAGCTGCTCTACCAATCTTCACGGTATACCCATATCAGAGCAGTCCTAACTAATGTATGCAATCCCTATCTGATGTATTTAAAAACCTGATCATCTGTATATTACCTGTGTGAACAGGGTTCAGAGAGGAAAAATCCATGTGTGCATACAGGGCAGAACAGCTTTTGTGCAGCTAGCCCAAGAGGAGTGGTGGAACTCCCCAGTCTTGTAGACACAAGAGAACAATCATGGAAACAGGAACACATGGGCTACTTGCACAGTGAACAAGTCTGTAAGAACATGTTCACACACCACCAAGAAACCTGAAGACACAAAAGAGAATGGTAAAACCAAAAACACTCAGTTTGAAAAAATGTTTGCAGTAATCCGCAAGTGCTAGTAAAAGATGTAAATAACAGGGTATTTGGTTGATACGTTTTTTGCAAAAAATGTATACTAAGCTGCTCTACCAATCTTCACGGTATACCCATATCAGAGCAGTCCTAACTAATGTATGCAATCCCTATCTGATGTATTTAAAAACCTGATCATCTGTATATTACCTGTGTGAACAGGGTTCAGAGAGGAAAAATCCATGTGTGCATACAGGGCAGAACAGCTTTTGTGCAGCTAGCCCAAGAGGAGTGGTGGAACTCCCCAGTCTTGTAGACACAAGAGAACAATCATGGAAACAGGAACACATGGGCTACTTGCACAGTGAACAAGTCTGTAAGAACATGTTCACACACCACCAAGAAACCTGAAGACACAAAAGAGAATGGTAAAACCAAAAACACTCAGTTTGAAAAAATGTTTGCAGTAATCCGCAAGTGCTAGTAAAAGATGTAAATAACAGGGTATTTGGTTGATACGTTTTTTGCAAAAAATGTATACTAAGCTGCTCTACCAATCTTCACGGTATACCCATATCAGAGCAGTCCTAACTAATGTATGCAATCCCTATCTGATGTATTTAAAAACCTGATCATCTGTATATTACCTGTGTGAACAGGGTTCAGAGAGGAAAAATCCATGTGTGCATACAGGGCAGAACAGCTTTTGTGCAGCTAGCCCAAGAGGAGTGGTGGAACTCCCCAGTCTTGTAGACACAAGAGAACAATCATGGAAACAGGAACACATGGGCTACTTGCACAGTGAACAAGTCTGTAAGAACATGTTCACACACCACCAAGAAACCTGAAGACACAAAAGAGAATGGTAAAACCAACTAGATGGGTATTTCCTGAAGGAACTACAGATAGTGCTTTGGAATGGTGCCCGGTCTGCCCTGCAAGACTTTCACACTTGGGTGCCCTTCAGGCGCCGATTTGGTAAGTGGGGCCCCTCAGGGTCCGATTTGGTAAGTGGGGCCCCTCAGGGTCCGATTTGGTGGTCGGGGCCCCTCAGGGTCCGATTTGGTGGTCGGGGCCCCTCAGGGTCCGATTTGGTGGTCGGGGCCCCTCAGGGTCCGATTTGGTAAGTGGGGCCCCTCAGGGTCCGATTTGGTAAGTGGGGCCCCTCAGGGTCCGATTTGGTGGTCGGGGCCCCTCAGGGTCCGATTTGGTGGTCGGGGCCCCTCAGGGTCCGATTTGGTAGTCGGGGCCCCTCAGGGTCCGATTTGGTGGTCGGGGCCCCTCAGGGTCCGATTTGGTGGTCGGGGCCCCTCAGGGTCCGATTTGGTGGTCGGAGCCCCTCAGGGTCCGATTTGGTAAGTGGGGCCCCTCAGGGTCCGATTTGGTAAGTGGGGCCCCTCAGGGTCCGATTTGGTGGTCGGTGAGGGGCCCCCCTCAGGGTCCGATTTGGTGGTCGGGGCCCCTCAGGGTCCGATTTGGTGGTCGGGGCCCCTCAGGGTCCGATTTGGTGGTCGGGGCCCCTCAGGGTCCGATTTGGTGGTCGGGGCCCCTCAGGGTCCGATTTGGTGGTCGGGGCCCCTCAGGGTCCGATTTGGTGGTCGGGGCCCCTCAGGGTCCGATTTGGTGGTCGGGGCCCCTCAGGGTCCAATTTGGTAAGTGGGGCCCCTCAGGGTCCGATTTGGTAAGTGTGGGCCCCTCAGGGTCCGATTTGGTGGTCGGGGCCCCTCAGGGTCCGATTTGGTGGTCGGGGCCCCTCAGGGTCCGATTTGGTGGTCGGGGCCCCTCAGGGTCCGATTTGGAGGTCGGGGCCCCTCAGGGTCCGATTTGGAGGTCGGGGCCCCTCAGGGTCCGATTTGGTGGTCGGGGCCCCTCAGGGTCCGATTTGGTAAGTGGGGCCCCTCAGGGTCCGATTTGGTGGTCGGGGCCCCTCAGGGTCCGATTTGGTGGTCGGGGCCCCTCAGGGTCCGATTTGGTGGTCGGGGCCCCTCAGGGTCCGATTTGGTGGTCGGGGCCCCTCAGGGTCCGAGTTGGTGGTCGAGGCCCCTCAGGGTCCGATTTGGTGGTCGGGGCCCCTCAGGGTCCGATTTGGTGGTCGGGGCCCCTCGGCCTCCTATTTGGTGGGCTGGGCATCTCAGATAACAATTTGGTGGGCGGGGTCACTTTAAGAGCTGATATTATCTGGCAAAACTGTGTCCTGGTGGGGTCATGTAGAGTTCGTTGGCGTTGGCATAGTAACTGGGTCTGACTGCACATAGCAATGAGCTGATCAGCCAGGTGGCAGTTGGCAGTTAGTTTGAAATTGCCTCAGAAATCAGCCATTATAAGCTTATGGGAAAATTTACCCATTGAGAAATTGCATTCCAATCAGGGGAAAAACGCAAATTGCGCCAAAACTACAAGTCCGATCGACACGAAAAATACTTAGCACACCTCTTGGGGACGCTGGCTTCGAAATGACACCTCACTGGAGTCTGTGCGTGCAGCGGTTCGGGCCGCATTAATTGCGGACTGAATAATAATAATAACTAGATGGGTATTTCCTGAAGGAACTACAGATAGTGCTTTGGAATGGTGCCCGGGCTGCCCCTGCGAGACTTGCACACTTGGGTGCCCCTCAGGTGCTGATTTGGTGGGCGGGGCCACTCTGGGTCCGATTTGGTGGGCGGGGTCAATCTGGGTCCGATTTGGTGGGCGGGGCCCCTCAGGGTCCGATTTGGTGGGCGGGGTCACTCTGGGTCACATTTGGTGGGCGGGGTCACTCTGGGTCACATTTGGTGGGCGGGGTCACTCTGGGTCCCATTTGGTGGGCGGGGTCACTCTGGGTCACATTTGCTGGGCGGGGTCACTCTGGGTCACATTTGCTGGGCGGGGTCACTCTGGGTCCCATTTGGTGGGTGGGGTCACTCTGGGTCCCATTTGGTGGGCGGGGTCACTCTGGGTCACATTTGGTGGGCGGGGTCACTCTGGGTCACATTTGCTGGGCGGGGTCACTCTGGGTCACATTTGCTGGGCGGGGTCACTCTGGGTCACATTTGGTGGGCGGGGTCACTCTGGGTCCCATTTGGTGGGCGGGGTCACTCTGGGTCCCATTTGGTGGGCGGGGTCACTCTGGGTCACATTTGGTGGGCGGGGTCACTCTGGGTCCGATTTGGTGGGCGGGGTCACTCTGGGTCACATTTGGTGGGCGGGGTCACTCTGGGTCACATTTGGTGGACGGGGTCACTCTGGGTCACATTTGGTGGGCGGGATCACTCTGGGTCACATTTGGTGGGCGGGGTCACTCTGGGTCCGATTTGGTGGGCGGGGCCACTCTGGGTCCGACTTGGTGGGCGGGGTCACTATGTGTCTGATTTGGTGGGCGGGGTCACTCTGGGTCCGATTTGGTGGGCAGAGCACCTCAGGTAACAATTTGGTGTGCGGGTCACTTTAAGAGCTGATATTATCTGGCAAAACTGTGTCCTGGTGGGGTCATGTAGAGTTCGTAGGCGTCGGCATAGTAACTGGGTCTGACTGCACATAGCAATGAGCTGATCAGCCACGTGGCAGTTGGCAGTTATTTTGAAATTGCCTCAGAAATCAGCTATTATCCAATATCTGAACAATTTCCCCATTGAAATGCATTGAGACGAAATTTTCGAACGCCAATTGCGCCAAAACTACAAATCCGATCGACACAAAAAATACTTAGCACACCTCTCAGGAACGCTGGCTTCGAAATGACACCTCACTGGAGTCTGTACGTGTAGCGGTTCGGGCCGCATTAATTGCGGATAGAATAATAATAAGTTTACCACGTTCGGATTACAATAATAATACTAGATGGGTATTTCCTGAAGGAACTACAGATAGTGCTTTGGAATGGTGCCCGGGCTGCCCCTGCAAGACTTTCACAATTGGGTGCCCCTCAGGTGCTGATTTGGTGGGTGGGGCCACTCTGGGTCCGATTTGGTGGGCGGGGCCACTCTGGGTCCGATTTGGTGGGCGGGGTCACTCTGGGTCGATTTGGTGGGCGGGGTCACTCTGGGTCCGATTTGGTGGGCGGGGTCACTCTGGATCCGATTTGGTGGGCGGGGCCCCTCAGGGTCCGATCTGGTGGGCGGGGTCACTCTGGGTCGATTTGGTGGGCGGGGTCACTCTGGGTCCGATTTGGTGGGCGGGGCCCCTCAGGGTCCAATTTGGTGGGCGGGGTCACTCTGGGTCCGATTTGGTGGGCGGGGTCACTCTGGGTCCGATTTGGTAGGCGGGGTCACTCTGGGTCCGATTTGGTGAGCGGGGTCACTCTGGGTCACATTTGGTGGGCGGGGTCACTCTGGGTCACATTTGGTGGGCGGGGTCACTCTGGGTCACATTTGGTGGGCGGGGTCACTCTGGGTCACTTGGTGGGCGGGGTCACTCTGGGTCACATTTGGTGGGCGGGGTCACTCTGGGTCACATTTGGTGGTCGGGGTCACTCTGGGTCACATTTGGTGGGCGGGGTCACTCTGGGTCACATTTGGTGGGCGGGGTCACTCTGGGTCACATTTGGTGGGCGGGGTCACTCTGGGTCACATTTGGTGGGCGGGGTCACTCTGGGTCCGATTTGGTGGGCGGGGTCACTTTGGGTCACATTTGGTGGGCGGGGTCACTCTGGGTCACATTTGGTGGGCGGGGTCACTCTGGGTCACATTTGGTGGGCGGGGTCACTCTGGGTCACATTTGGTGGGCGGGGTCACTCTGGGTCACATTTGGTGGGCGGGGTCACTCTGGGTCACATTTGGTGGGCGGGGTCACTCTGGGTCCGATTTGGTGGGCGGGGTCACTTTGGGTCACATTTGGTGGGCGGGGTCACTCTGGGTCACATTTGGTGGGCGGGGTCACTCTGGGTCACATTTGGTGGGCGGGGTCACTCTGGGTCACATTTGGTGGGCGGGGTCACTCTGGGTCACATTTGGTGTGTGGGGTCACTCTGGATCCGATTTGGTGGGCGGGGTCACTCTGGGTCCGATTTGGTAGGCGGGGTCACTCGGGGTCCGATTTGGTGGGCGGGGTCACTCGGGGTCCGATTTGGTGGGCGGGGTCACTCGGGGTCCGATTTGGTGGGCGGGGCCACTCGGGGTCCGATTTGGTGGGCGGGGCCACTCGGGTCCGATTTGGTGGGCTGCGCACCTCAGGTGCCAATTTGGTGCGCGGGTCACTTTAAGAGCTGATATTATCTGGCAAAACTGTGTCCTGGTGGGGTCATGTAGAGTTCGTACGCGTTGGCATAGTAACTGGGTCTGACTTCGCATATCAATGAGCTAATCAGCCAGGTGGCAGTTGGCAGTTATTTTTAAATTGCCTCAGAAATCAGCCATTATACCTTATGTCAAAATTTCTCTATTGAAATGCATAGCGGCAATGCTTTCCAATGAGGGGGAATCAATTTTTAAACGCACATTGCGCCAAAACTACAAATCCGATCGACACGAAAAATACTTAGCACACCTCTCATGGACGCTGGCTTCGAAATGACACCTCACTGGAGTCTGTGCGTGTAGCGGTTCGGGCCGCATTAATTGCGGAAAAAAGCCTAATAATAATAAGAATAAGAAGAAGAATAAGAAGTTTACTACGGTGGAATAACAATATAGTGCTTTTTACAAAGCACTATAACTAGATGGGTATTTCCTGAAGGAACTACAGATAGTGCTTTGGAATGGTGCCCGGGCTGCCCCTGCAAGAGTTTTACACTTGGATGCACCTCAGGATCGATTTGGTGGTCGGGGAACCTCAGGTGCCAATTTGGTGGGCGGGGAACCTCAGATGCCAATTTGGTGGGCGGGGCCACTCTGGGTACGATTTGGTGGGCGGGGTCACTCTGGGTCCGATTTGGTGGACGGGGTCACATTTGGTGGGCGGGGTCACTCTGGGTCCGATTTGGTGGGCGGGGACACATTTGGTGGGCGGGGTCACTCTGGGTCACATTTGGTGGGCGGGGTCACTCTGGGTCACATTTGGTGGGCGGGGTCACTCTGGGTCACATTTGGTGGGCGGGGTCACTCTGAGTCACATTTGGTGGGCGGGGTCACTCTAGGTCACATTTGGTGGGCGGGGTCACTCTGGGTCCGATTTGGTGGGCGGGGTCACTCTGGGTCCGATTTGGTGGGCGGGGTTACTCTGGCTCTGGGTCCGATTTGGTGGGCGGGGCACCTCTGGGTCCGATTTGGTGGGCGGGGCCACTCGCGGTCCGATTTGGTGGGCGGGGCCACTCGGGGTCACATTTGGTGGGCGGGGTCACATTTGGTGGGCGGGGTCACTCTGGGTCACCTTTGGTGGGCGGGGTCACTCTGGGTCACATTTGGTGGGCGGGGTCACTCTGGGTCACATTTGGTGGGCGGGGTCACTCTGGGTCACATTTGGTGGGCGGGGTCACTCTGGGTCACATTTGGTGGGCGGGGTCACTCTGGGTCACATTTGGTGGGCGGGGTCACTCTGGGTCACATTTGGTGGGCGGGGTCACTCTGGGTCACATTTGGTGGGCGGGGTCACTCTGGGTCACATTTGGTGGGCGGGGTCACTCTAGGTCACATTTGGTGGGCGGGGTCACTCTGGGTCACATTTGGTGGGCGGGGTCACTCTGGGTCACATTTGGTGGGCGGGGTCACTCTGGGTCACATTTGGTGGGCGGGGTCACTCTGGGTCACATTTGGTGGGCGGGGTCACTCTGGGTCACATTTGGTGGGCGGGGTCACTCTGGGTCACATTTGGTGGGCGGGGTCACATTTGGTGGGCGGGGTCACTCTGGGTCACATTTGGTGGGCGGGGTCACTCTGGGTCACATTTGGTGGGCGGGGTCACTCTGGGTCAGATTTGGTGGGCGGGGTCACTCTGGGTCAGATTTGGTGGGCGGGGTCACTCTGGGTCAGATTTGGTGGGCGGGGTCACTCTGGGTCAGATTTGGTGGGCGGGGCCACTCTGGGTCAGATTTGGTGGGCGGGGCCACTCTGGGTCAGATTTGGTGGGCGGGACCCCTCAGGGTCCGATTTGGTGGGCGGGGTCACTGGGTCAGATTTGGTGGGCGGGGTTGCTCTGGGTCAGATTTGGTGGGCGGGGTCACTCTGGGTCCAATTTGGGGGGCGGGGCCACTCTGGGTCTGATTTGGGGGCATGGTCACTCGGGGTCCGATTCGGGGGTCCGGGTCACTCGGGGTGCGATTCGGGGGCGGGGCCACTCTGGGTCCGATTCGGGGGTGGGGCCCCTCGGGGTCCGAATTGGTGGGCGGGGTCACTCTGGGTCCGATTTGGGGGCGGGGCCACTCGGTGCACTTTCATTTAACCCACGGGATTGGGGTGCACTTACTTGTCACCACGGGACCGAGGGTGCACTTACTTGTCACCCACGGGATGAGAGGGTGTCATAGTCACTTTATTCTGATGTTTGACTTTGATAAATGATCATGTCCTAAAATGGACACCGTATATTTGCATAGCTGCAATCTTTGGAAGGTCAAGTTTTGGGTAATGTACAGTTCGCCATTATTTCCTATGGGAATTTTTTTTTTTTTTAAAATGCAATTTTTTAAAAAACTACAAATCGGATCGACACGAAAAATACTTAGCACACCTCTCGTGGACGCTGGCTTCGAAATAATGCCTCACTGGAGTCTGAGCATGCAGCGGTTCGGGCCGCATTAATTGCGGAAAAAAACTGAATAAGTTTACCATGTTCGGATTACAATAATAATACTAGATGGGTATTTCCTGAAGGAACTACAGATAGTGCTTTGTAAAGGTGCCCGGGCTGCCCCTGCAAGACTTTCACACTTGGGTGCCCTTCAGGCGCTGGTTTGGTGGGCGGGGCCCCTCAGGGGATGATTTGGTGGGCGGGGCCACTCTGTGTCCGATTTGGTAGACGGGACCACTCTGGGTCCGATTTGGTGGGCGGGGCCACTCTGGGTCAGATTTGGTGGGCGGGGCCACTCTGGGTCAGATTTGGTGGGCGGGGCACCTCGGTCAGATTTGGTGGGCGGGGCACCTCTGGGTCAGATTTGGTGGGCGGGGCACCTCTGGGTCACATTTGGTGGGCGGGGTCACTCTGGGTCACATTTGGTGGGCGGGGTCACTCTGGGTCACATTTGGTGGGCGGGGTCACTCTGGGTCACATTTGGTGGGCGGGGTCACTCTGGGTCACATTTGGTGGGCGGGGTCACTCTGGGTCACATTTGGTGGGCGGGGTCACTCTGGGTCACATTTGGTGGGCGGGGTCACTCTGGGTCACATTTGGTGGGCGGAGTCACTTTGGGTCACATTTGGTGGGCGGGGTCACTCTGGGTCACATTTGGTGGGCGGGGTCACTCTGGGTCACATTTGGTGGGCGGGGTCACTCTGGGTCAGATTTGGTGGGCGGGGCACCTCTGGGTCACATTTGGTGGGCGGGGCACCTCTGGGTCACATTTGGTGGGCGGGGTCACTCTGGGTCACATTTGGTGGGCGGGGTCACTCTGGGTCACATTTGGTGGGCGGGGTCACTCTGGGTCACATTTGGTGGGCGGGGTCACTCTGGGTCACATTTGGTGGGTGGGGTCACTCTGGGTCACATTTGGTGGGCGGGGTCACTCTGGGTCACATTTGGTGGGCGGGGTCACTCTGGGTCACATTTGGTGGGCGGGGTCACTCTGGGTCACATTTGGTGGGCGGGGTCACTCTGGGTCACATTTGGTGGGCGGGGTCACTCTGGGTCACATTTGGTGGGCGGGGTCACTCTGGGTCACATTTGGTGGGCGGGGTCACTCTGAGTCACATTTGGTGGGCGGGGTCACTCTGGGTCACATTTGGTGGGCGGGGTCACTCTGGGTCCGATTTGGTGGGCGGGGTCACTCTGGGTCCGATTTGGTGGGCGGGGTCACTCTGGGTCCGATTTGGTGGGCGGGGCACCTCTGGGTCCGATTTGGTGGGCGGGGCCACTCGCGGTCCGATTTGGTGGGCGGGGCCACTCGGGGTCACATTTGGTGGGCGAGGTCACATTTGGTGGGCGGGGTCACTCTGGGTCACATTTGGTGGGCGGGGTCACTCTGGGTCACATTTGGTGGGCGGGGTCATTTTGGGTCACATTTGGTGGGCGGGGTCACTCTGGGTCACCTTTGGTGGGCGGGGACACTCTGGGTCACATTTGGTGGGCGGGGTCACTCTGGGTCACATTTGGTGGGCGGAGTCACTCTGGGTCACATTTGGTGGGCGGGGTCACTCTGGGTCACATTTGGTTGGCGGGGTCACTCTGGGTCACATTTGGTGGGCGGGGTCACTCTGGGTCACATTTGGTTGGCGGGGTCACTCTGGGTCACATTTGGTGGGCGGGGTCACTCTGGGTCACATTTGGTGGGCGGGGTCACTCTGGGTCACATTTGGTGGGCGGGATCACTCTGGGTCACATTTGGTGGGCGGGGTCACTCTGGGTCACATTTGGTGGGCGGGGTCACTCTGGGTCACATTTGGTGGGCGGGGTCACATTTGGTGGGCGGGGTCACTCTGGGTCACATTTGGTGGGCGGGGTCACTCTGGGTCACATTTGGTGGGCGGGGTCACTCTGGGTCACATTTGGTGGGCGGGGTCACTCTGGGTCACATTTGGTGGGTGGGGTCACTCTGGGTCACATTTGGTGGGCGGGGTCACTCTGGGTCACATTTGGTGGGCGGGGTCACTCTGGGTCACATTTGGTGGGCGGGGTCACTCTGGGTCACATTTGGTGGGCGGGGTCACTCTGGGTCACATTTGGTGGGCGGGGTCACTCTGGGTCACATTTGGTGGGCGGGGTCACTCTGGGTCACATTTGGTGGGCGGGGTCACTCTGAGTCACATTTGGTGGGCGGGGTCACTCTGGGTCACATTTGGTGGGCGGGGTCACTCTGGGTCCGATTTGGTGGGCGGGGTCACTCTGGGTCCGATTTGGTGGGCGGGGTCACTCTGGGTCCGATTTGGTGGGCGGGGCACCTCTGGGTCCGATTTGGTGGGCGGGGCCACTCGCGGTCCGATTTGGTGGGCGGGGCCACTCGGGGTCACATTTGGTGGGCGAGGTCACATTTGGTGGGCGGGGTCACTCTGGGTCACATTTGGTGGGCGGGGTCACTCTGGGTCACATTTGGTGGGCGGGGTCATTTTGGGTCACATTTGGTGGGCGGGGTCACTCTGGGTCACCTTTGGTGGGCGGGGACACTCTGGGTCACATTTGGTGGGCGGGGTCACTCTGGGTCACATTTGGTGGGCGGGGTCACTCTGGGTCACATTTGGTGGGCGGGGTCACTCTGGGTCACATTTGGTGGGCGGAGTCACTTTGGGTCACATTTGGTGGGCGGGGTCACTCTGGGTCACATTTGGTGGGCGGGGTCACTCTGGGTCACATTTGGTGGGCGGGGTCACTCTGGGTCAGATTTGGTGGGCGGGGCACCTCTGGGTCACATTTGGTGGGCGGGGCACCTCTGGGTCACATTTGGTGGGCGGGGTCACTCTGGGTCACATTTGGTGGGCGGGGTCACTCTGGGTCACATTTGGTGGGCGGGGTCACTCTGGGTCACATTTGGTGGGCGGGGTCACTCTGGGTCACATTTGGTGGGTGGGGTCACTCTGGGTCACATTTGGTGGGCGGGGTCACTCTGGGTCACATTTGGTGGGCGGGGTCACTCTGGGTCACATTTGGTGGGCGGGGTCACTCTGGGTCACATTTGGTGGGCGGGGTCACTCTGGGTCACATTTGGTGGGCGGGGTCACTCTGGGTCACATTTGGTGGGCGGGGTCACTCTGGGTCACATTTGGTGGGCGGGGTCACTCTGAGTCACATTTGGTGGGCGGGGTCACTCTGGGTCACATTTGGTGGGCGGGGTCACTCTGGGTCCGATTTGGTGGGCGGGGTCACTCTGGGTCCGATTTGGTGGGCGGGGTCACTCTGGGTCCGATTTGGTGGGCGGGGCACCTCTGGGTCCGATTTGGTGGGCGGGGCCACTCGCGGTCCGATTTGGTGGGCGGGGCCACTCGGGGTCACATTTGGTGGGCGAGGTCACATTTGGTGGGCGGGGTCACTCTGGGTCACATTTGGTGGGCGGGGTCACTCTGGGTCACATTTGGTGGGCGGGGTCATTTTGGGTCACATTTGGTGGGCGGGGTCACTCTGGGTCACCTTTGGTGGGCGGGGACACTCTGGGTCACATTTGGTGGGCGGGGTCACTCTGGGTCACATTTGGTGGGCGGAGTCACTCTGGGTCACATTTGGTGGGCGGGGTCACTCTGGGTCACATTTGGTTGGCGGGGTCACTCTGGGTCACATTTGGTGGGCGGGGTCACTCTGGGTCACATTTGGTTGGCGGGGTCACTCTGGGTCACATTTGGTGGGCGGGGTCACTCTGGGTCACATTTGGTGGGCGGGGTCACTCTGGGTCACATTTGGTGGGCGGGATCACTCTGGGTCACATTTGGTGGGCGGGGTCACTCTGGGTCACATTTGGTGGGCGGGGTCACTCTGGGTCACATTTGGTGGGCGGGGTCACATTTGGTGGGCGGGGTCACTCTGGGTCACATTTGGTGGGCGGGGTCACTCTGGGTCACATTTGGTGGGCGGGGTCACTCTGGGTCACATTTGGTGGGCGGGGTCACTCTGGGTCACATTTGGTGGGTGGGGTCACTCTGGGTCACATTTGGTGGGCGGGGTCACTCTGGGTCACATTTGGTGGGCGGGGTCACTCTGGGTCACATTTGGTGGGCGGGGTCACTCTGGGTCACATTTGGTGGGCGGGGTCACTCTGGGTCACATTTGGTGGGCGGGGTCACTCTGGGTCACATTTGGTGGGCGGGGTCACTCTGGGTCACATTTGGTGGGCGGGGTCACTCTGAGTCACATTTGGTGGGCGGGGTCACTCTGGGTCACATTTGGTGGGCGGGGTCACTCTGGGTCCGATTTGGTGGGCGGGGTCACTCTGGGTCCGATTTGGTGGGCGGGGTCACTCTGGGTCCGATTTGGTGGGCGGGGCACCTCTGGGTCCGATTTGGTGGGCGGGGCCACTCGCGGTCCGATTTGGTGGGCGGGGCCACTCGGGGTCACATTTGGTGGGCGAGGTCACATTTGGTGGGCGGGGTCACTCTGGGTCACATTTGGTGGGCGGGGTCACTCTGGGTCACATTTGGTGGGCGGGGTCATTTTGGGTCACATTTGGTGGGCGGGGTCACTCTGGGTCACCTTTGGTGGGCGGGGACACTCTGGGTCACATTTGGTGGGCGGGGTCACTCTGGGTCACATTTGGTGGGCGGGGTCACTCTGGGTCACATTTGGTGGGCGGAGTCACTCTGGGTCACATTTGGTGGGCGGGGTCACTCTGGGTCACATTTGGTTGGCGGGGTCACTCTGGGTCACATTTGGTGGGCGGGGTCACTCTGGGTCACATTTGGTGGGCGGGGTCACTCTGGGTCACATTTGGTGGGCGGGATCACTCTGGGTCACATTTGGTGGGCGGGGTCACTCTGGGTCACATTTGGTGGGCGGGGTCACTCTGGGTCACATTTGGTGGGCGGGGTCACATTTGGTGGGCGGGGTCACTCTGGGTCACATTTGGTGGGCGGGGTCACTCTGGGTCACATTTGGTGGGCGGGGTCACTCTGGGTCACATTTGGTGGGCGGGGTCACTCTGGGTCACATTTGGTGGGCGGGGTCACTCTGGGTCACATTTGGTGGGCGGGGTCACTCTGGGTCACATTTGGTGGGCGGGGTCACTCTGGGTCACATTTGGTGGGCGGGGTCACTCTGGGTCACATTTGGTGGGCGGGGTCACTCTGGGTCACATTTGGTGGGCGGGGTCACATTTGGTGGGCGGGGTCACATTTGGTGGGCGGGTCACATTTGGTGGGCGGGGTCACTCTGGGTCACATTTGGTGGGCGGGGTCACTCTGGGTCACATTTGGTGGGCGGGGTCACTCTGGGTCACATTTTGTGGGCGGGGTCACTCTGGGTCACATTTGGTGGGCGGGGTCACTCTGGGTCACATTTGGTGGGCGGGGTCACTCTGGGTCACATTTGGTGGGCGGGGTCACTCTGGGTCACATTTGGTGGGCGGGGTCACTCTGGGTCACATTTGGTGGGCGGGGTCACTCTGGGTCACATTTGGTGGGCGGGGTCACTCTGGGTCACATTTGGTGGGCGGGGTCACTCTGGGTCCCATTTGGTGGGCGGGGTCACTCTGGGTCCCATTTGGTGGGCGGGGTCACTCTGGGTCCCATTTGGTGGGCGGGGTCACTCTGGGTCCCATTTGGTGGGCGGGGTCACTCTGGGTCCCATTTGGTGGGCGGGGTCACTCTGGGTCCCATTTGGTGGGCGGGGTCACTCTGGGTCGGATTTGGTGGGCGGGGTCACTCTAAGTCCGATTTGGTGGTCGGGGCCCCTCAGGGTCCGATTTGGTGGTCGGGGCCCCTCGGCCTCCGATTTGGTGGTCGGGGCCCCTCTGCCTCCTATTTGGTGGGCTGGACACCTCAGGTAACAATTTAACAATTTGGTGGGTTGGTCACTTTAAGAGCTGATATTATCTGGCAAAACTGTGTCCTGGTGGGGTCATGTAGAGTTCGTAGGCGTTGCCATAGTAACTGGGTGTGACTGCACACAGCACTGAGCTAATCAGCCAGGTGGCAGTTGGCAGTTAGTTTGAAATTGCCTCAGAAAACAGCCATTTTACCTTATGGGAAAATTTACCCATTGAGAAATTGCATTCCAATCAGGGGAAAAACGCAAATTGCGCCAAAGCTACAAATCCGATCGACACGAAAAATACTTAGCACACCTCTTGGGGACGCTGGCTTCGAAATGACACCTCACTGGAGTCTGTGCGTGCAGCGGTTTGGGCCGCATTAATCGCGGACTGAATAATAATAATAACTAGATGGGTATTTCCTGAAGGAACTACAGATAGTGCTTTGTAATGGTGCCCGGGCTGCCCCTGCAAGACTTTCACACTTGGGTGCCCTTCAGGCGCTGGTTTGGTGGGCGGGGCCCCTCAGGGGATGATTTGGTGGGCGGGGCCACTCTGTGTCCGATTTGGTAGACGGGACCACTCTGGGTCCGATTTGGTGGGCGGGGCCACTCTGGGTCAGATTTGGTGGGCAGAGCACCTCTGGGTCAGATTTGGTGGGCAGGGCACCTCGGTCAGATTTGGTGGGCGGGGTCACTCTGGGTCACATTTGGTGGGCGGGGTCACTCTGGGTCACATTTGGTGGGCGGGGTCACTCTGGGTCCGATTTGGTGGGCGGGGTCACTCTGGGTCCGATTTGGTGGGCGGGGCCACTCTGGGTCAGATTTGGTGGGCAGAGCACCTCTGGGTCAGATTTGGTGGGCGGGGCACCTCGGTCAGATTTGGTGGGCGGGGCACCTCTGGGTCAGATTTGGTGGGCGGGGCACCTCTGGGTCACATTTGGTGGGCGGGGTCACTCTGGGTCACATTTGGTGGGCGGGGTCACTCTGGGTCACATTTGGTGGGCGGGGTCACTCTGGGTCACATTTGGTGGGCGGGGTCACTCTGGGTCACATTTGGTGGGCGGGGTCACTCTGGGTCACATTTGGTGGGCGGGGTCACTCTGGGTCACATTTGGTGGGCGGGGTCACTCTGGGTCACATTTGGTGGGCGGGGTCACTCTGGGTCACATTTGGTGGGCGGGGTCACTCTGGGTCACATTTGGTGGGCGGGGTCACTCTGGGTCACATTTGGTGGGCGGGGTCACTCTGGGTCACATTTGGTGGGCGGGGTCACATTTGGTGGGTGGGGTCACATTTGGTGGGCGGGGTCACTCTGGGTCACATTTGGTGGGCGGGGTCACTCTGGGTCACATTTGGTGGGCTGGGTCACATTTGGTGGGCGGGGTCACTCTGGGTCACATTTGGTGGGCGGGGTCACTCTGGGTCACATTTGGTGGGCGGGGTCACTCTGGGTCACATTTAGTGGGCGGGGTCACTCTGGGTCACATTTGGTGGGCGGGGTCACTCTGGGTCACATTTGGTGGGCGGGGTCACTCTGGGTCACATTTGGTGGGCGAGGTCACTCTGGGTCACATTTGGTGGGCGGGGTCACTCTGGGTCACATTTGGTGGGCGGGGTCACATTTGGTGGGCGGGGTCACATTTGGTGGGCGGGGTCACTCTGGGTCACATTTGGTGGGCGGGGTCACTCTGGGTCACATTTGGTGGGCGGGGTCACTCTGGGTCACATTTGGTGGGCGGGGTCACTCTGGGTCACATTTGGTGGGCGGGGTCACTCTGGGTCACATTTGGTGGGCGGGGTCACTCTGGGTCACATTTGGTGGGCGGGGTCACTCTGGGTCACCTTTGGTGGGCGGGGTCACTCTGGGTCACATTTGGTGGCCGGGGTCACTCTGGGTCCGATTTGGTGGCCGGGGTCACTCTGGGTCCGATTTGGTGGGCGGGGTCACTCTGGGTCACATTTGGTGGGCGGGGTCACTCTGGGTCACATTTGGTGGGCGGGGTCACTCTGGGTCACATTTGGTGGGCGGGGTCACTCTGGGTCACATTTGGTGGGCGGGGTCACTCTGGGTCACATTTGGTGGGCGGGGTCACTCTGGGTCACATTTGGTGGGCGGGGTCACTCTGGGTCACATTTGGTGGGCGGGGTCACTCTGGGTCACATTTGGTGGGCGGGGTCACTGGGTCACATTTGGTGGGCGGGGTCACTCTGGGTCACATTTGGTGGGCGGGGTCACTCTGGGTCACATTTGGTGGGCGGGGTCACTCTGGGTCACATTTGGTGGGCGGGGTCACTCTGGGTCACATTTGGTAGGCGGGGTCACTCTGGGTCCGATTTGGTGGGCGGGGTCACTGGGTCTGATTTGGTGGGCGGGGCCACTCGGGGTCCGATTTGGTGGGCGGGGCCACTCGGGTCCGATTTGGTGGGCTGCGCACCTCAGGTGCCAATTTGGTGCGCGGGTCACTTTAAGAGCTGATATTATCTGGCAAAACTGTGTCCTGGTGGGGTCATGTAGAGTTCGTACGCGTTGGCATAGTAACTGGATCTGACTTCGCATATCAATGAGCTAATCAGCCAGGTGGCAGTTGGCAGTTATTTTTAAATTGCCTCAGAAATCAGCCATTATACCTTATGTCAAAATTTCTCTATTGAAATGCATAGCGGCAATGCTTTCCAATGAGGGGGAATCAATTTTTAAACGCACATTGCGCCAAAACTATAAATCCGATCGACACGAAAAATACTTAGCACACCTCTCATGGACGCTGGCTTCGAAATGACACCTCACTGGAGTCTGTGCATGCAGCGGTTCGGGCCGCATTAATTGCGGAAAAAAACTGAATAATAAGTTTACCATGTTCGGATTACAATAATAATACTAGATGGGTATTTCCTGAAGGAACTACAGATAGTGCTTTGTAATGGTGCCCGGGCTGCCCCTGCAAGACTTTCACACTTGGGTGCCCTTCAGGCGCTGGTTTGGTGGGCGGGGCCCCTCAGGGGATGATTTGGTGGGCGGGGCCACTCTGTGTCCGATTTGGTAGACGGGACCACTCTGGGTCCGATTTGGTGGGCGGGGCCACTCTGGGTCAGATTTGGTGGGCGGGGCCACTCTGGGTCAGATTTGGTGGGCAGAGCACCTCTGGGTCAGATTTGGTGGGCAGGGCACGTCGGTCAGATTTGGTGGGCAGGGCACCTCTGGGTCAGATTTGGTGGGCGGGGCACCTCTGGGTCAGATTTGGTGGGCGAGGCACCTCTGGGTCACATTTGGTGGGCGGGGTCACTCTGGGTCACATTTGGTGGGCGGGGTCACTCTGGGTCACATTTGGTGGGCGGGGTCACTCTGGGTCACATTTGGTGGGCGGGGTCACTCTGGGTCACATTTGGTGGGCGGGGTCACTCTGGGTCACATTTGGTGGGCGGGGTCACTGAGTCACATTTGGTGGGCGGAGTCACTCTGGGTCCGATTTGGTGGGCGGGGTCACTCTGGGTCACATTTGGTGGGCGGGGTCACTCTGGGTCACATTTGGTGGGCGGGGTCACTCTGGGTCACATTTGGTGGGCGGGGTCACTCTGGGTCACATTTGGTGGGCGGGGTCACTCTGGGTCACATTTGGTGAGCGGGGTCACTCTGGGTCACATTTGGTGGGCGGGGTCACACTGGGTCACATTTGGTGGGCGGGGTCACTCTGGGTCACATTTGGTGGGCGGGGTCACTCTGGGTCACATTTGGTGGGCGGGGTCACTCTGGGTCACATTTGGTGGGCGGGGTCACTCTGGGTCACATTTGGTGGGCGGGGTCACTCTGGGTCACATTTGGTGGGCGGGGTCACTCTGGGTCACATTTGGTGGGCGGGGTCACTCTGGGTCACATTTGGTGGGCGGGGTCACTCTGGGTCACATTTGGTGGGCGGGGTCACTCTGGGTCACATTTGGTGGGCGGGGTCACTCTGGGTCACAATTGGTGGGCGGGGTCACTCTGGGTCACATTTGGTGGGCGGGGTCACTCTGGGTCACATTTGGTGGGCGGGGTCACTCTGGGTCACATTTGGTGGGCGGGGTCACTCTGGGTCACATTTGGTGGGCGGGGTCACTCTGGGTCACATTTGGTGGGCGGGGTCACTCTGGGTCACATTTGGTGGGCGGGGTCACTCTGAGTCACATTTGGTGGGCGGGGTCACTCTGGGTCACATTTGGTGGGCGGGGTCACTCTGGGTCACATTTGGTGGGCGGGGTCACTCTGGGTCACATTTGGTGGGCGGGGTCACTCTGGGTCAGATTTGGTGGGCGGGGTCACTCTGGGTCAGATTTGGTGGGCGGGGCCACTCTGGGTCACATTTGGTGGGCGGGGCCACTCTGGGTCAGATTTGGTGGGCGGGGCCACTCTGGGTCAGATTTGGTGGGCGGGGTTACTCTGGGTCAGATTTGGTGGGCGGGGTCACTCTGGGTCAGATTTGGTGGGCGGGGTCACTCTGGGTCCAATTTGGGGGGCGGGGCCACTCGGGGTCCGATTCGGGGGTCCGGGTCACTCGGGGTCCGATTCGGGGGCGGGGTCACTCAGGGTCCGATTTGGGGGGCGGGGGCACACTTACTTTTTCACACACGGGACTTGGGTGCACTTACTTTTCACCCACGGGACCAGGGGTGCACTTACTTTTCACACACGGGACCGGGGTGCACTTACTTTTCACCCACGGGACCGAGGGTGCACTTATTTTTCACACACGGGACCGGGGGTGCACTTACTTTTCAACCACGGGACCGGGGGTGCACTTACTTTTCACACCCGGGACCTGGGATGCACTTACTTTTCACACACGGGACCGGGGTGCACTTACTTTTCACCCACGGGACCGGGGGTGCACTTACTTTTCACAAACGGGATCGGGGTGCACTTACTTTTCACACACATGGGACCGGGGTGCACTTACTTTTCACCCATGGGACCAGGGGTGCACTTACTTTTCAACCACGGGACCGGGGGTGCACTTACTTTTCACACCCGGGACCAGGGGTGCACTTACTTTTCACACCCGGGACCAGGGATGCACTTACTTTTCACACACGGGACCGGGGTGCACTTATTTTTCACACACGGGACCGGGGGTGCACTTACTTTTCACACCCGGGACCGGGATGCACTTACTTTTCACACACGGGACCGGGGTGCACTTACTTTTCACCCACGGGACCGAGGGTGCACTTACTTTTCACTTACGGGACCTGGGGTGCGCTTACTTTTCACACTCAGGACCGGGGGTGCACTTACTTTTCACACACGGGACTGGGGTGCACTTAATTTTCACCCACGGGACTGGGGGTGCACTTACTTTTCACAAACGGGATCGGGGTGCACTTACTTTTCACACACATGGGACCGGGGTGCACTTACTTTTCACACAAGGGACCGGGGGTGCACTTACTTTTCACACACATGGGACCGGGGTGCACTTACTTTTCACACCAGGAACGGGGGTGCACTTACTTTTCACACACATGGGACCGGGGTGCACTTACTTTTCACACAAGGGACCGGGGGTGCACTTACTTTTCACACACATGGGACCGGGGTGCACTTACTTTTCACACCAGGAACGGGGGTGCACTTACTTTTCACACACGGGACCGGGGGTGCACTGGGCACCTCAGGGTCAGATTTGGTGTGCGGGTCACTTTAAGAGCTGATATTATCTGGCAAAACTGTGTCCTGGTGGGGTCATGTAGAGTTCGTAGGCGTTGTCATAGTAACTGGGTCTGACTGCACATAGCAGTGAGCTAATCAGCCAGGTGGCAGTTGGCAGTTAGTTTGAAATTGCCTCAGAAATCAGCCATTATAAGCTTATAGGAAAATTTACCCATAGAGAAATTGCATTCCAATCAGGGGAAAAACGCAAATTGCGCCAAAACTACAAATCCGATCGACACGAAAAATACTTAGCACACCTCTTGGGAACGCTGGCTTCGAAATGACACCTCACTGGAGTCTGTGCGTGCAGCGGTTCGGGCCGCATTAATCGCGGACTGAATAATAATAATAATAATAATAATAAGTTGTCTACGGGGGAATAACAATATAGTGCTTTTTACAAAAGCACTATAATAATAATAATAAGTTGTCTACGGGGGAATAACAATATAGTGCTTTTTACAAAAGCACTATAACTAGATGGGTATTTCCTGAAGGAACTACAGATAGTGCTTTGGAATGGTGCCCGGGCTGCCCTGCAAGACTTTCACACTTGAGTGCCCCTCAGGCGCAGGTTTGGTGGGCGGGGTCACTCAGGGTCTGATTTGGTGGGCAGGGTCACTCAGGGTCCGATTTGGTGGGCAAGGTCGCTCAGGGTCCGATTTGGTGGGTGGGACACCTCTGGGTCCGATTTGGTGGTCTGGGCCCCTCAGGGTCCGATTTGGTGGGCGGGGCCCCTCAGGGTCCGATTTGGTGGGCGGGGTCACTCTGGGTCCGATTTGGTGGGCGGGGTCACTCTGGGTCACATTTGGTGGGCGGGGTCACTCTGGGTCACATTTGGTGGGCGGGGTCACTCTGGGTCACATTTGGTGGGCGGGGTCACTCTGGGTCACATTTGGTGGGCGGGGTCACTCTGGGTCACATTTGGTGGGCGGGGTCACTCTGGGTCACATTTGGTGGGCGGGGTCACTCTGGGTCACATTTGGTGGGCGGGGTCACTCTGGGTCACATTTGGTGGGCGGGGTCACTCTGGGTCACATTTGGTGGGCGGGGTCACCCTGGGTCACATTTGGTGGGCGGGGTCACCCTGGGTCACATTTGGTGGGCGGGGTCACCCTGGGTCACATTTGGTGGGCGGGGTCACCCTGGGTCACATTTGGTGGGCGGGGTCACCCTGGGTCACATTTGGTGGGCGGGGTCACTCTGGGTCACATTTGGTGGGCGGGGTCACTCTGGGTCACATTTGGTGGGCGGGGTCACATTTGGTGGGCGGGGTCACTCTGGGTCACATTTGGTGGGCGGGGTCACTCTGGGTCACATTTGGTGGGCGGGGTCACTCTGGGTCACATTTGGTGGGCGGGGTCACTCTGGGTCACATTTGGTGGGCGGGGTCACTCTGGGTCACATTTGGTGGGCGGGGTCACTCTGGGTCACATTTGGTGGGCGGGGTCACTCTGGGTACGATTTGGTGGCCGGGGTCACTCTGGGTACGATTTGGTGGCCGGGGTCACTCTGGGTACGATTTGGTGGCCGGGGTCACTCTGGGTCTGATTTGGTGGCCGGGGTCACTCTGGGTCACATTTGGTGGGCGGGGTCAGTCTGGGTCACATTTGGTGGGCGGGGTCAGTCTGGGTCACATTTGGTGGGCGGGGTCACTCTGGGTCACATTTGGTGGGCGGGGTCACTCTGGGTCACATTTGGTGGGCGGGGTCACTCTGGGTCACATTTGGTGGGCGGGGTCACTCTGGGTCACATTTGGTGGGCGGGGTCACTCGGTCACATTTGGTGGGCGGGGTCACTCTGGGTCACATTTGGTGGGCGGGGTCACTCTGGGTCACATTTGGTGGGCGGGGTCACTCTGGGTCACATTTGGTGGGCGGGGTCACTCTGGGTCACATTTGGTGGGCGGGGTCACTCTGAGTCACATTTGGTGGGCGGGGTCACTCTGGGTCACATTTGGTGGGCGGGGTCACTCTGGGTCACATTTGGTGGGCGGGGTCACTCTGGGTCACATTTGGTGGGCGGGGTCACTCTGGGTCACATTTGGTGGGCGGGGTCACTCTGGGTCACATTTGGTGGGCGGGGTCACTCTGGGTCCGATTTGGTGGGCGGGGTCACTCTGGGTCCGATTTGGTGGGCGGGGTCACTCTGGGTCCGATTTGGTGGGCGGGGTCACTCTGGGTCCAATTTGGTGGGCGGGGCCACTCGGGGTCCGATTTGGTGGGCGGGGCCACTCGAGTCCGATTTGGTGGGCTGCGCACCTCAGGTGCCAATTTGGTGTGCGGGTCACTTTAAGAGCTGATATTATCTGGCAAAACTGTGTCCTGGTGGGGTCATGTAGAGTTCGTACGCGTTGGCATAGTAACTGGATCTGACTTCGCATATCAATGAGCTGATCAGCCAGGTGGCAGTTGGCAGTTATTTTTTAAATTGCCTCAGATATCAGCCATTATACCTTATGTCAAAATTTCTCTATTGAAATGCATAGCGGCAATGCTTTCCAATGAGGGGGAATCAATTTTTAAACGCACATTGCGCCAAAACTACAAATTTGATCGACATGAAAAATACTTAGCACACCTCTCATGGACGCTGGCTTCGAAATGACACCTCACTGGAGTCTGTGCGTGCAGCGGTTCGGGCCGCATTAATTGCGGAAAAAAGCCTAATAATAATAAGAATAAGAAGAAGAACTAGATGGGTATTTCCTGAAGGAACTACAGATAGTGCTTTGGAATGGTGCCCGGGCTGCCCCTGCAAGACTCACACTTGGGTGTCCCTCAGGCGCTGGTTTTGTGGGTGGAGCCCCTCAGGGTCCGGTTTTGTGGGCGGGGCCACTCTGGGTCCGATTTGGTGGGCGGGGCCACTCTGGGTCCGATTTGGTGGGCGGGGCCACTCTGGGTCCGATTTGGTGGGCGGGGCCACTCTGGGTCCGATTTGGTGGGCGGGGCCACTCTGGGTCCGATTTGGTGGGCGGGGCCACTCTGGGTCTGATTTGGTGGGCGGGGCCACTCTGGGTCCGATTTGGTGGTCGGGGCCCCTCAGGGTCCGATTTGGTGGTCGGGGCCCCTCAGGGTCCGATTTGGTGGTCGGGGCCCCTCAGGGTCCGATTTGGTGGTCGGGGCCCCTCAGGGTCCGATTTGGTGGTCGGGGCCCCTCAGGGTCCGATTTGGTGGTCGGGGCCCCTCAGGGTCCGATTTGGTGGTCGGGGCCCCTCAGGGTCCGATTTGGTGGTCGGGGCCCCTCAGGGTCCGATTTGGTGGTCGGGGCCCCTCAGGGTCCGTTTTGGAGGTCGGGGCCCCTCAGGGTCCGATTTGGTGGTCGGGGCCCCTCAGGGTCCGATTTGGTGGTCGGGGCCCCTCAGGGTCCGATTTGGTGGTCGGGGCCCCTCAGGGTCCGATTTGGTGGTCGGGGCCCCTCAGGGTCCGATTTGGTGGTCGGGGCCCCTCAGGGTCCGATTTGGTGGTCGGGGCCCATCAGGGTCCGATTTGGTGGTCGGGGCCCCTCAGGGTCCGATTTGGTGGTCGGGGCCCCTCAGGGTCCGATTTGGTGGTCGGGGCCCCTCAGGGTCCGATTTGGTGGTCGGGGCCCCTCAGGGTCCGATTTGGTGGTCGGGGCCCCTCAGGGTCCGATTTGGTGGTCGGGGCCCCTCAGGGTCCGATTTGGTGGTCGGGGCCCCTCAGGGTCCGATTTGGTGGTCGGGGCCCCTCGGCCTCCGATTTGGTGGTCGGGGCCCCTCGGCCTCCGATTTGGTGGGCTGGACACCTCAGGTAACAATTTAACAATTTGGTGGGTTGGTCACTTTAAGAGCTGATATTATCTGGCAAAACTGTGTCCTGGTGGGGTCATGTAGAGTTCGTAGGCGTTGCCATAGTAACTGGGTGTGACTGCACACAGCACTGAGCTAATCAGCCAGGTGGCAGTTGGCAGTTAGTTTGAAATTGCCTCAGAAAACAGCCATTTTACCTTATGGGAAAATTTACCCATTGAGAAATTGCATTCCAATCAGGGGAAAAACGCAAATTGCGCCAAAGCTACAAATCCGATCGACACGAAAAATACTTAGCACACCTCTTGGGGACGCTGGCTTCGAAATGACACCTCACTGGAGTCTGTGCGTGCAGCGGTTCGGGCCGCATTAATCGCGGACTGAATAATAATAATAACTAGATGGGTATTTCCTGAAGGAACTACAGATAGTGCTTTGGAATGGTGCCCGGGCTACCCCTGCAAGACTTTCACACTTGGGTGCCCTTCAGGTGCTGATTTGGTGGGCGGGGCCCCTCAGGGTCCAATTTGGTGGGCGGGACCCCTCAGGGTCCGATTTGGTGGACGGTGCCCCTCAGGGTCCGATTTGGTGGACGGGGTCCCTCAGGGTCCAATTTGGTGGACGGGGTCCCTCAGGGTCCGATTTGGTAGAAGGGGTCCCTCAGGGTCCGATTTGGTGGACGGGGCCCCACAGGGTCCGATTTGGTGGGCGGGGTCACTCTGGGTCCGATTTGGTGGGCGGGGTCACTCTGGGTCCGATTTGGTGGGCGGGGTCACTCTGGGTCCGATTTGGTGGGCGGGGTCACTCTGGGTCCGATTTGGTGGGCGGGGTCACTCTGGGTCTGATTTGGTGGGCGGGGTCACTCTGGGTCAGATTTGGTGGACGGGGGGTCCCTCAGGGTCCGATTTGGTGGACGGGGTCCCTCAGGGTCCGATTTGGTAGAAGGGGTCCCTCAGGGTCCGATTTGGTGGACGGGGCCCCACAGGGTCCGATTTGGTGGGCGGGGTCACTCTGGGTCCGATTTGGTGGGCGGGGTCACTCTGGGTCCGATTTGGTGGGCGGGGTCACTCTGGGTCCGATTTGGTGGGCGGGGTCACTCTGGGTCCGATTTGGTGGGCGGGGTCACTCTGGGTCCGTTTTGGTGGGCGGGGTCACTCTGGGTCCGATTTGGTGGGCGGGGGCACACTTACTTTTTCACACACGGGACCTGGGTGCACTTACTTTTCACCCACGGGACCAGGGGTGCACTTACTTTTCACAAACGGGATCGGGGTGCACTTACTTTTCACACACATGGGACCGGGGTGCACTTACTTTTCACACAAGGGACCGGGGGTGCACTTACTTTTCACACCAGGAACGGGGGTGCACTTACTTTTCACACACGGGACCAGGGGTGCACTTACTTTTCACTCACGGGACCGAGGGTGCACTTACTTTTCACCCACGGGACCGGGGGTGCACTTACTTTTCAACCACGGGACCGGGGGTGCACTTACTTTTCACACCCGGGACCAGGGATGCACTTACTTTTCACCCACGGGACCGAGGGTGCACTTACTTTTCACTTACGGGACCTGGGGTGCGCTTACTTTTCACACTCAGGACCGGGGGTGCACTTACTTTTCACACACGGGACTGGGGTGCACTTAATTTTCACCCACGGGACTGGGGGTGCACTTACTTTTCACAAACGGGATCGGGGTGCACTTACTTTTCACACAAGGGACTGGGGGTGCACTTACTTTTCACACACATGGGACCGGGGTGCACTTACTTTTCACACCAGGAACGGGGGTGCACTTACTTTTCACACACGGGACCGGGGGTGCACTGGGCACCTCAGGGTCAGATTTGGTGTGCGGGTCACTTTAAGAGCTGATATTATCTGGCAAAACTGTGTCCTGGTGGGGTCATGTAGAGTTCGTAGGCGTTGTCATAGTAACTGCATCTGACTGCACATAGCAGTGAGCTAATCAGCCAGGTGGCAGTTGGCAGTTAGTTTGAAATTGCCTCAGAAATCAGCCCATTATAAGCTTATAGGAAAATTTACCCATAGAGAAATTGCATTCCAAACAGGGGAAAAACGCAAATTGCGCCAAAACTACAAATCCGATCGACACGAAAAATACTTAGCACACCTCTTGGGAACGCTGGCTTCGAAATGACACCTCACTGGAGTCTGTGCGTGCAGCGGTTCGGGCCGCATTAATCGCGGACTGAATAATAATAATAATAATAATAATAAGTTGTCTACGGGGGAATAACAATATAGTGCTTTTTACAAAAGCACTATAATAACTAGATGGGTATTTCCTGAAGGAACTACAGATAGTGCTTTGGAATGGTGCCCGGGCTGCCCCTGGAAGACTTTCACACTTGGGTGCCCCTCAGGCGCTGATTTGGTAGTTGTAGCCCCTCAGGGTTGAGGATTTGGTGGGCGGGGCCCCTGGGGGTCCGATTTGGTGGGCGGGGCCCCGCTGGGTCCGATTTGGTGGGCGGGGCCCCTCAGGGTCAGATTTGGTGGTCGGGGCCCCTCAGGGTCCGATTTGGTGGTCGGGGCCCCTCAGGGTCCGATTTGGTGGTCGGGGCCCCTCAGGGTCCGATTTGGTGGTCGGGGCCCCTCAGGGTCCGATTTGGTGGTCGGGGCCCCTCAGGGTCCGATTTGGTGGTCGGGGCCCCTCAGGGTCCGATTTGGTGGTCGGGGCCTCTCAGGGTCCGATTTGGTGGTCGGGGCCCCTCAGGGTCCGATTTGGTGGTCGGGACCCCTCAGTGTCCGATTTGGTGGTCGGGGCCCCTCAGGGTCCGATTTGGTGGTCGGGGCCCCTCAGGGACCGATTTGGAGGTCGGGGCCCCTCAGGGTCCGATTTGGAGGTCGGGGCCCCTCAGGGTCCGATTTGGAGGTCGGGGCCCCTCAGGGTCCGATTTGGTGGTCGGGGCCCCTCAGGGTCCGATTTGGGGGTCGGGGACCCTCAGGGTCCGATTTGGTGGTCGGGGCCCCTCAGGGTCCGATTTGGTGGTCGGGGCCCCTCAGGGTCCGATTTGGAGGTCGGGGCCCCTCAGGGTCCGATTTGGTGGACGGGGCCCCTCAGGGTCCGATTTGGTGGTCGGGGCCCCTCAGGGTCCGATTTGGTGGTCGGGGCCCCTCAGGGTCCGATTTGGTGGTCGGGGCCCCTCAGGGTCCGATTTGGTGGTCGGGGCCCCTCAGGGTCCGATTTGGTGGTCGGGGCCCCTCAGGGTCCGATTTGGAGGTCGGGGCCCCTCAGGGTCCGATTTGGTGGTCGGGGCCCCTAAGGGTCCGATTTGGTGGTCGGGGCCCCTCAGGGTCCGATTTGGTGGTCGAGGCCCCTCAGGGTCCGATTTGGTGGTCGGGGCCCCTCAGGGTCCGATTTGATGGTCGGGGCCCCTCAGGGTCCGATTTGGTGGTCGGGGCCCCTCAGGGTCCGATTTGGTGGTCGGGGCCCCTCAGGGTCCGATTTGGTGGTCGGGGCCCCTCAGGGTCCGATTTGGAGGTCGGGGCCCCTCAGGGTCCGATTTGGTGGTCGGGGCCCCTCAGGGTCCGATTTGGTGGTCGGGGCCCCTCAGGGTCCGATTTGGTGGTCGGGGCCCCTCAGGGTCCGATTTGGTGGTCGGGGCCCCTCAGGGTCCGATTTGGTGGTCGGGGCCCCTCAGGGTCCGATTTGGTGGTCGGGGCCCCTCAGGGTCCGATTTGGTGGTCGGGGCCCCTCAGGGTCCGATTTGGTGGTCGGGGCCCATCAGGGTCCGATTTGGTGGTCGGGGCCCCTCAGGGTCCGATTTGGTGGTCGGGGCCCCTCGGCCTCCGATTTGGTGGTCGGGGCCCCTCTGCCTCCTATTTGGTGGGCTGGACACCTCAGGTAACAATTTAACAATTTGGTGGGTTGGTCACTTTAAGAGCTGATATTATCTGGCAAAACTGTGTCCTGGTGGGGTCATGTAGAGTTCGTAGGCGTTGCCATAGTAACTGGGTGTGACTGCACACAGCACTGAGCTAATCAGCCAGGTGGCAGTTGGCAGTTAGTTTGAAATTGCCTCAGAAAACAGCCATTTTACCTTATGGGAAAATTTACCCATTGAGAAATTGCATTCCAATCAGGGGAAAAACGCAAATTGCGCCAAAGCTACAAATCCGATCGACACGAAAAATACTTAGCACACCTCTTGGGGACGCTGGCTTCGAAATGACACCTCACTGGAGTCTGTGCGTGCAGCGGTTCGGGCCGCATTAATCGCGGACTGAATAATAATAATAATAATAATAATAAGTTGTCTACGGGGGAATAACAATATAGTGCTTTTTACAAAAGCACTATAATAACTAGATGTGTATTTCCTGAAGGAACTACAGATAGTGCTTTGGGATGGTGCCCGGGCTGCCCCTGCAAGACTTTCACACTTGGGTGCCCTTCAGGTGCTGATTTGGTGGGCGGGGCCCCTCAGGGTCCGATTTGGTGGGCGGGGCCCCTCAGGGTCCGGTTTTGTGGGCGGGGCCCCTCAGGGTCCGATTTGGTTGGCCGGGTCCCTCAGGGTCCGACTTGGTGGGCGGGGCCCCTCAGGGTCCGATTTGGTGGGTGGAGCCCCTCAGGGGCCGATTTGGTGGGCGGGGCCCCTCAGGGGCCGATTTGGTGGGCGGGGCCCCTCAGGAGCCGATTTGGTGGGCGGGGCCCCTTAGGGGACAATTTTGTGGGCGGGGCCCATCAGGGGTCGATTTGGTGGGCGGTGCCCCTCAGGCGCTGATTTGGTGCGCGGGGCCCCTCAGGGGCCGATTTGGTTGGCGGGGCCCCTGAGGGGCCGATTTGGAGGGCGGGGCCCCTAAGGGGCCGATTTGGTGGGCGGGGCCACTTAGGGGCCGATTTGGTGGGTGGGGTCCCTCAGGGTCCGATTTGGTGGACGGGGCCCCTCAGGGTCCGATTTGGTGGGCGGGGCCCCTCAGGGTCTGACTTGGTGGGCGTGGCCCCTCAGGGGCCGATTTGGTGGGCGGGGCCCCTCAGGGGCCGATTTGGTGGGCGGGGCCCCTCAGGGTCCGTTTTGGTGGACGGGGCCCCTCAGGGTCCGATTTGGTGGGCGGGGCCCCTCAGGGTCCGATATGGTGGGCGGGGCCCCTCAGGGTCCGATTTGGTGGGCGGGGCACCTCAGGGGCCGATTTGGTGGGCGGGGCCCCTCAGGGGCCGATTTGGTGGGCGGGACCCCTCAGGGGCCGATTTGGTTGGCGGGGCCCCTCAGGGTCCGATTTAGTGGGCGGGGCCCCTCAGGGTCCGATTTGGTGGGCGGGGCCCCTCAGGGTCCGATTTGGGGGGCGGGGGAGCACTTACTTTTCACCCACGTGACCTGGGGTGCGCTTACTTTTCACACTCGGGACCGGGGGTGCACTTACTTTTCACACCCGGGACCGGGGGTGCACTTACTTTTCACACCCGGGACCGGGGGTGCACTTACTTTTCACACACGGGAACGGGGGTGCACTTACTTTTCCCACCCGGGACCGGGGGTGCACTTACTTTTCACACACGGGATCGGGGGTGCACTTACTTTTCATACACGGGATCGGGGGTGCACTTACTTTTCACATATGGCAGCAGGGGTGCACTTACTTTTCACTCACGGGACAGGGGGTGCACTTACTTTTCACCCAATGGACCGAGGGTGCACTTACTTTTCACACCCGGGACCGGGGGTGCACTTACTTTTCACTCACGGGATGGGGGTGCACTTACTTTTCACCCAAGGGACCGGGGGTGCACTTACTTTTCACACATGGGACCGGGGGTGCACTTACTTTTCACCCACTGGACCGAGGGTGCACTTACTTTTCACCCACGGGACCGAGGGTGCACTTACTTTTCACACACGGAATCGGGGGTGCACTTACTTTTCACATATGGCAGCGGGGGTGCACTTACTTTTCACTCACGGGATAGGGGGTGCACTTACTTTTCACCCAAGGGACCGAGAGTGCACTTACTTTTCACACACGGGATCGGGGGTGCACTTACTTTTCACATATGGCAGCGGGGGTGCACTTACTTTTCACTCACGGGACCGAGGCTGCACTTACTTTTCACCCACGGGACCGAGGGTGCATTTACTTTTCACACACGGGATCGGGGGTGCACTTACTTTTCACATATGGCAGCGGGGGTGCACTTACTTTTCACCCACGGGACCGAGGGTGCATTTACTTTTCACACACGGGATCGGGGGTGCACTTACTTTTCACATATGGCAGCGGGGGTGCACTTACTTTTCACTCACGGGATAGGGGGTGCACTTACTTTTTACCCAAGGGACCGGGGGTGCACTTACTTTTCACACACGGGACCGGGGGTGCACTTACTTTTCACCCACTGGACCGAGGGTGCACTTACTTTTCACCCACGGGACCGAGGGTGCATTTACTTTTCACACACGGAATCGGGGGTGCACTTACTTTTCACATATGGCAGCGGGGGTGCACTTACTTTTCACTCACGGGATAGGGGGTGCACTTACTTTTCACCCACAGGACCGGGGGTGCACTTACTTTTCACCCACGGGACCGGGGGTGCACTTACTTTTCACCCACAGGACCGAGGGTGCACTTACTTTTCACCCACGGGACCGGGGGTGCACTTACTTTTCAGCCACGGGATCGGGGGTGCACTTACTTTTCACACCCAGAACCGGGGGTGCACTTACTTTTCACCCACGGGACCTGGGGTGCACTTACTTTTCACACATGGGACCGGGGGTGCACTTACTTTTCACCCATGGGACCTGGGGTGCGCTTACTTTTCACACACGGGATAGGGGGTGCACTTACTTTTCACCCAAGGGACCGGGGGTGCACTTAGTTTTCACTCACGGGATAGGGGGTGCACTTACTTTTCACACACGGGAACGGGGGTGCACTTACTTTTCACACACGGGATCGGGGGTGCACTTACTTTTCACATATAGCAGCGGGAGTGCACTTACTTTTCACCCACGGGACCGGGGTGCACTTTTCACCCACGGGACCTGGGGTGCGCTTACTTATCACCCACGGGACTGGGGGTGCACTTACTTTTCACACACGGGACCGGGGGTGCACTTACTTTTCCCACCCGGGACCGGGGGTGCACTTACTTTTCCCACCCGGGACCGGGGGTGCACTTACTTTTCACCCACGGGACCGAGGGTGCACTTAATTTTGCACACCTGGGGTGCACTTACTTTTCACACCCAGAACCGGGGGTGCACTTACTTTTCACACATGGGACCGGGGGTGCACTTACTTTTCACCCACGGGACCAGGGGTGCACTTACTTTTCACACCCGGGACCGGGGGTGCGCTTACTTTTCACCCATGGGACCTGGGGTGCGCTTACTTTTCACACACGGGACTGGGGTTTCCTTACTTTTCACACACGGGATTGGGGGTGCACTTACTTTTCACATATGGCAGCGAGGGTGCACTTACTTTTCACTCACGGGATAGGGGGTGCACTTACTTTTCACCCAAGGGACCGAGGGTGCACTTACTTTTCATCCACGGGATCGGGGGTGCACTTACTTTTCACACCCGGGACCTGGGGTGCACTTACTTTTCACCCACGGGACCGGGGCTGCACTTACTTTTCACCCACGGGAACAGGGGTGCACTTACTTTTCACACACGGGACCGGGGGTGCACTTACTTTTCACCCATGGGACCTGGGGTGCGCTTACTTTTCACACACGGGACTGAGAGTGCACTTACTTTTCACACACGGGATCGGGGGTGCACTTATTTTTCACTCACGGGATAGGGGGTGCACTTACTTTTCACCCAAGGGACCGGGGGTGCACTTAGTTTTCACACACGGGACCGGGGGTGCACTTACTTTTCACCCACGGGACCGAGGGTGCACTTACTTTTCACCCACGGGACCGAGGGTGCATTTACTTTTCACACACGGGATCGGGGGTGCACTTACTTTTCACATATGGCAGCGGGGGTGCACTTACTTTTCACCCACGGGACCAGGGGTGCACTTACTTTTCACCCACAGGACCGACGATGCACTTACTTTTCACCCACGGGACCGGGGGTGCACATACTTTTGCACACACGGGGCGGGGGTGCACTTACTTTTGCACATACAGGGCGGGGGTGCACTTACCCTCTGGGTCTGATTTGGTGGACGGGGTCACACTGGGTCAGATTTGGTGGGCTGGACACCTCAGGTAATAATTTGGTGGGCGGGGTCACTTTAAGAGCTGATATTATCTGGCAAAACTGTGTCCTGGTGGGGTCATGTAGAGTTCGTAGGCGTTGGCATAGTAACTGGGTCTGACTGCACATAGCAATGAGCTCATCAGCCAGGTGGCAGTTGGCAGTTATTTTGAAATTGCCTCAGAAATCAGCCATTATCTCTTATTGTTGGAACAATTTCCCATTGAAATGCATTGAGACGAAATTTTCAAACGCCAATTGCGCCAAAACTACAAATCCGATCGACACGAAAAATACTTAGCACACCTGCCAGGAACGCTGGCTTCGAAATGACACCTCACTGGAGTCTGTGCGTGCAGCGGTTCGGGCCGCATTAATTGCGGACTGAATAATAATAAGAAGAATAAGTTGACTACGGTGGAATAACAATATAGTGCTTTGTCCCAAAGCACTATAATAATAAGTTGTCTACGGGGGAATAACAATATAGTGCTTTTTACAAAAGCACTATAATAAGAAGTTGTCTACGGTGGAATAACAATATAGTGCTTTTTACAAAAGCACTATAACTAGATGGGTATTTCCTGAAGGAACTACAGATAGTGCTTTGGAATGGTGCCCGGGCTGCCCCTGTAAGACTTTCACACTTGGGTGCCCCTCAGGCACTAGATTGGTGGGCGGGGTCTCTCAGGTGCCGATTTATTGGGCAGGGTCACTCTGGGTCACATTTGGTGGGCGGGGTCACTCTGGGTCACATTTGGTGGGCGGGGTCACTCTGGGTCACATTTGGTGGGCGGGGTCACTCTGGGTCACAAATGGTGGGCGGGGTCACTCTGGGTCACATTTGGTGGGCGGGGTCACTCTGGGTCACATTTGGTGGGCGGGGTCACTCTGGGTCACATTTGGTGGGCGGGGTCACTCTGGGTCACATTTGGTGGGCGGGGTCACTCTGGGTCACATTTGGTGGGCAGGGTCACTCTGGGTCCGATTTGGTGGGCGGGGTCACTCTGGGTCCGATTTGGTGGGCGGGGTCACTCTGGGTCACATTTGGTGGGCGGGGTCACTCTGGGTCCGATTTGGTGAGCGGGGTCACTCTGGGTCCGATTTGGTGGGCGGGGTCACTCTGGGTCACATTTGGTGGGCGGGGTCACTCTGGGTCTGATTTGGTGGGCAGGGTCACTCTGGGTCCGATTTGGTGGGCGGGGTCACTCTGGGTCCGATTTGGTGGGCGGGGTCACTCTGGGTCACATTTGGTGGGCGGGGTCACTCTGGGTCACATTTGGTGGGCGAGGTCACTCTGGGTCACATTTGGTGGGCGGGGTAACTCTGGGTCACATTTGGTGGGCGGGGTCACTCTGGGTCACATTTGGTGGGCGGGGTCACTCTGGGTCACATTTGGTGGGCGGGGTCACTCTGGGTCACATTTGGTGGGCGGGGTCACTCTGGGTCACATTTGGTGGGCGGGGCCCCTGGGGGTCCGATTTGGTAGGCGGGGCAGCTCGGGGGCCGATTTGGTGGTCGGGGCCGCTCGGGGGCCGATTTGGTGGGTGGGGTCACTCTGGGTCCGATTTGGTGGGCGGGGTCACTGGGTCCGATTTGGTGGGCAGGGTCACTCTGGGTCTGATTTGGTGGGCGGGGTCACTCTGGGTCTGATTTGGTGGGCGAGGCCCCTGGGGGTCCGATTTGGCGGGCGCGGCCCCTCGGGGTCCAATTTGGCGGGTGGAGCCACTCGGTGCACTTACTTTTCACACACGGGAACGGGGGTGCACTTACTTTTCACACACGGGATGAGAGGGTGTCATAGTCACTTTATTCTGTTTGACTTTGATAAATGATCATGTCCTAAAATGGACACCGTACATTTGCATAGCTGCCATCTTTGGAAGGTCAAGTTGGGGGTAATGGAAAGTTCGCCATTATTTCCTATGGGAATATTTTTTTTTAAAATGCAATTTTGAAAAAAACAACATATCGGATCGACACGAAAAATACTTAGCACACCTCTCGTGGACGCTGGCTTCGAAATGACGCCTCACTGGTGTCTGTGTGTGCAGCTGTTCGGGCCGCATTAATTGCGGAAAAAACTGAATAAGTTTACCACGTTCGGATTACAATAATAATACTAGATGGGTATTTCCTGAAGGAACTACAGATAGTGCTTTGGAATGGTGCCCGGGCTACCCCTGCAAGACTTTCACACTTGGGTGCCCTTCAGGTGCTGATTTGGTGGGCGGGGCCCCTCAGGGTCCAATTTGGTGGGCGGGACCCCTCAGGGTCCGATTTGGTGGACGGTGCCCCTCAGGGTCCGATTTGGTGGACGGGGTCCCTCAGGGTCCAATTTGGTGGACGGGGTCCCTCAGGGTCCGATTTGGTAGAAGGGGTCCCTCAGGGTCCGATTTGGTGGACGGGGCCCCACAGGGTCCGATTTGGTGGGCGGGGTCACTCTGGGTCCGATTTGGTGGGCGGGGTCACTCTGGGTCCGATTTGGTGGGCGGGGTCACTCTGGGTCCGATTTGGTGGGCGGGGTCACTCTGGGTCCGATTTGGTGGGCGGGGTCACTCTGGGTCTGATTTGGTGGGCGGGGTCACTCTGGGTCAGATTTGGTGGACGGGGGGTCCCTCAGGGTCCGATTTGGTGGACGGGGTCCCTCAGGGTCCGATTTGGTAGAAGGGGTCCCTCAGGGTCCGATTTGGTGGACGGGGCCCCACAGGGTCCGATTTGGTGGGCGGGGTCACTCTGGGTCCGATTTGGTGGGCGGGGTCACTCTGGGTCCGATTTGGTGGGCGGGGTCACTCTGGGTCCGATTTGGTGGGCGGGGTCACTCTGGGTCCGATTTGGTGGGCGGGGTCACTCTGGGTCCGTTTTGGTGGGCGGGGTCACTCTGGGTCCGATTTGGTGGGCGGGGGCACACTTACTTTTTCACACACGGGACCTGGGTGCACTTACTTTTCACCCACGGGACCAGGGGTGCACTTACTTTTCACAAACGGGATCGGGGTGCACTTACTTTTCACACACATGGGACCGGGGTGCACTTACTTTTCACACAAGGGACCGGGGGTGCACTTACTTTTCACACCAGGAACGGGGGTGCACTTACTTTTCACACACGGGACCAGGGGTGCACTTACTTTTCACTCACGGGACCGGGGGTGCACTTACTTTTCACCCACGGGACCGGGGGTGCACTTACTTTTCAACCACGGGACCGGGGGTGCACTTACTTTTCACACCCGGGACCAGGGATGCACTTACTTTTCACCCACGGGACCGAGGGTGCACTTACTTTTCACTTACGGGACCTGGGGTGCGCTTACTTTTCACACTCAGGACCGGGGGTGCACTTACTTTTCACACACGGGACTGGGGTGCACTTAATTTTCACCCACGGGACTGGGGGTGCACTTACTTTTCACAAACGGGATCGGGGTGCACTTACTTTTCACACAAGGGACTGGGGGTGCACTTACTTTTCACACACATGGGACCGGGGTGCACTTACTTTTCACACCAGGAACGGGGGTGCACTTACTTTTCACACACGGGACCGGGGGTGCACTGGGCACCTCAGGGTCAGATTTGGTGTGCGGGTCACTTTAAGAGCTGATATTATCTGGCAAAACTGTGTCCTGGTGGGGTCATGTAGAGTTCGTAGGCGTTGTCATAGTAACTGCATCAGCATAGCAGTGAGCTAATCAGCCAGGTGGCAGTTGGCAGTTAGTTTGAAATTGCCTCAGAAATCAGCCCATTATAAGCTTATAGGAAAATTTACCCATAGAGAAATTGCATTCCAAACAGGGGAAAAACGCAAATTGCGCCAAAACTACAAATCCGATCGACACGAAAAATACTTAGCACACCTCTTGGGAACGCTGGCTTCGAAATGACACCTCACTGGAGTCTGTGCGTGCAGCGGTTCGGGCCGCATTAATCGCGGACTGAATAATAATAATAATAATAATAATAAGTTGTCTACGGGGGAATAACAATATAGTGCTTTTTACAAAAGCACTATAACTAGATGGGTATTTCCTGAAGGAACTACAGATAGTGCTTTGGAATGGTGCCCGGGCTGCCCCTGCAAGACTTTCACACTTGGGTACCCCTCAGGCGCTGGTTTGGTGGGCGGGGCTACTCAGGGGCCGATTTGGTGGGCGGGGCAACTCGGGGGCCGATTTGGTGGGGAGGCAATTCGGGGGCCGATTTGGTGGGCGGGGCTACTCGGGGGCCGACTTGGTGGGCGTGGCCACTTGGGGGCCGATTTGGTGGGCGGGTCCACTTTGGGGCCCGATTTGGTGGGCGGGGCCTCTCTGGGCCCGATTTGGTGGGCGGGGTCACTCAAGGGCCGATTTGGTAGGCGGGGCCACTCTGGGTCCCATTTGGTGGGCGGGGCCACTCGGGGTCCGATTTGGTGGGCGGGGCCACTCTGGGTCCGATTTGGTGGGCGGGGTCACTCTGAGTCGATTTGGTGGGCGGGGTCACTCTGGGTCGATTTGGTGGGCGGGGTCACTCTGGATCTGATTTGGTGGGCGGGGTCACTCTGGGTCCGAATTGGTGGGCGGGGTCACTCTGGGTCCGATTTGGTGGGCGGGGTCACTCTGGGTCCGATTTGGTGGGCGGGGTCACTCTGGGTCCGATTTGGTGGGCGGGGTCACTCTGGGTCCGATTTGGTGGGCGGGGTCACTCTGGGTCCGAATTGGTGGGCGGGGTCACTCTGGGTCCGAATTGGTGGGCGGGGTCACTCTGGGTCCGAATTGGTGGGCGGGGTCACTCAGTGCACTTACTTTTCACACATGGTATCGGGGGTGCACTTACTTTTCACACACGGGATGAGAGGGTGTCATAGTCACTTTATTCTGATGTTTGACTTTGATAAATGATCATGTCCTAAAATGGACACCATATATTTGCATAGCTGCCATCTTTGGAAGGTCAAGTTGGGGGTAATGGAAAGTTTGCCATTATTTCCTATGGGAATTTTTTTTTTTTTAAAAATGCCATTTTAAAAAAAAACTACACATCGGATCGACACGAAAAATACTTAGCACACCTCTCGTGGACGCTGGCTTCGAAATGACGCCTCACTGGAGTCTGTGCGTGCAGCAGTTCGGGCCGCATTAATTGCAGAAAAAAACGGAATAATAATAAGTTTACCACGTTCGGATTACAATAATAATACTAGATGTGTATTTCCTGAAGGAACTACAGATAGTGCTTTGGAATGGTGCCCGCGCTACCCCTGCAAGACTTTCACACTTGGGTGCCCTTCAGGCGCTGGTTTGGTGGGCGGGGCCCCTCAGGGGATGATTTGGTGGGCGGGGCCACTCTGTGTCCGATTTGGTAGACGGGACCACTCTGGGTCCGATTTGGTGGGCGGGGCCACTCTGGGTCAGATTTGATGGGCGGGGCCACTCTGGGTCAGATTTGGTGGGCAGAGCACCTCTGGGTCAGATTTGGTGGGCAGGGCACCTCGGTCAGATTTGGTGGGCGGGGCACCTCTGGGTCAGATTTGGTGGGCGCGGCACCTCTGGGTCACATTTGGTGGGCGGGGCACCTCTGGGTCACATTTGGTGGGCGGGGTCACTCTGGGTCACATTTGGTGGGCGGGGTCACTCTGGGTCACATTTGGTGGGCGGGGTCACTCTGGGTCACATTTGGTGGGCGGGGTCACTCTGAGTCACATTTGGTGGGCGGAGTCACTCTGGGTCCGATTTGGTGGGCGGGGTCACTCTGGGTCACATTTGGTGGGCGGGGTCACTCTGGGTCACATTTGGTGGGCGGGGTCACTCTGGGTCACATTTGGTGGGCGGGGTCACTCTGGGTCACATTTGGTGGGCGGGGTCACTCTGGGTCACATTTGGTGGGCGGGGTCACTCTGGGTCACATTTGGTGGGTGGGGTCACTCTGGGTCACTTTTGGTGGGCGGGGTCACTCTGGGTCACATTTGGTGGGCGGGGTCACTCTGGGTCACATTTGGTGGGCGGGGTCACTCTGGGTCACATTTGGTGGGCGGGGTCACTCTGGGTCACATTTGGTGGGCGGGGTCACTCTGGGTCCGATTTGGTGGGCGGGGTCACTCTGGGTCCGATTTGGTGGGCGGGGTCACTGGGTCCGATTTGGTGGGCGGGGCACCTCTGGGTCCGATTTGGTGGACGGGGCCACTCGCGGTCCGATTTAGTGGGCGGGGCCACGCGGGGTCACATTTGGTGGGAGGGGTCACATTTGGTGGGCGGGGTCACATTTGGTGGGCGGGGTCATTTTGGGTCACATTTGGTGGGCGGGGTCACTCTGGGTCACCTTTGGTGGGCGGGGTCACTCTGGGTCACATTTGGTGGGCGGGGTCACTCTGGGTCACATTTGGTGGGCGGGGTCACTCTGGGTCACATTTGGTGGGCGGGGTCACTCTGGGTCACATTTGGTGAGCGGGGTCACTCTGGGTCACATTTGGTGGGCGGGGTCACTCTGGGTCACATTTGGTGGGCGGGGTCACTCTGGGTCACATTTGGTGGGCGGGGTCACTCTGGGTCACATTTGGTGGGCGGGGTCACTCTGAGTCACATTTGGTGGGCGGAGTCACTCTGGGTCCGATTTGGTGGGCGGGGTCACTCTGGGTCACATTTGGTGGGCGGGGTCACTCTGGGTCACATTTGGTGGGCGGGGTCACTCTGGGTCACATTTGGTGGGCGGCGTCACTCTGGGTCACATTTGGTGGGCGGGGTCACTCTGGGTCACATTTGGTGGGCGGGGTCACTCTGAGTCACATTTGGTGGGCGGGGTCACTCTGGGTCACATTTGGTGGGCGGGGTCACTCTGGGTCCTATTTGGTGGGCGGGGTCACTCTGGGTTCGATTTGGTGGGCGGGGCACCTCTGGGTCTGATTTGGTGGGCGGGGCCACTCGCGGTCCGACTTAGTGGGCGGGGTCACATTTGGTGGGCGGGGTCACATTTGGTGGGCGGGGTCACTCTGGGTCACATTTGGTGGGCGGGGTCACTCTGGGTCACATTTGGTGGGCGGGGTCATTTTGGGTCACATTTGGTGGGCGGGGTCACTCTGGGTCACCTTTGGTGGGCGGGGTCACTCTGGGTCACATTTGGTGGGCGGGGTCACTCTGGGTCACATTTGGTGAGCGGGGTCACTCTGGGTCACATTTGGTGGGCGTGGTCACTCTGGGTCACATTTGGTGGGCGGGGTCACTCTGGGTCACATTTTGTGGGCGGGGTCACTCTGGGTCACATTTTGTGGGCGGGGTCACTCTGGGTCACATTTTGTGGGCGGGGTTACTCTGGGTCACATTTGGTGGGCGGGGTCACTCTAGGTCACATTTGGTGGGCGGGGTCACTCTGGGTCACATTTGGTGGGCGGGGTCACTCTGGGTCACATTTGGTGGGCGGGGTCACTCTGGGTCACATTTGGTGGGCGGGGTCACTCTGGGTCACATTTGGTGGGCGGGTTCACTCTGGGTCACATTTGGTGGGCGGGGTCACTCTGGGTCACATTTGGTGGGCGGGGTCACATTTGGTGGGCGGGGTCACTCTGGGTCACATTTGGTGGGCGGGGTCACTCTGGGTCACATTTGGTGGGCGGGGTCACTCTGGGTCACATTTGGTGGGCGGGGTCACTCTGGGTCACATTTGGTGGGCGGGGTCACTCTGGCTCACATTTGGTGGGCGGGGTCACTCTGGGTCACATTTGGTGGGCGGGGTCACTCTGGGTCACATTTGGTGGGCGGGGTCACTCTGGGTCACATTTGGTGGGCGGGGTCACTCTGGGTCACATTTGGTGGGCGGGGTCACTCTGGGTCACATTTGGTGGGCGAGATCACTCTGGGTCACATTTGGTGGGCGGGGTCACTCTGGGTCACATTTGGTGGGTGGGGTCACTCTGGGTCACATTTGGTGGGCGGGGTCACATTTGGTGGGCGGGGTCACATTTGGTGGGCGAGATCACTCTGGGTCACATTTGGTGGGTGGGGTCACTCTGGGTCACATTTGGTGGGCGAGATCACTCTGGGTCACATTTGGTGGGCGGGGTCACTCTGGGTCACATTTGGTGGGTGGGGTCACTCTGGGTCACATTTGGTGGGCGGGGTCACTCTGGGTCACATTTGGTGGGCGGGGTCACATTTGGTGGGCGGGGTCACATTTGGTGGGCGGGGTCACATTTGGTGGGCGGGGTCACTCTGGGTCACATTTGGTGGGCGGGGTCACTCTGGGTCACATTTGGTGGGCGGGGTCACTCTGGGTCACATTTGGTGGGCGGGGTCACTCTGGGTCACATTTGGTGGGCGGGGTCACTCTGGGTCACATTTGGTGGGCGGGGTCACTCTGGGTCACATTTGGTGGGCGGGGTCACTCTGGGTCACATTTGGTGGGCGGGGTCACTCTGGGTCACATTTGGTGGGCGGGGTCACTCTGGGTCACATTTGGCGGGTGGGGTCACTCTGGGTCAGATTTGGCGGGCGGGGCCACTCGGGGTCCGATTTGGTGGGCGGGGCCACTCGGGTCCGATTTGGTGGGCTGCGCACCTCAGGTGCCAATTTGGTGCGCGGGTCACTTTAAGAGCTGATATTATCTGGCAAAACTGTGTCCTGGTGGGGTCATGTAGAGTTCGTAGGCGTTGGCATAGTAACTGGGTCTGACTGCACATATCAATGAGCTAATCAGCCAGGTGGCAGTTGGCAGTTATTTTGAAATTGCCTCAGAAATCAGCCATTATCCCTTATTGTTGGAACAATTTCCCATTGAAATGCATTGAGACGAAATTTTCAAACGCCAATTGCGCCAAAACTACAAATCCGATCGACACGAAAAATACTTAGCACACCTGCCAGGAACGCTGGCTTCGAAATGACACCTCACTGGAGTCTGTGCGTGCAGCGGTTCGGGCCGCATTAATTGCGGACTGAATAATAATAAGAAGAAGAATAAGTTGACTACGGTGGAATAACAATATAGTGCTTTGTCCCAAAGCACTATAACTAGATGGGTATTTCCTGAAGGAACTACAGATAGTGCTTTGTAATGGTGCCCGGGCTGCCCCTGCAAGACTTTCACACTTGGGTGCCCTTCAGGTGCTGGTTTGGTGGGCGGGGCCCCTCAGGGGATGATTTGGTGGGCGGGGCCACTCTGTGTCCGATTTGGTAGACGGGACCACTCTGGGTCCGATTTGGTGGGCGGGGCCACTCTGGGTCAGATTTGGTGGGCGGGGCCACTCTGGGTCAGATTTGGTGGGCAGAGCACCTCTGGGTCAGATTTGGTGGGCAGGGCACCTCGGTCAGATTTGGTGGGCGGGGCACCTCTGGGTCAGATTTGGTGGGCGCGGCACCTCTGGGTCACATTTGGTGGGCGGGGCACCTCTGGTTCACATTTGGTGGGCGGGGTCACTCTGGGTCACATTTGGTGGGCGGGGTCACTCTGGGTCACATTTGGTGGGCGGGGTCACTCTGGGTCACATTTGGTGGGCGGGGTCACTCTGGGTCACATTTGGTGGGCGGGGTCACTCTGAGTCACATTTGGTGGGCGGAGTCACTCTGGGTCCGATTTGGTGGGCGGGGTCACTCTGGGTCATATTTGGTGGGCGGGGTCACTCTGGGTCACATTTGGTGGGCGGGGTCACTCTGGGTCACATTTGGTGGGCGGGGTCACTCTGGGTCACATTTGGTGGGCGGGGTCACTCTGGGTCACATTTGGTGGGCGGGGTCACTCTGGGTCACATTTGGTGGGCGGGGTCACTCTGGGTCACATTTGGTGGGCGGGGTCACTCTGAGTCACATTTGGTGGGCAGGGTCACTCTGGGTCACATTTGGTGGGCGGGGTCACTCTGGGTCACATTTGGTGGGCGGGGTCACTCTGGGTCCGATTTGGTGGGCGGGGTCACTCTGGGTCCGATTTGGTGGGCGGGGCACCTCTGGGTCCGATTTGGTGGGCGGGGCCACTCGCGGTCCGATTTAGTGGGCGGGCCCACTCGGGGTCACATTTGGTGGGCGGGGTCACATTTGGTGGGCGGGGTCACATTTGGTGGGCGGGGTCATTTTGGGTCACATTTGGTGGGCGGGGTCACTCTGGGTCACCTTTGGTGGGCGGGGTCACTCTGGGTCACATTTGGTGGGCGGGGTCACTGGGTCACATTTGGTGGGCGGGGTCACTCTGGGTCACATTTGGTGGGCGGGGTCACTCTGCGTCACATTTGGTGAGCGGGGTCACTCTGGGTCACATTTGGTGGGCGGGGTCACTCTGGGTCACATTTGGTGGGCGGGGTCACTCTGGGTCACATTTGGTGGGCGGGGTCACTCTGGGTCACATTTGGTGGGCGGGGTCACTCTGAGTCACATTTGGTGGGCGGAGTCACTCTGGGTCCGATTTGGTGGGCGGGGTCACTCTGGGTCACATTTGGTGGGCGGGGTCACTCTGGGTCACATTTGGTGGGCGGGGTCACTCTGGGTCACATTTGGTGGGCGGGGTCACTCTGCTTCACATTTGGTGGGCGGGGTCACTCTGGGTCCGATTTGGTGGGCGGGGTCACTCTGGGTCACATTTGGTGGGCGGGGTCACTCTGGGTCCGATTTGGTGGGCGGGGTCACTCTGGGTCACATTTGGTGGGCGGGGTCACTCTGGGTCACATTTGGTGGGCGGGGTCACTCTGAGTCACATTTGGTGGGCGGGGTCACTCTGGGTCACATTTGGTGGGCGGGGTCACTCTGGGTCCGATTTGGTGGGCGGGGCACCTCTGGGTCTGATTTGGTGGGCGGGGCCACTCGCGGTCCGATTTAGTGGGCGGGGCCACTCGGGGTCACATTTGGTGGGCGGGGTCACATTTGGTGGGCGGGGTCACATTTGGTGGGCGGGGTCACTCTGGGTCACATTTGGTGGGCGGGGTCACTCTGGGTCACATTTGGTGGGCGGGGTCATTTTGGGTCACATTTGGTGGGCGGGGTCACTCTGGGTCACCTTTGGTGGGCGGGGTCACTCTAGGTCACATTTGGTGGGCGGGGTCACTCTGGGTCACATTTGGTGGGCGGGGTCACTCTGGGTCACATTTGGTGGGCGGGGTCACTCTGGGTCACATTTGGTGGGCGGGGTCACTCTGGGTCACATTTGGTGGGCGGGGTCACTCTGGGTCACATTTGGTGGGCGGGGTCACATTTGGTGGGCGGGGTCACTCTGGGTCACATTTGGTGGGCGGGGTCACTCTGGGTCACATTTGGTGGGCGGGGTCACTCTGGGTCACATTTGGTGGGCGGGGTCACTCTGGGTCACATTTGGTGGGCGGGGTCACTCTGGGTCACATTTGGTGGGCGGGGTCACTCTGGGTCACATTTGGTGGGCGGGGTCACTCTGGGTCACATTTGGTGGGCGGGGTCACTCTGGGTCACATTTGGTGGGCGGGGTCACTCTGGGTCCGATTTGGTGGGCGGGGTCACTCTGGGTCCGATTTGGCGGGCGGGGTCACACTGGGTCAGATTTGGTGGGCTGGACACCTCAGGTAATAATTTGGTGGGCGGGGTCACTTTAAGAGCTGATATTATCTGGCAAAACTGTGTCCTGGTGGGGTCATGTAGAGTTCGTAGGCGTTGGCATAGTAACTGGGTCTGACTGCACATCGCAATGAGCTAATCAGCCAGGTGGCAGTTGGCAGTTATTTTGAAATTGCCTCAGAAATCAGCCATTATCCCTTATTGTTGGAACAATTTCCCATTGAAATGCATTGAGACGAAATTTTCAAACGCCAATTGCGCCAAAACTACAAATCCGATCGACACGAAAAATACTTAGCACACCTGCCAGGAACGCTGGCTTCGAAATGACACCTCACTGGAGTCTGTGCATGCAGCGGTTCGGGCCGCATTAATTGCGGACTGAATAATAATAAGAAGAACTAGATGGGTATTTCCTGAAGAAACTACAGATAGTGCTTTGGAATGGTGCCCGTGGTGTCCCTGCAAGACTTTCACACTTGGGTGCCCTTCAGGCGCGGATTTGGTAAGTGGGGCCCCTCAGGGTCCGATTTGGTTGTCGGGGCCCCTCAGGGTCCGATTTGGAGGTCGGCGCCCCTCAGGGTCCGATTTGGAGGTCGGGGCCCCTCAGGGTCTGATTTGGAGGTCGGGGCCCCTCAGGGTCCGATTTGGTGGTCGGGGCCCCTCAGGGTCCGATTTGGAGGTCGGGGCCCCTCAGGGTCCGATTTGGTGGTCGGGGCCCCTCAGGGTCCGATTTGGTGGTCGGGGCCCCTCAGGGTCCGATTTGGTGGTCGGGGCCCCTCAGGGTCCGATTTGGTGGTCGGGGCCCCTCAGGGTCCGATTTGGAGGTCGGGGCCCCTCAGGGTCCGATTTGGTGGTCGGGGCCCCTCAGGGTCCGATTTGGTGGTCGGGGCCCCTCAGGGTCCGATTTGGTGGTCGGGGCCCCTCAGGGTCCGATTTGGTGGTCGGGGCCCCTCAGGGTCCGATTTGGTGGTCGGGGCCCCTCAGGGTCCGATTTGGAGGTCGGCGCCCCTCAGGGTCCGATTTGGAGGTCGGGGCCCCTCAGGGTCTGATTTGGAGGTCGGGGCCCCTCAGGGTCCGATTTGGTGGTCGGGGCCCCTCGGCCTCCGATTTGGAGGTCGGGGCCCCTCGGGGTCCGATTTGGTGGTCGGGGCCCCTCAGGGTCCGATTTGGTGGTCGGGGCCCCTCAGGGTCCGATTTGGAGGTCGGGGCCCCTCAGGGTCCGATTTGGTGGTCGGGGCCCCTCAGGGTCCGATTTGGTGGTCGGGGCCCCTCGGCCTCCGATTTGGTGGTCGGGGCCCCTCAGGGTCCGATTTGGTGGTCGGGGCCCCTCAGGGTCCGATTTGGTGGTCGGGGCCCCTCAGGGTCCGATTTGGTGGTCGGGGCCCCTCAGGGTCCGATTTGGTGGTCGGGGCCCCTCAGGGTCCGATTTGGTGGTCGGGGCCCCTCGGCCTCCGATTTGGTGGTCGGGGCCCCTCGGCCTCCGATTTGGAGGTCGAGGCCCCTCAGGGTCCGATTTGGTGGTCGGGGCCCCTCAGGGTCCGATTTGGTGGTCGGGGCCCCTCAGGGTCCGATTTGGAGGTCGGGGCCCCTCGGCCTCTAATTTGGAGGTCGGGGGGCCTCGGCCTCCGAATTGGAGGCCGGGGCCCCTCGGCCTCCGAATTGGAGGCCGGGGCGCCTCGGCCTCCGATTTGGAGGCCGTGGCCCCTCGGCCTCCGGTTTGGAGGCCGGGGCCCCTCGGCCTCCGATTTGGAGGCCGGGGCCCCTCGGCCTCCGATTTGGAGGCCGGGGCCCCTCGGCCTCCGATTTGGCGGCCGGGGCCCCTCGGCCTCCGATTTGGAGGTCGGGGCCCCTCGGCCTCCGATTTGGAGGCCGGGGCCCCTCGGCCTCCGATTTGGAGGCCAGGGCCCCTCGGCCTCCGATTTGGAGGCCGGGGGGCCTCGGCCTCCGAATTGGAGGCCGGGGCCCCTCGGCCTCCGATTTGGAGGCCGGGGCGCCTCGGCCTCCGATTTGGAGGCCGGGGCCCCTCGGCCTCCGATTTGGAGGCCGGGGCCCCTCGGCCTCCGATTTGGAGGCCGGGGCCCCTCGGCCTCCGAATTGGAGGCCGGGGCCCCTCGGCCTCCGATTTGGAGGCCGGGGCCCCTCGGCCTCCGATTTGGAGGCCGGGGCCCCTCGGCCTCCGATTTGGAGGTCGGGGCCCCTCGGCCTCCGATTTGGAGGTCGGGGCCCCTCGGCCTCCGATTTGGAGGCCGGGGCCCCTCGGCCTCCGATTTGGAGGCCGGGGCCCCTCGGCCTCCGATTTGGAGGCCGGGGCCCCTCGGCCTCCGATTTGGAGGCCGGGGCCCCTCGGCCTCCGATTTGGAGGCCGGGGCCCCTCGGCCTCCGATTTGGAGGCCGGGGGGCCTCGGCCTCCGAATTGGAGGCCGGGGCCCCTCGGCCTCCGATTTGGAGGCCGGGGCGCCTCGGCCTCCGATTTGGAGGCCGGGGCCCCTCGGCCTCCGATTTGGAGGTCGGGGCCCCTCGGCCTCCGATTTGGAGGCCGGGGCCCCTCGGCCTCCGATTTGGAGGTCGGGGCCCCTCGGCCTCCGATTTGGAGGCCGTGGCCCCTCGGCCTCCGATTTGGAGGCCGGGGCCCCTCGGCCTCCGATTTGGAGGCCGGGGCCCCTCGGCCTCCGATTTGGAGGCCGGGGCCCCTCGGCCTCCGATTTGGAGGCCGGGGGGCCTCAGCCTCCGGAATTGGAGGCCGGGGCCCCTCGGCCTCCGATTTGGAGGCCGGGGCGCCTCGGCCTCCGATTTGGAGGCCGGGGGCCCCTCGGCCTCCGATTTGGAGGCCGGGGCCCCTCGGCCTCCGACATGGAGGCCGGGGCCCCTCGGCCTCCGATATGGAGGTCGGGGCCCCTAGGCCTCCAATATGGAGGTCGGGGCCCCTCGGCCTCCGATATGGAGGCCGGGGCCCCTCGGCCTCCGATATGGAGGTCGGGGCCCCTCGGCCTCCGATATGGAGGCCGGGGCCCCTCGGCCTCCGATATGGAGGTCGGGGCCCCTCGGCCTTCGATTTGGAGGTCGGGGCCCCTCGGCCTCCGATATGGAGGCCGGGGCCCCTCGGCCTCCGATTTGGAAGTCGGGGCCCCTCGGCCTCCGATATGGAGGTCGGGGCCCCTCGGCCTCCGATTTGGAGGTCGGGGCCCCTCGGCCTCCGATATGGAGGTCGGGGCCCCTCGGCCTCCGATTTGGAGGTCGGGGCCCCTCGGCCTCCGATGTGGTGGTCGGGGCCCCTCGGCCTCCTATTTGGTGGGCTGGACACCTCAGGTAACAATTTGGTGGGTTGGTCACTTTAAGAGCTGATATTATCTGGCAAAACTGTGTCCTGGTGGGGTCATGTAGAGTTCGTAGGCGTTGTCATAGTAACTGGGTGTGACTGCACATATCAATGAGCTGATCAGCCAGGTGGCAGTTGGCAGTTATTTTTTAAATTGCCTCAGTAATCAGCCATTATACCTTATGGCTAAATTTCCCTATTGAAATGCATTGGCAATGCATTCCAATGAGAGAAAAACAATTTTCAAACGTTAATTGCGCCAAAACTACAAATCCGATCGACACGAAAAATACTTAGCACACCTCTTGGGGACGCTGGCTTCGAAATGACACCTCACTGGAGTCTGTGCGTGTAGCGGTTCGGGCCGCATTAATTGCGGAAAAAAGCCTAATAATAATAAGAAGAATAAGAAGTTGTCTACGGTGGAATAACAATACAGTGCTTTTTACAAAGCACTATAATAAGTTGACTACGGTGGAATAACAATATAGTGCTTTGTCCCAAAGCACTATAATAATAATAAGTTGTCTACGGTGGAATAACAATATAGTGCTTTTTACAAAGCACTATAAAAACACTCAGTTTGAAAAAATGTTTGCAGTAATCCGCAAGTGCTAGTAAAAGATGTAAATAACAGGGTATTTGGTTGATACGTTTTTTGCAAAAAATGTATACTAAGCTGCTCTACCAATCTTCACGGTATACCCATATCAGAGCAGTCCTAACTAATGTATGCAATCCCTATCTGATGTATTTAAAAACCTGATCATCTGTATATTACCTGTGTGAACAGGGTTCAGAGAGGAAAAATCCATGTGTGCATACAGGGCAGAACAGCTTTTGTGCAGCTAGCCCAAGAGGAGTGGTGGAACTCCCCAGTCTTGTAGACACAAGAGAACAATCATGGAAACAGGAACACATGGGCTACTTGCACAGTGAACAAGTCTGTAAGAACATGTTCACACACCACCAAGAAACCTGAAGACACAAAAGAGAATGGTAAAACCAAAAACACTCAGTTTGAAAAAATGTTTGCAGTAATCCGCAAGTGCTAGTAAAAGATGTAAATAACAGGGTATTTGGTTGATACGTTTTTTGCAAAAAATGTATACTAGATTTTTCCTCTCTGAACCCTGTTCACACAGGTAATATACAGATGATCAGGTTTTTAAATACATCAGATAGGGATTGCATACATTAGTTAGGACTGCTCTGATATGGGTATACCGTGAAGATTGGTAGAGCAGCTTAGTATACATTTTTTGCAAAAAACGTATCAACCAAATACCCTGTTATTTACATCTTTTACTAGCACTTGCGGATTACTGCAAACATTTTTTCAAACTGAGTGTTTTTGGTTTTACCATTCTTTTTTGTGTCTTCAGGTTTCTTGGTGGTGTGTGAACATGTTCTTACAGACTTGTTCACTGTGCAAGTAGCCCATGTGTTCCTGTTTCCATGATTGTTCTCTTGTGTCTACAAGACTGGGGAGTTCCACCACTCCTCTTGGGCTAGCTGCACAAAAGCTGTTCTGCCCTGTATGCACACATGGATTTTTCCTCTCTGAACCCTGTTCACACAGGTAATATACAGATGATCAGGTTTTTAAATACATCAGATAGGGATTGCATACATTAGTTAGGACTGCTCTGATATGGGTATACCGTGAAGATTGGTAGAGCAGCTTAGTATACATTTTTTGCAAAAAACGTATCAACCAAATACCCTGTTATTTACATCTTTTACTAGCACTTGCGGATTACTGCAAACATTTTTTCAAACTGAGTGTTTTTGGTTTTACCATTCTCTTTTGTGTCTTCATAATACAATCAGTGCATTGCAATCTATTAGACCATTTCTTAAAGAATGTCCAATTAGAGAAAGGCAAAGAAGTCTGGCAGATTTTAGAGCATGCTGTGTATTTTAAAGGAGTGGTCCAGCGTTAAAAAACATTGTTCCTTTCTTATGAAATAAATTTCCCAAACCTGCAATAGGTTGTATGTACAACCCCTGGCAAAAAATATGGAATCACTGACCTAGGAGAATGTTTTTTAATTTTGTAGAAAAAAGGCAGATCACAGACCTGGCACAAAACTAAAGTAATTTCAAATGGCAACTTTCTGGCTTTAAGAAACACTAAAAGAAATCAAGAACAAAATATGTGCTAGTCAGTAATGGTTACTTTTTTTTAACCAAGCATAGGGAAAAATTATGGAATCACTCAATTCTGAGGAAAAAATTATGGAATCACCCTGTAAATTTTCATACCCAAAAATAACACCTGCATCAAATTAGGTCTGCTCGTTAGTCTGCATCTAAAAACGAGTGATCACTCCTTGGAGAGCTGTTGCACCAAGTGGACTGACATGAAAAATGGCTCCAACATGAAAGATGTCAATTGAAACAAAGGAGAGGATTATCAAACTCTTAAAAGAGGGTAAATCATCATGCAATGTTGCAAGAGATATTGGTTGTTCACAGTCAGCTGTGTCTAAAATCTGGATCAAATACAATCAATATGGGAAGGTTGTTAAAGGCAAACATACTGGTAGACCAAGAAAGACATCAAAGCGTCAAGACCGGAAACTTAAAGCAATATGTCTCCAAAACAGGAAATGCACAACAAAATAAATGAGGAACAAATGGGTAGAAACTTGAGTCTACGTCTGTGACCGAACTGTAAGAAACCACCTAAAGGAAATGGGATTTACATACAGAGAAGCTAAACGAAAGCAATCATTAACACCTAAACAGAAAAAACAAGGTTACAATGGGCTTAGGAAAAGCAATCGTGGACTGTTGATGACTGGATGAAAGTCATATTCAGTGATGAATCGTGAATCTGCATTGGGCAAGGTGATGATGCTGGAACTTTTGTTTGGTGCCATTCCAATGAGATTTATAAGGATGACTGCCTGAAGAGAACATGCAAATTTCCACAGTCATTGATTATATGGGACTGCTTGTCAGGTCTAGGCACTAGGGAGATGGCTGTCATTACATCTGCAATAAAAGCACAAGTTTATGTTGAAATTTTGGACACTTTTCTTATCCAATCCTTTGAAAGGATGTTTGGGGATGATGAAATCATTTTTCAAGATGATAATGCATTTTGCCATAGAGCAAAAACTGTGAAAACATTCCTTGAAAAAAGACACATAAGGTCAATGTCATGGCCTGCAAATAGTCCGAATCTCAATCCCATTGAAAATCTTTGGTGGAAGTTGAAGAAAATGGTCCATGACGAGACTCCAACCTGCAAATCTGATCTGGCAACAGCAATCAGAGAAAGTTGGAGCCAGATTGATGAAGAGTCCTGTTTGACACTCATTAAGTCCATGCCTCAGAGAATGCAAGCTGTTATAAAAGCCAGAGGTGGTGCAACAAAATATTACTGATGTTTTGGAGTGTTTTTTTTTGTTGTTTTTCATGATTCCATAATTTTTTCCTCATAATTGAGTGACTCCATAATTTTTCCCTATACCTGGTTAAAAAAAGTAACCATTACTGACTACCACATTTTTTGTTCTTGATTTCTTTTTGTGTTTCTTAAAGCCAGAAAGTTGCCATTTGAAATGACTTTAGTTTTGTGCCATGTCTGTGATCTGCTTTTTTTCTACAAAATTAATCAACTGAATGAACATCCTCCAAGGCCGGTGATTCCATAATTTAAGCCAGGGGTTGTAGTATTGCAGCTCTGCCTCATTCACATTAATGTAGCTAAACTTTATTTCCAACGCATGGGCAGGACAATTTTAAAGCTATAGGTTTTTGCCATAGTTTTGATTTTACAGGTGAATTTCTGAACTTAAATCTGAAGTATTTCTGCATAAAAAATGTATTATGCAAATTGGATTTAAGTGTCATAAAGATGTAATATATTATTTTTAAAATACAGTGGGTATGGAAAGTATTCAGACCCCTTTACATTTTTCACTCTTTGTTTAGTGGCGGTGAAATTCACCTGTGTGCAGAGCAGTTGCAAAGTAAAAAAAACATTTTTTTTATTACAAATATGATACAGCACGTAATATCCCACTTTCTCATTTTGTGGCAGTGAAATTCTTCTTTATGAAGAGCTGTTGCAAAGTAAAAAAAATATTTTTTTTCTGTTGCTAAACGTGATACAGCATGCCATATACTACCATTATCTGTGTGCAGAGATGTTGCAGAGTAAAAAAAACAATTTTTTTTCAGTTGCTAACATGATTCAGCACGCCATATCTCACCTCATCTTTTAGTACCGGTGAAATTGTGCAGAGCTGTTGCAGAGTGAAAAAAACTATTTTTTTCTTTTACAAATTGATACAGCACGCCATATCCTACCTTCTCATTTTGCGGCTGTGAAATTCTTCTTTATGAAGAGTGTTATGACCTGGTGGTTAGGAGCACCTGGAATGACCTGATAGTTAAACCTCATACAGGATGAGCTCTGGGATGTGGGAGCTCTGCTGACCTCAACCCCTAATCCTATCACACACACTAGAAATAGCCGTGGAGCGCTCCTGACCAGACCTAGGCGCCTCGTCACAGCCTAAGAACTATCTAGCCCTAGAGATAGAAAATTAAGCCTACCTTGCCTCAGAGAAATTCCCCAAAGGTAAAGGAAGCCCCCCACATATATTGACTGTGAGAAAAGATGAAAGTCACAAACGCAGAAAAGAAAACAAGTTTCAGCAAAGGGAGGCCAGACTTACTAAATAGATAGAGGATAGGAAAGGTAACTTTGCGATCAGCACAAAAACCTACAAAAGACCACGCAGAGTGTGCAAAAAAGACCTCCGCACCGACTCACGGTGCGGAGGGACCACTCTGCATCCCAGAGCTTCCAGCTAGCAAGCCAAAATCATGATAACCAACTGGACAAGAAAACAGTGAACAAATAATGACTATCAGGAACTTAGCTTCTGCAGGAGAAGGCAGGTCACCAGAGAGATCCAGGAGCGAACTGAACAAATGCAAAAACATTGACAGCTGGCATGGAGTAACGATCTGAGAGGAGTTAAATAGAGCAGCCAACCAAAGGATAAACCACGTCACCTGTGTAAGGAACCTCAGAAGCCGCAGCTTCACTCATAGCCACCAGAGGGAGCCCATAGACAGAACTCGCCGAAGTACCATTCACGACCACAGGAGGGAGCTCGACAACAGAATTCACAACAGTACCCCCCCCTTGAGGAGGGGTCACCGAACCCTCACCAGAGCCCCCAGGCCGATCAGGATGAGCCAAATGAAAGGCACAAACTAGATCGGCAGCATGAACATCAGAGGCAAAAACCCAGGAATTATCTTCCTGACCATAACCCTTCCACTTGACCAGGTACTGAAGTTTCCGTCTCGAAACACGAGAATCCAAAATATTCTCCACCACATACTCCAACTCCCCCCCAACCAACACCGGGGCAGGGGGATCAACGGAGGGAACCACAGGAGCCACGTATCTCCACAACAACGACCTATGGAACACATTATGGATGGCAAAAGAAGCTGGAAGGTCCAAACGAAATGACACAGGATTAAGAACTTCAGAAATCTTATAAGGCCCAATGAAACGAGGCTTAAACTTAGGAGAGGAAACCTTCATAGGAACGTGACGAGATGACAACCAAACCAAATCCCCAACACGAAGTCGGGGACCAACACAACGCCGGCGGTTAGCGAAACGTTGAGCCTTCTCCTGGGACAATGTCAAATTGTCCATCACATGAGTCCAAATCCGCTGCAACTTGTCCACCACCGCATCCACACCAGGACAGTCCGAAGGCTCAACCTGCCCTGAAGAGAAACGAGGATGGAAACCAGAATTACAGAAAAAAAGGAGAAACTAAAGTAGCTGAGCTGGCCCTATTATTGAGGGCGAACTCAGCCAAAGGCAAGAAGGACACCCAATCATCCTGATCAGCAGAAACAAAGCATCTCAGATATGTCTCCAAAGTCTGATTAGTTCGTTCGGTTTGGCCATTAGTGTGAGGATGGAAAGCCGAAGAAAAAGACAAATCAATGCCCATCTTAGCGCAAAAGGACCGCCAAAACCTCGAAACAAACTGGGAACCTCTGTCCGAGACGATGTTCTCTGGAATGCCATGCAAACGAACCACATGCTGGAAAAACAATGGCACCAAATCAGAGGAGGAAGGCAATTTAGATAAGGGTACCAAATGGACCATCTTAGAGAAGCTATCACAAACCACCCAAATGACCGACATCCTTTGAGAAACAGGGAGATCTGAAATAAAATCCATGGAAATATGCGTCCAGGGCCTCTTCGGAATCGGCAAGGGCAAAAGCAACCCACAGCAGGGCTTAGCCCGAGCACAAGTCCCACAGGACTGCACAAAAGAACGCACATCCCGTGACAAAGAAGGCCACCAAAAGGATCTAGCCACCAAATCTCTGGTACCAAAGATTCCAGGATGACCAGCCAACACTGAACAATGAAACTCAGAGATAACTCTACTAGTCCATCTATCAGGGACAAACAGTTTCTCCGTAGGACAACGGTCAGGTTTATCAGCCTGAAACTTTTGCAGCACATGCCGCAAATCAGGGGAAATGGCAGACAAAATTACCCCTTCTTTAAGAATACCCGCCGGCTCCGGAACACCCGGAGAGTCAGGCACAAAACTCCTTGACAGGGCGCCAGCCTTCACATTCTTAGATCCCGGAAGGTATGAAACCACAAAATCAAAACGGGAGAAAAAGAGCGACCATCGAGCCTGTCTAGGATTCAACCGTTTGGCAGACTCGAGATAAGTTAAATTCTTGTGATCCGTCAAGACCACCACGCGATGTTTAGCTCCTTCAAGCCAATGTCGCCACTCCTCGAATGCCCACTTCATGGCCAACAACTCCCGATTGCCCACATCATAATTGCGCTCAGCAGGCAAGAATTTTCTAGAAAAGAAGGCACATGGTTTCATCACCGAGCCATCAGAACTTCTTTGCGACAAAACAGCCCCTGCTCCAATTTCAGAAGCATCAACCTCAACCTGAAAAGGGAGCGAAACATCTGGCTGGCACAACACAGGGGCAGAAGCAAAACGTCGCTTCAACTCCTGAAAAGCCTCTACAGCCGCAGAGGACCAATTGACCACATCAGCTTCTTTCTTGGTCAAATCAGTCAACGGTTTAGCAACACTGGAAAAATTAGCGATGAAGCGACGATAAAAATTAGCAAAGCCCAGGAACTTCTGCAAGCTCTTCACAGATGTCGGCTGAGTCCAATTGTAAATGGCCTGAACTTTAACAGGGTCCATCTCGATTGTAGAAGGGGAAAAAATGAAACCCAAAAATGAAACCTTCTGAACTCCAAAGAGACACTTTGACCCCTTCACAAACAAGGAATTCGCACGAAGGACCTGGAACACCATTCTGACCTGCTTCACATGAGACTCCCAATCATCCAAAAAGACCAAAATGTCATCCAAATATACAATCATGAATCTATCCAGGTACTCTCGGAAGATGTCATGCATAAAGGACTGAAACACAGATAGAGCATTAGAAAGCCCGAATGGCATAACCAGGTTCTCAAAATGGCCCTCGGGCGTATTAGATGCCGTTTTCCATTCATCACCCTGTTTAATTCGCACAAGATTATACGCACCACGCAGATCTATCTTGGTGAACCAACTAGCCCCCTTAATCCAAGCAAATAAATCAGACAGCAGCGGCAAAGGATACTGAAATTTGACTGTGATCTTATTAAGGAGGCGGTAATCAATACAAGGTCTCAAAGAACCATCCTTCTTGGCCACAAAAAAGAACCCTGCTCCCAACGGTGATGACGACGGACGAATATGACCCTTCTCCAAGGATTCCTTTATATAACTCCGCATAGCGGCGTGCTCTGGCACAGATAAATTAAACAGACGGCCCTTAGGGAACTTACTACCAGGAATCAAATTAATAGCACAGTTGCAATCCCTATGAGGAGGTAGGGCACCGGATTTAGGCTCCTCAAATACATCCCGGTAATCTGATAAAAACTCAGGGACTTCAGAAGGAGTGGAAGGCGAAATTGACAGCAATGGAACATCACCATGTACCCCCTGACAACCCCAGCCGGACACAGACATAGATTTCCATTCCAACACTGGATTATGGACCTGTAGCCATGGCAACCCCAAAACGACCACATCATGCAGATTATGCAACACCAAAAAGCGAATATCCTCCTGATGTGCAGGAGCCATGCACATGGTCAATTGAGTCCAGTACTGAGGCTTATTCTTGGCCAAAGGCGTAGCATCAATTCCTCTCAATGGAATAGGATGCTGCAAGGGCTCCAAGGAAAACCGACAGCACCTAGCATACTCCAAGTCCATCAAATTCAGGGCAGCGCCTGAATCCACAAATGCCATAACAGAATAGGACAACAGAGAGCAAATCAGAGTAACGGACAAAAGAAATTTAGACTGTACCGTACCAATGGTGGCAGACCTAGCGAACCGCTTAGTGCGCTTAGGACAATTGGAGATTACATGAGTGGATTCACCACAGTAAAAACACAGCCCATTCTGACGTCTGTGTTCTTGCCTTTCAGCTCTGGTCAAAGTCCTATCAAACTGCATAGGCTCAGGCCTATGCTCAGAGAATACCGCCAGATGGTGCACAGCTTTGCGCTCACGCATGCGCCGATCGATCTGAATGGCCAAAGACATAGACTCATTCAGACCAGCAGGCGTGGGAAATCCCACCATGACATCCTTAAGGGCTTCAGAAAGACCCTTTCTGAAAATTGCTGCCAGGTCACATTCATTCCACTGAGTATGCACAGACCACTTTCTAAACTTCTGACAGTACACCTCCGCTTCATCCTGACCCTGACACAAAGCCAGCAAAATTTTCTCTGCCTGATTCACTGAATTTGGTTCATCATAAAGCAATCCAAGCGCCAGAAAAAACGCATCAACATCACGCAATGCAGGATCTCCTGGCGCAAGGGAAAATGCCCAGTCTTGAGGGTCACCACGCAACAAAGAAATAATGATTTTTACTTGTTGATCGGGGTCACCAGAGGAGCGGGGTTTCAAAGCTAGAAACAGTTTACAATTATTTCTCAAATTCAAGAACCTAGATCTATCCCCAGAAAATAAGTCAGGGATAGGAATTCTAGGCTCTAACATAGGATTCTGAACCACAAAATCTTGAATGTTTTGTACCCTTGCAGTGAGATGATCCACACAAGAGGTCAGACCTTGAATGTCCATAGCTACACCTGTGTCCTGAACCACCCAAAGGTCTAGGGGAAAAGAAAAACAAAACACAGTGCAAAGAAAAAAAATGGTCTCAGAAGTTCTCTTATCCTTCTATTGAGATGCATTAATACTTTTGGCCAGCTGTACTGTTATGACCTGGTGGTTAGGAGCACCTGGAATGACCTGATAGTTAAACCTCATACAGGACGAGCTCTGGGATGTGGGAGCTCTGCTGACCGCAACCCCTAATCCTATCACACACACTAGAAATAGCTGTGGAGCGCTCCTGACCAGACCTAGGCGCCTCGTCACAGCCTAAGAACTATCTAGCCCTAGAGATAGAAAATTAAGCCTACCTTGCCTCAGAGAAATTCCCCAAAGGTAAAGGAAGCCCCCCACATATATTGACTGTGAGAAAAGATGAAAGTCACAAACGCAGAAAAGAAAACAAGTTTCAGCAAAGGGAGGCCAGACTTACTAAATAGACAGAGGATAGGAAAGGTAACTTTGCGATCAGCACAAAAACCTACAAAAGACCACGCAGAGTGTGCAAAAAAGACCTCCGCACCGACTCACGGTGTGGAGGGACCACTCTGCATCCCAGAGCTTCCAGCTAGCAAGCCAAAATCATGATAACCAACTGGACAAGAAAACAGTGAACAAATAATGACTATCAGGAACTTAGCTTCTGCAGGAGAAGGCAGGTCACCAGAGAGATCCAGGAGCGAACTGAACAAATGCAAAAACATTGACAGCTGACATGGAGTAACGATCTGAGAGGAGTTAAATAGAGCAGCCAACCAAAGGATAAACCACGTCACCTGTGTAAGGAACCTCAGAAGCCGCAGCTTCACTCATAGCCACCAGAGGGAGCCCATAGACAGAACTCGCCGAAGTACCATTCACGACCACAGGAGGGAGCTCGACAACAGAATTCACAACAGAAGAGCTTTTGCAGAGTAAAAAAAAATATTTTTTCTGGTGCTAAATGTGATACAGCATACCATATACCATCTTGTCATTTAGTGGCAGTGAAATTCATCTGTGTATAGAGCTGTTGCAGAGAAAAAAAACGCCATATCTCACCTTCCCAATTTGTGGTGGTAAAATTCGTCTGTGTGCAGAATTGTTGTAGAGTAAAAAAACTATTTTTTTCAGTTTCTAATGTAATTCAGCATATTTCATCTTCTCATTTTTTGATGGTGATATTCAGCTGCGTGCAGAGCTCATGCAGAGTAAAGCAACATTTTTTTTTTGTGTGACAAACTTGATTCATCAGGCTAAATCTGAGTTTGAACTTGTTTGTCGCAGATATTTTATTGCATACAGGCCCCCTGGATGAAGCTTTCAAAGCGAAACGAGCGTCGGGTGTGGTGGGCACCTGGATATCTGCACTCTTTGGAAAATATGTAGCTTTTTATTTGAACTCTATCCATTGCATTAGTCTGGGTTTATTAGTTATACTGGCAATGGTTTGGATTATATGATATAATGTCTTGCTACTTTAGGTTTTCTGACACACACTTGTATGTATTTTCTAATATCCAATTGACGATCTATTCTGTTTACTAGTACTAGCACTTTATTGTACCTGCATTTTCTTGTATTACTTTTACCTTCATTTATATGTACTTAGTATTACTGTGTTACTGTGGAATGTGCAATTCATACATTCACAACACTAATTTATCTCTACTTATAGCCAGGTGTACCCACCCCCTTTTTTTGGTCCTGTTTTACCTCACATTAGTGATGAGCAAATATACTCGTTACTCGAGATTTCCCCAGCACGCTCAGGTGTCCTCCGAGTATTTGTAAGTGCTTTATCGCCACAGCTGAATGATTTACAGCTACTAGCCAGCATAAGTACATGTGGGGGTTGCCTGGTTGCTAGGGAATCCCCACATGTAATCAAGCTGGCTAACAGATGTAAATCATTCAGCTGCGGCGAAGAAAACAAAATCTCTGAGCACTAAAAAATACTCGGAGGACACCCGAGCGTGCTCGGGAAATCTCGATTAACGAGTATATTCGCTCATCACTAACTCACATGAATTCATCTAATTATGATTACACTAGATGGCAGCCCGATTCTAAAGAATCGGGAGTCTAGAATCCATATATACTTTATTTTTTCAAATGTAAGAATAATACAATTAATAAATAATAGTAAGAAAGAACAAAAATAATAGGCAGTATATGGAGAAAACACCAAACAAAAGTTCAAAATTGGTGTGAAAATGTCACTGAACCACTTCACAACTAAATATATATAGTTTTGGTAAATGGTATTATCATTTTTTTGACGAAATTCGGCAGGAGCTTGAAGAGCAACGTCACTGGGCCCGCCTCCACGCAGTAGAAACTTGCTGTGAGGTAAAAATTCAAAAATCACACCAAAATGGCGGGCGGAGTGTGTCACAGTACGGCACGTTTCTGATTGGTCGCTCGCAGCAGGCGGCAACCAATCAGACACTGGACACTGTTGACGTCACTTATCTCCGGACATTAGCTCCGGACATTAGCTCCGGACATTAGCTCCGGACATTATCTCCGCACATTAGCTCCGGACATTAGCTCCGGACATTAGCTCCGGACAAAGCCACGGAAGTTGGCAGAAATTGCAGGAAGTAGTATTCTAGGCAATTAATCTCCGGACATTAGCTCCGGACATTAGCTCCGGACATTAGCTCCGGACATTAGCTCCGGACAAAGCCACGGAAGTTGGCACAAATTGCAGGAAGTAGTATTCTAGGCAATTATATATTAGATTTGTATTTTTAATTTTATTTAAATAAAAGTACTCTTTTGCCCATTTCAGAAAAGCTTGATTTATCTCAGGGTTGGTTCCGCGTATACAGGCCTCATCCATATCAAAAAAATACTTTCTTCTGTTAATAACGTGATGCAATAGGGGAGATATCAGTTTGACCTTGTTTAGAGCATATCTTCCATGTAATACAGGCTGCATCCACACTAAGAAATACTTTCTTCTGTTACTAACTAGTGATGAGCGAATACATTTGGCACTATTCATTACTTGCACGAATGGTGCACAATTCAGGCTATTCGTTACTTGGCGAGTAATTTGCAATTCACCTCGGTATACTCAAGTGACCCGCCAAGAATGTTTGATGCTTTATTTGCAGCCAATGACCATAATGGGCTAGCTTGCCAATCACAGTAATGCCGGCGCCATCTTTGGTGTGGCATTACTGTGATTGGCTGGCCTTACAGTGCCATAGGGAATATTTAATGGCTGCTGGCACCTTCTTGCACACATTGCAGCTGGAAACAAAATAGGGAAAGCATAGTGTGAGCAAAGGGAGAGTGATAGGAGCATATAGGGAGAGTTATTCATTGCAAAAAGCTCTTTTAAGAGCTGAAGATTGTGAAGATTAGTTGTGCGTTTGGTGGAAATATTGGAGGGAGAGTAAAGGCAAACACCTTATTGTAAGTAAATGCTGCAGATCTCTGCTATTTTCCATTGTGTTGTATAGTTTGGTATTGGGAACAGACTGTGGGATTAGGGAGAAATAGGGAGGGTTTCATCCACTAACATAACATACAAATAATCTCTTTTTAGAGGCAAATAATAATAGGTAGTACCAGCATATACAAAACCAATTTTTTTGGAGCTACATAATATTTCTGTGTAGCAGCCTATAAAAAATTATTTTTTACAGCTAAATAATATTCCTCACTACCAACATATAGTAACATCCATTTTAAAAGCTAATTGCTAAATAATATTCCTTGTCTATTGCTTAAATAGCTAATATATATCTAGCAGTTGTGCAAGTGGCGCAAAACCTGCTGAGCTACGGAAAGGTCACTATTTACCAGTATTTTCCCTGAGTCAGCTGTTGGCGTGTCTCATAAAGGCAATCTAAAAAAATCCCTCAAAATTTCTATCAGTTAAATAAATAGCGTATTTTTATCTAGCAGTTGTGCGACTGGTGCAATCCGTGCTGAGATAAACAAATATCACAATTTAGCAGTGGCAATAATTTTCATTAATCTGCTGTTGCAGTGTGTAAGCAAGGCAATATAAAAGTAAAAATAATTTTCTATTGGTTTAATAAATAGCGTATATTTATATAGAAGTTGTGTGACTGGCGCAATCTGGGCAGAGATAAACAAACATCACAATTTAGTAGTGGCAATAATTTTCCTTAGTCTGCTGTTGCAGTATGTCAGCAAGCTGATCTAAAAATAAAAATGATTTTCTATTGGTTTAATAAGCAGCGTGTCTTTATCTAGCAGTTGGGCGACTAACTGCAAAGCCTGCTGAGATATGTAAGCATGACTATTTACCACTAATTTTCATGAGTCTGCTGTTGCTAATAAAGCCGATATCTTAAAAAAAATTGACACACACATTGCTAGATATAGTGAATTTTTACATATCACCTCTTTGACCGTGATTGTGAAAAATAAAGGCAGGGAATTTTTTTTTCATAAGCATAATGCATTCAATATGAGAAAGGGTGACAATAAAGGATGAGCATGTGGTGTTGCCCGCCAAGGCAGTGTTACAGATAAGAAGGTGACTGAATCTTGTTCTAGATTCCTGTCAAAATTTGGTCAGCGCTCTACATTAATGACGAACCCAGATAAGTGCAAGGATGTTGTGGGTTGGATGGCTGAAAAAGGCTCCAGTGTGTTGACAAGCAGCACCACAAAGTCTTCCACATGATCTAGTCTCAGTAGCCAAGAGGTTGGGCCTCTGAAACCTCAACCTGGTCCTCCTTTCTTCCACCATCAAGAGTCCCTGGAGACATAAGACCCCAATGCTGGCCACTCTGAGGAACTATTTACATTCCCTTGTAATTAGTCAGGCTTCTTAACGTGCATCATTAAAAAGGGTCATGATTCAGGAGGTGGAGTGCAGTGATGCCCAAATATTTGAGCACCCCGGGCTAGGAGAAAGCCACGTTGGGGAAGGTCAATTCATGTCTGAAGAGGTGGAGCATAATCTTGACTCACAGTTGCCATCAAGTCAGCCTAAAATTGCAACTCAGAAGGAGGGTCAGATTGATGAATTGGAAGATGATGTGTAATGAGGCCACTGATCCAACCAGGCATAGTGGCATGCCTAGTGAGCACAGCAGTGCAAAGAGGGATTGATCCGTAGCACAAAAACATGAAAGAAGAGGTAGTAGTTTGACCAGAGGGAGAACTTGGTCAACTGTTTCACAGAGTCCCCCACTCGGCTAGGTAACAGGGCAAAAGTGCATTGTTTCACTGTATGGCAGTTTTTTCTGAAATTCCTTCAGACAAAACAACTGTAATCTGCAGCATCTGCCAAATCAAGCTAAGAGGAGGCAAGAACACTGCCAACCTGAGCAACACCAGCATGCAATAGCACATGCAGCCAAGCACCCCAGTAGGTGGGCAGAATGCTTGGTTGCAAAATCTGTGTCTGATGGTGAAACAACTGCCCCTGTGTTACGGCCTTCCCAATCTGCTGTCCATGAAGCAGGCACTGATGCCACCTGTCCACAACCTGCAGTTGCACAGACACAACAGTCAGCAATCACGTCCTGTTCATTGTCCTAGTGCAGTGTTCTATTATCTCTGCCCCAGACATTTAACAGAAAGCAGAAATATCCACCCACCCAACCACAGGCCTAAATGCTAATCACCCACATTGCCAGATTGCTATGACTGGAAATGATGCTGTTTCGAGTTGTGGGAACTGAGTCTTTCCGAGACCTCTAGGGAGTGGCAGCCCCATGGTACTCGATTTCCAGCCACCTCTATTTTTCCCGGTGTGCAATCCCCGCGTTACATAAGCACATTGTCATGATCCAGGCTGGGCTTGTGCTGGTGCGACACGGTATCCACCGCTAGTCTGCAGACTAGCTGTGGATACCGCATGGCACTAGCTCAATCCGGCACCGGTCTCTTGATAACTAACTGTGGACACTATAACCCGAACTTCCTTACCTCGAGCAGCTCATACTGCACCAGTGCCGTACATCCCACATCACACCCAAGGGATGCTTCTATATCTTCCTTATGGAAATTGTTACTGAAGAAGGCCAAGCATTGAAGCCGAAACGTTTATTTTGATGACTACAATAAATTACAAAAAACTCCATTTAAGTTGAGTGCCTAAGTTTATCTTTCACCTAACCACAGACACATGGATAAGTTCTTGTGGACAGGAATTCTACATTTCCCTGATGGCACACTGAGTTAACCTGGTGGAGTCTGGGACAGAGTTAGAGGCTGGTACATCACACATCTTACCCACACCAAGAATAGCGGGCCCCACTTCCATCAGGGTTTCAGTCTCCTCGTATTCCAGTTCCTGTCTCTCCTCCTCCTCCTCCTCAGTGGAACTAGCCTTCCCATCACTCCCTAGCTGAGTGATGCAGTACTACCTTGGCAAAGTGGCAGCAAGCGCTGCTGAAGCTCATGTGTTTAGGTGAAAAAGCTCGCAATGCAGCCAAGTCGTTTAAAGGGATAAAAGAACAGACTATTCAGTGTCTCTCCCCTCTGAACCTCCAACCAGGTTTGGTTGTGTGCAATAATGGGCGTAACTTGGTCGCGGCTTTAAAGCTCAGCAAGCTGGTACACGTTTCATACATGGCCCATGTGCTGAACTTGTATTTTGAAAACATACCCTGACTTGTCTGACCTTCTTGCCAAGGTACACCGTGTCAGCGAACATTTCTGAGACTTATCTCAGGCTTTTGCCGGTCTAGCTTTGCTGCAGCAGCGCTTTAGTTTTCCTGTCACCAACTGATTTTTGATCTGTCCACACATTGGCAAGGCTTAGTGAGCAGCAGAGGGTAGTGTCTGAATTGCAGCTTCTCAATGCCCATCAGAGTAACACTCAGACCCCCACATAACAACTGCTGAGTGGGTGTGGATTACTGACATAGGTGAGGTTCTTCAAAACTTTGAGTACTGCACCAAGATGGTGAGCACTGATGATGCTATTATCAGCGTAACCATCCCGCTGCTCTGTCTATTAAAACGTTCACTGAAAAATCTCAAAGAGAAAGCTTTGAATGCTGAGCAGGTGGCAATGGATCAAGATTTTACAGTGGCTGATACCACACAGCCAAGCCTCATACAATATTCTTAGGCCACATTGGGTGATGACAAGGAACAGGTGGAGGAGGAGGATGATGAGGAACAGGAGTTTTTATTCTGCACTACAGAGGGGACTCCCAATCCCAGCTTCATACCTGTCCAGCATAGATGGCCTGAAAAGGAGGAGGAGGAGGCTATACCTTGTGAGGAGGAGAGGATGGTTAGTGTTTTTCCTGATGAGGACACATGAACGTTTTACTCTTTGTAGTCTGCCACACATGGCAGAGTTCATGTCCAGATGCCTTTTCCAAGACCCTCATGTGAAACACATTTTGTCCAACATGAAATACTGTCTGTGCACCTTTCTTGACTCAGGAGAAATTTGCTTCTCTCATGTCGGAGGCAAACGTGGCATTTTCAGTGCATACATGCCAGATGGCTGTAGTGGAAGACTTGCTAAAAAGATTATCCTCAGACAACACTTCTGGCAGAGGTACTGGCTCTTTTCTTCCCCATAAGGATTATAAGGGAGGGCCACGCACACCAGGTGCAACTCAGGGGGAAAGGAATATCCACCAACTGGGCCATTTTCACAAAACCATCGCATCAGCAAGGGCTATCTGTGGGTTGAACTATGACGAGGAGGGAGAAGTTGACCAAGACGGTGAAGGACTGCTTAAGTGACCATATCAGCATTCTTCCTGATTCTTCAGTGTCCTTTAACTATGGATTGTCCAAGCTGCACACTTGGCCCAACCTTTCCTTGTATGCCTTGGAGGTGCTGCCTTGCCCTGCCGTAACTGCGTTGTTTGAGCAGGTTTTTAGTTTAGCATGTGCAATCATAATGGATAGGCGCACATGGATGTCAACGGAAAATGTTGACTGGCCAACTCTTATAAAATTTACCCACATGGGTAATGTCTTTTATTTTTTTTAAACTGTGCATATTGTGCAAAGTTGAAACTTGTACTTCCTATCTCTACCTCTTTTAATAACTGCAAAATATATTGTGACGTTACCATCATATTCTCTTCCAGCGTGGATGATACAGATCCCTTGGGGTAATTTTTGGAAAACTTTGCACAATGTGCAATGGTGAATCTTGTACTCCCAATCTCTACCTATTCTAATAACTGCAAAACGTATTTTGAGGTCCCCATCATGGCCTCTTTTAGCGTGTATGATACTGACCCTTTGGGGTAATTTTTGGAAACCTTTGTACATTGTGCAATGGTCACATTTCTACTCAATTTCTATATATTCTATTATTATAATTTTTTATTGTGTTGCCCTTCTCCTAGTCTTTTTAAGCATGTATCTGGTAGCCTGATGTGTAGTTTTGGGTCTGCACTTGGACATTTTGGAACATGCAGGCATTAGTATGCTCCACACAATTCTTCAGGTTTCAGCAGGGGCGTAGCTAGGGTTTTGGTTCAGGGGGGATGAAACTTCTGAGTGGGCCCCTAACCAGGTAACCTTGATTACAACTCGGTGACGCACGCGAATAGCGGAGGAGAACCTCAGCAAATGAATTCTCTGTTACTGAAGATGATCTCCATATAAAGACCAACATGGGTATTACCGCCATATGGTCAGTGGTAGATACCAGTCCTATAGAACATATAAGAGATCACAGCACAGTTACAGGTAATGACTTACCACTGATGTTCTTTCTGATGGAATCATTCACTTTTCCCATCTGGTCCAGACTGACATGACAACTTCTTCCAGCCACGACTCGGCTGCAGAGAATACAACAAAGACACATTTCACTCCTCATATTCCAACCTCATCACCATCTATTCCCAACCTGCACATACTCCTCATCCTGCTGATATCCCAATTCTGAGCCGCTGCTGCCCTATGTGTCCCTATTACTGCACCTGCAGTGTGGTTCTCTGTGCCCTCTAAATTCTAAAGCACCCTCTAAAATATAGTAATGCTGGGCGCAAGTGCCTTAGAAAACAGTACCCATATTTTGTCCCCTAGAAAGTAATATTGCCCTGTGTGCCCCTTTGACAGTCACAGTAACCTGAGTTCCCCTATAACAATAAGTGTCCACTTTACATGTAATAATGTCCCTAGTCCCCCCCTGTACAGCTCCCCTATACACAGTATGATGCTCTCTTATACACAGTATAATGCCCCCTCACTGTATAGTACCACCCACACAGTATACTGCCTCCTTAGTAGCCCACAATCTGTTTGATGGCTCCAACACTGTTTCATGGCCCTCTCACTGTAATCTCCACAATTTATGATGGCCCCCTAGATAACCTCAATATAGTATAATGCACCAGATCATCCTAAATATAGTATAATGCACTCCCATAGGCCTACTCTATATTGTATTATACACCCCCATAGGCAGACCCTGTAGTAAAAGGCAGTACCCTATATGCAGACCGTGTTGTATAACACAGCATCCCAATAGGCAGACTCTATAGCACAAGGTAGCACCCACAGGCAGACTCTATAGCACAAGGCAGCACCCATAGGCAGACTCTATAGTATGAGGCAGCTCCTTTAGTATAAGGCAGCACCCCATAGGCAGACCCTGTAGTATAAGACAGCACCCCATAGGCAGACCCTGTAGTATAAGACAACACCCCATAGGCAGACCCTGTAGTGTAAGGTAGCACCTCATAGGCAGACTCTGAAGTATAAGGCAGCACCCTATAGGCAAACTCTGTAGTATAATGCACCCCCCATAGGCAGACCCTGTAGTATAAGACAGCACTCCATAGGCAGACCCTGTAGTATAAGACATCACCCCCATAGGCAGATCCTGTAGTTTAAGACAGCACCCCATAGGCAGACCCTGTAGTATAAGGCAGCACCCTATAGGCAAACTCTGTAGTATAATGCACCCCCCATAGGCAGACCCTGTAGTATAAGACAGCACTCCATAGGCAGACCCTGTAGTATAAGACATCACCCCCATAGGCAGACCCTGTAGTATAAGGCAGCACCCTTATAGGCAGACTCTGCAGTATAAGGTAGCACCCCCATAGGCAGACCCTGTAGTATAAGGCAGCACCCCATAGGCAGACCTTATAGTACAAGGCAGCACCCCCATAGGCAGACCCTGTAGTATAAGACAGCATCCCATAGGCAGACCTTGTAGTATAAGGCAGCACCTCATAGGCAGGCCCTGTAGTATAAGGCAGCACCCCATAGGCAGACCCTGAAGTATAAGGCAGCACCCCCATAGGCAGACTCTGCAGTATAAGGCAAGACCCCATAGGCAAACTCTGTAGTATAAGGCAGCACCCCCATAGGCAGACCCTGTAGTATAAGGTAGCACCCCATAGGCAGACCCTGTAGTATAAGACAGCACCCCCATAGGCAGACCCTGTAGTATAAGGCAGCACCCCATAGGCAGACCCTGTAGTATGAGACACCAACCCATAGGCACACCATGTAGAATAACGCAGCACCCCATAGGCAGACCCTATAGTATAAGGCAGCACCCCCATAGGCAGACCCTGTAGTATAAGACAGCACCCCATAGGCAGACCTTGTAGTATAAGGCAGCACCTCATAGGCAGGCCCTGTAGTATAAGGCAGCACCCCATAGGCAGACCCTGCCGTATAAGGCAGCACCCCCATAGGCAGACTCTGCAGTATAAGGCAGGACCCCATAGGCAAACTCTGTAGTATAAGGCAGCACCCCCATAGGCATACCCTGTAGTATAAAACAGCCCCCATAAAAAAACAGTAAATAAATACTCACCTCTTCCTCCTTGTTCTCGTGGTGCTCCGAGCTCCCGCTCATCTCCTGACAGCGGAAGCCAGGTAGTGACGTCATCACACCCGCTGTCAGTGTCGGCGTCGGTGATGTCAGACGCTGACAGTGGGATGATGGGAGAAGGAGTGTAGCACTCCTCTCATCAATGCGGTCAGCTGTTTCGGCTAAATGCCGATACGGCTGACCTTGAGATGAGGGCGGGGGGCCCACTGCTGGCACCGGGCCCCCCCACCTGCTCAGGGGCCCCATAGCGACAGAGCAGGGAGATTGATTCTTCCTGCTCTGCCACAGAATGGAACTGTATCAGTGCACGTAGCATAGCTCCGGGTGTGCCCCCTCTGGTCACTGGGCCCAGGGCGATGACCTCCTCTGCCCATGGTAACTATGCTACTGGGTTTCAGCCTTACACAGAATAATAAATGAGTAATGAAACATGCTCTATATATATACTGTATATATATATATATAGCTCTGGAAAAAATTAAGAGACCACCACATCAAAACCCTGTCACGGGCATCCGATTCTCCAGACCTGAACCCCATTGAAAACCTCTGTAATGTAATCAAGAGGATGATAGATAGTCACAAGCCATCAAACAGAGAAGAACTGTTTAAATTTTTGCGCCAGAAGCAGTGTGAAAGACTGGTGGAAAGCATGCCAAGACGCATGAAAGCTGTGATTAAAAATCATGGCTATTCCACAAAATATTAATTTCTGAACTCTTCCTGAGTTAAAACATTAGTATTGTTGTTTCTAAATTATTATGAACTTGTTTTCTTTGCATTATTTGAGATCTGAAAGCACTTTTTTTAATTTTGACCATTTTTCCTATTCAGAAAAAAATATAAAAATTAATGGCTTGGAAATTTGGAGACATGTTATCAGAAGTTTATAGAATAAAACAACAATTTATGTTTTACTCAAAAATATAAAGAGAAAAATCAGACAAACTGAAAATTTTGCAGTGGGCTTGTCACGGAGTGACCCGACCCAACAGGTGTCTCACAATCAACGGGATGGAAAAAGTGAGAGGAAGGTCCTATCGATAGGGTATGGGGTAACGGGGACTCAAACCTGAGACTGTCCCTGCACTCCCCTAACACTCTATGCGGGTCCTTCCCCCTGCCGCTGTCAGGATACTTCGTTCTAGTAGTCACCTATTACTGCCCTGGCTAGTGCACTGGCAGGCAAGGAGCACTAGCCTCATCTCTGCAGATAATACACACAGGGGAAAGTGATGAACACCGAAAGGGTCAAGGTAACAAAAACACCACACTTAGCTTATGAACACCGCTGCTAAGCTCCACACCGCAGAAGACAACAGCAACTGGACTCCAATAACTAGACGTGGCCGACACCAGAGTGCTGCTCCTGCTAGGCTGGTCTCTAGAGAGAAACTGTATCACCAACATTCAGCTGATGCATCAGGTGACCTTTTAAAGGATGGTGGGAGTGGTCACCACCTGCATCAGCTGACCCAGCAGCACTGCAGTAACATCAAATTGCTAGCGGTGAAAAACTGATATTAACCCCCAATAGTCCAGAAGGAAAAAAGTTTTAAACTGAATGGAAACAGTGGTGACACAAATCCAAAAATGGATTGTGACAGGTCTCTTAATTTTTGCCAGAGCTGTATATATACGTGTATATATATATATATATATATATATATATATATATACAGTGACTTGCAAAAGTATTCGGCTTCATGGAACTGATCAACCTTTTGCCACATATCATGCTTCAAACATAAATATACCAAGTGTAAATTTTTGGTGAAGAATCAACAACAAGTGGAACACAATTGTGAAGCTGAATTAAATTTATTAGTTATTTTAAATTTTTGTGGAAAATCAAAAACTGAAAAGTGGGGCATGCAATATTATTTGGCCCCTTTAACTTAATACTTTGTTGCGCCATTGCGCGATTACAGCTGCAAGTCGCTTGGGGTATGTCTCTATTAGTTTTGTACATCGAGAGACTGAAATTCTTGCCCATTCTTCCTTGGCAAACAGCTCGAGCTCAGTGAGGTTGGATGAGATTGTTTGTGAACAGCAGTTTTCACCTCTTTCCACAGATTCTCGATTGGATTGAGGTCTGGACTGTGACTTGGCCATTCCAACATCTGGATACATTTATTTGTAAACCATTTCATTGTAGATTTTGCTTTATGTTTGGGATCATTGTCTTGTTGGAAGACAAATCTCCATCCCAGTGTCAGGTCTTTTGCAGACTCCAACAGGTTTTCTTCAAGAATGGTCCTGTATTTGGCCCCATCCATCTTCCCATCAATTTTAACCATCTTCCCTGTCCCTGCTGAAGAAAAGCATGCCCAAACCATATTTCTGCCACCACCATGTTTGACAGTGGGGATGGTGTGTTCAGGGTGATGAGCTGTGCTGCCTTTACGCCAAACATATCGTTTGGCATTGTTGCCAAAAAGTTTGATTTTGGTTTCATCTGACCAGAGCACCTTCTTCCACATGTTTGGTGTCTCTCCCAGGTTGCTTGTTGCAAACTTTAAACAACACTTTTATGGATATCTTTGAGAAATGGCTTTCTTCTTGCCACTCTTCCATAAATGCCAGATTTGTGCAGTGTCAGACTGATTGTTGTCCTATTGACAGACTGTCCCACCTCAGCTGTAAATCTCTGCAGTTCATTCAGAGTGACCATGTGCCTTGTGGCTGCATCTGTGAACAGTCTTCTCCTTGTTTGAGATGAAAGTTTAGTGGGACGGCCGGGTCTTGGTAGATTTGCAGTGGTATGATACAACTTCCATTTCAATATGATTGCTTTCACAGTCCTCCATCAACTTTTAAAGGAACAAGCCTCCTGTTTCCTCCTGTTGCACCCAAGTAAATAAAACCCCTACAATTGGTGCTAGACATGCAGGCTGTGTTCCCAGTGGAGACGTGTGACTGCTACAGAAGGGACTGCATGTCCTGGGTTAATTCTGTCACAAGCCAGCAAGCATTGCCAGACAAAATGGAGGACCTGCTGGAACACCTGATCCAGTAGCAGCAGCAACAGAAAGAGACCAACAGGCTGTTGTTACATCAGATCCAGCAGAGCCAGCAGGAGCAGCGGCAGCAGATGCACGCCATCCAGGGTAGGACAAGCACCCCATCCCCAAGTCTGGCTGATGAGGTCCATGTCAGCTTTGCAGAAAATGACCCCTGGGGATGACGTTGAGGCCTTCCTGATGGTGTTTGGACGGGTCACCGAGAGGGAGAAACTCCCGTCAGAGCAGTGGGCAAAGGAATTGGCACCATAATTGACAGGGGAAATCCAAAAGGTTAACAGTATGACAAGCTAAACAGTATGACAAGCCAAAAACTGAGATTCTCGCATGATTGGGGGTGACAATGACTATCAAGGCGCAATGGGTTCACCGCTGGGCATATCACCGGGACAAACCACCTCGCTCCCAAATGTTCAAACTGTTGCACTTGGTCTAGAAGTGGCTGCAACCAGAGTCCTCTATGCCTGCACAGATGGTAGAACGGGTGGTGATGGACCGGTTTGTGCACTCCCTGCCGAGACCAATACAGACTTGGGTTGCCCAGAGTGATCCCCAGAATGCCGATGAACTGGTTGGACGGGTCAAGAGATACCAGGGAATGGAAGGTTCCTTGGGAAAGCAGCCCACTCCATACTGGGGGTCCCAACAGGGGACAGAGGCCCAAAAGGGGTGGGGCATCCAAGGTCCAAAGAAGTGGGGGAGGTGGTGTCCAAGATCCCCACGGGTGTTGTTATTTGCTGGATGTGCCACAGCCGCTCGTTGTACTCTGTCCCCCAAGCAGATGGACTTTATATTATGCATATCTGGCCGGGGGTCAGCATCTTTTGGGACTTGTGGCACCCTATTATTATATGCCAGGACTTTTGTTTATTTTGGGATCTGTGGGGGAAGGGTTCTGAATTTGCTCGTGTGAATAGGGAACCAGTGAAACCTAATAAGGAATAACCACACCCTGAGGCAGATGGGTTTCCCTTTTGTGTTCTTGTGGGGGATGAGGAGGAAGTTTCTCTTGTGTCTGATATTCCAGAGTTAGGGGTGACCAGTGAGAATTTTGAGACTGCCCAACATAGGGACCCAACTCTGAAAGAAGCCTTTTAATAATGTCACAATAATGCACAGGAATGGGGGGCTGACACAAGGTTTCTGCATTTTATGATGAGTGGGGAGTTGTTGTATCGGGTCACGAAAGTGAGGGAGGAGCTGGTGGAACAGTTAATAGTGCCAGGCCCCTATAGACAGAGGGTGTTGGACAAGGCCCATTCACACATCTTGGGGGACATCTGGGAATGGAAAAAATGCAGGAATGGATTGTGCAGAGGTTTTATTGGCCTGGGTGTCACCAAGAAATATTAAACTATTGCAGGTTCTGACCTACGCGTTAGTTAACCGTCCACACCTCTCACTTTCATAGTCCCCTCGTGACATTGCCCATTATTGAAGTGCCATTCGAGAGAATTGCTATGGACTTGGTCGGTCCCCTGGTGGAATCTGCTCAAGGCACAATACATATTGGTGATCCTTGACTATGAGACCTCTACTCGGAAGCAATTACACTGAGAAACTCCTCTGCAAAAGTGTAGCCCTCGAATTGGTCCATGTCTTTTCTCAGACAAGTTTATCAAAGGAAATCCTGACCGACCAGGGAACACCTTTTAGGTCCTGCAAATCTCCCAGTTGATGACTTCAGTGTACCATCCTCAGACAGATGACCTTGTCATAAGGTTTAACAAAACACTGAAGAGCATGCTGCAGGGGGCCTCGGCGACCTTCCAGAGAGCTATGGATAGAATCCTTGCACACCATAAGCAATACGCTGCTGCATACCTGGACGATATAGTGGAGAAAAAAAAGCATTTAGACAGCCAACAATTCTCCCACTTAAAAAGATGACAGAAGCCTGTAATTAACATGATAGGTAGACCACAACTATGAGAGTCAAAATGAGAAAACAAATCCAGAAAATCAACTTGTCTGATTTAGCAAGATTTATTTTGCAAATTATGGTGGAAAATAAGTATTTGGTCATTAACAAAAGTTCATCTCAATATTTTGTCATGCATCCTTTGTTTTGTGTAAGTCTTCACAAGGTTGGCACACACTGTTGGTGGCATGTTGGCCCATTCCTCATGCAGATCTCTAGAGCAGTGATGTTTTGGGCCTGTCACTGGGCAACACGGACTTTCAACTCCCTCCAAAGGTTTTCTATGTGGTTGAGATCTGGAGACTGGCTTGGCCACTCCAGGACCTTCATATGCTTCTTATGAAGACACTCCTTCATTGCCCTGGCAGTGTGCTTGAGATCATTATCATGCTGAAAGACCCATCCACGTTTCATCTTCAATGCCCTTGCTGGTGGAAGGAGGATTGCACTCAAAATATCACGATACATCACTCCATTCATTCTTTCATGTACATGGATCAGTTGTCCTGGTCCATTTGTAGAAAAACAGCCCCAAAGCTTTGGATGCAACTCAGCATTCTGTCTGCTCCAAACATGACGAGTTTTTTTTCTACCAAACTGTTCTACTTTGGTTTCATCAGACCATATGTCATTCTCCCAATACTCTTCTAGATAATCCAAGTGCTCTCTAGCAAACATCAAACGAGCCATGTACTAGCTTAAGCAGAGGGACACGTCTGGCACTGCAGGATCTGAGTCCCTGGTTGGCATAGTGTTACTAAAGATAGCCTTTGTTACAGTGGTCCCAGCTCTATGCAGGTCATTCATTAGGTCCCCCCCGTTTGGTTCTAGGATTTTGCTCACTGTTCTTGTGATTACTTTGAACCCACAGGGTGAGATCTTGCATGGAGCCCCAGATCGAGGGAAATTATCAGTGTTCTTGTATGTCTTCCATTTTCTTATTATTGCCCCCACAGTTGATTTCTTCACACCAAGCTGTTTGCCTATTGAGAGATTCAGTCTTCCCAGCCTGGTGCAGGGCTACAATTTTGTTTCTGGTGTCCTTCGACAGCTCTTTGGTCTTCACCATAGTTGAGTTTGAAGTGTGACTGTTTGAGGTTGTAGACAGGTGTCTTTTATACTGATAACAAGTTCAAACAGGTGCCATTACTACAGGTAATGAGTGAAGGACAGAGGAGTCTCTTAAAGAAGAAGTTACAGGTCTGTGAGAGGCAAGAATCTTGCATGTTTTAGGTGACCAAATACTTATTTTCCACCATAATTTGCAAAATAAATCATGCCAAATCAGACAAGGTGATTATCTCGATTTGTTTTCTCATTTTGACTCTCATAGTTGTTGTCAACCTATGATGTCAATTTACAGGCCTCTCTCATCTTTTTAAGTGGGAGAACTTGCACAATTGGTGGCTGACTAAGTACAGTTATATGAAAAAGTTTGGGCACCCTTGTTAATCTTAACCCCTTTCTGACCTCGGACGGGATAGTACGTCCGAGGTCAGATCCCCTGCTTTGATGCAGGGCTCCGTGGTGAGCCCGCATCAAAGCCGGGACATGTCAGCTGTTTTGAACAGCTGACATGTGCCCGTAATAGGCGCGGGCAGAATCGCGATCTGCCCGCACCTATTAACTAGTTAAATGCCGCTGTCAATCGCAGACAGTGGCATTTAACTACCATTTCCGGCCGGGCGGCCGGAAATGACGTAATCGCCGACCCCCGTCACATGATCGGGGGTCGGCGATGCTTCAGAATAGTAATCATAGAGGTCCTTGAGACCTCTATAGTTACTGATCCTCGGCAGCTGTGAGCGCCACCTTGTGGTCGGCGCTCACAGCACACCTGCAATTCTGCTACATAGCAGCGATCTGATGATCGCTGACCCCAGATCATGAAAAATGGAGACGCTATGGGTATCAGAAAATGGCGCAATTTTTTTTTTTTTTTTTAGCAAAGTTTGGAATTTTTTTTCACCACTTAGGTAAAAAATAACCTAGTCATGTTAGGTGTCTATGAACTCGTACTGACCTGGAGAATCATAATGGCAGGTCAGTTTTAGCATTTAGTGAACCTAGCAAAAAAGCCAAACAAAAAACAAGTGTGGGATTGCACTTTTTTTGCAATTTCACGGCACTTGGAATTTTTTTCCCGTTTTCTAGTACATGACATGCTAAAACCAATGATGTCGTTCAAAAGTACAACTCATCCCGCAAAAAATAAGCCCTCACATGGCCAAATTGACGGAAAAATAAAAAAGTTATGGCTCTGGGAAGGAGAGGAGTGAAAAACGAACACGGAAAAACGAAAAATCCCAATGTCATGAAGGGGTTAAGCTTGAAGTTTTATAAAAATTGTTTTTTTTTGCAACAGCTATTTCAGTTTCATATATCTAATAACTAGAGTTCATCGAAACGGATCGGTCATTTTCATAAGTCGCCGACTTTTGCAAAATCGGGTTTCATGAAACCCGATCCGATCCCTGTGTGGGGTCGGCCACGCGGTACGCGACTTTCGTGCCAAAGTCGCGTTTCAATGACGCCCTCAGTCACTGGCTTTACTACTCTAGCGGAGAAAATTGCGCGGGAGCCCACGCCAATTTTTTCCGCCATTTAACCCTTTATTTTAAGAGCTAGAACGGCCAAATTTTGCAGATACACACTACTAACATTAGTAGTGTGGATTATGCAAAAAAAATGGTGATATGAGATGGTTTACTGTATGTAAACCATGTCTCATATCATGTCGGGTTTTAGGAAGGAGAAAGCAAAAGCCGGTAATTGAATTACCGGCTTTTTGCTATATCGCGGCTGTATGAAGTAAGAATATATATACATATATGTGTCTCACTGACATATATATATATATACCTATTCTATATGTACATATTTATTCTACCTATTCTACTGTAAGCTGTCAGTGTGATTTTACTGTACACCGCACTGAATTACCGGCTTTTCTCTGTAACAGCGCTGCGTATTTCTCGCAAGTCACACTGCTGGTCCGTGTGTAATCCGTATTTTTGGGGCTTCCATAGACTTTCATTGGCGTTTTATTTGCGCAATACGGTGACAAACGCAGCATGCTGCGATTTTCTACGGCCGTAGAAAGCCGTATAATACTGATCAGTAGAGTTGAGCGACCTTGACCTTTTTAGAGTCGAGCCGGGTTTCGCGAAACCCGACTATCTCAAAAGTCGGGTCGAGTGAAATCGGCCGATTATGACGTAAAGTCGGGATCGACCGAAACACGAAACCCAATGCAAGTCAATGGGGCAGCATAGTCGGCAGTGAGTGGGGGCCAGGAAAACACCTAGAGTGCCCATTTTAATGTCAAAACCATCCATTCTTCTTAATGAAGCTTGTCAAGCGTAATTTACCTTATAATAATTGGAAGGCATTTGAAATTGGGGGTCATTTGGCTAAAGTTGTGGTGGGTAGGGCTGGTTCAAGTAATTAGTGGGCCCAGGAAATCTGGACCACGTCACGGCAGTGGAGCAGGGAGAGGTAAGTATTTCAACTTTGCAAGTGCTGTGAACCTGAGCAAGCAGGGGGGGCCCACTCGTTGGCATTGGCACTGGCACAGGGCCCCTCAAAGTACAGCGGTGTGTTTGCACGGCGGGGGCACCTCCCACCGGCAGCAACACTTTTGCGTACCATGAGAGGCCCTGTGCCAGTGACGTCGCCAACTAGTATTCCTCCCCCCACCTGATGAAGGAACCTGCACTTTCATCTGCACCTTCCTGTTTGTCCCCGTGTAAGGTGGTATGGTATGCGGGAAGGGGGACCTGACTTTCAGCAGGGTCACAATCTTGCAGTGTAGCGTGCACGGGAAATGTTGCGTTATGGGTCAATGTACCAGCAGACTCATCAATCACTGGCTGGGCAATGGGCAGGATGAGGAGGAAACACAGATATAGGCCCAAAGAATAAAGTGGGCTAAATGCAGTTCAAAATTGGTAACACAGGACTAATCAGGGGGCATTGCAGTGGAGGACAACTGGAATGAGAGGCTGACACAGAGAGTAGGCCAAAATCAGTAAGTAGTCGAAATGCAGTTCAAAATTGGCAACAGTAGTAAACAGGCGGCACAGCTTTGTTCAGTGGAGGAGAACAGCAAGGAGTGGCAGACACCGATAGTAGGCCCCAACCCAACTAGTAGGCCAAATGCAGTCTAACATTAACAACTACTTAACGAGCGCCTGAAAACGGAATTTCAGTACAGGAAACCAGGAGAACAGCAAGGAGTGGCAGACACCGATAGTAGGCCCCAAACCAACTAGTACGCCAAGTGCAGTTGTTCCGTTTAACCACAATTTAATGAGAGCCTGAAGATAGAAGTTCAGGAAAGGCAACCTGGAGAACACCTTGGAGTGGAACACACCATCTCTCTACACCCCATACCCAATTTGTAGGCCTAATGCAGCGTAGTTTCCAACAACTACTAAACGAGAGCATGATGATCGAAGCATTGGCGAGGAAACCTGGGGAACACCTTGGAGTGGAACACACCATCTCTCTACAGTGGAACACACCATCTCTCTACACCCCATACCCAATTTGTAGGCCTAATGCAGCGTAGTTTCCAACAACTACTAAACGAGAGCCGGAAGATCGAAGCAATGGAGAGGAAACCTGGGGAACACCTTGGAGTGTAACACACCATCTCTCTACACCCCATACCCAATTTGTAGGCCTAATGCAGCGTAGTTTCCAACAACTACTAAACGAGAGCCGGAAGATCGAAGCTCAGGAAAGGCAACCTGGAGAACACCTTGGAGTGGAACACACCATCTCTCTACACCCCATACCCAATTTGTAGGCCCAATGCAGCGTAGTTTCCAACAACTACTAAACGAGAGCCGGAAGATCGAAGCAATGGAGAGGAAACCTGGGGAACACCTTGGAGTGTAACACACCATCTCTCTACACCCCATACCCAATTTGTAGGCCTAATCCAGCGTAGTTTCCAACAACTACTAAACGAGAGCCGGAAGATCGAAGCAATGGAGAGGAAACCTGGGGAACACCTTGGAGTGTAACACACCATCTCTCTACACCCCATACCCAATTTGTAGGCCTAATGCAGCGTAGTTTCCAACAACTACTAAACGAGAGCCGGAAGATCGAAGCAATGGAGAGGAAACCTGGGGAACACCTTGGAGTGGAACACACCATCTCTCTACAGTGGAACACACCATCTCTCTACACCCCATACCCAATTTGTAGGCCTAATGCAGCGTAGTTTCCAACAACTACTAAACGAGAGCCAGAAGATCGAAGCTCAGGAAAGGCAACCTGGGGAACACCTTGGAGTGGAACACACCATCTCTCTACACCCCATACCCAATTTGTAGGCCCAATGCAGCGTAGTTTCCAACAACTACTAAACGAGAGCCGGAAGATCGAAGCTCAGGAAAGGCAACCTGGGGAACACCTTGGAGTGTAACAAACCCTCTCTCTACACCACGGAAGGGCTGATTCTTAGGAAGGAAGGCTGTCGGAAAGAAGCAGGGCGCGTCCGAGGGTGATTATATTCTTATTAGGTATATACTCACCCTCAGACGCGCCCTGCTTCTTTATTTGTAATGAATGTTTATTTGCAATGTGGTTTTGACTTACTCTATTTTTTTGGTAAATAATGATTTTATTATTTTCATTGTTTTGCATCTTCTTGGCAATAATATAAAGAAGACGCGACAGGACAACACTCGGTGGATGCCATATCTGTGTTTAAAATTGAAAAAACCTTTCAGTTAACTACTTGCAGGAGAAAGTTATTGTAGCTGGTGGCCATTTTTAGTACTGTACCAGATTTTTGTTGTATGTGTTTGTTTTTAATGTTAAAATGTCTGCATTTGATATCTCTCCAGTATTTTCTTTTTTATAAGCAAAATACTTATTTTTATATTTTCTGATGTTGGTTCCAGGGGTACACGGGCAGCAGTGGTGTGGTCAGTGGAGGCCTAGTGGAAGAAGTGACCGCAGACAGGCATCAAAGGCCTAAAATAATAACACATGGCTGTAGGCAATTTTAAATTGGTTCCAGGGGTACACGGGCAGCAGTGGTGTGGTCAGTGGAGGCCTAGTGGAAGGAGTGACCGCAGACAGGCATCGAAGGCCTAAAATAATAACACATGGCTGTAGGCAATTTTAAATTGGTTCCAGGGGTACACGGGCAGCAGTGGTGTGGTCAGTGGAGGCCTAGTGGAAGGAGTCACTGCAGACAGGCATCGAAGGCCTAAAATAATAACACATGGCTGTAGGCAATTTTAAATTGGTTACAGGGGTACACGGGCAGCAGTGGTGTGGTCAGTGGAGGCCTAGTGGAAGGAGTGACCGCAGACAGGCATCGAAGGCCTAAAATAATAACACATGGCTGTAGGCAATTTTAAATTGGTTACAGGGGTACACGGGCAGCAGTGGTGTGGTCAGTGGAGGCCTAGTGGAAGGAGTGACCGCAGACAGGCATCGAAGGCCTAAAATAATAACACATGGCTGTAGGCAATTTTAAATTGGTTCCAGGGGTACACGGGCAGCAGTGGTGTGGTCAGTGGAGGCCTAGTGGAAGGAGTGACCGCAGACAGGCATCGAAGGCCTAAAATAATAACACATGGCTGTAAGTTATTTTAAATTGGTTCCAGGGGTACACGGGCAGCAGTGGTGTGGTCAGTGGAGGCCTAGTGGAAGGAGTGACCGCAGACAGGCATCGAAGGCCTAAAATAATAACACATGGCTGTAGGCAATTTTAAATTGGTTACAGGGGTACACGGGCAGCAGTGGTGTGGTCAGTGGAGGCCTAGTGGAAGGAGTGACCGCAGACAGGCATCGAAGGCCTAAAATAATAACACATGGCTGTAGGCAATTTTAAATTGGTTACAGGGGTACACGGGCAGCAGTGGTGTGGTCAGTGGAGGCCTAGTGGAAGGAGTGACCGCAGACAGGCATCGAAGGCCTAAAATAATAACACATGGCTGTAGGCAATTTTAAATTGGTTCCAGGGGTACACGGGCAGCAGTGGTGTGGTCAGTGGAGGCCTAGTGGAAGGAGTGACCGCAGACAGGCATCGAAGGCCTAAAATAATAACACATGGCTGTAGGCAATTTTAAATTGGTTCCAGGGGTACACGGGCAGCAGTGGTGTGGTCAGTGGAGGCCTAGTGGAAGGAGTGACCGCAGACAGGCATCGAAGGCCTAAAATAATAACACATGGCTGTAGGCAATTTTAAATTGGTTCCAGGGGTACACGGGCAGCAGTGGTGTGGTCAGTGGAGGCCTAGTGGAAGGAGTGACCGCAGACAGGCATCGAAGGCCTAAAATAATAACACATGGCTGTAGGCAATTTTAAATTGGTTCCAGGGGTACACGGGCAGCAGTGGTGTGGTCAGTGGAGGCCTAGTGGAAGGAGTCACCGCAGACAGGCATCGAAGGCCTAAAATAATAACACATGGCTGTAGGCAATTTTAAATTGGTTACAGGGGTACATGGGCAGCAGTGGTGTGGTCAGTGGAGGCCTAGTGGAAGGAGTGACCGCAGACAGGCATCGAAGGCCTAAAATAATAACACATGGCTGTAGGCAATTTTAAATTGGTTACAGGGGTACACGGGCAGCAGTGGTGTGGTCAGTGGAGGCCTAGTGGAAGGAGTGACCGCAGACAGGCATCGAAGGCCTAAAATAATAACACATGGCTGTAGGCAATTTTAAATTGGTTCCAGGGGTACACGGGCAGCAGTGGTGTGGTCAGTGGAGGCCTAGTGGAAGGAGTGACCGCAGACAGGCATCGAAGGCCTAAAATAATAACACATGGCTGTAGGCAATTTTAAATTGGTTACAGGGGTACACGGGCAGCAGTGGTGTGGTCAGTGGTGGCCTAGTGGAAGGAGTGACCGCAGACAGGCATCAAAGGCCTAAAATAATAACACATGGCTGTAGGCAATTTTAAATTGGTTCCAGGGGTACACGGGCAGCAGTGGTGTGGTCAGTGGAGGCCTAGTGGAAGGAGTGACCGCAGACAGGCATCGAAGGCCTAAAATAATAACACATGGCTGTAGGCAATTTTAAATTGGTTCCAGGGGTACACGGGCAGCAGTGGTGTGGTCAGTGGAGGCCTAGTGGAAGGAGTGACCGCAGACAGGCATCGAAGGCCTAAAATAATAACACATGGCTGTAGGCAATTTTAAATTGGTTCCAGGGGTACACGGGCAGCAGTGGTGTGGTCAGTGGAGGCCTAGTGGAAGGAGTGACCGCAGACAGGCATCGAAGGCCTAAAATAATAACACATGGCTGTAGGCAATTTTAAATTGGTTACAGGGGTACACGGGCAGCAGTGGTGTGGTCAGTGGAGGCCTAGTGGAAGGAGTGACCGCAGACAGGCATCGAAGGCCTAAAATAATAACACATGGCTGTAGGCAATTTTAAATTGGTTACAGGGGTACACTGGCAGCAGTGGTGTGGTCAGTGGATGCCTAATGGAATGAGTGACCGCAGACAGGCATCGAAGGCCTAAAATAATAACACATGGCTGTAGGCAATTTTAAATTGGTTACAGGGGTACACGGGCAGCAGTGGTGTGGTCAGTGGAGGCCTAGTGGAAGGAGTGACCGCAGACAGGCATCGAAGGCCTAAAATAATAACACATGGCTGTAGGCAATTTTAAATTGGTTCCAGGGGTACACGGGCAGCAGTGGTGTGGTCAGTGGAGGCCTAGTGGAAGGAGTCACCGCAGACAGGCATCGAAGGCCTAAAATAATAACACATGGCTGTAGGCAATTTTAAATTGGTTCCAGGGGTACACGGGCAGCTGTGGTGTGGTCAGTGGAGGCCTAGTGGAAGGAGTCACCGCAGACAGGCATCGAAGGCCTAAAATAATAACACATGGCTGTAGGCAATTTTAAATTGGTTACAGGGGTACACGGGCAGCAGTGGTGTGGTCAGTGGAGGCCTAGTGGAAGGAGTCACCGCAGACAGGCATCGAATGCTTAAAATAATAACACATGGCTGTAGGCAATTTTAAATTGGTTACAGGGGTACACGGGCAGCAGTGGTGTGGTCAGTGGAGGCCTAGTGGAAGGAGTGACCACAGACAGGCATCGAAGGCCTAACGTAACAAAAATGTCAATACAATGGTATTGTCAGTGGCAGGCATTGAAGGATGTCAGCGCATAGACTAAACATTGGTGGAGCTGTGAGATAATTTTGCAAGTGGTAGAGCACTGTTTGAGCTGGGGTGGGGGGAAACTGTCTTGTGGCCGGCGGTACAGGCCCAGGGCCCCTCATATTACAACGGTGTGTCTGACGTTGGGTGCGCACCACCACCGCCAGAGACACTTTATTGTACTAGGAGGGACCCAGTGGCAGTGCCGTCGACCAAAAGCGGGCTCACCCACCTCTTCAGACAAACTGCACTCTCACGGGTGCTGTCGCCAAGTGTCGATACCACGGCCCCGTGTGGGGAGTTTGGCCATTTAGTGAGGTGTAGTAAAGTATAGCGCGGCACAGCTGTGTCGGTGCTCAAGAGAGGTTTCCCACACCAGTAAATAGAAGTAAAAATAAATAACTTGGCACTCAACTTGGTGGATAGTGGTAGTTAAGAAAAACAAAATTTATTACTTTCGAGTAGCAGTCCAGAATATTAAGACGTTTCGGTCATTTACAACAGACCTTCTTCAGTAAACTGCACGAATATATAACAGTGTATTACAATTACAATGTTGGAAATCAAACAAAGAAATCAAAATAAGATAAATCTCAGAAACAAAAACACAATCAAAAAATAAGTGATGGAGGGGAAGGAAGGAAGGAGAGGAAAGGAAAATATTATATTTTTACATACCCGACTGCTGTAAAGGTGAGGTATAGATGATCCTAGTGTAAGTATATATAGAAGACAGAGGGGTCCCATGTAGGAATCCCAATAGGACCTATCTGATAGCGGCCAAATAGCCTGGAACAGTAGAACAATGTATTAGGACCAGTGCCATATAGGTGGATTGGGTATATGTAGGAGATGTATATATATAAATGTATGCATATATACACTAACCCAGATTGTAAGTCATCAGTATTCATCCACTCCAGGATAAGAAAGAATGTAATAGGGGACACGGAGCTGCAAGGGTAGAATAGTGGGAATTAAGTCTCAAATAGTGAGACTAAACTATAGCAGGAATTAAATCATTAATAGTGAGATTAGACCATAGGAAAACATGAAGGAGCAAGAATCTCACCTAATAAAGATGTCAAGAGGAGTATATGACCTCAAAAGTAATTTCACATGTGTGGCAGAGCAGTATATCCAGCGTTTAACACAAGTAACAGAGTAGTTGATACTCCAAACTAATGGAGAGCTGGAAAAAATAAGTTATATGATTTGCCATAAAGGAGGATTCCAACAGACAAAGAGGACTAAATATTATATATATATATGTACACACACAGTTTATGTAGCTCACCATATAAAGAAAAAGTCCGAAGGAAATGGGAGCTAGAAACACCCTCTTGTAGGTTAAACTAATGGGCACAGGCAGCTCCTAGGAAAATACATGAAATGGAAGCTAATAGTATAATGACCCCCAAATGTAGGGATAAAGTTGCAAGTGCAGAGCAAGAGCGACTGTAGTAACTTACCGATATAAAGTGAGTGGCGGGCGTACATCAATGCGGTGTCCACCGCTAATTGAATGCAGACCTAAGAACGGAGCCACACTATGTAGCGGTAGGGCGGGACTAAAACCGGAAGAAAGTCTAACCGGAAGTGGCGCGGTCCTGCAGAAGGGTCTTTCGTTTTGCCCTTCTTATAAGTTTGACACATTTACAATGGACATGGACTTACATCGTTTCTACCGCCGCTTGAGACTATTAGTACACTTCGACTCCTCAGAGGCGACTCCTGTTACCACCTCAGATTCCCCTAGATCTCTGATCTCATCACATAGTCTGGGCTTACGTAATAGGAGCACATATAGACCACCTAGGTCCTCACATGCAGTTGAAGCCTTCATTGGCATTATTGAACAGTCTTTTTCTCAACTCCGTCAAGACATTGAGACACACAAACTACACACGTCTACTAATCTTAGTGCCCCGGATTTCCAAGCACTACAGACACTAAGAAACGATAAGGAGATTATCATTAAGCCAGCTGATAAAGGCGGGGCTATAGTGATTATGAATAAATCCGAATATACAAAGGAGATATATCGACAGCTAAGAGACGATACTATATATCGCCCGCTACCAGGTGACCCCACCATCATGACTAGGAATCTCATCAAAGACACTCTGGATCCCTATGTGGAAAAGGGTGTCATTGATGGCAAAACAAAAGAGTATCTAACCAAGGACTTTCCAATCACTCCGGTATTTTACATACTGCCCAAGATTCACAAAAATCTTGAACATCCACCAGGCCGCCCAATAGTAGCCTCTACAGAGTCCATACTCTCTCCATTAGCCATCTTTCTAGAGAAAGTCTTGACACCTCTTATACGCTCATCTCCATCATTTCTCCTTGACACAGGTGACTTTTTACGCCAATTACGGAATCTAGACCCTCTTCCTACTGATCTCCTACTAGTCTCTCTAGATGTCAAAGACCTTTATACATCTATTCCCCATGCACAAGGGATCCTTAGCGTAAGACATCTTCTCACTAACTCTTCACTCCACCCTGATGTGATCAATCTCTGTTTGGATTTACTAACAATAGTCCTTACTAGGAATTTTTTCATGTTTGAGGACCAGTTTTACTTACAAATTAAAGGGACCGCCATGGGATCAAACGTGGCTCCGCCATATGCCAACAGTTACATGGCCCTCTTTGAGGAGGAGATTGTTTACCCGGACCCCCTATTTCAAGCCCACTGTCCCTTTTGGAGACGCTACATAGACGACGTCTTCTGTCTATGGACTGGCACATCACAGACTTTGGACTTATTTCTACATACATTAAATACGGCCTGGCCAGGACTAATGTTCACTATGACAAGTAGCACAGAAAAAGTTAGTTTCCTTGACACTCTAATCTTTAGGGACGAGCAAGGTAACCTTAAGACAGACCTGTACACCAAGTCAACCGATAGAAACAGTCTGTTACACTACAGCAGCCTTCATCCGGTTGCCACTAAAAAATCTATTCCCCGATCACAATTTACACGGGTACAGAGGATAGTCACCGATCCCGACTTATTACAGACCAGAACTGATGAGATGTTTCTCAAGTTCAGGGAAAGAGGTTATCCTGTAGACCTCCTAACAGAGGCTATTACTCCCCGCGTCACAAAACGTCCCCTCAATAACAAAAGAGTACCCTTTGTACATATGTATCATCCGTATGTACACATCCTGCACCACAAGATCAGACGTCATTGGAACCTACTACGAACTGCCCACCCACAAATCCCAGAATTTCAAGACCATTTCTTACCTTGCTATAAACGCCCCACGAACATACGCGACACACTGATCAGAGCGGATCTAGGTACTAATAAGGACAACACCCAACGATTCCTTACACAACCTAAACATGGTACCTTTCCATGTCTGCATTGCAATCAGTGCAACAGTGTTATCAAGGGCGACACGTTCCATCATCCCCACTCTGGTAAGAGATATAATATCAAAGGTTTTTTTACCTGTGACTCATCTTTTGTCATATATGCGATCAAGTGTCCCTGTGGCCTCTTATATATTGGCGAGACTACACAACCTATTAGATCACGTATTTCTAAACATAAGTCCACGATTCGTTGTCAGAATTTACTTCTACCACTCCCATCCCATTTCGTGTCAAAGGGCCACAACATATCACAACTGAGATTCCAGGTGTTGGAACATATCCCAGTACAGAGACGGGGTGGGAACAGGATCCACCTCCTTAAAAAGAAGGAGGCCTACTGGATCCATGAACTACAAACCTTGTCTCCTAAAGGCCTTAACAGGGAATATGATCCACTGGCATTTATTTAAATATTATATTATGGTCAAATAGTAGTTCTCCTCCAGGCCAAGCATCCCGTGATCCACACAGTTGGGTCATGCCGTTTTATAATACCTTATCCGCTTCCTTACAGAGACCAATTTATTGTCGATTATGTTATATGCTATATAGAATCTATACAATTTGTCATTTACTAATTAGCTTGTTCTTCTTTACAGAGCCGCCTATATTGACGCTCATCATGCAAATCACTGCCTGCCCCCTCCCCCTCCCTGGATTTTCCTTTCCCTTGTTCCCTACCCGACTGCATCTATTGTTATTCTATTACTTCTATCCCCTGTCTCTTATATGGTCTGTACTTCGATCTACTTCTACATTCATGCTATATTGTCCTATATATATTACCTGCCATATTAGTGCTTTTCCATTGTGGCCCCTATATTATATTATATATCGTATATTTGTAGGCATTTCCTTTATTACATAGTGCTGCTCCAATTTCGGTTGTTCCTGTCATTTATTACATGCCCCCTTACTTTGGCCACGCCACACACGGCATTCTTTTTCCCTTTATATACGTAGTTCGGGCTATTGCCGTTTCTAGAACTACATGTCCCGAGATGCGCCGCGATATTTCCGGTTTACTTCCGGCAATCTAGGACACGCCCCCCGCTTTCAGCCGCGACACATACGGCGTCCTTAGTTCCGGCCCCAGCCGATTTTAGAACTACATGTCCCAAGAGGCGCCGCGCCACTTCCGGTTAGACTTTCTTCCGGTTTTAGTCCCGCCCTACCGCTACATAGTGTGGCTCCGTTCTTAGGTCTGCATTCAATTAGCGGTGGACACCGCATTGATGTACGCCCGCCACTCACTTTATATCGGTAAGTTACTACAGTCGCTCTTGTTCTGCACTTGCAACTTTATCCCTACATTTGGGGGTCATTATACTATTAGCTTCCATTTCATGTATTTTCCTAGGAGCTGCCTGTGCCCATTAGTTTAACCTACAAGAGGGTGTTTCTAGCTCCCATTTCCTTCGGACTTTTTCTTTATATGGTGAGCTACATAAACTGTGTGTGTACATATATATATATAATATTTAGTCCTCTTTGTCTGTTGGAATCCTCCTTTATGGCAAATCATATAACTTATTTTTTCCAGCTCTCCATTAGTTTGGAGTATCAACTACTCTGTTACTTGTGTTAAACGCTGGATATACTGCTCTGCCACACATGTGAAATTACTTTTGAGGTCATATACTCCTCTTGACATCTTTATTAGGTGAGATTCTTGCTCCTTCATGTTTTCCTATGGTCTAATCTCACTATTAATGATTTAATTCCTGCTATAGTTTAGTCTCACTATTTGAGACTTAATTCCCACTATTCTACCCTTGCAGCTCCGTGTCCCCTATTACATTCTTTCTTATCCTGGAGTGGATGAATACTGATGACTTACAATCTGGGTTAGTGTATATATGCATACATTTATATATATACATCTCCTACATATACCCAATCCACCTATATGGCACTGGTCCTAATACATTGTTCTACTGTTCCAGGCTATTTGGCCGCTATCAGATAGGTCCTATTGGGATTCCTACATGGGACCCCTCTGTCTTCTATATATACTTACACTAGGATCATCTATACCTCACCTTTACAGCAGTCGGGTATGTAAAAATATAATATTTTCCTTTCCTCTCCTTCCTTCCTTCCCCTCCATCACTTATTTTTTGATTGTGTTTTTGTTTCTGAGATTTATCTTATTTTGATTTCTTTGTTTGATTTCCAACATTGTAATTGTAATACACTGTTATATATTCGTGCAGTTTACTGAAGAAGGTCTGTTGTAAATGACCGAAACGTCTTAATATTCTGGACTGCTACTCGAAAGTAATAAATTTTGTTTTTCTTAACTACCACTATCCACCAAGTTGAGTGCCAAGTTATTTATTTTTACTTCTATTTAGTGAGGTGTAAACATGTCGTATGCTGGACAATCAGGTGCAGGAAATTACGAGATTGGAAAAGGCATTCAGAATAGTCCACAGGCAAGACCTTTTCATAGGAAAGCTAGGTGTCAGCCGGGCAAGGTGGGGCAAAAGATTTCGAAATCCAGTTGTGGTTCATTTTAATGAAGGTTAGATCATCTACATTTTGGGTAGCCAGACGAGTCCTTTTTTCTGTTAGTATTGAAACTGCAGCACTGAATACTCTTTCTGATAGGACACTAGCTGCCGGGCAAGCAAGCTCCTGCAATGCATATTCTGCCAATTCTGGCCAGGTGTCTAATTTTGATGCCCAGTAATCAAATGGGAATGACGGTTGAGGGAGAACATCGATAAGGGATGAAAAATAGTTTGTAACCATACTGGACAAATGTTGTCTCCTGTCACTTTGAATTGATGCTGCAGTACCTGTCCTGTCTGCGGTCATAGCAAAATCACTCCACAACCTGGTCAGAAAACCCCTCTGGCCAACGCCACTTCTGATTTCTGCCCCTCTAACTCCTCTGGTCTGCTGGCCCCTGCAGCTCGTGTGAGAACGATCACGGGCGCTGTGTGCAGGGAATGCCAGAAGCAAACGGTCAACAAGAGTTGATTGTTTGGTTGCTAATATTAGTTCCAAGTTCTCATGTGGCATTATATTTTGCAATTTGCCTTTATAGCGAGGATCAAGGAGGCAGGCCAACCAGTAATCGTCATCATTCATCATTTTAGTTATGCGTGTGTCCCTTTTGAGGATACGTAAGGCATAATCCGCCATGTGGGCCAAAGTTCCAGTTCTCAAATCTGCGGTTGTGCTTGGTTGAGGGGCAGTTTCAGGCAAATCCATGTCACTTGTGTCCCTCAAAAAACCAGAACCCGGCCTTGCCGCGCCACCAATTTCCAGTGGCCCCGGAAAAGCTTCCTCATTAAAAATATAATCATCCCCATCATCCTCCTCGTCCTCCTCCTCCTCTTCGCCCGCTACCTCGTCCTGTACACTGCCCTGGCCAGACAATGGCTGACTGTCATCAAGGCTTTCCTCTTCCTCAGCTGCAGACGCCTGATCCTTTATGAGCGTCAAACTTTGCATCAGCAGACGCATTAGGGGGATGCTCATGCTTATTATGGCGTTGTCTGCACTAACCAGCCGTGTGCATTCCTCAAAACACTGAAGGACTTGACACATGTCTTGAATCTTCGACCACTGCACACCTGACAACTCCATGTCTGCCATCCTACTGCCTGCCCGTGTATGTGTATCCTCCCACAAAAACATAACAGCCCGCCTCTGTTCACACAGTCTCTGAAGCATGTGCAGTGTTGAGTTCCACCTTGTTGCAACGTCTATGATTAGGCGATGCTGGGGAAGGTTCAAAGAATGCTGATAGGTCTGCATACGGCTGGAGTGTACGGGCGAACGGCGGATATGTGAGCAAAGTCCACGCACTTTGAGGAGCAGGTCGGATAACCCCGGATAACTTTTCAGGAAGCACTGTACCACCAGGTTTAAGGTGTGAGCCAGGCAAGGAATGTGTTTCAGTTGGGAAAGGGAGATGGCAGCCATGAAATTCCTTCCGTTATCACTCACTACCTTGCCTGCCTCAAGATCTACAGTGCCCAGCCACGACTGCGTTTCTTTCTGCAAGAACTCGGACAGAACTTCCGCGGTGTGTCTGTTGTCGCCCAAACACTTCATAGCCAATACAGCCTGCTGACGTTTGCCAGTAGCTGCCCCATAATGGGAGACCTGGTGTGCAACAGTGGCAGCTGCGGATGGAGTGGTTGTGCGACTGCGGTCTGTGGACGAGCTCTCGCTTCTGCAGGAGGACGAAGAGGAGGAGGAGGGGGTGCGAACGGCTACAGCCAATTGTTTCCTAGACCGTGGGCTAGGCAGAACTGTCCCAAACTTGCTGTCCCCTGTGGACCCTGCATCCACCACATTTACCCAGTGTGCCGTGATGGACACGTAACGTCCCTGGCCATGCCTACTGGTCCATGCATCTGTTGTCAGGTGCACCTTTGTGCTCACAGATTGCCTGAGTGCATGGACGATGCGCTCTTTAACATGCTGGTGGAGGGCTGGGATGGCTTTTCTGGAAAAAAAGTGTCGACTGGGTAGCTCGTAGCGTGGTACAGCGTAGTCCATCAGGGCTTTGAAAGCTTCGCTTTCAACTAACCGGTAGGGCATCATCTCTAACGAGATTAGTCTAGCTATGTGTGCGTTCAAACCCTGTGTACGCGGATGCGAGGCTAAGTACTTCCTTTTTCTAACCATAGTCTCATGTAGGGTGAGCTGGACTGGAGAGCTGGAGATCGTGGAACTAGCGGGGGTGCCGGTGGACATGGCAGACTGAGAGACGGTGGTAGATGGTATTGTTGCCACCGGTGCCCTAGATGCAGTGTTTCCTACTACGAAACTGGTGATTCCCTGACCCTGACTGCTTTGGCCTGGCAAAGAAACCTGCACAGATACTGCAGGTGGTGCGGAAAATGGTGGCCCTACACTGCCGGAAGGGATGTTGCGTTGCTGACTAGCTTCATTGGCCGAGGGTGCTACAACCTTAAGGGACGTTTGGTAGTTAGTCCAGGCTTGCAAATGCATGGTGGTTAAATGTCTATGCATGCAACTTGTATTGAGACTTTTCAGATTCTGTCCTCTGCTTAAGGTAGCTGAACATTTTTGACAGATGACTTTGCGCTGATCAATTGGATGTTGTTTAAAAAAATGCCAGACTGCACTCTTTCTAGCATCGGATACCTTTTCAGGCATTGCAGACTGAGCTTTAACCGGATGGCCACGCTGTCCTCCAACAGGTTTTGGCTTTGCCACGCGTTTTGGGCAAGATACGGGCCCGACAGATGGAACCTGTTGCGATGTTGATGCCTGCTGTGGCCCCTCCTCCTCCGCTTCAGAACTGCTGCCGCCTGCACCCTGTTCCCCCAATGGCTGCCAATCGGGGTCAAGAACTGCGTCATCTATTACCTCTTCTTGTAGCTCGTGTGCAACTTCGTCTGTGTCACCGTGTCGGTCGGTGGTATAGCGTTCGTGATGGGGCAACATAGTCTCATCAGGGTCTGATTCTTGATCAGCACCCTGCGAGGGCAATGTTGTGGTCTGAGTCAAAGGACCAGCATAGTAGTCTGGCTGTGGCTGTGCATCAGTGCACTCCATGTCAGATTCAACTTGTAATGGGCATGGACTGTTAACTGCTTCACTTTCTAAGCCAGGGACGGTATGTGTAAAGAGCTCCATGGAGTAACCCGTTGTGTCGCCTGCTGCATTCTTCTCTGTTGTTGTTTTTGCTGAAGAGAACAAGGAAGCGACTTGTCCCTGACCGTGAACATCCACTAACGACGCGCTGCTTTGACATTTACCAGTTTCACGAGAGGAGGCAAAAGAGCTAGAGGCTGAGTCAGCAAGATAAGCCAAAACTTGCTCTTGCTGCTCCGGCTTTAAAAGCGGTTTTCCTACTCCCAGAAAAGGGAGCGTTCGAGGCCTTGTGTAGCCAGACGACGAACCTGGCTCCACAGCTCCAGACTTAGGTGCAATATTTTTTTTCCCACGACCAGCTGATGCTCCACCACTACCACTACCCTCATTACCAGCTGACAATGAACGCCCCCGGCCACGACCTCTTCCACCAGACTTCCTCATTGTTTTAAAAACGTAAACAAACTAACGGTATTTGTTGCTGTCACACAAATTACACGGTGAGCTATAACTTCAGTATGATTTAGCTACCCCTTTACAGGTGAGTGAGACCACAACGAAAATCAGGCACAATGTTACACACTCTGTTGTTGGTGGCAACAAATGAGAGAGATGCCACACACGCAGGACTGTCACTGAAGCACAAATGTAAATATTAATCTCCCACTGATTTGATTTTTTTTTTTTTAAGGGAGACTTTAGGAAAAAAAAAATAATAGAATAAAATGATTTTTTCAGGAAGAATTTAGAAACCAAATAAAATAAAATGATTTTTTCAGGGAGAATTTAGAAAACAAATAAAACAAAAAAAGGCTTTCTATGGCCCACTGAGTGAGAGATGACGCACACAGGAGTCAGGAGTGGCACACAAGCCCAGAGGCCAATATTTATCTCCCACTGATTGATGTAGTGATTTTTTCAGGTAGATTTTGGAACCCAAATCAAGCTAAAAAAAATAATAGGCTTTCTATGGCCCACAATTGGAGAGAGAGAGAGAGATGGCACACCCAGGAGTCAAGACTGGCACACAAGCAGAAAGGGCAATATTAATCTCCCACTGATTTGTTTTTTTGTTTTTTTTTTCAGGGAGACTTTAGGAAAAAAAAAATAGAATAAAATGATTTTTTCAGGAAGAATTTAGAAACCAAATAAAATAAAATGATTTTTTCAGGGAGAATTTAGAAAACAAATAAAACAAAAAAAGGCTTTCTATGGCCCACTGAGTGAGAGATGACGCACACAGGAGTCAGGAGTGGCACACAAGCCCAGAGGCCAATATTTATCTCCCACTGATTGATGTAGTGATTTTTTCAGGTAGATTTTGGAACCCAAATCAAGCTAAAAAAAATAATAGGCTTTCTATGGCCCACAATTGGAGAGAGAGAGAGAGATGGCACACCCAGGAGTCAAGACTGGCACACAAGCAGAAAGGGCAATATTAATCTCCCACTGATTTGTTTTTTTGGTTTTTTTTTCAGGGAGACTTTAGGAAAAAAAAAATAGAATAAAATGATTTTTTCAGGAAGAATTTAGAAACCAAATAAAATAAAATGATTTTTTCAGGGAGAATTTAGAAAACAAATAAAACAAAAAAAGGCTTTCTATGGCCCACTGAGTGAGAGATGACGCACACAGGAGTCAGGAGTGGCACACAAGCCCAGAGGCCAATATTTATCTCCCACTGATTGATGTAGTGATTTTTTCAGGTAGATTTTGGAACCCAAATCAAGCTAAAAAAATAATAGGCTTTCTATGGCCCACAATTGGAGAGAGAGAGAGAGATGGCACACCCAGGAGTCAAGACTGGCACACAAGCAGAAAGGGCAATATTAATCTCCCACTGATTTGTTTGTTTTTTTTTTTTTTTTCAGGGAGACTTAAGGAAAAAAAAAAATAGAATAAAATGATTTTTTCAGGAAGAATTTAGAAACCAAAGAAAATAAAATGATTTTTTCAGGGATAATTTAGAAAACAAATAAAACAAAAAAAGGCTTTCTATGGCCCACTGAGTGAGAGATGACGCACACAGGAGTCAGGAGTGGCACACAAGCCCAGAGGCCAATATTTATCTCCCACTTTTTTTTTTTGTTCCAGGGAAAATTTATAAACCCAATAAAAAAAATAATAAATAGGCTTTCTATGGCCCACTATCTGAGAGACAGAGAGAGATGGCACGCTTAGGACTGGCACACAAGCCCAAAGGCCAATATTAATCTCCCTTTTTTTTTTAAGGGAGAATTTATAAAACCAAAAAAAAATAAATAAATAGGCTTTTTATGGCCCACTATTTGTGAGAGAGATGGCACGCTCAGGACTGGCACACAAGCCCAGAGGCCAATATTAATCTCCCACTTTTTTTTTTTTTCCAGGGAAAATTTATAAACCCAATAAAAAAAAATAAAAATAAATAGGCTTTCTATGGCCCACTATCTGAGAGAGAGAGATGGCACGCTTAGGACTGGCACACAAGCCCAAAGGCCAATATTAATCTCCCACTGATTGATTTATTGATTTTTTCAGGTAGAATTTAGAACCCAAATAAAGCAAAAAAAAAAAAAAAATGGGCTTTCTATGGCCCACTGAGTGAGTGATGATGCACACAGGAGTCAGGAGTGGCACACAAGCCCTGAGGCCAATATTTTTCTCCCACTGATTGATGTAGTGATTTTTTCAGGTAGATTTTAGAACCAAAATCAAGCAAAAAGATAAATAGGCTTTCTATGGCCCACTGAGTGAGTGATGATGCACACAGGAGTCAAGAGTGGCACACAAGCCCTGAGGCCAATATTTTTCTCCCACTGATTGATGTAGTGATTTTTTCAGGTAGATTTTATAACCCAAATCAAGCAAAAAAATAAATAGGCTTTCTATGGCCCACTGAGTGAGAGATGACACAGACAGGGATGGCACTCTAGCAGAAATGTCAATCTTAATCTCCCACAAAAAAAAAAAAAAAAACAGGGAGTGTCCTTCAATTACTATCTCCCTGCAGTAATCTCAGCCAGGAATGGCAGGCAGCAATAAGGAGTGGACTGATGCACAAATTAAATAAAAAGTGTGTACAAACCAAAAAGGTAGCTGTGCAGAAAGGAAGGAACAAGAGGATTTGTGCTTTGAAAAAAGCAGTTGGTTTGCACAGCGGCGTACACACAGCAATGCAGCTATCAGGGAGCCTTCTAGGGCAGCCCAATGAGCTACAGCGCTGAGGGGGAAAAAAAAAAAAAATGTAGCTTCCACTGTCCCTGCACACCGAAGGTGGTGTTGGGCAGTGGAAATCGCTACAGCACAAGCGGTTTGGTGGTTAATGGACCCTGCCTAACGCTATCCCTGCTTCTGACGAAGCGGCAGCAACCTCTCCCTAAGCTCAGATCAGCAGCAGTAACATGGCGGTCGGCGGGAACTCCCCTTTATAGCCCCTGTGACGCCGCAGACAGCAAGCCAATCACTGCAATGCCCTTCTCTAAGATGGTGGGGACCAGGACCTATGTCATCACGCTGCCCACACTCTGCGTTTACCTTCATTGGCTGAGAAATGGCGCTTTTCGCGTCATTGAAATGCGACTTTGGCGCGAAAGTCGCGTACCGCATGGCCGACCCCGCACAGGGGTCGGATCGGGTTTCATGAAACCCGACTTTGCCAAAAGTCGGCGACTTTTGAAAATGAACGACCCGTTTCGCTCAACCCTACTGATCAGTAAAATACGGCAGATAGGAGCAGGGGCATAGAGAATAATTGTGCCGTATTTTTTGCGAGTTTTACGGACGTAGTTTCTGCGCTCTTACGTCCGTAAAACTCGCAAGTGTGACGCCGGCCTAACAGTGGGCCTGATTTCTTGTCAATTCTCCCATAAATAAAAAAAAATAGTGGGAGATTAAGATTGGCAATTCTGCCTCAGTGCCAGTCGTGTGTGTGCCAACAGTCTCTGATTTTGTGCCACATTAAACCTAGTGTATAACACAGGAGAACAACAGGAGTATATAGGAAAGTATACATTTTATTATTAGACAAAACATTAAAAATGACACACTAAAAGACACCAATAGAAAACACCGGGAAAACCCAGAAAAAATTAACATCAATTTAAGTATTGTATATATAACAATCGGTATTACAATATAGCCTTGTCACCATAAATTGATGCAAACAAGAAAAGGTCCGTGGCACCCACACCACCTCAGAACAGGACCAAAGTGTCAGATCCACCTTTATGTATAATCAGTACCAATGGCACTAAAATAGCTGTGCTGCTGCAGATCAGGCTATAAATACTAGTCCATAGTGAGGCTGAATGTGAGAAATGTCTCAGGGGGTGATACAAGTAAATTGCCAGCCGGCGTGAGACCCCCCTCCGGACATAAACCATACCCGGATCTTACCCTGTTATCGGGGTCCCTGGATTGGGCGCCACCCCCGACGCGCGTTTCGCCGCTCTTGTGCCTGCTTTCTCAAGGGGAGTGAGAAAGCAGGCACAAGAGCGGCGAAACGCTCTTGCCGGCTGGCAATTTACTTATATCACCCCCTGAGACATTTCCCACATCTTGCAGGGCGCAGTTGGACCATGATGGCTCTGTAAACTATTGGCCTCTGTTCACACAGCATGCATTTTGTAGCACTGGGCAGCCCGCCTGTATGTGCATTACTAATAGGCTGTAAACCAGATGCTTTGCATTGCGTGTGTGAATTATGCCATATACAGACTAGTATCTCTTATCTTTTTGTGCACTAATGCCAAACAGCCAACACTGGATTGAAAGTGGTTGTTTCATCGGTATTTTTTGCACCTGTGTGTTTGCCATCATTTATCGGGTCCGCTGCGCCCTGCTGGTGCATTCAGTTGGAGGCTTCAGCAGGTAAAACATCTCTGCTTTTTTCTGTGACTTTTTTGAATTTTTTGGAGGATTTGTAAGTCCTCTTTTTGTGTCGGTGAGCTTTTATTAAACCTAGTGTGTAACACTGGGCCAGATTTTTTGACAATTCTCCCAGAAAAAAAAGTGGAAGATTAAGATTGGCAATTCTGCCTCAGTGCCAGTGCTGTGTGTGACATCTGTCTCTAATTTTGAGCCACAGAAAACCTAGTGTGTAATACTGGGCCAGATTTTTTTTTTAATTTTCCCAGGAAAAAAAAAAGGGGGAGATTAAGATTGGCATTTCTGCCTCAGTGCCAGTCCTGTGTGTGCCATCAGTCTCTCATTTTGTGCCACATTAAACCTAGTGTGTAACACTGGGCCAGATTTTTTTAAAATTCTCCCAGGAAAAAAAAAAGTGGGAGATTAAGATTGGCAATTCTGCCTCAGTGCCAGTGCTGTGTGTGGCATCTGTCTCTCATTTTGTGCCACAGAAAACATACAGTCTAACAGTGGGCCTGATTTCTTGCCAATTCTCCAATAAATTAAAAAAAAAATAGTGGGAGATTAAGATTGGCAATTCTGCCTCAGTGCCAGTCGTGTGTGTGGCATCTGTCTTTCATTTTATGCCACAGAACATATACTGTATAAGAGTGGGCCACATTTCTACAATATTCTACCAGAAAAAATAAAAAGGGGGAGATTTTTATTGGTAGTGTCTGCATCTGCGTCAGTCCTGTTAGTGGCATATCTGTCTGCCACTGAAGCTGTGTACTGTTATACATTGGGCCTGATTTTCCCTGCAGTCTCACCCACCTATAAAAGGATATATAAATCCAACAGAAGTTTGAGTTCACCTTGTAACTGGTTTTACAGTAACAAATACCGTTAGTTTGGTTACGTTTTTCAAACAATGAGGAAGTCTGGTGGAAGAGGTCGTGGCCGTGGGCGGTCATTGCCAGCTGGTAATGATGGTAGTAGTGGTGGAGCATCAGGTGGTCGTGGGAAAAGCAATATAGCACCTAAGTCTCGAGTTGTTGAGCCAGGTTCGTCGTCTGGCTACACAAGGCCTCGAACGCTACCTTTTCTGGGAGTAGGAAATCAGCTATTAAAGCCAGAGTAGCAAGAACAAGTTTTGGCTTTCCTTGCTGACTCAGCCTCTAGCTCTTTCGCCTCCTCTTCTGAAACTGCTAAATGTAAAAGCAGCGCGTCGTTAGTGGATGTTTACGGTCAGGGACAAGTCGCTTCCTTGTCTTCTTCACCAAGAACAACAGAGAAGGATGCGTCAGGCGACAAAACGGGTTACTCCTTGGAGCTCTTTACACATACCGTTCCTGGGTTAGAAAATGAAATAGTTAACAGGCCATGCCCATTACAAGTTGAATTGGACATGGAGTGCACAGATGCACAGCCACAGCCAGATTACTATGCTGTTCCTTTGACTCAGACCAGAACATTGCCCTCGCAGTGTACTGATCCAGAATCAGACCCTGATGAGACTATGGTGCCCCGTCACGAACGCTATACCACCGGCTTACACGGTGACACAGACAAAGTTGCACACGAGATAGAAGATGAGATCATAGATGACCCAGTTGTTGACCCCGATTGGCAGCCATTGGAGGAACGGGGTGCAGGCGGCAGTATTTCTGAAGCGGAGGAGGAGGAGCTGCAGCAGGCATCAACATCGCAACAGGTTCCATCTGCCAGGCCCGTATCTGGCCAAAAATGCATGGCAAAACCAAAACCAGTTGAAGGACAGCGTGGCCATCCGGTTAAAGAAGCTCAGTCTGCAATGCCTGAAAAGGTATCCGATAGTAGAAAGAGTGCAGTCTGGCATTTTTTTAAGCAACATCCAAATGATCAGCGCAAAGTCATCTGTCAAAAATGTTCAACTACCTTAAGCAGAGGTCAGAATCTTAAAAGTCTAAATACAAGTTGCATGTGTAGACATTTAACCACCATGCATTTGCAAGCCTGGACTAACTACCAAACGTCCCATAAGGTTGTAGCACCCCCGGCCAATGAAGCTAGTCAGCAACGCTACATCCCTTCCCTCACTGTAAGCCCACCATTTCCCGCACCACCTGCAGTAAATGTGCAGGTTTCGTCGCCAGGCCAAAGCAGTCAGGGAATCACCAGGTTCGTGGTAGGAAACACTGCATGTAGGGCACCAGCAAGAATACCATCTCCAACCCTCTCTCAGTCTGCCATGTCCACCGGCACCCCCGCTAGTTCCACAATCTGCAGCTCTCCAGTCCAGCTCACCCTACATGAGACTCTCGTTAGGAAAAGGAAGTACTCATCCTCGCATCCGCGTACACAGGGTTTGAACGCCCACATTGCTAGACTAATCTCGTTAGAGATGATGCCCTACCGGTTAGCTGAAAGCGACGCTTTCAAAGCCCTGATGGACTATGCTGTACCACGCTACGAGCTACCCAGTCGACACTTCTTTTCAAGAAAAGCCATCCCAGCCTTCTGCCAGCATGTAAAAGACCGCATCGTCCATGTACTCAGGCAATCTGTGAGTACAAAGGTGCACCTGACAACAGATGCATGGACCAGTAGGCATGGCCAGGGACGTTACGTGTCCATCACGGCACACTGGGTTAATGTGGTGGATAGAAATCCAAAAGAAAAATGGACACTAAGAGCTAAAATATAACAATTTTATTGAAAAACCATATAAATAAAATACAAAAATATGAATAGAAACCAAATAATGGAATGCAAATGAAAAAAAGATGATAAAAGAGGCGACAGTAGTGCCACACACGGGACAAGCAATACATATATAGAGCAAAAAAATCAAAAAACTATATTGGTCGGTTACACTGATGCCAAAAAATACAAAATACCATATATAGATCACAAAGATTAGTATATGTTACGTAGTGCAAATAATAAGATCATATAGGTGTTTTATAGAAGTAACTGAGCATGTGATAACCAGAGAGAGTAACTATATATTGGATGCTCTCAAACAAAGTGCAAAATGCAGGGAGATACACTGTATGCAGAAGAATATAAAGTAAAGTGCCTAGTGCAAAAGATTGTATACTAAATACTATCAATAAGGTGTATAATGTAAGCTAGATAAATCAAAGTATACTATATGGCATACGCTTGCCAGGACCAAAGGCATAAGTCAATCGTAGAAGGAAAGTCTCATACAGTAAAGTAGATAAAGCCTAGAGTCTGCCTGCATAATGTAAATAAGAGGGTACACATACAGAGTACCAACCTGCAGCCGTGTGTGGAAAGGGGAGCCCCGACGCGCGTTTCGCATGTGCTGCTTCCTCGGGGGGTGCTAGCTAATGTGGTGGATGCAGGGTCCACAGGGGACAGCAATATTGGGACAGTTCTGCCTAGCCCACGGTCTAGGAAACAGTTGGCTGTAGGCGTTCGCCCCCCCTCCTCCTCCTCGTCCTCCTGCAGAAGCGAGAGCTCGTCCACAGACCGCAGTCGCACCAGCACTCCATCCGCAGCTGCCACTGTTGCACACGAGGTGTCCCATTATGGGACAACTAGTGGCAAGCGTCAGCAGGCTGTATTGGCAATGAAGTGTTTGGGTGACAACAGACACACCGCGGAAGTTCTGTCCGAGTTCTTGCAGCAAGAAACTCAGTCATGGCTAGGCAGTGTACATCTTGAGGCAGGCAAGGTAGTGAGTGATAACGGAAGGAATTTTATGGCTGCCATAGCCCTTTCCCAACTGAAACACATTCCTTGCCTGGCTCACACCTTAAACCTGGTGGTGCAGTGCTTCCTGAAAAGTTATCCGGGGTTACCCGACCTGCTCCTCAAAGTGCGCAGACTTTGCTCGCATATCCGCCGTTCGCCCGTACACTCCAGCCGTATGCAGAACCATCAGCGGTTTTTGAACCTTCCCCAGCATCGCCTAATCATCGATGTTGCAACAAGGTGGAACTCCACACTGCACATGCTTCAGAGACTGTGCGAACAGAGGCGTGCTGTTATGTATTTGTGGGAGGATACACATACACGGGCAGGCAGTTGGATGGCAGACATGGAGTTGTCAGGTGTGCAGTGGTCGAAGGTACAAGACCTGTGTCAAGTCCTTCAGTGTTTTGAGGAATGCACACGGCTGGTTAGTGGAGACAACGCCATAATAAGCATGAGCATCCCCCTAATGCGTCTGCTGATGCAATGTTTGACGCACATAAAGGAGTAGGCGTCTGCAGCCGAGGAAGAGGGAAGCCTTAATGACAGTCAGCCATTGTCTGGTCAGTGCAGTCTACAGGACGAGGTAGCGGGCGAAGAGGAAGAGGACAAGGAGGATGATGGGGATGAGTATTTTTTGAATGAGGAAGCTTCTCCGGAGCCAATAGAAACTGGTGGCGTTGCAAGGCTGGGTTCAGGTTTTTTGAGGGAGACAAGTGACGTAGATTTGCCTGAAACTGCCCCTCAACCCAGCACAACCGCAGATTTGACAACTGGAACTTTGGCCCACATGGCGGATTATGCCTTATGTATCCTCAAAAGGGACCCACGCATTATTAAAATGATGACTGATGACGATTACTGGTTGGCCTGCCTCGCTATAAAGGCAAATTGCAAAATATCATGCCACATGAGAACCTCAAACAAATATTAGCAACCAAACAAGCAACTCTTGTAGACCGTTTGATTCAGGCATTCCCAGCACACAGCGCCGGTGATGGTTCTCACACGAGCTGCAGGGGGCAACAGGGCAGAGGTGTTAGAGGTGCACAAATCAGAAGTGGCGTTGGACAGAGGGGTTTTCTGACCAGGTTATGGAGTGATTTCGCAATGACCGCAGACAGGACAGGTACTGCAGCATCAATTCAAAGTGACAGGAGACAACATTTGTCCAGTAAGGTTACTAACTATTTTTCATCCCTTATCGATGTTCTCCCTCAACCGTCATTCCCATTTGATTACTGGGCATCCAAAATAGACACCTGGCCTGAATTGGCAGAATATGCATTGCAGGAGCTTGCTTGCCCAGCAGCTAGTGTGCTAACAGAAAGAGTATTCAGTGCTGCTGGTTCAATATTGACCGAAAAAAGGACTCCAAGAGAAGATGAACAGCGCTCCAGTCGGTGTCGTAATCTCAAACAAACTTTATTGAGCCATGGATATGTGACGTTTCGACCAGTACCCTGGTCTTTTTCAAGCATACAGCAAGGTACACAGTGACGGCTTAAATGGTGTGGATACCACGCAGGGCACCAATCACCAACTAGCCACTAATTACTAAAATGTATTACAAAAAACACAGATCAGACAATACTGGTCGAAACGTCGCATATCCGTGGCTCAATAAAGTTTGTTTGAGATTACGACACCCGACTGGAGCGCTGTTCATCTTCTCTTGGACTATTTGGTATATCCAGGTTGGTTCCCTGGACAAAGAACGAGCGCCCCCTGAGTGAGTGCTGTCAGCCCTACCTTTTTTCGAAAAAAGGACTCGTCTGGCTACCCAAAATGTTGATGATCTAACCTTCATTAAAATGAACCACTCATGGATTTCTAATTATTTTGCCCCACCTTTCCCGGCTGACACCTAGCTTTCCTATAAAAAGGTCTTGCTTGTGTACTGGTCTTACTGACTGTTCCAATCTCTTAATTTGCAGCAGCTGTTTGTCCAGCATACGACATGTTTACACCTCCCTAAATGGGCTAACTCCCCCCACGGGGCCATGGTCTCGCCACTTGGTGCAAGCACCCGTGAGAGTGCCATTTGTCTGAAGAGGTGGGTGTGCCCGCTTTTGGTCGACGGCACTGCCACTGGGTCCCTCATAGTACAATAAAGTGTCTATGGCGGTGGTGGCGTGCACCCAACGTCAGACACGCCGTTGTAACATGAGGGGCCCTGATCCTGTACCGCCGGCCGCAAGAGAGTTCCCTCCCCCCCAGCTCAAACAGTGCTCTACCACTTGCAAAATTATCTCTCACAGCTCCACCAATGTTTAGTTTATGCGCTGACATCCTTCAATGCCTGGCACTGACAATACCAATTTGTTGACATGTATGATGCTAGTTAAAATAGTCAGGGTCAGTGTCCTATATTGACACCAGTAAATACTTAGCGCCAAATTACTATGTCTGAAACTCAGCAGAGGAGCCCACCCCTGTACCTAAGTATGCCACCCTTTTTTTTGGTTTTGTTGTTTTGCGAGACATTAACATCTATTTTTTTTTTGGGAGTACTAACTGTGTCAGACACTCCTTCCAATCGTCCTCCGCTGACCACACCAATGCTGCCTGTGTACCCCTGCCACATAATCGAAGGTGCTTTGAGCCTATTTTTTTAAATTTTAGGCCTTCTAAGTGTGTCTGCGGTCCCTCCTTCAAATTGTCCTCTGCTGACCACACCAATGCTGCCTGTGTACCCCTGCAAGATAATTCAAACTGCTTTGAGACTATTTTTTAAAATTTTAGGCCTACTAAGTGTGCCTGCGGTCCCTCCTTCAAATTGTCCTCCGCTGACCACACCAATGCTGCCTCTGTACCCCTGCAAGATAATTCAAACTGCTTTGAGCCTATTTTTTAAAATTTTAGGCCTATTAAGTGTGTCTGCGGTCCCTCCTTCCAATTGTCCTTCACTGAGCACACCAATGCAGACCGTGTACCCATGTAACCTTTTTTAAACCTGCGTCGAGCCAACTTTGTGGTGTAAGACCTACTAACAGTGTCTGGCAGCGCCACTCAATACAGCTGTCCTCTTTAAAAAAATTACCTGCAATTATCAGGTTTTCTGGAATTTTACAACTGCAGTGGGGCTACTAGTTTGGTTGGGGCCTACTAACAGTGTCTGCCGCTCCAAGGTGTTCTCCTGGTTGCCTTTCCTGAGCTTCTATCTTGAGGCTCTTGTTAAATAGTTGGTAAATGGAACAACTGCATTTGGCCTACTAGTTGGGTTGGGGCCTACTAACGGTGTCTGCCGCTCCTTGCTGTTCTCCTGGTTTCCTGTCCTGAACTTCCATTTTCAGGCTCTCGTTAAGTAGTTGTTAATATTACACTGCATTTGGCCTACTAGTTGGGTTGGGGCCTACTAACGGTGTCTGCCGCTCCGTGCTGTTCTCTTGGTTTCCTGTCCTGAACTTCCATTTTCAAGCTCTCGTTAAGTAGTTGTTATTAGTTAATATTACACAGAATTTGGCCTCCTTGTGTGGTTGGGGCCTAGTAACGGTGTATGCCGCTCCGTGCTGTTCTCCTGGTTTCCTGTCCTGAAATTCCATTTTCAGGCTCTCGTTAAGCAGTTGTTGAAACAACACTGCATTAGGCCTACAAGTTGGGTCTGGGTTGTAGAGATGGTGTCTGTCGCTCCAAGGTGTTCTCCAGGTTGCCTCTCCCTAGCTTCTATCTTGAAGCTCTTGTTAAGTAGTTGTTGAAACAACAACTTCCAATAGTCCTCCACTGACCATACCAATGCTGCGTGTGTACCCCTGGAACCTATTTTAAAGTGCATAGAGCCTATTTTGTTATTTTAGGCCTACTAAGTCTGTCTGCGGTCCCTCCTTCCAATAGTCCTCGACTGACCACACCAATGCTGCCTGTGTACCCCTGGAACCTATTTAAAAGTGCATAGAGCCTACTTTTTTTATTTTAGGCCTACTAAGTGTTTCTGCGGTCCCTCCTTCCAATTGTCCTCCACTGAGCACACCAATGCAGATCGTGTACCCATGTAACCTTTTCTAAACCTGTGTCGAGCCAAATTTTTGGTGTAAGGCCTACTAACAGTGTCTGGCAGCGCCACTCAATACAGCTGTCCTCTTTAAAAAAAATACCTGCAATTATCAGGTTTTCAGCCTATCGGAATTTTACAACTGCAGTGGGGCTACTAGTTTGGTTGGGGCCTACTAACAGTGTCTGCCGCTCCAAGGTGTTCTCCTGGTTGCCTTTCCTGTGCTTTTATCTTCAGGCTCTTGTTAAATAGTTGTTAAATGGAACAACTGCATTTGGCCTACTAGTTGGGTTGGGGCCTACTAACGGTGTCTGCCGCTCCTTGCTGTTCTCCTTGTTTCCTGTCCTGAACTTCCATTTTCAGGCTCTCGTTAAGTAGTTGTTAATATTATACTGCATTTGGCCTACTAGTTGGGTTGGGGCCTACTAACGGTGTATGCCGCTCCGTGCTGTTCTCCTGGTTTCCTGTCCTGAACTTCCATTTTCAGGCTCTCGTTAAGTAGTTGTTAATATTACACTGAATTTGGCCTACTAGTGTGGTTGGGGCCTACTAACAGTGTATGCCGCTCCGTGCTGTTCTCCTGGTTTCCTGTCCTGAAATTCCATTTTCAGGCTCTCGTTAAGCAGTTGTTGAAACAACACTGCATTAGGCCTACAAGTTGGGTCTTGGTTGTAGAGACGGTGTCTGCAGCTCCAAGGTGTTCTCCGGGTTGCCTCTCCCTAGCTTCTAACTTCAAGCTCTCGTTAAGTAGTTGTTGAAACAACACTGCATTAGGCCTACAAATTGGGTCTGGGTTGTACAGACGGTGTCTGCCGCTCCAAGGTGTTCTCCAGGTTGCCTCTCCCTAGCTTCTATCTTCAAGCTCTCATTAAGTAGTTGTTGAAACAACACTGCATTAGGCCTACAAGTTGGGTCTGGGTTCTACAAATGGTGTCTTCCGCTCCAAGGTGTTCTCCAGGTTGCCTTTCCCTAGCTTCTATCTTCAGGCTCTCGTTAAATTGTTTTTAATATAACACTGCATTTGGCCTACTTGTTTTATTGGCCCTACTAACGGTGTCGGCCGCTCCTTGATGTTCTCCTACACTGAACAAACCAGTGCCGCCTGTTTACTTCTGTTACCAATTTTGAACTGCATTTAGCCTACTTACTGATTTGGACCTACTCACTGTGTCAGCCTCTCATTCCAGTTGTCCTCCACTGAACAAAGCCATGCCCCCTGGTTAGTCCTGTTACGAATTTTGAACTGCATTTAGCCCACTTTATTCTTTGGGCCTTTATCTGTGTTTCCTCCTCATCCTGCCCATTGCCCAGCCAGTGATAGATGAGTCTGCTGGTACATTGACCCATAACGCAACATTCCCCGTGCACGCTACACAGCAAGATTGTGACCCTGCTGAAAGTCAGGTTTCCCTTCCCGCATACCATACCTCCTTACACGGGGACAAAGAGGAAGGTGCAGATGAAGGTGCAGGTTCCTTCATCAGGTGGGGGGGGGGGGAAAACTCGTTGGCAACGTCACTGGCACAGGGCCCCTCATAGTACGCAAAAGTGTTGCTGCCGGTGGGAGGCGCCCCCGCCGTGCAAACACACCGCTGTACTTTGAGGGGCCCTGTGCCAGTGCCAATGCTGACGAGTGGCCCCCCCCCTGCTTGCTCAGGATCACAGCACTTGCAAAGTTTAAATACTTACCTCTCCCTGCTCCACTGCCGTGACGTGGTCCAGATTTCCTGGGCCCACTAAATACTTGAACCAGCCCTACCCCCAACAACTTTAGCCAAATGACCCCCAATTTCCAATGCTTTACTATTATTATAAGGTAAATTAAGATTGACAAGCTTCAGTAACAAGAATGGATGTTTTTGCCATTAAAATGGGCACTGTACGTGTTTTCCTGGCCTCCACTCACTGCCTTCCCCATTGACTTGCATTGGGTTTCATGTTTCGGTCGATCCCCGACTTTTCGCGATAATCGGCCGATTTCACTCGACTCGACTTTTGAGATAGTCGGGTTTCGCGAAACCCGACTTGACCCTAAAAAACTAAAAGTCATTCAACCCTACTAATGTTTCTGCCTTGAAATAAGGTTTATTGTACTAACAGAAAATGTGCAATCTGCATTCAAACAAAATTTGACAGGTGCATAAGTATGGGCACCCTTATCATTTTCTTGTTTTAAATACACCTACCTACTTTTTACTGACTTAGTAAAGCACTTTTTTTGGTTTTCTAACCTCATTGAGATTTGAACTTCATAGCCAGGTGTATGCAATCATGAGAAAAGCTACTTAAAGTGGCCACTTGCAAGTTGTTCTCCTGTATGAATCTCCTCTGAAGAGTGGCATCATGGGCTCCTCAAAACAACTGTCTAGTGATCTGAAAACAAAGATTATTCAACATAGTTGTTCAGCGGAAGGATACAAAAAGCTGTCTCAGAGATTTAACCTGTCAATTTCCACTGTGAGGAACATAGTAAGGAAATGGTAGAACACAGGTACAGTTTTTGTTAAGGCCAGAATTGGCAGGCTAAGAAAAACATAAGAAAGGCAGAGAAGAAGAATGGTGAGATCAGTCAAGGACCACCTCCAGAGAGCTGCAGCATCAACTTGCTGCAGATGGTGTCACTGTGCATTAATCAACTATACAACGCACTTTGCACAAGGAGAAGCTGTATGGGAGATTGATGTGAAAGAAGCCGTTTTTGCAAGCACGCCACAAATAGAGTCGGCTGAGGTATGCAAAAGCACATTTGGAGAAGCCAATTTCTTTTTGGAAGAAGGTCCTGTGGACTGATGAAACCAAGATTGAGTTGTTTGATCATACAAAAAGGTTTATGCATGGCAGCCAAAGAACACAGCATTCTAAGAAAAACACTTGCTACCCACAGTAAAATTTGTTGGAGGTTCCATCATGCTTTGGGGCTGTGTGGCCAATGCCGGCACCGGGAATCTTGTTAAAGTTCAGGGACGCATGGATTCCTCTCAGTATCAGCAGATTCTTGACAATAATGTTCATGAATCAGTGACAAAGTTGAAGTTACGCAGGGGATGGATCTTTCAGCAAGACAATGATCCAAAACACCGCTCCAAATCTACTCAGGTATTCATGCAGAGAAACAAATACACTGTTCTGGAATGGCCATCCCAGTCCCCAGACCTGAATATCATTGAACATCTGTGGGATCATTTGAAGAGGGCTGTCCATGCTCGGCGACCATCAAACTTAACTGAACTGGAATTGTTTTGTAAAGAGGAATTGTCAAAAATACCTTCATCCAAGATCCAGGAACTCATTAAAAGCTACAGGAAGCGACTAGAGGCTGTTATTTTTGCAAAAGGAGGATCTACTAAATATTAATGTCACTTTTCTGGTGGGGTGCCCATACTTATGCACCTGTCAAATTTTGTTTAAATGCAGATTGCACATTTTCTGTTAGTACAATAAATCTCATTTCAAGGCAGAAACATTACTGTGTCCAACAGTTATTAGATATATGAAACTGAAATAGCTGTTGCAAATTTTTTTTTTTTATAAACATTAAGCTTAAGATTAACCCCTTCATGACCCAGCCTATTTTGACCTTAATGACCGCCGTTTTTTGCAATTCTGACCAGTGTTCTTTTATGAGGTAATAACTCAGGAACGCTTCAACGGATCCTAGCGGTTCTGAGAATGTTTTTTCGTGACATATTCGGCTTCATGTTAGTGGTAAATTTAGGCCAATAAATTCTGCGTTTATTTGTGATAAAAACGGAAATTTGGCGAAAATTTTGAAAATTTCGCAATTTTCACATTTAGAATTTTTATTCTGTTAAACCAGAGAGTTATGTGACACAAAATAGTTAATAAATAACATTTCCCACATGTATACTTTACATCAGCACAATTTTGGAAACAAAATTTTTTTTTGCTAGGAAGTTATACGGGTTAAAATTTGACCAGCGATTTCTCATTTTTACAACGAAATTTACAAAACCATTTTTTTTAGGGACCACCTCACATTTGAACTCAGTTTGAGGGGTCTATATGGCTGAAAATACCCAAAAGTGACACCATTCTAAAAAATGCACCCCTCAAGGTGCACAAAACCACATTCAAGAAGTTTATTAACCCTTCAGGTGCTTCACATCAGCAGAAGCAACATGGAAGGAAAAAATGAACATTTAACTTTTTAGTCACAAAAATTATCTTTTAGCAACAATTTTTTTATTTTCCCAATGGTAAAAGGAGAAACTGAACCACGAAAGTTGTTGTCCAATTTGTCCTGAGTACGCTGATACCTCATATGTGTGGGTAAACCACTGTTTGGACGCACGGCAGGGCTTGGAATGGAAGGAGTGCCATTTGACTTTTTGAATGAAAAATTGGCTCCACTCTTTAGCGGACACCATGTCACGTTTGGAGAGCCCCCGTGTGCCTAAAAATTTGAGCTCCCCCACAAGTAACCCCATTTTGGAAACTAGACGCCCCAAGGAACTTATCTAGATGCATAGTGAGAACTTTGAACCCCCAGGTGCTTCACAAATTGATCCGTAATAATGAAAAAGTACTTTTTTTCACAAAAAAATTATTTTAGCCTCAATTTTTTCATTTTCACATGGGCAACAGGATAAAATGAATCCTAAAATTTGTTGGGCAATTTCTCCTGAGTACACCGATACCTCATATGTGGGGGTAAACCACTGTTTGGGCACATAGTAAGGCTCGGAAGGGAAGGAGCGCCATTTGACTTTTTTAATGAAAAATTATCTCCATCGTTAGCGGACACCATGTCGCGTTTGGAGAGCCCCTGTGTGCCTAAACATTGGAACTCTCCCACATGTGACCCCATTTTGGAAACTAGAACCCCCAAGGAACTTATCTAGATGCCTAGTGAGCACTTTAAACCCTCAGGTGCTTCACAAATTGATCTGTAAAAATGAAAAAGTACTTTTTTTTTCACAAAAAAATTTCTTTTCGCCTCAGTTTTTTCATTTTCACATGGGCAATAGGATAAAATGGATCCTAAAATTTGTTGGGCAATTTCTCCCGAGTACGCCGATACATCGTATGTGGGGGTAAACCACTGTTTGGGCACACGGCAGGGCTCGGAAGGGAAGGCGCGCCATTTGACTTTTTGAATGGAAAATTAGCTCCAATTGTTAGCGGACACCATGTCGCGTTTGGAGAGCCCCTGTGTGCCTAAACATTGGAGCTCCCCCACAAGTGACCCCATTTTGGAAACGAGACCCCCCAAGAAACTTAGCTAGATGCATAATGAGCACTTTCAACCCCAAGTTGCTTCACAGAAGTTTATAACGCAGAGCCATGAAAATAAAAAATATTTTTTCTTTCCTCAAAAATGATATTTTAGCCTGGAATTCCCTATTTTTCCAAGGGTAATAGGAGAAATTGGACCCCAAATGTTGTTGTCCAATTTGTCCTGAGTACGCTGATACCCCATATGTGGGGGTAAACCACTGTTTGGGCGCACGGCAGGGTTCGGAAGGGAAGGCACGCCATTTGGCTTTTTAAATGGAAAATTAGCTCCAATCATTAGCGGACACCATGTCATGTTTGGAGAGCCCCTGTGTGCCTAAACACTAGAGATCCCCCACAAATGACACCATTTTGGAAACTAGACCCCCAAAGGAACTAATCTAGATGTGTGTTGAGGACTTTGAACCCCCAAGTGCTGCACAGAAGTTTATAACGCAGAGCCATGAAAAAAAAAAAAATTATTTTCTCAAAAATGATCTTTTAGCCTGCAATTTTTTATTTTCCCAAGGGCAACAGGAGAAATTTGACCCCAATATTTGTTGTCCAGTTTCTCATGAGTACGGTGATACCCCATATGTGGGGGTAAACCACTGTTTGGGCACACGTCGGGGCTCAGAAGGGAAGTAGTGACTTTTGAAATGCAGACTTTGATGGAATGGTCTGCGGGCGTCACGTTGCGTTTGCAGAGCCCCTGGTGTGCCTAAACAGTAGAAACCCCCCACAAGTGACCCCATTTTGGAAACTAGACCCCCCAAGGAACTTCATTATCAAAAGTCCTAGTTAGTTTTTGTGGTTCAATAGGTCACTCCACAAGATACATAGAAACATACATAATCCTCTACGAGGTATATTGAGAGGATAAGAAGTGAAATGAACAATATTTGGAGATTAAGAAATAACTGTTTATTAATACAATTGTTAAAAACAGGGGGCGGGGGGATGGGGAATATATGAGACAAAATAGGGACCTCCAAATGGTAACGGGATAGATGAGCCAACAATCATCTAATAAGAATATTCAGTATAATGAGGTAGATTATTTGTTACATGAGAGGAATCCCCTCCAAAACAGAGCATATAAAATCTTAGACGTGCACAAGTGTGGCTGCCAATTATTGTGGCTGTTGGAAAAATGCAGGCAAAAAATACTTTTTCTCTTCCCTTACTTAAAGCTAATCTCTATTGCCAATTATAAGGATAAGAATAAAGGGTGCGTACACAGGGAGGGAATTTCCTAAATATCTCAACTAGCTAGTGCTATATAATTGCAGCTACTCAGAAGCTGGTAGTAAGGATCCTCATGTGCAGGCTATGATAGAGATAAGCACGGAGGGAATGTAATAAAAGTTATGTTACCTGGATGGTTCTGTAGAGGAGTTGGAGGCCAGTGCCCTGGGATCATGTAACAGCGAGGGGACGTGTGGCTGTGCTCTCCCGACGCCCAACGAGCGCCGTTTCGCCAAAATGCTTCTTCCAAAGCAAAATTCTTCACGAATTTTCATGTTACAATAATTTCAGGACAAAACAATTCAGGACAAAGGATAGAGGAGCTTCTTCTGAATGGACTGTACATGATGTTTCTTGACTTATTTGCTGATCACTACCATTGCTAACTATTAGAAAAGTTGATTGCTACATGTCCTTAACGGTAGGTCCATAGCTACGATGTTATTGATGCAGAAGAGAATTTTGGCATGAATTGCTTTTAAAAGTCACAATTTTTTCCCGGAACTCAAAGTTGCATAAAAATTTTATGATTTTTGGTGTTTTCATGCCAGTTTCACCCTGCTCCACCACAACGGGTGGAGCTGAGGTAGGACGTGGCTGTGACACCACAGCTTATTTAATTTGTAATGATCTGCAGGTTCTCTGTGTCAGAAATCTTACTCCAGCCAGTGACTAGTGTGCTGCATGGAGGTGTCTCTTCATGAATTCTGAGCATTTGACTCTACCATGACTCCTCATCAAGACCAGAGAGAAAATCACTGGTCTTGATGAATCAGGGTTTATGGAACATTTGCTCTTTCAGAATCAAGAAGTTGTGCAAATAAGGACACAAAACAAAACAATTTTGATCATTTCTAAGTAACCAGGTAGACAGCCCTATATTGGGCCAAATCTCAGTTATATAATTATGTATGACTAAACTACAAGTATTTCTTCTTGGTTGATATATTTATTTTCTTGCCATTATCAAATTTTGTTTTTCTCAAACATAACAATGTCTTCTTTTGGTATAAGTCTGAAATTGCACCTAATAACCTTCCAGTCGTATTTCAGAATTCAGTATCCTATAGTTCCGGTACGCCAGTCATGATCACAGATTAAAGAGAGAGAACATCCAAATGATGTTGGCTTTGAGCTTGAAGCATTTCTACTTCATTATGTTTGCAATATTATTTGTATGCTGATTTTATGCCCAGTTTATCATCTAACTAATTAATCTGCTTGCCATGTGGGTCATTTGTTACAATATTCTTGGGGATATTCAGCTCTGCTGTGTTCATACACAGCTATTTGCTAGGAAACAAATCTTAATTGCTTTTATCATTATCCAATTTCTGGTGCAAAGCTTCACATTCACTGTCACCTTTATACAGGAATTGCTATTTATATGAGTTGTTTGAGATATAATGGTAATAGAATACTATTAAGAATATGGAAATGTTTGACATCTGGCTATTTAAATTTGTGCCTGAATTCACAGAGTGAATTAATTTAAATGAATTTATTACATTATCATATTGCACGGACTTATCGTAAGTAATAAACCAAGCTCAATTAATTTAAGCGTAATTGCTTAATTAATTGGTAAATATCCATATGATGACAATCATCAATTATTGCAATATCACATTTTATAATAATGTAATTAGGGTGCAAATATATTGTTAAATATAAATAGCATTCAATATTTATAACTATTATTTGTGTTAATCTTGGTGTTGCTATTTAAAAAAATCTCATACATTTATAGTATATCATTAAGATATGTCATAAATATAGGATGTGCATCCCACTGCTGCAGCCAAAACCTATTTAAAGAACAGGGCCCCTGAAAAGTCGCCTGAGAGTTCTGAATATTGCAGAGCACACTTATGGTGGCACCCAGTCTATCTTACATTTATGGTGTATTGTGCGGATATGTAGCAAGAAGCAGAGAAGAAGACGCAAATACTCTCTAAAGGGAATCTGTCAGTAGGATTGTCCCTTCTCAGCTCTCTATATGGGTATGCAATTCATAGGAATACAATAATACAGTGAAATTTGTAATCCAATGTCATATTCCAGAGAAATCCTTGTTTTGCTTATATGTAAATGTTGTTCCAGGCTATGGGCTGGACACTGATCTGAATGAGCATCTGCACCCAGAAATTACTGTTAATTAAAGGGCCATTACTAGTGTTGAGCATTTCGATACTGCAAATATCGGGTATCGGCCGATATTCACTGTATCGGAGTTCGCATACTGAGTTCTGATACTTTTACGATATCGAATACTGGAATCGGAAGTTCCCATAGTGCAATGATGCACTATAATGGAGTGTGGGTGGTGCGTGGGCAGAGACTGCTTGTCTGTGTGTGCGGGCGGGGTCTGTGCGTGACAGTGGGGGGTCTGAGCGGGCCTGCCTGGGTCTGTACGTGCCTGATGGGGGTCTGTGCGGGCTGCAGGGGTCTGTGCGGGCCTGCCGGGGGTCTGTATGGGCCTGCCGGGGGTCTGTGCAGGCTGCCGAGGGTTTGTGCGGGCCTGCCTGGGGTCTGTAGGGGCTGCCAGGGGTCTGTGCATGCCTGCCGGGGGTCTGTGCGGGCTGCCGGGCGTCTGTGCGGACCACTTGGAGGTTCTGTGTGTGTGCAGGTATCGTCCGATGGGACTACAAGTCCTATCGGGCTATGCCTGCTACAATGACAGTGATTGACACATTAGTCAATGATGGGACAGTAGTAGTCCCATCATCCGGCTAATGTGTTGAATGTAAAAAAAACATACATACTACATACTACATGCAACATACTACATACATACAACATACATACTACATACATACATACTACATACATACTACATACATACAACATACATGCAACATACTACATGCACACTACATACATACAACATACATACTACATACATACTACATACATAATACATACACACAACATACATACTACATACATACATACATACATACTACATACAACATACATACAACATACATACTACATACATACAGCATAATGAGAGGTTACCTTAGTTCAGAGTCTCACTTTATGGCATTTGCTGCATGGGAAATTTCTCACACAGCAATGCCAAAAGTGAGACTAGGGACTATTTTTTTTACAGCGGCGGAGGAATACAGTGCGGAAGGATACCTTCCTCCCGTCATTGTATTCCTGGAGCCCCTAGAGAGCAGTCGCATCAGCTGATGTTGCCGTTCTCCACGGGAGATCATCGTGGGACACTCGTGGATTTCTGCGGATTAGGGAGTATATTGTTTGTTTGTTATTTTAATATTTTTTACAGATGACACTGGCTTCAGGGAACAAAGTGACAAGTGATGGTGAGTATGTACTCTATGTTATATGTACTGTATGTCTATATGTATGTATTGTATGTAATGTATGAATGTATTGTATGTAGTATGCATGTAGTATGTATGTAGTATGTTGTATGTATGTAGTATGTATGCAGTATGTTGTACAGTATGTATGTTGCATGTATGTAGTATGCATATAGTATATATGTATGTATGTAGTATGCATGTAGCATGTATGTAGTATGTATGTATGTAGTGTGTATGTTGTATGTATGTAGTATGTATATATGTAGTATGTATGTAGTATGTATGTTGTATGTATGTAGTATGTATGTTGTTTGTATGTATGGAGTATGTATGTAGTATGTATGTATGTAGTATGTATGTATGTAGTCTCCTTCATTCCCAGACATTCTTATGCAGTCTTCTGAAGGCTGTGGCAATTCTGTTGCTGACATCAACGTCTATGGTCACTACGCGGGAGAGTGTGCTACTCAGGTAGGTGAAGTTATCAACTTCTTGGAGGTTGTGCTCCTTCACAATAATGCATGGCTACTGGTATGGTTGTATTCGTGGAACAGGTTGGTACACAACTTACAGTCTTTCTAGAATTGAAAACGAGACCGAAGTTGTCGCAAGCTTGAGAAAAACAGTTCAGTTGCATCTGCTTTTCTGTTCTGACATTGAGTGCATAGTTATCAGCAAACAAGAAGTCATGGTTAACAGTCTCATGCACTTTTGCAACAGCCTTCAGGCATCTGGGGTTGAATAGCTTGCAGTAATTTGTGTAGCTGAAATGGATTCCTTCTTCACACCATTTCTCAACATGGCAGGAAATAGCATACTGAACAGGGTCAGGGCGAGGATACAGCCTTTTTTTACACCATTTGTAAGCCTTCAATTAATTTCTATCATTCAGGACCTTCACATCATACCATCATGGAACTGTCGAACAATTGTAATGAACTTACTCAGGCAGCCAAACATTACCATGATTTTCCACAGGCCATCTCTGCTGACTCTCTCGAAAGCTACAGTCAAGTTGACCAAGGTCATGAAAAGTCGCTGCTTCACTCCTGGCCCTGTACTGGGAGGTGACGCTCCGCAAAGACCATATCTGCCGTCCCATGTTCAGAACGGAAGCCGCACCAGCTTTCCGGTGGTAGACTTTGCTCAAAGTGCTGGAGGAGGTTGTTGAACAAGAAGCCAGAATTTTCCCAGCAGTATACAGAAGAGAGATGTCTTGATGGTTGTCGCAAGATTGGTTGTTGCTAGAGTTGAGCAACTTTTACTTTTTTCGGATCAGGTCGGGTTTTGTGAAACCCGACTTTGTCAAAAGTCGGGTCGGGTGAAATCGTCCGATTATTGCGAAAAGTCAGGGGCCGACTGAAACACAAAACCCAATGCAAGTCAATGGGGATTCAAAGTCGGCAATGAGTGGATGTTAGGGGTCAAATTCCCACCTCTGCACAGGGGGAATCTCGAGCCATCTCCGCTGCGGTTTCCCATTCTTCTCCTGCCACAGTGGAGCCTGCTCAGCAGAGGCGTAGGTCCCAGCGTCTTGCTCAGTCTGACTCTGTGCAGAGGTTTACTGCTGCCTTTCCAGCTTCTGCCATTGTGGCCAGTACTGGGCAGCGGCAAGCAGACATTTTTGGGACTAAGTCCCACTTTTCTCCTTCTGAGCATGCCCAGTGTAAGATCTCTCATTGGAGATCAAGGGTCACATGCTCAGGTACTGTAGCAAATCCTATTGGTCCTCTAGGAAGGTCCTGAAGGTGTTCAACGTCTGTGGCAGCCTCTCATTGGTCCTTCTAGGAAGGTCCTGTACTTGCTGCAGCACGGCCATGCGCTAGTATCAATTTATGTATGAGCTCAGCGCCAGTGTGGTCATGTTTGTATGCAGTCAGGGACTCGGCTGAAATAATCCCCTAGAATGCTGGCACCTTCGTCGAGGAGTTTCGTGTGTGTGTATTCAGGGACCTGGCTGAAATAAGCCCCTAGAATGCTGACACCTCCGGCGAGGAGTTTCATGTGAGTGGATTCAGGGCTGACGAAAAGTTATTAGAATTCCGGAGAGGAGCTGCGTGTTTGCATTTGACTGCATGACCACTATCTGCTCTACTAAGTAGCTGTGTTCCTCTGTGACCTAGCAGGGTACAGCATTATCTTTGCTAACAGACTCTGTGAAGTAACAGAGTCTGTTTACGCTACTATATTGTACCACTATATCTAGCAGCAGGTTATTCCCTGCATGGTGGATCCCGGGTTGCGAACGCACCAACTTCTAATAAATATATATTCGGTGCGTTCCGCCAACCCTAACAGTGGAGGACAGGAAAACACCTACAGTGCCCATTTTAATGCCAAAAACATCATTTCTTATTACTTAAGCTTGTCAATCTTAATTTACTTTATAATAATAGTTAGGCATTGAAAACTGGGGGTCATTTGACTAAAGTTGTGGGGGGGTAGGGCTGGCTCAAGATTTTCGTGGGCCCAGGGCGGTGGAGCAGGGAGAGGTAAGTATTTCAACTTTGCAAGTGCTGTGACCCTGAGCAAGCAGGGGAAGCCCACTTGTTGGCACTGGCACAGGGCCCCTCATAGTACAACTGTGTGTTTGACGTCGGGCGGCGCCTCCCACTGGCAGAGACACTTTTGCGTACTATGAGGGGCCCTGTGCCAGTGACGTCGCCAAAGAGTATGTCCCCCCACCTGATGAAGGAACCTGCACTTTCATCTGCACCTTCCTCTTTGTCCCTGTGTAAGGTGGTATAGTATGCGGGAAGGGGAACCTGACTTTCAGCAGGGTCAGATTCTGGCTGTGTAGAGTGCAAGGGGAATGTAGTGGTCTGGGTCAATGTACCAGCAGACTCATCTAGCAGTGTCTGGGCAATGGGCAGGATGAGGAGGAAACACAGATATAGGCCCAAATAATAAAGTAGGCTAAATGCAGTTCAAAATTGGTAACAGGACTAAACAGGCGGCATTGCTTTGTTCAGTGGAGGACATTTGTAATGAGTGGCAGACACAGTTAGTAGGCCCAAATAATAAAGTAGACTAAATGCAGTTCAAAATTGGTAACAGGACTAAACAGGCGGCATTGCTTTGTTCTGTGGAGGACAACTGTAATGAGTGGCAGACACAGTTAGTAGGCCCAAATAATAAAGTAGGCTAAATGCAGTTCAAAATTGGTAACAGGACTAAACTGGTGGCATAGCTAGGTACAAGGGTGGGCTCCTCTGCTGAGATGCAGACAGTGGTAGTAGGCGCAAAGTATTAACTGGTCTAAATGGAGGCCAGGGCCCTGTATATTTTAACTATCATCTATCATTTCAACAAATTTGTATTGGCAGTGCCATTGAAGGATTTAACAGCACAGACTACACAGTGGTGGAGCAGTGAGAGGTAAGTATTGCAAGTGGTAGAGCACTGTTCGAGCTGGGGGGGGAACACTCTCTCGTGAGCCACGGTACTGGCACAGGGCCCCTCATATTGCGACGGTGTGTCTGACGTTGGTTGGGCACTACCACCGTCAGAGACACTTCATTGTACTATGAGGGACCCTGTGCCAGTGCCGTCGCCCAAAGAGTGGGCCCACTCACCTGTCCAGGCAAACGGCACTTGAATGGGTTCTTGCCCCAAGTGGTGACCACGTCCCTATGGGGGGAGTCAGCCCATTTAGGGAGGAATAAAAATGGCCTATGGTGGACATTCAGCAGCTGCAAATGGAGGAATTGGAGAAGTCAGTAAGAGGAGGCCAAAAGCAAGACCTTTTTCAGGCAAGCTACGTGTCAGTAGGGGAAGGTGGGGCAAAATAATTTGAAATCCATGATTGGTTCATTTTAATGAAGGTTAGATCATCCGGCTTTAAAAGCTGTTTTCCTACTCCCAGATACGGGAGCCTTTGAGGCCTTGTGTAGCCAGACGATGACGCTGGCTCAACACCTCCAGCCTTAGGTGCTATTGTGCTTTTGCCACTACCACCAGATGCACCACCACCATCAGTACCAGCTGGCAACCACTGCCCACAGGCTCTTCCACCAGACCTCCTCATTTTTTGGAAAATCTAACCAAAATAACAACCGTTATATGGTACTGTAAAACAAGGTAGAAGGTGTATATAAACTTGTTGAGAATTTAATTCTCCCTTTTTTTGGGGGGAGACTGAACCAAAACTCAGGCCCAGTGTATACAACAACGCAATCTAAGTGTCAGAAAGTGGCTGGCTGACATACGACAAACTAACAGGACTGAAGTATATCCACTTTGTGAGAATTTAATTCTCCCTTTTTTGGGGGGAGACTGAACCAAAACTCAGGCCCAGTGTATATAACAACGCAATCAAAGTGTCAGAAAGTGGCTGGCTGACATACGACAAACTAACAGGACTGAAGTATATCGACTTTGTGAGAATTTGAATCTCACTTTTTTGGGGGGAGACTGAACCAAAACTCAGGCCTAGTGTATATAACAACACAATCTAAGTGGCAGAAAGTGGCTGGCTGATATACCACAAACTAACAGGACTGAAATATATCCACTTTGTGAGAATCTGAATCTCCCTTTTTTTTGGGAGACTGAACCAAACCGAAGGCCCTGTGCATAAAACAACACAATGTAAGTGGCAGAAAGTGGCTGGAAGATATATGAAAAAATACAAGGACTGTAGTACTATTTCAATCTCCCTAGAATGATCTCAGGAAAAGTATGGCAGCAATAAAAAAGAATACTGCTGCACACAAAAGTGTGGACAAATAAACAAGATACCTGTGCAGAAAGGAGCAACAGGATTTTTGCTTTAAAAAAAACAGTTGGTTTGCACAGCGGCGTGCAAACAGCAATGCAGCTATCAGGGAGCCTTATAAGGCAGCCTAATAAGCTACAGAGCTGATGCACAAAAATATAGCCTACACTGTCCCTGCAAAAAAATGTAACTGTATACCTTCTTCTGATGAAGCTGCAGCAACCTCTCCCTATGCTAAGATCGGCAGAAGTAAGATGGCGGCCGGCGTGCACGCCCCTTTATAGCCCCTGTGACGCCGCAGAAAGCAAGCCAATCACTGTCATGCCCTTCTCTAAGATGGTGGGGACCGAGACCTATGTCATCACGCTGCCCACACTCTGCATCCTCCTTCATTGGCTGAAAAATGGCGCTGAAAGCGTCATACAAAACGTGACTTTTGCGTGCAGATCACTGACCTCATGGCCGATCCCACACTAGGATCGGGTCGGGTTTCATGAAACCTGACTTTGCCGAAAGTCGGCGATTTTTTAATTTGTCCGATCCGTTTCGCTCAACCCTAGTTGTTGCCTTTTCTCTTGTAGATGAGGGTTATGCTGGTGAAACGCCCATGTTAAAAGGATAGTCTTTTTAAAGGGGTTTTTGAAATAAAGAAAGTTTGTGATGCCACCTGTGGTATTCGGTCAGAGGTGACTAATGCTGCTTAAAGGGGTCCTCTGGGGTGATGTTATGGCAGCCAGATGGTATAACTTCCCACAGATGAAGTAGGTCCCCAGGGCTCCCAGAGAATAGATGGAAGATGGTGAGTTGTGCAGTAAAGAATGAAGGACGCAATTTTTATACCTGGTTTACTGATGGTAGCAGGCAGCCCCAGTCCAGGGCACCAGATCACAGGTACAGGCAGGGTCCAGCCGGCTTGGAATCAAGTTCAGAGTTCAGCTTTACCAGGTGGAGTTAAAGTTCTTCCTTCTAGCGCTGTGGTGTAGTTCCTTACTGACTATGGCTTCTTAGCAAGGTCCTCTCAATTGTATCTGTCTTTTATTGAAGTGGGACACAAACCCGTATAACAGGTGACTCGAGTCTTTTTACAGGGTCTCTATCATGATTCAGGCTCTATGTGTCACTGTGTCTCCTGGGCATTAGGATGGACAGGTGATGTGTAGTCTAGCTGTCCTACTGGTTTCTGCTGTGCCTCCTAGAGTATGACAGAACCTCGGTCTTCCGGGGACCGGTATCTGCGCTCTATCAGGGAGGTAGCCCTCTCGCAGCTATTCTCCCTTGTTGTCACTCTCCTGTGCTTCGCTCTCTGGCATATTCACTAAAAGCTGTTCTTCCTTTTGTATATCGCTATCCAGGGGCTACAGCACCTCAGGCTGTACGGCCCCTCACTCGTCCTTCTGCCTGAGACTGCTCCAGTCTGCTGCCTGGCACCAACTGTCTAACTCTTCCTAACTGCCTAGCAACTAACTCCTCCTCCCGACCAGAGAGCGCAGCTCCCCTGAAGTCGGTTGTTGAGCTCCCCCTTCTGGCCTGGAGTCAAAACGGTGTTGTATGTGCTAATTACCTGTTAAGAGGAATTTTCCATCGCTTCCAAGCGTGACATCACTCTCCCAGTGAGGAAAGCAATGCCACTGTGACAACCAGGACCCTGGGGCGTCATGGCATCTTACATCAGTTGCAAAACCTGGTCCTTTTTTCAAATGACATGTAATAGTTTAGCCCCTTTTTGTATCAGGAAAGGGCCACATGCTTTGTATGCTTTGGTAGATATAGCATCGTTTCCTGGTACTTTGCCACAGGAGAGTTGTTTACTGCCTTCCTGACTTTATCTTGTTGGTTTCTACCTGGGGCAGGCAAGTAATGACCTCATAGTTGATACTGGCATGGCGATTAAGGACACTGTTGAAGTGCTCAGACCACCATTAAGGACATGTAACTAACACAGAACAGTAGAACTGAACTTAGTCTTCTTAAAAACACATTTGCTGTAGCTTTCACAGCCCTGCTGTATTGCAACCTGCCTGTGAGATGGAACCTGAAGCACGGAGAGGAACCTGCAGATATGTTAGTTATAATCACACCCAACTCTGCAGTAAGAGCAGGAGAGCAGAGAGAGGTCATTACATATCACACTGGTAGCTTCCTCTTCTGTTTAAAGTATTCTCTGGAGGCAGATTTTCATACAGATCATAGTCTGGCCCACCGTCCTGGCCAGCTTATTTGCATAAGAAAAACATGGATTTCTCTGGAATAAGACAGTGGATTACAGATATCAAGATATCATTTTCTTCAGCTTTCTATGATCTACATGCCCACAGCTTAGAAGGGTTGATCCTTCTGACAAATTTCCTTTAAATAATATTGGTGAGGACAAATGTATGCAGATTATTGCCACTTAGGCTACTTTCACACATCAGGCTTTTTGTTTCAGGCACAATCCGGCAAGTTTTGAAAAAAACTGATCCTTTTTTTTCTCATAGAGTTGTATTAGCATTGGATTGTGCCTGATGGACTGACTCTTCATTTGTTTTTTTCTGGATCCGTCCAAATAGTCGTTTCCGGCGGCCGGAGAAAACATCCAGATAGACTTTTTTTGTGCGGTGAAAAAGCGCACAGTGACTGAATCGGCCAAAAACGGGTGAAATGGACATGTGAAACATTGAATCCAGGGTCGGGATCCGGTTTTCAAAGCTTGTTCTATTGAAATCATGCAGATTTTCCGTTCTGGGGTCTCTCTCCTCCAGAAGGTCAATGTAAACTCCATGTTAAAAATGAAAACCAGATCCGGCAGAAAAACGGATCCGTTGCATCAGTTTTTTCACTATTTGCAACGAATCCGTTTTTTCTAACATTGGCCGGATTGTGCCTGAAACAAAAAGCCTGATGTGTGAAAGTACCCTTATAGTGGTGTCCTTGACAGCAGTGATACAAGTACCTTTGTATAGCGCTGCTCACCCTTGTCTTCCATTCTTTGATTGCAGCATTAGGACATGATATACATATTGGTATATTAGTATATTGGTTTGGTGTTTGCTTTATGTCTGGTTTATCTGATTTGTGATTGGATTTTATATTGTTGTATCACCTTTGTTGTATGCATCCCATTTGTTGCATGATTTGTTTAATTACAGTAATTATTATATGTGATTCTTTGGCCCCATACTGGCAACATTTTCTGGGCCCAATTGAGACTCTGCCCAGGCTCCACCCCAGCCCCGCCTCCATACCTCGAACCTTCCACACTCCCACCCCCACTCATAGAAAAACTCCACACCTGCACTATGTCCTCTTGAAGCTCATCAAGAGAATGCCAAGAGTGTGCAAAGCAGTCATCAAAGCAAAAGGTGGCTACTTTGAAGAACCTAGAATATAAGACATAATTTCAGTTGTTTTACACTTTTTTGTTAAGTGTATAATTCCACATGTGTCAGTTCATAGTTTTGATGCCTTCAGTGTGAATGTACAATTTTCATAGTCATGAAAATACAGAAAAATCTTTAAATGAGAAGGTGTGTCCAAACTTTTGGTATGTAGTACATTGTCAGTGTAAAGGTAATACAGTAATCACTGGTGACATTGTACACAGGACCTCTATGTATAACATACAGTGTATAGTGTCAGTGTACAGGTAAGGCTATTTTCACACATCAAGTTTTCGCCATCCACCAAATTTTTTGCCGCTGGATCCGTTTTTTTTCCTCATAGACTTGTATTAGTGCTGGATGGCCTCACGCTTCATCCGTTTTTCGCCAGATCCATCAAAAACTGTAGGTCCGGCGGCCGGAAAGAATGCACAGAGGAAAGTTTTTTGTGTCTGTCTAAAAAACGGCCAGCGACGGATCCGACGCCATGCAGCTTTTGCTATAATGGAAGCCTATAGTGCTGGATTCGTCAAATGAGTTAATCCGGTGACCTATTCCATTTTTTTTTATATTGAGCATGCCCCATAGCTGCATTTTCCCATTCTGAAGTCTCTCTGTCTCTCTCTCTCTCTCTCTTCCAGCTAGTGCCCGGATATCAACTAGTCAGATTCGGCAAAAAACCTGATCCGTTGCATCAGTTTTTCACAATTTCCAACGGATCCGTTTTTTTCAAAAGTTGCCAGATTAAGCCTGAAGGCGAAAACCTGATGTATGAAAAGTATCCTAATACACTGACTCACCAGTGACGTCTCTAGGTGAAGTCCTTCATCTTCAGTTTTCATCTTTATCCAGCACAGACCACCATCACTTCTTCCAGCCAGGGCTTGTCTCCACAGGAAATAACACAGTTATCTAGAGCACCACTTGCAGAACACTTTACTTAATTTTTTCCCAACTTCTACACTACACAAGATAAAGGGAAAAAGGTGACATAGTGTCGCTCTGCACAGTAACAGGATCGCCACTCCCATGTAAAACAGTATCCTCAAAAAATAAAATAAATACATCACTGCAGTAATAATATCCCTTAATAAGCCCCTATGGTAATATTATCCCCCAACCTGGCCCACATGTGTCTCATTCCTGGCTCCAGCCATATGTTCTCCCTTCCTGCCCTCATGAGTATCCATTCTGCCCCATGTGATGTCCCATCCTGCCCCATCTGTCCTATGATCCCACCTCATCTGTCCCATGATCCCGCACCATCTGTCCCATGATCCTGCCATATCTGTTCCATGATCCTGTTCCATTTGTCCCATGTTTCTGCCCCATCTGTCCCATGATCCTGCCCCATCTGACTCCATCCTATCCATCCTGCCCCATGATCCTGCACCATGTTTCTCCATCCTGCCCCATGTCTCCATCCTGCCCCATGATCCTGCCCCATGTATCTCCATCCTACCCCATCTATGTCCATCCTGCCCTGTATTTCTGCCCTATCTGTCTCCATCATGCCCCATCTTCTTGCCCCATCTGTCTCCATCCTGCCCCATGATCCATTCAGCTGCCATGTCTCCATCCTGCCCCCTGTGTCTCCATCCTGCCCTGTGTCTCCATCCTGCCCCCTGTGTCTCCATTCTGCCCTGTGTCTCCATCCTGCCCCCTGTATCTCCATTATGCCCCGTGTCTTTAATCTGCCCCGTGTCTCCATTCTGCCTTGTGTCCTCATTCTGCCCCTGTGTCTCCATTCTGCCCCCTGTGTCTCCATCCTGCCACCTGTGTCTCCATCCTGCCACCTGTGTCTCCATCCTGCCCTCTGTGTATCCATCCTGCCCCATGTCTCCATTCTGCTTCTTGTGATTCCATCCTGCTCCCTGTGTCTCCATCCTGCCCCTTGTGTCCCCACCCTGCCCTCTGTGTGTCCATCCTGCCCCGTATCTCCATTCTGCCCCCTGTGTCTCCATTCTGCCCTGTGTCTCTATCCTGCCCCCTGTGTCTCCATCCTGCTCCCTGTGTCTTTATTATGCCCCCTGTTTCTCCATCCTGTCCCCTGTGTCTCCATTCTGCCCCAGGCTTGTTGCTTTCAATAAAAATAAAAAAACACTTTCTCTGTACCAGCGCCGATGTTCCACCCCAGGCATTTCAAGATCATACTCACCGGCGAATGACAATGATGTCATACACCGGCGACGTGCGCGCTGACGTCAGATACCAGCCTCCGATTTACTGTAAAATTTTAACTATTGCCGTGTGGGTCGGTGTTATGAACAGGTGATTCAGAACCACAATGGACCTAGTGGTTAAGAGCACACAAGTGACCTGTTTAGTTACTAAATAGGACGAGCTCTGAAACGTGGGAACTCTGCTGACCGCAATCCCTGATCCTATCATACCACACTAAAGGTAGCCGTGGAACGCTCCTGACCAGAACCTAGGCGCCTCGTCACAGCCTGAGAAACTAGCTAGCCCTGAAGATAGAAAAATAAGCCTACCTTGCCTCAGAGAAATTCCCCAAAGGAAAAGGCAGCCCCCCACATATAATGACTGTGAGTAAGATGAAAATACAAACACAGAGATGAAATAGATTTAGCAAAGTGAGGCCCGACTTACTGAATAGATCGAGGATAGGAAAGATAGCTTTGCGGTCAGCACAAAAACCTACAAACAACCACACAGAGGGGACAAAAAGACCCTCCGCACCGACTAACGGTACGGAGGTGCTCCCTCTGTGTCTCAGAGCTTCCAGCAAGCAAGAAAAACCAATATAGCAAGCTGGACAGAAAATATCGGAAACAAAAGTAACATAAGCAAAACTTAGCTCATGCAAGCAGACAGGCCACAAGAACGATCCAGGAGATAGCAAGGCCAATACTGGAACATTGACTGGAGGCCAGGAACAAAGAACTAGGTGGAGTTAAGTAGAGCAGCACCTAACGACTTAACCCCGTCACCTGAGGAAGGAAACTCAGAAGCCGCAACCCCACTCACATCCACCAGAGGAAGCTCATAGACAGAACCAGCCGAAGTACCACTCATGACCACAGGAGGGAGCTTGACCACAGAATTCACAACAGTACCCCCCCTTGAGGAGGGGTCACCAAACCCTCACCAGAGCCCCCAGGCCGACCAGGATGAGCCAAATGAAAGGCACGAACTAGATCGGCAGCATGAACATCAGAGGCAAAGACCCAGGAATTATCTTCCTGACCATAACCCTTCCACTTAACCAGGTACTGGAGTTTCCGTCTCGAAATACGAGAATCCAAAATCTTCTCCACTATATACTCCAACTCCCCCTCAACCAAAACCGGGGCAGGAGGATCAACGGATGGAACCACAGGTGCCACGTATCTCCGCAACAATGACCTATGGAACACGTTATGGATGGAAAAAGAAGCTGGAAGGGTCAAACGAAAAGACACAGGATTAAGAACCTCAGAAATCCTATACGGACCAATGAAACGAGGCTTAAACTTAGGAGAAGAAACTTTCATAGGGATATAACGAGATGACAACCAAACCAAATCCCCAACACGAAGTCGGGGACCCACACAGCGCCTGCGGTTAGCGAAACGCTGAGCCTTCTCCTGAGAAAATGTCAAATTGTCCACCACATGAGTCCAAATCTGCTGCAACCTATCCACCACAGTATCCACGCCAGGACAGTCAGAAGACTCAACCTGCCCTGAAGAGAAACGAGGATGGAAGCCGGAATTGCAGAAAAACGGCGAAACCAAAGTAGCCGAGCTGGCCCGATTATTAAGGGCGAACTCAGCCAAAGGCAAAAAGGACACCCAGTCATCCTGATCGGCAGAAACAAAACATCTCAGATGTTTCCAAGGTCTGATTGGTTCGTTCAGTCTGGCCATTTGTCTGAGGATGGAAAGCCGAGGAAAAAGACAAATCAATGCCCATCCTAGCACAAAAGGCTCGCCAAAACCTCGACACAAACTGGGAACCTCTGTCAGAAACAATGTTCTCCGGAATACCATGTAAACGAACCACATGCTGGAAGAACAATGGCACCAAATCAGAGGAGGAGGGCAATTTAGGCAAGGGTACCAAATGGACCATCTTAGAAAAGCGATCACAAACAACCCAAATGACCGACATTTTTTGAGAGACGGGGAGATCCGAAATAAAATCCATAGAGATATGTGTCCAGGGCCTCTTCGGGACTGGCAAGGGCAAAAGCAACCCACTGGCACGAGAACAGCAGGGCTTAGCCCGAGCACAAATCCCACAGGACTGCACAAATGAACGCACATCCCGCGACAGAGACGGCCACCAAAAGGATCTAGCCACCAAATTTCTGGTACCAAAGATTCCAGGATGACCAGCCAACATCGATCAATGAACCTCAGAGTTAACTCTACTCGTCCATTTATCAGGGACAAACAGTTTCTCCGCTGGGCAACGGTCAGGTCTATTAGCCTGAAATTTTTGTAGCACCCGCCGCAAATCAGGGGAGATGGCAGACAAAATTACCCCCTCCTTGAGAACACTCGCCGGCTCAGAGAAACCTGGAGAGTCGGGCACAAAACTCCTAAACAGGGCATCCACCTTCACATTTTTAGAGGTAGGTACGAAACCACAAAGTCAAAAACAGCGACCAACGAGTCTGTCTAGGATTCAACCGCTTGGCTGACTCGAGATAAATCAAGTTCTTGTGATCAGTCAAGACCACCACACGATGCTTAGCTCCTTCAAGCCAATGACGCCACTCCTCGAATGCCCACTTCATGGCCAGCAACTCACGATTGCCAACATCATAACTACGCTCAGCAGGCGAAAACTTCCTGGAAAAGAAGGCGCATGGCTTCATCACCGAGCCATCAGAACTTCTTTGCGACAAAACAGCCCCTGCTCAAATCTCAGAAGCATCAACCTCGACCTGGAACGGAAGCGAAACATCTGGTTGGCACAACACAGGGGCAGAGGAAAAACGACGCTTCAACTCTTGAAAAGCTTCCACAGCAGCCGAAGACCAATTGACCACATCAGCACCCTTCTTGGTTAAATCAGTCAACGGTTTAGCAATACAAGAAAAATTATTGATGAAGCGATGATAAAAATTAGCAAAGCCCAGGAACTTTTGCAGACTCTTCAGAGATGTCGGCTGAGTCCAATCATGAATGGCTCGAACTTTAACAGGGTCCATCTCAATAGTAGAAGGGGAAAAAATGAAACCCAAAAATGAAACCTTCTGAACACCAAAGAGACACTTAGACCCCTTCACAAACAAAGAATTTGCACGCAGGATCTGGAACACCATTCTGACCTGCTTCACGTGAGACTCCCAATCATCCGTGAAGACCAAAATATCATCCAAGTATACAATCAGGAATTTATCCAGGTACTCTCGGAAGATGTCATGCATAAAGGACTGAAACACTGATGGAGCATTAGAAAGCCCGAATGGCATCACCAGGTACTCAAAATGGCCCTCGGGCGTATTAAATGCTGTTTTCCATTCATCGCCCCTTTTAATACGCACAAGATTATACACACCACGAAGATCTATCTTGGTGAACCAACTAGCCCCCTTAATCCGAGCGAACAAATCAGACAGCAAGGGCAAGGGGTACTGAAATTTGACCGTGATTTTATTTAAAAGGCGGTAATCAATACAAGGTCTCAGCGAACCATCCTTCTTGGCCACAAAAAAGAACCCTTCTCCCAATGGTGATGACGACGGGCGAATATGACCCTTATCCAAGGATTCCTTTACGTAACTCCGCATAGCGGCGTGCTCAGGTACAGACAAATTAAACAGTCGACCTTTAGGAAACTTACTACCAGGAATCAAATCGACAGCACAATCACAATCCCTATGCGGAGGTAGGGCACTGGACTTGGGCTCATCAAATACATCCTGGTAATCTGACAAGAACTCTGGGACCTCAGAAGGGGTGGATGATGAAATAGACAGAAATGGAACATCACCATGTACCCCCTGACAACCCCAGCTGGACACAGACATTGATTTCCAATCCAATACTGGATTATGGACTTGTAGCCATGGCAACCCCAACACAACCACATCATGCAGATTATGCAACACCAAAAAGCAAATATCCTCCTGATGCGTAGGAGCCATGCACATGGTCAGCTGGGTCCAATACTGAGGCTTATTCTTGGCCAAAGGCGTAGCATCAATTCCTCTCAATGGAATAGGATGCTGCAAGGGCTCCAAGGAAAACCGACAGCACCTAGCATACTCCAAGTCCTTCAAATTCAGGGCAGCGCCTGAATCCACAAATGCCATGACGGAATAGGATGACAAAGAGCAGATCAAAGTAACTGACAAAAGAAATTTCGACTGTACAGTACCAATGGTGGCAGACCTAGCGGACCGCTTAGTGCGCTTAGGACAATCGGAGATAGCATGAGTGGAATCACCACAATAAAAACACAGCCCATTCTGACGTCTGTGTTCTTGCCGTTCAGCTCTGGTGAAAGTCCTATCGCACTGCATAGACTCAGGTACATGCTCAGATAATACCGCCAAATGGTGCACAGTTTTACGCTTACGCAAGCGTCGACCGATCTGAATAGCCAAAGACATAGACTCATTCAAACCAGCAGGCATAGGAAATCCCACCATGACATCCTTAAGGGCTTCAGAGAGATTCTTTCTGAAAATTGCTGCCAGCGCGCATTCATTCCATTGAGTGAGCACAGGCCACTTCCTAAACTTCTGACAATATATCCCTACCTCATCCTGACCCTGACACAGAGCCAGCAAATTTTTCTCTGCCTGATCCACTGAATTAGGTTCATCATACAGCAATCCGAGCGCCAGAAAAAACGCATCAATATTACATAATGCCGGATCTCCTGGCGCAAGAGAAAATGCCCAATCTTGAGGGTCGCCACGTAATAAAGAAATAATGATCTTTACTTGTTGAACTGGGTCACCAGAGGAGTGGGGTTTCAAAGCCAGAAATAATTTACAATTATTTTTGAAATTCAGAAATTTAGCTCTATCTCCAGAAAATAACTCAGGAATAGGAATTCTAGGTTCTAACATAGGATTCTGAACCACTAAATCTTGAATGTTCTGTACACTTATAGCGAGATTATCCATCAAAGAGGACAGAGCTTGAATGTCCATCACAACACCTGTGTTCTGAACCACCCAAATGTCTAGGGGAAAAGAGAGACAAAACACAGTGCAAAGAAAAAAAAATGGTCTCAGAACTTCCCTTTTCCCTCTATTGAGAAGCATTAGTACTTTGGGCCTCCAGTACTGTTATGAACAGGTGATTCAGAACCACAATGGACCTAGTGGTTAAGAGCACACAAGTGACCTGTTTAGTTACTAAATAGGACGAGCTCTGAGACGTGGGAAATCTGCTGACCGCAATCCCTGATCCTATCATACCATACTAAAGGTAGCCGTGGAGCGCTCCTGACCAGAACCTAGGCGCCTCGTCACAGCCTGAAAAACTAGCTAGCCCTGAAGATAGAAAAATAAGCCTACCTTGCCTCAGAGAAATTCCCCAAAGGAAAAGGCAGCCCCCCACATATAATGACTGTGAGTAAGATGAAAATACAAACACAGAGATGAAATAGATTTAGCAAAGTGAGGCCCGACTTACTGAATAGACCGAGGATAGGAAAGATAGCTTTGCGGTCAGCACAAAAACCTACAAATAACCACGCAGAGGGGACAAAAAGACCCTCCGCACCGACTAACGGTACGGAGGTGCTCCCTCTGTGTCTCAGAGCTTCCAGCAAGCAAGAAAAACCAAAATAGCAAGCTGGACAGAAAATATAGGAAACAAAAGTAACATAAGCAAAACTTAGCTCATGCAAGGCAGACAGGCCACAGGAACGATCCAGGAGATAGCAAGGCCAATACTGGAACATTGACTGGAGGCCAGGAACAAAGAACTAGGTGGAGTTAAGTAGAGCAGCACCTAACGACTTAACCCCGTCACCTGAGGAAGGAAACTCAGAAGCCGCAGCCCCACTCACATCCACCAGAGGAAGCTCATAGACAGAACCAGCCGAAGTACCACTCATGACCACAGGAGGGAGCTTGACCACAGAATTCACAACAGGTCGGCACTGCAATAGAGTTTAACTGAACCTGCGTCTCGGACGCAGGTTCAGTTACTGCACCGGCAGAAACCAGCCGCTGGGGCCTGATGAGCTCATGCCGAGATCTGAATCTGAGCATGCGCCGCCCCCGGCAGCCATTTTCCCAGAGGCCATCACATCGCAGGAATGGATCTGGATGAGCCTCCAGGCATTCTCGAAATGTCAGTGGAACCCGCTGCCCCACAGGCCCCACAGGCAACCGGCATCCCACAGAGCACCGCCACCACCACCCAACAGGCCACTGCCGGAACAGAGAGCCACAACAGCCTGGGAAGGGAGGCTGCAGTGTCAGTCCGGGATCCCCTCCATGGTATTTCTAAGTATATTCTGACTATAAGACGCATCCCCATTTTCCCGAAAAAATTTTGGGGAAAAAGTGAGTCTTATAGTCTGAAAAGTATGGTAATTAACGGGCCATATAAAATCATCAACTTAAAAATGATCCTACTTTATTTGCTCAAACATTAATTAACTAATGGGATGGCTGGAGCTGCTTTTCTACAGTGAGACATTAGGTGTGTGATATTTGGCAGTATTGATGATGATACTGTTTTTCCAGGTTTGTGACTGCCAATCTGGAGCACAGTTTACTCTACATTCGAGCTAGTATACATATGTCACATAGAATACACTGGGACTGTATTCTAGGAGACACTGGGGCTGGTATGCATATATAACATAGGATACACCAGGACTAGTGTGTATGCATCACATAGAAGACATGGGATGGTGACAATGGTGTTCCATAAATGCTAAGAAAGAATATGTCAGTTGCTCTGTATTGTAATATTATCTTATCACATAGCAAACACTGCAGCTGTTATACAGACATTACATAAGAGACACTGGGGATTGCATACAGTAGCTTTCAAAAGTATTCATCTACCTATTATCCTAAGTCATGTGACAAGGCTCGTTAAAGGGTCAACATTGACTGTTAGGATTGCTACTTCCAATAGGTGGCACTAGTCCTCTTCCTCTCTGAGGAGACAGTTTTCATCTACCTCGGCATTTTTCGTGTTTTGCTACCTCACAAACTGTAATTTCACTGTTATTTGTAGGGTTTGCGTCAGTTCACGTAAAGAACATATCTACAACTGTAAACATTTGGTTTTCTTTTTATTGTGAAGTAAATAATAAATAGGACTAAATAACTGAAAACTCCAGTGTGTATAACTATTTTGCCGCCTAAAGTTAGTACTTTGTAGAGCCTCCTTTTGTGACAATTTCAGCTGAAATTCACTTTGATTTTCAATTGGATTAAGGGCTTTGACTAGGCCACTCCAAAACATTTCCATGGTTCACCTTAAACCACTCAAGTGTTGATTTAGCAGTATGATTTGTGTCATTGTCTTGTTGGAACCTCTGTCCCAATGTCAAATAATTGACAGACTAAAACAGGTTTTACTCAAAAATATCCCTGTATTTCGCACCATCTATCTTCCCCTTGACTTGAACTAGTTTGCCTGTCCCTGCTGCAGGAAAACATCCCCTCAGCATGATGCTGCCACCACTATGTTTTACTGTGGGCATGGTGTTCTTGGGGTAATGAGCTGTGTTGGTTTGGTGCCAGATTTAGCCTTTTCCCTGGTAATCAAAACGTTCAATTTTGGTCTCATATGACATTTAACCAGCATGCACTTGCAAGCCTGGACTAACTACCGAACGTCCAGTACTGTTGGTGCACCTGCTCAGAATGAAGGTAGTCAGCAACGCTGCATTGCTTCCCTCACTGTAAGCCCACCGGTTAGGACACCACCAACAGCAAATGTGGAGGTATCGTCGCAAGGCCAAAGCAGTCAGGGAATCACAAGGTTCTTGGTAGGAAACACCCTAGGTAGGCCAACATCAAGAATACCATCACCAACCCTCTCTCAATCTGCCATGTCCACCACCACCCCCGCTAGTTCCACCATATGCAGCTCTCCAGTCCAGCTCACCCTACAAGAGACTCTCGTTAGGAAAAGAAAGTACTCATCCTGTCATCCGCATACACAGGGTTTGAACGCCCACATTGCTAGACTAATCTCGTTAGAGATGATGCCCTACCGGTTGGTTGAAAGCGAAGCTTTCAAAGCCCTGATGGCCTACGCAGTACCACGCTATGACCTACCCAGTCGACACTTTTTTGTGAGAAAAGCCATCCCAGCCCTCCACCAGCATGCCAATGACCGCATTGTCCATGCACTGAGGCAATCAGTCAGTAAAAAAGTGCACCTCACAACAGATGCATCATGGCGCACTGGGTTAATGTGGTGGATGCAGGGTCCACAGGGGACAGCCATAGTGGGACAGTTCTGCCTAGCCCACGGTCTAGGAAACAGTTGGCTGTAGGCGTTCGCCACCCCTCCTCCTCCTCCTCCTCCTCCTCCAGAAGTGAAAGCTCATCCACAGAGCGCACCACTCCATCCGCAGCTGCCAGTGTTGCACACGAGGTGTCCCATTAGGGAACAGCTAGTGGTAAGCGTTAGCAGACTGTGCTGCAAATGAAGTGTTTGGGTGACAACAGATACACCGCGGAAGTACTGGCCGAGTACTTGCAGCAAGAAACTCAGTCATGGCTGGGCAGTGTACATCTTGAGGCAGGCAAGATAGTCAGTGATAACGGAAGGAATTTTATGGCTGCCATAGCTCTTTCAGAACTGAAACACACTCCTTGCCTGGCTCACACCTTGAACCTGGTGGTGCAGTACTTCCTGAAAAATTATCCGGAGTTACCAGCCCTGCTCCTGAACGTGTGAAGACTTTGCTCGCAATCCGCCGGTCGCCCGTACAATCCAGCCGTATGCAGAACCTTCAGCGATCGCTGAATCTTCCCCAGCACCGCCTAATAATCGACGTTGCAACAAGGTGGAACTCCACACTGCACATGCTTCAGAGGCTTTGCGAACAGAGCGTGCTGTCATTTATTTGTGGGAGGATACACATACACGGGCAGGCAGTTGGATGGCAGACATGGAGTTGTCTGGTGTGCAGTGGTCGAAGCTCCAAGACCTCTGTCAAGTCCTTCAGTGTTTTGAGGAATGCACACGGCTGGTAAGTGCAGACGACGCCTTCATAAGCATGAGCATCCCACTAATGCGTCTGCTGATGCAAAGCTTGACCCACATTAAGGAGCTGGCGTCTGCAGCTGAGGAGGAGGGATGCCTTGATGACAGTCAGCCATTGTCTGCTCAGGGAACTCTCCTGGATGAGGTGGCGGATGAAGAGGAGGAGGAGGAGGATGATGGGGATGAATGTTTATGGGAGGAGAATGCTTCTCAGGGGGCAATAGAAACTGGTGGCGTTGCAAGGTCAGGTACAGTGTTTTTGCGGGACACAAGTGATGTTGATTTGCAAGAAAGTACTCCTCAACCCAGCACAAGCAGTGAATTGACACCTGAAACATTGGCCCACATGGCTGAGTATGCCTTGCGTATCCTAAAAAGGGACGCCGCATTATCAAAATGATGACAGATGACGATTACTGGTTGGCCTGCCTCCTGGATCCATGATATAAAGGAAAATTACAAAATATCATGCCACATGAGAACCTTGAGAAAATATTGGCTACCAAACAAGCAACTCTTGTAGACCATTTGGTTCAGGCATTCCCAGTATATAGCGGCGGTGATGGTTCTCACACGAGCCGTAGGGGGCAACATGGCAGAGGTGATAGAGGTGCACAAATCTGAAGTGGCGTTGGACAGAGGGGTTTTATGACCAGGTTGTGGAGTGATTTCGCAATGACCTGTGCGAGTGCCGTTTGCCTGGACAGGTGGGTGTGCCCACTCTTGGGCGATGGCACTGGCACAGGGTCCCTCATAGTACAATGAAGTGTCTCTGACGGTGGTGGTGCACAACCAATGTCAGACACACCGTTTTAATATGAGGGGCCCTGTGCCAGTACCGCCGCCCACAAGAGAGTGTTCCCCCCAGCTCAAACAGTGCTCTACCACTTGCAATACTTACCTCTCTCTGCTCCACCACTGTGTAGTCTGTGCTGTTAAATCCTTCAATGGCACTGCCAATACAAATTTGTTGAAATGATAGATGATAGTTAAAATATACAGGGGCCCTGGCCTTCATTTAGACCAGTTAATACTTTGCGCCTACTACCACTGTCTGCTACTCAGCAGAGGAGCCCAACCCAGAACCTAGCTATGCCGCCTGTTTAGTCCTGTTACCAATTTTGAACTGCTTTTACCCTACTTTTGTATTTTGGGCCTACTACCTGTGTCTGTGCCACTCATTACAATTGTCCTCCACAGAACAAAGCTATGCCGCCTGTTTAGTCCTGTTACCAATTTTGAACTGCATTTAGCCTACTTTTTTATTTTGGGCCTAGTAACTGTATCTGTGCCACTCATTAAAGTTGTCCTCCACTGAACAAAGCAATGCCGCCTGTTTAGTCCTGTTACCAATTTTGAACTGCATTTAGCCTACTTTTTTATTTTGGGCCTACTAACTGTGTCTGCGCCACTCTTTACCATTGTCCTCCACTGAACAAATCAGTGCCGCCTGTTTAGTCCTGTTACCAATTTTGGACTGCTTTTAGCCTACTTTTTTATTTTGGGCCTATATCTGTGTTTACTCCTCATCCTGCCCATTGCCCAGCCACTGCTAGATGAGTCTGCTGGTAGATTGACCCAGACCACTACATTCCCCTTGCACTCTACACAGCCAGAATCTGATGCTGCTGAAAGTCAGGTTCCCCTTCCCGCATACTATACCACCTTACACGGGGACAAGGAGGAAGGTGCAGATGAAAGTGCAGTTGGGGGGGGCATACTCGTTGGCACTGGCACAGGGCCCCTCATAGTACGCAAAAGTGTCTCTGGCAGTGGAAGGCGCAACCCGCCGTCAAACACACCGCCACAGCACTTGCAAAGTTGAAATACATGCTCCACCGTCGTGACGTATTCCGTGTTTCCTGGGCCCACGAAAATCTTGAGCCAGCCCTACCCCCCCACAACTTTAGCCAAATGACCCCCTGTTTTCAATGCCTAACTATTATTATGAAGTAAATTAAGATTGACAAGCATAAGTAATAAGAATTGATGTTTTTGGCATTAAAATGGGCACTGAAGGTGTTTTCCTGTCCTCCACTCACTGCCGACTTTGATTCCCCATTGACTTGCATTGGGTTTTGTGTTTCGGTCGGACCCCGACTTTTCGCAATAATCGGCCGATTTCACCCGACCCAACTTTTGAGAATGTCGGGTTTCGCGAAACCCGACTCGATCCTAAAAAAAGTAAAAGTCGCTCAACCCTAGTGGAGACATCTAGCATGACAGTGGTGGAACTAACTAGCCTCACTATACCTGAGGCAGTGAGGGAAGGGTTAATAAACTCACATATACACAAGGTCCAGCATACAAACAGTGGCTTCATTTACCTTATTAGTCTTGTTACAGCTTAGTGGGTATGCATATAGTATGTAAGGGTCGTACCTGTGTGCTTCAGTGTGAGGAACCCCAGAATCCAGCACAAGGGAAAGCAAGCTGCCTCGCAAGAGAGAGAGCACTGTAGGATATGGCAAACTGGCCGAGTTTATATTGCATGGTTCCAGGAAGTAGTGGGTGTGTTTTTTGGTCCGGCGTGTCATGGGTCACATGACCGGGGTAATATCACGTAACTGCAGGTCCTAAGGTAAGGTCTATTATAACATGAATGGAAGCAGCGACTGTGCGCATCTGCACATTACCGGCCAAGTCCGGACCAAGGGCATATGGGCTACTGTTGTGGTAATGATGTTATGTCCTGCATCCATGCTGGAGCGCAAAAAAAATTGTGTTGTATGTATATGCTAATTGAGTGGTACTTCTTATTGAAAGAATCCGCTGTTGTTGTAGTGGAAGGGATGTCAGAGCCCCATTATGCTATTTCTACTCTGGGGAAGTTGATACCGCTTTATTACTGGTGTGTGCCAATATTTTTTTGAAATGTGGAGACTCCAAGTTGGGTTCTCCATCTGTTGTTTTGCCTGTAGTGAAAGGGGTATCAGACCTCCATTATACTATTTCTATTCTGAGGAAATTGATGCCACTTTAGTGGTGTGTGGCAATAATTATTGAAAATGTGCAGACTCCAAGTTTGGTCTCTGTCATGTGTGTTTTCTATAGCAGTAGGTCTCCTAGACTGACAGACCTGCACTTACTTTCATTCAAATACCTGTCTTACTATCCTTAAATGTTTTTAACAATAGTAGCTGATACTTTTGCCACCTGAGTGTGACTGAGCAAAGCAGCTGTTTGAGTTGTTGCATGAAATATCAGGGCTCGTCTTAATTTAAACTTAAATTCAAAGCTCTAAATGCTTGTCCAGACCCTGATACCTCATGCATGGCCCATGGCTGACTGCTGCTATGCCATTATGAAATGTCCACTGTGGGTGAAATGATCACCTACTGTACTAGTATCTTTAATTTTTTTTAACATTAGTGGTCTACCAAACTGATATTTGTGCCACATGAGTGTGACTGAGCAAAAAAGCAGTTTGAACTGTTGCATGAGGTATGAGGGTTCCAGCAAAGCAGGTGCACACCAGCACCTCACCCACCTCGTCTTAATTTAAACTTAAATTCAAAGCTCTAAATTCTAGCCCAGACCTTGATACCTCAGGCATGGCCTATGCCTGACTGCTGCTGTGCCATTATCAAATTTTTACTGTGGGTCAAATAATGTCACTTCTCCTGGTGTCTGTCCCTAATTTTTGGAAATGTTTGGACTTCAAGTTGGATTTCCGTCATTTATATTGCATGAATTTGTCAGGGCTCACAGAGCACCAGGCCTACACTTGTCACTCATCCAACTGTTACTAATCAATGCTTAGGCTAGAAATGCTGGTCCAATCCCTGTCCCAGGCCCTGTGCCATACATCCGTGCTGCACAATTATTCTATCTGTACTCTGGGTCAATAGATGCCACTTTACCTTGTTTGAACCTAATTTGAACCTTCTGCTGCACCGAACCTTGTTGAAAGGTTTGCTCATCTCTAATGTCCACAAGTCTTTTCTGCAAGAATACTAAAATCTTGACCAAAGAGAGTAAAATTTTTAAGGAGGTAATCAGTTCTCTGGACATCTGCGCTTTTCACCTTTTAATATCAGTAACATGAAATTCCTGATACATTGCGCATTCACCGATGACTCTGAATTGCTGGACAATGTTTGGAGCTGTCTGTATGGAACCACTTTCTGTCTCTAGCTTATATGTAGTTGCCAGGCAACACATTTCAGAAAACATTAACCCTGGAAAACACAAGTAATTTTGCAGCAGATATAAAATCTACAACTATCTCTCGGATTAAATCATCGAGAAAGTTCCCCTGTGACTGAGCAAATGCGTGAAAGTTAATCCTTACCACAGTGTTGTATTTTATGCTATGATTTATTCATATCAGATAGAGATGTACCTAGAGGTCAGACGTAGGAACAGGTGCCTAGGGCACCTCCAAGTCTAGTGGGGGTGAAGTGTAATATCTCACCAAAAATGAAATGAATTATGGTACATAGGTAGTGAGAAAAAGAGTTTGAATTGAATTTTACTGCAGTCTTGCTGCTGGCTGGATTTGTAAAATAGAGAATATTATTTGCGCATTTTGTATTTTTTGGCACACTCAGCTCATTGTGTAATGTATGCTCCATGTTGACCAACTTGATTGCACAATATCTATAACGGCTAAGCCTCCTATCACCTGTCCATTTATCTATTCTGATGGCTGGCCCCAATGATTCATGTGGGGTTTGTCTGGTAACAGTTTGATTTTTATTTATAGAACAAAAGAAAAAGTTTAGCATGCAAAACCTTTCATTTTGTGGTCATAAAAAAAGGCACGAGACAGACCCCATATAAATTAGTTAGTCGCCTCTTCCATTTAAAACAGAAGAAATGGACAACTGGATCGTAAATCCATTTAGGTGTTCTGAGCTGAACAGACAAATGGAAACTATCAAAAGACATGTGAAGAGAACCAAAAGCACAAGATCTATGCCATCTACTATATAAAGCTGAATGTGTGTGTGTGTGTATGTCCGGGATTGGCATCTGCACCGTCGCAGCTACAGCCACAAAATTTTGCACAGTCACACGTCTGGACCCCGAGAGCGTCATAGGCTATATTGTGAGGCGAAATTTTAACCCCGCGCGTTCCAATTCACCAAACAATTTTGCCCCTATCTACATAATGGGGAAAAAAGTGAAAGGAAAAGTGTTGGAAGTGTCGCAGCTACAGCAACAAAATTTTGCACAGTCACACGTCTGGACCCTGAGAGCGTCATAGGCTACGTTGTGAGGTGAAATTTTAACCCCGCGCGTTCCAATTCACCAAACAATTTTGCCCCTATCTACATAATGGGGAAAAAAGTGAAAGGAAAAGTGTTGGAAGCGTCGCAGCTACAGCAACAAAATTTTGCACAGTCACACGTCCGGACCCTGAGAGCGTCATAGGCTACGTTGTGAGGTGAAATTTTAACCCCGCGCTTTCCAATTCACCAAACAATTTTGCCCCTATCTACATAATGGGGAAAAAAGTGAAAGGAAAAGTGTTGGAGGCGTCGCAGCTACAGAAACAAAATTTTGCACAGTCACACGTCTGGACCCTGAGAGCGTCATAGGCTACGTTGTGAGGTGAAATTTTAACCCCGCGCGTTCCAATTCACCAAACAATTTTGCCCCTATCTACATAATGGGGAAAAAAGTGAAATGAAAAGTGTTGGAAGCGTCGCAGCTACAGCAACAAAATTTTGCACAGTCACACGTCTGGACCCTGAGAGCGTCATAGGCTATGTTGTGAGGTGAAATTTTAACCCCGCGCGTTCCAATTCACCAAACAATTTTTCCCCTATCTACATAATGGGGAAAAAAGTGAAAGGAAAAGTGTTGGAAGCGTCGCAGGTACAGCCACAAAATTTTGCACAGTCACACGTCTGGACCCCGAGAGCGTCATAGGCTACGTTGTGAGGTGAAATTTTAACCCCGCGCGTTCCAATTCACCAAACAATTTTTCCCCTATCTACATAATGGGGAAAAAAGTGAAAGGAAAAGTGTTGGAGGCGTCGCAGCTACAGTCACAAAATTTTGCACAGTCACACGTCTGGACCCTGAGAGCGTCGTAGGCTATGTTGTGAGGTGAAATTTTAACCCCGCGCTTTCCAATTCACCAAACTATTTTTCCCCTACCTACATAATGGGGAAAAGTGAAAGGAAAAGTGTTGGAGGCAAATTGACAGCTGCCAGATGTGAACAAGGGGGACTTAACCCCTTACCGGCATCGGACGTACTATACCGTCCGATGCCGGCTCCCCTGCTTTGATGCAGGGCTCCGCGGTGAGCCCGCATCAAAGCCGGGACATGTCAGCTGTTTTGAACAGCTGACATGTGCCCGCAATAGGTGCGGGCAGAATCGCGATCTGCCCGCACCTATTAACTAGTTAAATGCCGCTGTCAAACGCAGACAGCGGCATTTAACTACCGCTTCCGGCCGGGCGGCCGGAAATGACGTCATCGCCGACCCCCGTCACATGATCGGGGGTCGGCGATGCTTGTATATTGTAGCCATAGAGGTCCCAGAGACCTCTATGGTTACTGATGAGCGGTGGCTGTGAGCGCCACCCTGTGGTCGGCGCTCACAGCACACCTCCATTTCTGCTACATAGCAGCGATCAGCAGATCGCTGCTATGTAGCAGAGCCGATCGTGCTGTGCCAGCTTCTAGCCTCCCATGGAGGCTATTGAAGCATGGCAAAAGTTAAGAAAAAAAGTTTAAAAAAATGTGAAAAAAATAAAAAAACATAAAAGTTTAAATCACCCCCTTTCGCCCCAATCAAAATAAATCAATAAAAAAAATATCAAATCTACGCATATTTGGTATCGCCGCTCTCAGAATCGCCCGATCTATCAATTAAAAAAAAGTATTAACCTGATAGCTAAACAGCGTAGCGGGAAAAAAATTTGAAACGCCAGAATTACGTTTTTTTGGTCGCCGCGACATTGCATTGAAATGCAATAACGGGCGATCAAAAGAACGTATCTGCACCAAAATGCTATCATTAAAAACGTCATCTCGGCACGCAAAAAATAAGCCCTCAACCGACCCCAGATCATAAAAAATGGAGACGCTACGAGTATCGGAAAATGGCGCAATTTTTTTTTTTTTTTTTTTTAGCAAAGTTTGGAATTTTTTTTCACCACTTAGATAAAAAATAACCTAGTCATGTTAGGTGTCTATGAACTCGTACTGACCTGGAGAATCATAATGGCAGGTCATTTTTAGCATTTAGTGAACCTAGCAAAAAAGCCAAACAAAAAACCAATGTGGGATTGCACTTTTTTTGCAATTTCACCGCACTTGGAATTTTTTTCCCGTTTTCTAGTACACGACATGCTAAAACCAATGATGTCGTTCAAAAGTACAACTCGTCCCGCAAAAAATAAGCCCTCACATGGCCAAATTGACGGAAAAATAAAAAAGTTATGGCTCTGGGAAGGAGGAGAGCGAAAAACGAACACGGAAAAACGAAAAATCCCCCGGTCATGAAGGGGTTAACGAATGAGAGCGATGGCGCCAAGGAGTATATACCGATCAGTTGCTAAGGTGGGGCCCCGACATGAGATACTCACCACACATGGGGATATGAACACACACACAAAATGCGCCACACACTACCACGTGCTTGAACACATATACGACACTCAGCACACATTTCACCACACATACACCAACCTCGCCACATAAAAGTCGAAACACAAAAGTCGCCGCTCAAAACTCACCACGCGCAAAACTCGCCACATGCAAAAACTAGGCTCACGCAAAACTCGCCACAAGTGCAAAACTCACCTCATGGAAAACTCGCCACACGCAAAACTTGCACACGCGGAAAAATTGCCAGATGCACAAAATTTGCAACACATGCAAAAGTTCCCTCACACAAAACTTGCACATACTCATAAGGCACCAGACACAAAACTCACCACGCGCAAAACTCGCCATGCGCAAAACTTGCTGCACACAACTTGCTACACTAACCTGTCACATGCAACTCGACACACAAAAAGTCGCTACATGCATGTCGCCACACACAACTCAACACACACAACTTGACAGACGAAACTCGCCCTAAAACATACACAAGTCTGGTGTTAGCCTTCAAAAATAAAAATCTGATTAATAAGCAGACAAACTACAAGAGCATTAAATGTACCATATAGGAAATACAGCAGCTGTCAGTCACATGACCTGTCTATTATGTGTATGTGTGAGCTAATATATACTGCCAGGGGGAGGGCTTCCTGTTGGCTGGGGATTTATCAGGCTGCCAATTTATCTTACAAATACTGAGGTAAAAATACTGAGCAAATAATGTGTTAACGAGGTCTAATACAGGATATCACACAGGTATATACTATATACAGGGGAGATGACACACAGATATATACTATATACAGGAGAGATGACACACAGGTATATACTATATAGAGGAGGAGATGAGATACAGGTACATACTATATACAGGAGGAGATGACTGTTGTGAGTTCTGTTTTTGGGCTCCCTCTGGTGGTTACTGATGGTACTGGGTGACTTGTGTTCTCTGCGGTCTCTGGTGTCCAGCTGTTCCATCAGGTTATGGGAGTTTCCTATTTAGCCTGGCTTTTTTGTCATTTCCTCGCCGGCTATCAATGTAATCAGCGTGTCTTTTTACCTCTGCTCCCTGCGTCTGTTATCTTCAGGACAAGCTAAGTTTTGATTTTCCTGTTCCACGTTTTGCTTAATTTTTGTCTTAGTCCAGCGTGCAGATATGTGATTCCTTGCTGCTGGTTGCTCTAGTGGGCTGAAATTACTCCTCATGTTCCATGAGTTGGCACATGAGTTCAAGTAATTTCAGGATGGTTTTTTGAAGGGTTTTTCGCTGACCGCGCAGTTCACTTTTGTATCCTCTGCTATCTAGCTTTAGCGGGCCTCATTTTTGCTGATTCTATTTTCATAACTACGTATGTGCTTTCCTCTTATTTCACCGTTATTACATGTGGGGGGCTGCTATTTCTGTGGGGTGTTTCTCTGGAGGCAAGTGAGGTCTGTGTTTCTTCTTATAGGGGAAGTTAATCCTTCGGCTGGCGCGAAACGTCTAGGAATCATCGTAGGCACGTTCCCCGGCTACTGCTAGTTGTGTGTTTAGGTTCAGGATCGCGGTCAGCTCAGGTTCCATCACCCTAGAGCTTGTTTTGCTTTTGTGCTTGTCCTTTTGTGATCCCCTGCCATTGGGATCATGACAGTATAGCCGGCCTGAAAAAATTGGTCATCGTTTTGGCTGAAGTAGGAGGAAAAGTAGTCTGAGGAAGTTTTTTTTTTTTTTTTTTCCCCTCCTCAGTGTTTGCTGCCTAGCCTTAATTGCAGCTTGACTGTTTCTTTCCTCTTCTTAATCCTTGAATGGCTCTGACCTCAGCTGTTTATCATGGACGTCCAGAGTTTGGCTTCCAGCCTGAATAATCTTGCTGCTAAGGTTCAAAATATACAAGATTTTGTTGTACATACGCATATGTCTGAACCTAGAATTCCTGTCCCAGAGTTTTTTTCTGGAGATAGATCTAGTTTTCTGAATTTTAGGAACAATTGCAAGTTGTTTCTTTCCTTGAAATCTCGCTCCTCTGGAGACCCTGCTCAGCAGGTCAAGATTGTTATATCTTTCCTGCGGGGTGACCCTCAGAATTGGGCATTTGCATTGGCACCAGGGGATCCTGCGTTGCTCAATGTGGATGCGTTTTTTCTGGCATTGGGTTTGCTCTATGAGGAACCTAACCTAGAGATTCAGGCTGAAAAAGCTTTATTGGCTCTCTCTCAGGGGCAAGATGAAGCAGAAATATATTGTCAGAAATTTCGGAAATGGTCGGTGCTTACTCAGTGGAATGAGTGCGCTCTGGCTGCAAAATTCAGAGATGGCCTTTCTGAGGCCATTAAAGATGTTATGGTGGGGTTCCCGGCACCTACAGGTCTGAATGAGTCCATGACTATGGCTATTCAGATTGATCGGCGTTTACGGGAGCGCAAACCTGTGCACCATTTGGCGGTGTCTTCTGAACAGGCACCTGAGATAATGCAATGTGATAGAATTCAGTCCAGAAGTGAACGGCAAAATTATAGGCGGAAAAATGGATTGTGTTTTTATTGTGGTGATTCAGCTCATGTTATATCAGCATGCTCTAAACGCACAAAAGAGGTTGATAAGTCTGTTGCCATTGGTACTTTACAGTCTAAGTTCATTCTGTCTGTGACGCTGATTTGTTCATTATCATCCATTTCCGTCGATGCCTATGTGGATTCAGGCGCTGCCCTGAGTCTTATGGATTGGTCATTTGCCAATCGCTGTGGGTTTAGTCTGGAACCTCTGGAAGTTCCTATTCCTTTGAAAGGAATTGACTCTACACCTTTGGCTATGAATAAACCTCAGTACTGGACACAAGTGACCATGCGTATGACTCCCGTTCATCAGGAGGTGATTCGCTTCCTGGTACTGTATAATTTACATGATGTCTTAGTGCTTGGTCTGCCATGGTTACAAACTCATAACCCTGTCCTGGACTGGAAAACAATGTCTGTGTTAAGCTGGGGATGTCAGGGGGTTCATGATTATGCATCTCCGATTTCTATCGCTTCATCTACTCCTTCTGAGGTTCCGGTATTTTTGTCTGATTATCGGGAGGTTTTTGAGGAGCCTAAGCTCAGTTCGCTTCCTCCTCACAGGGATTGCGATTGTGCTATAGATTTGATTCCTGGCAGTAAATTCCCTAAAGGTCGTTTGTTCAATCTGTCAGTGCCAGAGCATACTGCTATGCGGAATTATGTTAAGGAGTCCTTGGAAAAGGGACATATCCGTCCATCTTCGTCCCCTTTGGGAGCAGGTTTTTTTTTTGTGGCCAAAAAAGATGGTTCCTTGAGGCCTTGCATAGATTATCGTCTTTTGAATAAGATTACAGTCAAATATCAGTATCCTTTGCCATTGTTGACTGATTTGTTCGCTCGCATTAAGGGGGCTAAATGGTTCACTAAGATTGATCTTCGGGGTGCCTATAATCTTGTGCGGATAAGGCAGGGTGATGAGTGGAAAACCGCATTTAATACGCCTGAGGGCCATTTCGAGTATTTGGTGATGCCTTTTGGACTTTCTAATGCTCCTTCTGTCTTCCAGTCTTTTATGCACGATATTTTCCGTGAATATCTGGATAAATTTATTATCGTGTATTTGGATGATGTTTTGGTTTTTTCTGATGACTGGGAGTCTCATGTTCAGCAGGTCAGGAAGGTGTTTCAGGTCCTGCGGGCCAATTTTTTGTTTGTAAAGGGTTCTAAATGTCTCTTTGGAGTCCAGAAGATTTCTTTTTTGGGGTATATTTTTTCCCCTTCTACTATTGAGATGGATCCCGTCAAGGTTCAGGCTATTTGTGACTGGACGCAGCCTACATCTCTTAAGAGTCTACAGAAGTTCTTGGGCTTTGCTAATTTTTATCGTCGCTTCATAACTAATTTTTCTAGTGTTGTTAAGCCTTTGACGGATTTGACTAAAAAGGGTGCTGATGTTACTGATTGGTCTCCTGCGGCTGTGGAGGCCTTTCAGGAACTTAAGCGCCGGTTTTCTTCTGCTCCTGTGTTGCGTCAGCCAGATACGTCGCTTCCTTTTCAGGTTGAGGTTGATGCTTCCGAGATCGGAGCGGGGGCAGTTTTGTCACAGAGAAGCTCCGATGGCTCAGTGATGAAGCCATGTGCGTTCTTTTCTAGAAAATTTTCGCCCGCTGAACGGAATTATGATGTTGGTAATCGGGAGCTTTTGGCCATGAAGTGGGCATTTGAGGAGTGGCGTCATTGGCTTGAGGGTGCTAGACATCGTGTGGTGGTCTTGACTGATCACAAAAATCTGATGTACCTTGAGTCTGCCAAGCGTCTGAATCCTAGACAGGTTCGTTGGTCACTGTTTTTCTCCCGTTTCGATTTTGTGGTTTCATACCTGCCAGGTTCAAAGAATGTGAAGGCGGATGCTCTTTCTAGGAGTTTTGTGCCTGACTCCCCTGGAAATTCTGAGCCCACTGGTTTCCTTAGGGATGGGGTGATTTTGTCGGCTGTCTCCCCAGACTTGCGACGTGCTTTGCAGGATTTTCAGGCGGATAAACCTGATCGTTGTCCGCCGGAAAGACTGTTTGTTCCGGATAATTGGACCAGTAGAGTCATCTCCGAGGTCCATTCTTCTGTGTTGGCAGGTCATCCTGGAATATTTGGTACTAGAGACTTGGTGGCCAGGTCTTTTTGGTGGCCTTCCTTGTCGAGGGATGTGCGTTCTTTCGTGCAGTCTTGTGGAGTTTGCGCTCGGGCTAAGCCTTGCTGTTCTCGGGCCAGTGGATTGTTGTTACCTTTGCCTATCCCGAAGAGGCCTTGGACGCACATTTCCATGGACTTTATTTCGGATCTCCCTGTCTCTCAAAAAATGTCCGTCATCTGGGTTGTGTGTGACCGCTTTTCTAAGATGGTTCATCTGGTACCCTTGCCTAAGTTGCCTTCCTCCTCTGAGTTGGTCCCTCTGTTTTTTCAAAACGTGGTCCGTTTGCATGGCATTCCGGAGAACATCGTTTCTGACAGGGAATCCCAGTTTTTGTCTAGATTTTGGCGGACGTTCTGTGCTAAGATGGGCATTGATTTGTCCTTTTCGTCTGCATTCCATCCCCAGACGAATGGCCAGACGGAACGAACTAATCAGACTTTAGAAACTTATTTAAGGTGTTTTGTTTCTGCTGATCAAGATGACTGGGTTTCCTTTTTGCCGCTTGCCGAGTTTGCCCTTAATAATCGGGCTAGTTCTGCTACCTTGGTTTCTCCTTTCTTTTGTAATTCAGGGTTTCATCCTCGTTTTTCCTCTGGTCAGGTGGAGCCTTCTGATTGTCCTGGAGTGGACATGGTGGTGGATAGGTTGCATCGGATTTGGAGTCATGTGGTGGACAATTTGAAGTTGTCCCAGGAGAGCGCTCAGCAGTTTGCTAATCGCCGTCGCCGCGTGGGTCCTCGACTTCTTGTTGGGGACTTGGTGTGGTTGTCTTCTCGTTTTGTTCCTATGAAGGTCTCTTCTCCTAAGTTCAAGCCTCGGTTCATCGGTCCCTATAGGATCTTGGAAATTCTTAACCCTGTGTCGTTTCGTTTGGATCTCCCGGCATCGTTTGCTATTCATAATGTGTTCCATCGGTCGTTGTTGCGGAAGTATGAGGTACCTGTCGTTCCTTCGCTTGAGCCTCCTGCTCCGGTGCTGGTGGAGGGTGAATTGGAGTATGTTGTGGAGAAGATCTTGGATTCTCGTGTTTCCAGACGGAAACTCCAGTATTTGGTCAAGTGGAAGGGTTATGGTCAGGAGGATAATTCTTGGGTGATTGCCTCTGATGTTCATGCTGCCGATTTGGTCCGTGCTTTTCATAGGGCTCATCCTGGTCGCCCTGGTGGTTCTCGTGAGGGTTCGGTGACCCCTCCTCAAGGGGGGGGTACTGTTGTGAGTTCTGTTTTTGGGCTCCCTCTGGTGGTTACTGATGGTACTGGGTGACTTGTGTTCTCTGCGGTCTCTGGTGTCCACCTGTTCCATCAGGTTATGGGAGTTTCCTATTTAGCCTGGCTTTTTTGTCATTTCCTCGCCGGCTATTAATGTAATCAGCGTGTCTTTTTACCTCTGCTCCCTGCGTCTGTTATCTTCAGGACAAGCTAAGTTTTGATTTTCCTGTTCCACGTTTTGCTTAATTTTTGTCTTAGTCCAGCTTGCAGATATGTGATTCCTTGCTGCTGGTTGCTCTAGTGGGCTGAAATTACTCCTCATGTTCCATGAGTTGGCACATGAGTTCAAGTAATTTCAGGATGGTTTTTTGAAGGGTTTTTCGCTGACCGCGCAGTTCACTTTTGTATCCTCTGCTATCTAGCTTTAGCGGGCCTCATATTTGCTGATTCTATTTTCATAACTACGTATGTGCTTTCCTCTCATTTCACCGTTATTACATGTGGGGGGCTGCTATTTCTGTGGGGTGTTTCTCTGGAGGCAAGTGAGGTCTGTGTTTCTTCTTATAGGGGAAGTTAATCCTTCGGCTGGCGCGAGACGTCTAGGAATCATCGTAGGCACGTTCCCCGGCTACTGCTAGTTGTGTGTTTAGGTTCAGGATCGCGGTCAGCTCAGGTTCCATCACCCTAGAGCTTGTTTTGTTTTTGTGCTTGTCCTTTTGTGATCCCCTGCTATTGGGATCATGACAGATGACATACAGGTATATACTATATACAGGAGGAGATGACACACAGGTATATACTATATACAGGAGCAGATTACCTACAGGTATATACTATATACAGGAGGAGATGACATACAGGTATATGCTATATATAGAAGATGACATACAGGTATATACTATATACCGGAGGAGATGACACACAGATATATACTATATACAGGGGAGATGACACACAGGTATATACTATATACAGGAGGAGATGACATACAGGTATATACTATATATAGAAGGAGATGACATACAGGTATATACTATATATAGGAGGATATAACATACAGGTATATGCTATATACAGGGGAGATGACACACAGCAGGTATATACTATATACAGGGGAGATGACATACAGGTATATACTATATACAGGAGATGACATACAGGTGTATACTATATATAAGGGAGATGACAAACATGTATATACTGAGGTGAAAATGAGAGGTGTGAGGTGAAAATGAAAAGGTGTGAGTGCAAAATGAGAGGAGTGAGGGAAAATAGTGTAGTCATCGGAAAATGACAGATGTGAGGTCGAAATGACAAGTGTTAGGCGGGAATGAGAGGAGTGAGGGAGAAAATGAGAGGTGTGAGGGAGAAAATGAGAGATGTGAGGGGGAAAATTAAAGATGTGATTGGGAAAATGAGAGGCGTGATGGGAAAATAAGAGAAGTGACGTGCTATAACTTACCACAGATATTTACTATGCCCAGGCAACGCCGGGCTCTTCAGCTAGTCTACTATATAAAGCTGAATGTGTGTATGTGTGTATGTGTGTATGTGTGTATGTATGTCCGGGATTGGCATCTGCACCGTCGCAGCTACAGCCACAAAATTTTGCACAGTCACACGTCTGTACCCCGAGAGCGTCATAGGCTATATTGTGAGGTGAAATTTTAACCCCGCGCGTTACAATTCACCAAACAATTTTGCCCCTATCTACATAATGGGGAAAAAAGTGAAAGGAAAAGTGTTGGAGGCAAATTGACAGCTGCCAGATGTGAACAAGGGGGACTTAAAGAATGAGAGCGATGGCGCCAAAGAGTATATACCGTATAGTTGCTAAGGTGGGGCCCCAACATGGGATACTCACCACACACGGGGATATGAACACACACACAAAATGCGCCACACATTACCACGTGCTTGAACACATACCACCCTCAGCACACATTTCACCACACATGCACCAACCTCGCCACATAAAAGTCGAAACACAAAAGTCGCCACTCAAAACTCGCCACGCGCAAAACTCGCCACATGCAAAAACTAGGCTCACGCAAAGCTCGCCACAAGTGCAAAACTCACCTCATGGAAAACTCACCACACGCAAAACTTGCACACGTGGAAAAATTGCCACATGCACAAAAGTTGCAACACATGCAAAAGTTGCCTCACACAAAACTTGCACATACTGAAAAGGCACCACACATAAAACTCGCCATGCGCAAAACTCGCCATTCGCAAAACTTGCTGCACACAACTTGCTACACTAACCTGTCACATGCAACTCAACACACAAAAAGTTGCTACACGCATGTCGCCACACGCAACTTAACACACACAACCTGACAAACGAAACTCGCCCTAAAACACACAAGTCTGGTATTATCCTTCAAAAATAAAAATTTGATTATTAATCAGACAAACTACAAGAGCAACAAGTGTACCATATAGGAAATACGGCAGCTGTCAGTCACATGACCTGTCTATTATGTGTATGTGTGAGCTAATATATACTGCCAGGGGGAGGGCTTCCTGTTGGCTGGGGATTTATCAGGCTGCCAATTTAGCTTACAAATACTGAGGTAAAAATACTGAGCAAATAACGTGTGAACGAGGTCTAATACAGGAGGAGATGACACACAGGTATATACTATATACAGGAGAGATGACACACAGATATATACTATATACAGGGGAGATGACACACAGATATATACTATATACAGGAGAGATGACACACAGGTATATACTATATAGAGGAGGAGATGACATACAGGTACATACTATATACAGGAGGAGATGACATACAGGTATATACTATATACAGGAGGAGATGACACACAGGTATATACTATAAACAGAAGCAGATGACCTACAGGTATATACTATATACAGGAGATGGCATACAGGTATATGATATATATAGATGACATAAAGGTATATACTATATACAGGAGGAGATGACACACAGGTATATACTGTATACAGGAGGAGATGACATACAGGTATATAATATATATAGAAGGAGATGACATACAGGTATATACTATATATAGGAGGAGATGACATACAGGTATATACTATATATAGGAGATGACACACAGCAGGTATATACTATATACAGGGGAGATGACATACAGGTATATACAGGAGGAGATGACATACAGGTATATAGTATATACAGAAGAGATGACATACAGGTATATACTATATATAGGAGGAGATAACATACAGGTATATACTATATACAGGGAAGATAACACAGCAGCAGGTATATACATTATACAGGGGAGATGACATACAGGTATATACTATATACAGGAGATGACATACAGGTGTATACTATATATAAGGGAGATGACAAACATGTATATACTGAGGTGAAAATGAGAGGTGTGAAGTGAAAATGAAAAGGTGTGAGTGCAAAATGAGAGGAGTGAGGGAAAATAGTGGAGTGATCGGAAAATGACAGATGTGAGGTCGAAATGACAAGTGTTAGGGGGGAATGAGAGGAGTGAGGGAGAAAATGAGAGGAGTGAGGGAGAAAATGAGAGATGTGAGGGGGAAAATGAAAGATGTGATTGGGAAAATGAGAGGCGTGATGGGAAAATAAGAGAAGTGAGGTGCTATAACTAACCACAGATATTTACTATGCCCAGGCAACGCCGGGCTCTTCAGCTAGTTGGTAATAAAAGTGAATTCTGGAGCTAAAAGATATTTGCTAACTTTTAGAGATGCCATTCTGGGATTATATTAAAGTAATAAGAGAGGAAATCCAGCTCTACAAACAGATTCTTCTTCATTCAAACAAAGTTCATACCGAGAACATAGAAAGGTGTGAATGCAAATGGATTAGCGCTGGTGTTGTGTAGATATCTGCACCTTTCAGGTGTAAACACATTCTTAATCTGTCGTGTTCAGAGAGCTAGATTTCCGCTCTTATTACTCAATTATCCAGGCCATGGTAGAGCCAGTGTCCAAGTCCTGAACCGATTGGGTTAACATCAATGGTGAGCTGGAACCCGTGTCATTTATTATAATCAAATGCATTGCAAAACATGATTCCATGTGGACCTGTTTTTCTCACTGTGCCCCTCCACATCTGTTCAAGACCTCCTGAATGTTCCATTGAATTCTCGGGTCCGTTTGGTAACAGAGCATCCCAGCTTCAAACATGACAAATGCTCCTGATTTTAAGAGTTTTGCCAACTGTTACTTGCGTCCAAAGGATCTCCACTCTTACTGGGAGCCTCCTTATAGTGAGTTATATGATGACTGATATATCACTTTATGATCAATACATGGTCCACCACTTGGGTACCCCACTGTTACAAATGATAAAAGAATCCCAGTGCTAATTCAAGGCGGTTTCCACTTAACTCATTTTCTGTGCACAATGGCTCCCTGAACATTTTCTGTGCAGGCAACTGCAGCACGACCCAATACACATGAGTAGGGAACCATTACAGCAGCACGCCTGGTCACCCAGTTGTGCAGGAAAAACTTAAAAGAGGAAACAACTTTAACCTTTTAACTCCCAAGGGTGGATTGCATGTTAATGGCAGGACCAATTTTTACAATTCTGACCACTGTCCCATTATGAGGTAATAACTCTAGAACGCTTCCATGGATGCTGGTGATTCTGACACTATTTTCTCGTGACATATTTTAATTCACATTAGTGGTAAAATTTCTTTGATATGACTTGCATTTATTTGTGAAAAAAATGGAAATTTGGCAACATTTCTAAAAATTTCGCAATTTTCCGACTTTGAATTTTCATGCCCTTAAATCACAGAGATATGTCACACAAAATACTTAATAAATAAGTAACATTTTCACATGTCTGCTTTACATTGGCACAATTTTGGAACCAACATTTTTTTTGTTAGGAAGATGTAAGGGTTAAAATTTGACCAGCGATTTCTGATTTTTACAACACTATTTTTTTTTAGGGACCACATAACATTTGAAGTCACTTTAAGGAGTCTATAGGGTAGAAAATACCCAAAAGTGACACCATTCTATAAACTGCACTCCTCAAGGTGCTCAAAACCACATTCAAGAAGATATTAACCCTTCAGGTACTTCACAGGAATTTTTGGAATGTTTAAAAAAAATGAACATTTAACTTTTTTTCACAAAAAATGTACTTCAGATCCAATTTGTTTTTGTTTTTTTTTACCAAGGGTAACAGGAGAAATTGGACCACAAAAGTTGTTGTACAATTTTTCCTGAATACGCTGATACTCCATATGTGGGGGGAACCACTGTTTGGGCACATGTCTGGGCTCAGAAGGGAAGTAGTGGTGTTTTGTAATGCAGACTTTGATTAAATGGTCTGCGGGCATCATGTTGGGTTTGCATAGCCACTGATGTGGCGAAACAGTAGAAACTCCTCACAAGTGACCCCATTTTGGAAACTAGACCCCCCAAGGAACTTATCTAGATGTGTTGTGAGAACTTTGAACCCCCAAGTGTTTCACTAAAGTTTAAAAAGCAGAGCTGTGAAAATAAAAAATAATTTTTTTCCCACAAAAATGATATTTTAGCTCCCAAATTTTTATTTTCCCAAGGGTAACAGGAGAAATTAGACCACAAAAGTTGTTGTTCAATTTGTCCTGAGTACGCTGATACCCCATATGTGGGGGTAAATCACTGTTTGGGCGCACGGCAGAGCTCAGAAGAGAAGGAGCACCATTTTACTTTTTCAACGCAGAATTAGCTGGAATTGAGATCGGATGCAAAGTCGCGGTTGGAGAGTCCCTGATGTGCCTAAACAGTGGAAACCCCCAATTCTAACTCAAATCCTAGCCCGAACACACCCCTAACCCTAATCCCAACCCTAACCATAACCCTAACCACACACCTAACCCTGAACACACCCTAACCCTAATCCCAACCCTAACCACACCCCTAACCCCAACACACCCCTAACCCTAATTCTCCTAACCATAACCCTAACCACACCCCTAACCCTGACACACCCCTAACCCTAATCCAAACCTTAAACCCAACCATAAATGTAATCCAAACCCTAACCCCAAATCTAGCCCCTACCCTAACCCTAACTTTAGCCTGAACACTAACCCTAACTTTAGCCCAAACCCTAACTTTAGCCCCAACCCTAACCCTAACTTTAGCCTCAACCCTAGCCTAATAAGAAATGGAAATAAATAAATATTCTTAATTTTATTTTTCCCTAACTAAGGGGGTGATAAAGGGCGGTTTGATTTACTATTTATAGCGGGATTTTTTGTTTAGCTGCTGTCACACACTAACAAACACTTTTTATTGCAAAAAACAGTTTTTGCATCACCACATTTTGAGAGCTAAAATTTTTCCATATTTTGGCTCACAGAGTCATGTGAGGTCTTGTTTTTTGTGGGACGAGTTGACGTTTTTATTGGTACCATTTTCGGGCACTTGACATTTTTTAATTGCATTTTATTATTTTTGTGAATCAGAATTAATAAAAAACCAGCAACTCATGAATTTCTTTTGGGTGGGACGTCCATACCGTTCTGCATGTGGTAAAATTGATAAACCAGTTTTATTCTTCAGATTAGTATGATTACAGTGATACCTCAATTATGTCATTTTTTAATGTCTTGGTGCTTTTATACAATAAAAACAATTTTATAGAAAAAATAATTATTTTTGCATCGCTTTATTGTGAGGACTATAACTTTTTCATTTTTTCGCTGATGATGCTGTATGGTGGCTAATTTTTTGCGGGGCAAGACAATGTTTTCAGTGGTACCATGTTTATTTATATCTGTCTTTTTGATCACGTGTTATTCCACTTTTTGTTTGGTGGTATGATGATAAAGCATTGTGTTTTGGTTCGTTACTGACGTGACAATACTAAATAAGTTTACTATTATTGTTTTTTTATTTACATAAAGAAATGTATTTATTGGAACAAAATTTTTTTTTCGTTATTTAGAAATTTTTTACAAAATATTTTTACACAGTATAATATTTATTGTTTACTTTTTTACATTGTCCCAGGGTGGGACATCACTGTATAAAGTCAGGTCGCTGATCTGACACTTTGCACAGCATTGTGTCAGATCAGCGATCTGACAGGCAGGGAAGGAGGCTTCTCAAGTCCTGCTCTCAGCAGGCACTGACAAGACACCTCCGTGCTGGACCCAGAAGGACCCCGCGGCCATCTTGGATCCGGGGGTCTGAAGGCAGGGAGAACCTCAGAACAAAGCGATCACATCGCGTTGTTCTGAGGGTCTCAGGGAAGCATGCAGGGAGCCCCCTCCCTGCGCGATGCTTCTCTAAGCCACCGGAACTCTGCAATATTGTTTGATTGCAGTGTTTCAGGGGTTAAAGTGCCGGGAGTGGTCCGAGACCGCTCCTGGCATTTAGTCTCGGGTGTCAGCAGTAATAATCAGCTGACAACCGGCCGCGCTTACGTACTATTCCGTCCATGGGAATTAAGGCCTAAGTCAAATGGATGGAATAGTATGTCAGATGGCAGAAAGGGTTTAATGAAGGGCTGATGTACCTTCATTCTCAGGATGACCAGGAGTCCCAGAGGTATTGCAGCTCCCCAGAGATCTGGTCGTTGCAGTAACGTCGCTCTGCCACTAAGGGGAGTGATGGTACGTCTGATGTCACTAAAGGAGTTCTACTGACCAGGTATCACCAAGCACACACTACACTTCACACTCCGGCCACTAGGGGGAGAAAAAGGCTTTATTTATTGGGCCACTCCTCACACTGGTAAAACTAGGGGCTGGGGAGGAAGTTAGTCAGAAGCTGACTGGGTTGGAACCAGGCAACATCCCGTGGCAGGGGGTGTTGCAGGGAGAAGGCACAGGGGGGTCCCTGTCAGGCGTGGGAACCTGGCAGGTGCCTAGCGAACAGAACAGAACGTAACGGAACCGCACCTGCACACCCTGCGGCGGTATCCAGGAGAGAAACACGAAGGGAAGGATATTGTGGAACAGTGTAAACGAGATCAGCACAAAGGAGAGCCAGTAAGAGTCGTGCCGAGAGAGACAGGCAACATCTTACTGAGGCGCGTAGTCGGTGGCCGGATCACCGTAGGAGTAACTGACTTCAGGCCTTACTTCAAATTCCGCTGGACAGTTAATCATAGGTTGGCTGTCTACCTTCTACACCTACGAAGACATAGTAGGCAACATTGGGAGAGGGGCATCTCTAGGGTCCCGGAAGACCTTCAAGTCTTCCCGTCAAATGGGTGGCGTCCTAGCCATAACATATCTGGGGGACGTTAGAAACTAGTAACATCTGGAACCAAAGAACGAGAGAGAGAAAGAAAGCTGTAGATTACGAACGAATGAGAGCAGCAGTTGTGAGGACTATTCCGAATGCTCAGCAGGGTAGGACTACAACACACAGGCGCTATTGGTAGGCAACAATTTCCATCTGCGAAGGAAACTCTGGATGTGCCCATCGGACCGGCCGGTCTCTAATAGCCCGGTTGAATGTGCTCTGGACTGAGGATATTGAAGCCTTCAGTAAAGAGGTAAAGAGACTGCAACCTTGTGTCCTCGTTATTGCCTGCACCTCACACCATCACCATCTACCTTACTGGGAAGCCCTGGGGACATACTTCACCTGTTGGAAGGTATACCATCCAGCTGCCATTTCATCACCCCAGCGGACCCCACAGCAGCGTCGGTCACCCTGACCGAACACCACAGGTGGCGTCACGAACCCCTGACAGACTGTACCATCATCTTTATTGGACGCCCCTTAGCAGGGTCACGACCGGGTCCAGCCACCGTGACAACCGCATAACCGAGCAGAATGGACCGGTACCGAGTGACTTGTGGCCCTGCGTCTGGGGGCGATCCAACTTGGCATCACGAACAGGATTGTACTTAAGCCTGAAGAATCAGGTCATGTGTGCCTTGGAACTGTGACTTATTGCAAAGACTGTGTACCGCTATTTGCCGCCAAAAATCCGCCATTGCTGCGCCGTGTGGAGCGCAAAGGGAGGAGCCATAGCTTCATGGGCGGAGCCGGCTGGAAAAGCGTGCGGAGCGGAAGACATGGTGAGGCGCCGACTCCAGAAGGAGAACCCCGACCCCGACCGATTAGCAAGGGGGAGGAACGGCCATGTCGGACCCCGGAGGAGCGGAGGCGGCGGCCACAGCTGCAGACTCGGGAGCACTTCCGGATTCTGCGGTAAGCGCAGCCACAAACCCGGTATCACCGCTAGAGGCCGCGGGGCTTACCGCTTCCACCAACCAGCCGGATAGTGCCGCCGCTACAGCAGCCATAATGCCCTTCTCTATGCCGTACCTACAAGGGGCCGCCTGGCTCCTGCGATACTTTGGAGAAGCTCATACGTTAACTGACTTTAAAGAAGGGATTTGTAGCCTGCTCGAGTTTTATCCCTTGACGGAGCCTCAGAAGGTTCATATGATAATCGGCCAACTCTTTGGAGCGGCATTGAGGGAAGTAAAGTCCTGGCCCACTGCGGACAAGAAAACTGCGCAACAATTATTTGCCAAGCTTAAAGCCACCTTTGACACCCGCACCGCTACAGAAATTAAATTCACTTTCTATGGGTGCAAGCAGCGGCCGCAAGATAGCTTACGGGACTATGCCCTTAATCTGCAGGAGGCGCTGCGGGCCATCAAACAAAGTGACCCAAGCAGCATGCAAGATGAAGATAAACTCCTGAAAGAGCGGTTCATCGAAGGGCTCCTGTGCAGTAACCAAAGGGCCCAGCTACACTTCCTGGCCATGCAGAATCCAGACCTGACTTTCGCGCAATTCAAAGATAAAGCTATCCAGGCGCTACCAGAGCGGCAGCCCAGCCGTGCCACACTTCCCAGGTGGCAAGCCCTCACATACCACCAGGAGGTGGCGCCGGATGCACCTGTCTCCGCCGAAGCCGATGCACAGATCCTGGACAACGACTCCCCTGCAGGACTGCGCCTCCAGGTACAGGAACTGACCAGGAGCGTTGCTGCCCTAGCCCGGACCGTCCAGTCCCTACAGGAGGCCCCCAAGGAGAAGATCCAGCTGGCTTCCAGACCGGAGGATGTCCCCTGGCAACGACCAAGGAGGGTTCCATCGACCAGAGACAGAGACGACGATCGTTTTCATCAGGATGGACGACCTATCTGCTGCCGCTGTCATCGGGTGGGCCATCTCGCAAGGTACTGTCAGTTAAACGAGCAACCCCTGGGGCCAAGGGCCAATACCAGGAGTAGAAAGCCCAGGCCCGCAAAATTGGAGAGCCTAAATACGTCGGGGGGCGTCCTGTTCTCCCCATCGTGATCGATGGTATTCCCATGAATGCTTTGCTGGACACCGGTTCCCAGGTGACAACTATGCCCTACATTCTTTATAGGCGTTATTGGGAGGACACTGACATCACCCGTGCCCCTGATGATGATTTCACCATAATAGCTAGCAATGGTCAGCCACTGCCGCAAGTGGGATACAAAGAGGTCACTATTAAGGTGGGGCGGGTAGAATTGGAGGCCCAAGGAATTGTCATTGTTGATATTGACCGGCGTGAACGTAACCCCATGATGAACATCGGTACTAATGTCATAGAAAATTGTCTTGCAGAAGTTATTGTTTTGTTGCAGCAAGTAGCAGAGACAGCTGGTCACAGTGAACAACGTGCCTTACAGAAAGAAATCAGAGCCCTAAAGCGAAGACAGCAAGTGGAGCTGACTGGTGGTGAAATTGGCCGGGTCACAGTGAGTGATTCGAACCCCATTGCAATACCCCCCAGGAGTGAAATGTTAATATGGTGTCGGGCAGCCATAGGTCTCAGGGGTAAAGACTATCAGGCCCTGGTAGAACCTGTGTATTCGGAGAATAGGCCTACCCTCCTGACAGCCAGAGGGGTGGTTGACGTCCGCAAGGGGAGGAGGAAGTCCACCTAACTAAATATGTCACACTTGCCAAGCTGTTTACTGTTAATAATAGTGTGATACAGGCACCCGGGCCCTTGGCTCCGTCCAAGTCGGCGGAGGGCAACGGCTCTGCAGAGCAATCAAAAGATTGGTGCCAAGAGTTACATGTGGGCACTGATGCTACTCCATCTCACCAGATACAGGGGGCCTACAGGGTGGTTCATGAGTATGAGCGGGTATTCAGCAAACACCCCCTTGATTTCGGGCGGGTAAAAGGGATTCAACATCACATCCCCACAGGAGATCACCCGCCCGTAAAAGAAAGATACCGTCCTGTACCCCCAGCTCATTATCAGTGTGCCAAGAACATGTTGCGAGAGATGAAGGAGGCTGGGGTAGTGAGAGACAGCTGTAGCCCTTGGGCAGCTCCATTAGTCCTCGTTAGAAAGAAAGATGGCACCATGAGGATGTGTGTGGATTATAGGCAATTAAACCGCATTACACATAAGGACGCATACCCCCTGCCTAGGATAGAGGAGTCCTTGGCTGCGTTAAAGTCTGCTAATTACTTCTCTACTTTAGATCTCACCAGTGGGTATTGGCAGGTTCCCGTGGCAGAGGCGGACAAAGAAAAGACAGCCTTCACGACGCTGATGGGTCTCTGCGAGTTCAACTACATGCCCTCCGGATTGTGCAACACCCCGGGGACGTTCCAGAGGATGATGGAGTGCTGTTTGGGACACAAGAACTTTGAGACCGTGCTGCTGTATCTGGACGATGTCATTGTCTTCTCTAAGACCTATGAAGACCATCTGAAGCACCTGGCCGAGGTCTTTGAAGCGCTATCCAACTTTGGCTCAAAGGTGAAACCGTCCAAATGCCATCTGCTCAAACCCAAAGTACAGTACCTGGGCCATGTGGTGAGTGCCGAAGGAGTGGCCCCAGACCCCGACAAGGTCACGGTGATCAGGGACTGGCCGCAGCCCAGTAACATTCATGAGATCCGGCAGTTCCTCGAGTTGGTGGGTTTCTACCGGAGGTTTATCAAAGACTTCACCAAGAAGGCCGCGCCATTGCAAGACCTGTTGGTGGGCCAGCCCAAGAAACCCAAGGGTAAGAATACACCTTTGGATTGGAACGACGGACTGGAAGGATCGTTCACTTGCTTAAAATCGGCATTAACGGGAGAGGAAGTACTAGCCTACCCGGAATACGACCAACCATTTGTATTGTACAAGGACGCCAGCAATGTGGGGCTGGGAGCGGTGCTGTCCCAGGTCCAGAAGGGCAAGGAACGAGTAATCGTTTATGCCAGCAGGAAACTTCGCCCCACTGAAAGGAACCCAGACAACTGCAGTTCCTTTAAGCTGGAATTCCTCGCAGTCATTTGGGCCGTGACGGAGAGGTTCAAGCACTATCTGGCCTCAGCGAAATTCACCGTCTTCACGGATAATAATCCACTTACGCACTTGGACACAGCGAAACTCGGCACCTTGGAGCAGCGGTGGATGGCCCGGTTGTCTAATTACGATTTTACCATCAAGTACCGGGCGGGGCACGAGAATGCAAATGCCGATGCATTGTCCCGAATGCCTCACCTACCCGAAACGGAGGAAGTCCCAGAAGCATTTGAAGAAGTGGAGCTGCTCGCTTTCCATCGTCCCAAGGCAACTCAGTGTTCCCATCAGGTGGAGAACAGGCGCAGAAACAAACAGGGTGCCCCGTTGAATCCCCTGCCCCACCACGGGTGGACAGAGAACCAGGATGGTGACCCTGCGGTCCATCGGGTGAAGGAGCTCCTGACGCAGGCAGGTTTGCATCCTGGTCCGGATGATCCACCGGAGACATTACAGTTGTGGAAGGAGAGGGGCAAACTGTTTCTTCACGATGGCAAGCTGTGCCGAAGGAACATCGACCCTCGCACTCATGAATTAGTGTGGCAGATTGTGGTCCCCAGACAAGATGTGCCCATGGTCCTGGGAGCATACCACGATGGGGCAGGACACTTCGGATGGAGAAAGCTGGAGAGGCTACTCCGTGGGAGGTTCTACTGGGTCAGCATGAGGAAGGCCATCGAGAAGTGGTGTCGAGAGTGTGGCCCCTGTAGCCTACGCCAGAAGGATCGGGACAGCCAACGGGCTCCCCTGCAGCCCATCATCACCAAACGGCCGCTCGAGTTGGTCGCGCTGGATCACGTAAAGCTAACACCTAGCCGGCAGGGCCGGCGTCAGCACACGGCACAGCGGGCAAATGCCGGGGCCCTGGGGAGAGGGGGGGGCCCACTCATGCTGTCATAGATACAGCTGGGAGAGCAGAGCAGGAGATAACATGCTCTCTCCACCCACAAAGTCACTGCTGGCTGCGTTCTCTTAACCCCTATGTGCCAGCTCTGACACAAGCATCTTCTCACTCAGTCAGTGCAGCCAGGCAGGCACACATAGGGGTTAACAGAAGGCAGCCAGTGTGACATTGTGGGCGGAGAGAGCACATTCTCTGCTCTTTCCTGGGTGGCTGCAGACAGTGCTGAAGTTTATCAGGCAGATTCCGGAGGAGCTCTGTCCTACTAGTGCCTGAGTGACTGCAAAGGTATCCAGCAGTGGTTGCAGTTGTGGCTCAGTCTGCTGCTGTCTCCGCTGCCTAAAAATGTGGGTGATGTCTGGAGGAGCAGCTGGTGGGGTGCAGCCTGTAGCCGCCCAGCTCACCCAGAACCTCAGAATACATGCATGCTGCACCAAACTTGCACCAGTGGGGTAGGAAGAAGCTTAACCCCTTCCCATCTGTATGAAGGTTATTGCTTAAAGATAACAATCCGACCCGCATAAATGGGGTTAACCAGATGCCAGGAGGAAGGGGATCTGCTGCCATGGATAAAACTGAGCTGTGGACTGTACGTTGGGGACCCGTGGCCCCAGGCTGGAGACTGGAGGGACTCTGCCCAGTGCTGGCATGTGGGTGATTTCTGCTCCAGAGTCTCAGCTTCTCTCCTCCACATCACACTGTGCAGTCACAGCAACATTGGTTGTCTCTGTCCAGGTCCCAGCAGCTGCCACTGCTCCCACCAAGGACATGGCATCACTTAACCCTTCCCCTGCAGCCACCGGCAACAAATCCACATTATTCCTTGATTAAATCAGGTTCCAACCCAATAGAGGAGCAGACATTTCCTGCTGCCATTAGGGTCCGGGAGGGGGTGACATTGGCTGCCCTGCTACTCTGTAGTGGGGGGTGACAAGTGTAACATGGGGTAACGATGACAGAGAAATGCACAGGATAATAGTGAGAGCGACAGAGGGCAGTGTATGGTATGGAGCAGTCAGGGGGAGGGCTGCAGGATCCCCCATACTGTACATGACTACTCAGGACAGGGAGGCGTTTAATGAGCTTCTAATGACAGGGCACTAATTGGGTCATTAGGGTTTGTGGAAAGGATTCAGCTTCAGGTCCCTCATTAATGCCCGAGCCGCCTGTTACTTTGTAGCACAGATCTGTTGGGGCCGCAAAACCAAACAACGTTGTTTATGTAGAAAAGTCTTTGTTTCATAGAAAAAACTCAAAACAGAAAAGCACCTCTCCTGTATATATACACTGCACAGCACCTTTCCTCCTGTATATATACACTGCAGAATTTACAATAGCTGTCACTCATGTAAGAAGTGAAATCTGGCATTGTACTATACATTTCTCTGCCGTATCTGTGCATCATAAATCGGGGTATGTGTTAAAGGGGGGGGCCCACTGAGACTCTTTCGCCCGGGGCCCTCGAAAACCTGGAGCCGGCCCTGCTAGCCGGTCAGGGTATATCTACGCTCTCACCATTGTAGACCACTATTCCAGATTCCTGGTAGTCGTACCAGTCAAAGATCTGAAGGCTAGGACGGCTGCCAAAACCTTCCAGTAGTACTTCTGTCGACACTATGGGTACCCAGAGAAGGTGTTGACCGATCAGGGGCTGGCATTTGAAACGGAGGTGTTCCAGGAGTTCTGCAATTTGTACGGGTGTAAGAAGATCAGAACCACGCCATACCATCCACAGACCAATGGGATGTGTGAAAAGATGAATCAAGTGGTGATCGACTTACTGAAAACCTTACCTGTAGAGGAGCGGAACTTAGTAACATAGTAACATAGTAACATAGTTAGTAAGGCCGAAAAAAGACATTTGTCCATCCAGTTCAGCCTATATTCCATCATAATAAATACCCAGATCTACGTCCTTCTACAGAACCTAATAATTGTATGATACAATATTGTTCTGCTCCAGGAAGACATCCAGGCCTCTCTTGAACCCCTCGACTGAGTTCGCCATCACCACCTCCTCAGGCAAGCAATTCCAGATTCTCACTGCCCTAACAGTAAAGAATCCTCTTCTATGTTGGTGGAAAAACCTTCTCTCCTCCAGACGCAAAGAATGCCCCCTTGTGCCCGTCACCTTCCTTGGTATAAACAGATCCTCAGCGAGATATTTGTATTGTCCCCTTATATACTTATACATGGTTATTAGATCGCCCCTCAGTCGTCTTTTTTCTAGACTAAATAATCCTAATTTCGCTAATCTATCTGGGTATTGTAGTTCTACCATCCCCTTTATTAATTTTGTTGCCCTCCTTTGTACTCTCTCTAGTTCCATTATATCCTTCCTGAGCACCGGTGCCCAAAACTGGACACAGTACTCCATGTGCGGTCTAACTAGGGATTTGTACAGAGGCAGTATAATGCTCTCATCATGTGTATCCAGACCTCTTTTAATGTTACTATGTTACTATGTATTCTATGTGGCCTACAAAGTTACCAGACTTGGTGGACATGTACAACCACATTCCGGTGAATTCCACCAACTGCACCCCAGCGTACCTGATGCGAGGAAGGTCTAGCAAGTTACCCGTCGATCTGGACATGGGGGTTCTGACCCCCGAAGATATATCACCAGATGCGGATTGGGATACCGAGAGGCAGCAGAGGTACCGCAAAGTACAGGAAAGTGTGGAAAAGAGTCTCGCTCAGGCCAGACAGAAGCAAGAGAGGGACTACAACCAGCATGCTCCCGCGGCTCCATTGGCACCTGGTGAGCAAGTACTCAAAAGAAAGAGGAGACTACACAAGCTTGATGATCAATGGGAAGCGGAACCGTATACCATTCTCCCCTCCGACTTCGACAATACAAAGGTCTGTCTCATTAGTAAGGACGGAGGGGAGACCTCAGCGGCCATACCCAGAGACCACCTGAAAATATGCCCGGATAAGCTGAAAGATGGGGAAACAGATCCCAGGATTTCTCCGCCCGTGGAAGAAGAGAAGATGATACACACTGTTCTTGGCGATTTTCCCCAGTCCTGGACTCAAATAAATCAGGCCATTGTGGTACCTGTCCTAACGTTCCGTCAACCGAGACCGCCAGAACTAAATGTGGTGCCAGGGCAGCTGGACCCGACAGTGCAGCCGACCCCACCAGAAGATGCGATGCCAACGGTCGAACCAGCGGATCCTCCCTCTGTCATCGGTGAATCTGCCATGCCCACCACTAATAGTGGTAGCACTGAGGACACCAGTATGCCAGTGCTGCCCAGACTCACTAGAAGTGTAGCTAGAAGACAGTGCACTACACTAGCGATAGCAAGCGTAGCGGGTCCTGTCAGGCCAGTAGCAACCCCTGCGCTGCGGAGGTCCACACGTAGCACCAAGAATCAGACTCCACTTCGTTATAGACCTTGGCGATATTAACGATAGTTGTTATTTGGTTGAAAATGCTTGTGTAAATATTTGTGTTATAGGTTAAAAATGGACAATGGTGTGATGGACAGTGAATCACTCCAAAACTTTCGCAGGGGCCCCTTTGTTTACCCGGGGTCCCTGCTATTCTATGGTTACACCTACAGAACTGGGAGTCATGGACTGTGCATGACCAATCTTTTGCAATGTTCAAGCATCCTTACCTTCCATAACAGAAAGCACTGTTATGTTTATTTGGTCATAGTATATATGTAAGAATTTTTGTGTGTTTTCTATTAACATGTATTGTTGTTCTTCTTTTCCCAGTCCGGGAGTACTGGATTTAACCGGGGGGAGTGCAGCGCCCCAGAGATCTGGTCGTTGCAGTAACGTCGCTCTGCCACTAAGGGGCGTGATGGTACGTCTGATGGCACTAAAGGAGTTCTACTGACCAGATATCACCAAGCACACACTACACTTCACACTCCGGCCACTAGGGGGAGAAAAAGGCTTTATTTATTGGGCCACTCCTCACACTGGTAAAACTAGGGGCTGGGGAGGAAGTTAGTCAGAAGCTGACTGGGTTGGAACCAGGCAACATCCCGTGGCAGGGGGTGTTGCAGGGAGAAGGCACAGGGGGGTTCCTGTCAGGCGTGGGAACCTGGCAGGTGCCTAGCGAACAGAACAGAACGTAACAGAACCGCGCCTGCACACCCTGCGGCGGTGTCCAGGAGAGAGACATGAAGGGAAGGATATTGTGGAACAGTGTAAACGAGATCAGCACAAAGGAGAGCCAGTAAGAGTCGTGCCGAGAGAGACAGGCAACATCTTACTGAGGCGCGTAGTCGGTGGCCGGATCACCGTAGGAGTAACTGACTTCAGGCCTTACTTCAAATTCCGCTGGACAGTTAATCATAGGTTGGCTGTCTATCTTCTACACCTACGAAGACATAGGGGGCAACATTGGGAGAGGGGCGTCTCTAGGGTCCCGGAAGACATCCAAGCCTTCCCGTCAAATGGGTGGTGTCCTAGCCATAACATATCTGGGGGACGTTAGCAGCGTCGGACTGGAGTACCTTGGGCCCACCAGAGAAAAATCATTCTTGGGGCCCACCTTGCAGTTATATAGAAATAATACCAATTATGTTCAAAAATGATGTAATATCAAACGTAGTGTTTATTAACCAATAAACAACCAATTTAACTTAATGTATAAGTAACAAACTAAAGAAACACTCCAATACTTTGACAATAATACTTTCAAGGTACATTTCCTTAAAGTAGAAGTCCCACAAATGGAACTTGCATCTAATTTGAGCACGCGGCCCTGTCACACAGTGATGTAAGTGGTGAGGTAGTCAAAATTCTGGCCATCTCTCCACTAACCGCAAAACAGATGCCTGTTCCATTTGTGAGAACCACATCTACTATTCTGGCACATCCTGGAAATATGGGAGCACCCATTAAAGTGCAGTAACAAAAAATGAGTATTGTTTACTAGATAAAAATAAATATTATATAAAACCGATTTTACTAAACAAAATGTATAATTCCCAAAGAAATAGGAATTTCACTTTTCCCAATTTTAAAAATTGGAAATCAAATTTGCCTACAAGCCTTCTCAGCATATTCTTAGAATTTACTCAGTAATGCAAATACGCAACATTAGCTCTAAGCATGATGAGAATAAGCTGGGAATCGGGAATCACCCAGCAGCACCATTGAAGCAGCACATCAAACTTGCCCCACTGGGAAACGGTTTAAAAATTATATGAACATTGTCAACTTTAGTTTTGCATGATTCCTATATTGCCCAGCCACGTAGTATATTGCCCAGCTACGTAGTATATTGCGCAGCCACGTAATATATTGCCCAGCCATGTAGTATATTGCCCAACCACGTAGTATATTGCCCAGCCACGTAGTATATTGCCCAGTCACGTAGTATATTGCCCAGTCACATATTATATTGCCCAGCTATGCAGTATATTGCCCAGTGATGTAGTATATTGCGCAGCCACGTAGTATATTGCCCAGTCACATAGTATATTGCCCAGGCACGTAGTATATTGCCCAGTCACGTAGTATTGTGGCACCCCTAGGGGTATTTGCCACAAAAATAGTTACTGACAGTAAGTACAAATACTAAAATAGCAAGACTGCACTACCACCTCCGGCCAGAAGGGGGAGCTCCAGAGACTCCCCTTGATCCATTCTGGTCTGAGAGAAGAACTGGCAGTTGGGCCAAGGAGCTGATAGTGAGAGGTCATACAGTTGAATCTCTAACAGCCCTGTGACTGTTACCAGGCCTAAATCACCGGCCTGAGGAGAAGAGGGATAGAGAAAAAGGACATTGTGAGAACCGGGTAGCATTAATCACTACCCAGA